>NC_136429.1:273518866-274143589 GCF_052849685.1 Lactuca virosa
GCTCAAAACCACCTTTCAAGGTTGATTTGAGTTTGTAAGCTTTTGTAGCACCCATTTTCGCTGTAAAAGCCTGGACAATGAACTCCTTGTCAGAATATGAAAGAATCCTTAAAATTTTCAAGTGAAATGTATCTTCAAGCTCGTGGTTGTGCATTTCTTGAAACTTGTCAAACCTATACTCACCCGTTTCTTTAACACGTTCCACAATAATTTTAGCTTTACAATATGGCCCCCTGTAGATTGTATTACATTTCATTGGATTCATTTTTAGTTTACCCATCCTGTTGCAAACCATGTATCTGTGCTTTATTATATCACCATTTTTCCTTAATGTGTTCATACAAACATCAAAACCAGCCTTCTCTGCATATCTTTTATAAAAGTTAACTCCCTCAAGAATAACTTTGAACCACATTGACTTAGTTGGTTTAAACTCTTCAGGAACGTCTGGTTTGATATCATGTAGAACATCTGACATGTAAAAATCTGATACACAACTTGTACTCATCATACTGCTTGAATGTGCATCATTGGAAGAAGTAGAACATTCACCTGTATAATCAAACAATCACATGTGATTAATAATAAATTCCTTATATAATCATGTGATTACAAGACAAAACTGAACATAGATAAACTAAACATGTGTCAATAGTTATTTAAATATTTAAAAATGCATAATCACATATGATTAACACTATATTAAATAGACTTATTAAAAAAAACTAATGAATAATCACATAAGATTAACAAAACAGATTCAATTCTAAATACATCAATAATTGAAAAAACAATGAATTACTTATATAATCATAACTGATTAAATAAGTATTTAAAATAAAATTTACCTGAAACACTGTAGTTTTGGTTTTGATGGCTTGAATGTTCAACATCTTCAATACTCTCAACAGAAGTAACAATTTGATCTTCATTTCTAAAGAAATTCACATTATTGCTTGTAAAAGACATTGTCAAAAAAAACTATAATTAACAACATAAACATTTAGTATTACAACAGATGTTAATCATATATGATTTAAAAGAATATAAATATAAAATGTAAGTGTTCATAAGATATCCTAATCATATGTGATTGAAGATCTTTGTGTATATAAAAGTTAGTAATGACTTGGTGGAAGCAGAGGGAGGTAACAACGAAGAATGACTATGGCTGGAGAGGGTTGTTATGATGGCATCGGTCTCATTTTGCAGATTTGGAAACGAAAAGATGGTGGTCCGGCAGGTGGTGTTCCGACAAGTGGCAGGTGGTGGTCCGACAAGTGGAGGTCCGAATTGTGGTAGGGTGGACCAGTGATAGAGAGAGAGAGAGAGAGAGAGAGAGAGAGAGAGGATGTGAGTTAGGAGGGGTGGGGTGTGTGGTATTTTCTTTTTCTTCTTTTTTTTTTATAAAAATAATAAGAAATTAAATAAAAAAATTAAAATGAATTATATTAAGACATTTTGTCATTTCAAGTAGGGTGTGGACCAAAACCATATAAAAATGTTAAGCATATAGACCAAATTATACGATATCTAAAATCAGACTGTTGATGTACATTCAATTTTTTTAGACCAAAACCAATTAAATTTAACAACCACATAAACCATTTTTGCAATGTTGTCTAATCTTATTCATAAAAAAAATTATATAAAAACAAAACTTAATAGTGAAAGTTAAATTGCCGCTGCCCAAAAAGTGACAAAACGAGTTGATTACAAATTTATATATTTGAATATTTGAATTTGTAAGCTATTTAAGTATAAATTTCTTTTTCAATTTGTATTTATGTTTTTTTAATCGGCAAATTTAAGCTACTATTAATTTTACCTATGTCTCGGATATGCCTCAGACAATATTTAAATTTTCAACCTCAATAAGAGAGAACATCACGTCTGATGCTGTTAGATTAAAAAAAAGGTAAGTTTATTTAAATAAATTGGAATGGATTAAAAATCCCAATGCTTTTAACTAAAATTGATAAATTATGTTCAACTTTTCAACACAATTAATAAAACAAAAAAAATCAACTTTAACCCAAATTCTGTGAGCTAGCTCCACTTTTTGCAAATCATTAATTCTTTATAGACATTTCATTACATTTTTAATGAACTCATCGGGGTGATGGACAGGGATAAAATGGACAACTGCATAATACTTATGTTTAAAAAAAATATATTATATATATATAAAGTTTATAATAATAATAAGGGCATTTTTTTTCTGGCTCATCTTGGGTATTTAAATCCTCAGGATCAACCCTATAAACTCACATAATTTTTTAGTTTTAGTAAATTCAAATATGTTGAAAAATATGTATAAATAAATCAACCACTTTAAACTAAATGGATCAAAATCAACATTAACGCCTGTTTTTGTCAAAATTTTCCTTATTAAATACTCTTTAAATAAAGTGTTGTCTCAGGTATACATGAATGAACGTATACATGAATGATGCTAAAAATACGAGGAAATGACACAAATAACCTACAATATTTTTAAGTTGATCGATTCAGTCTTTTTAGTCGGTCTTTTTAGTCACTGAGACCAGACACCAACTCTTTTTGCCACATCAGCAATGACATGGATAGTAATAGATGGATTGACGTCAATGACTGCACACAAGAGTAACAAGCTGACAGTGATGGCACGTCTCTCTCATACATTTTATCGAACACTTTGTCTGCATCGTTTACGCAAGTATATTCACCATAAAATCTTAGAAGAATGTTCCTAGGGATGTCAAAAAGTCCCGTGGGACCCCGTTCCCGCGGGGGCCCCGTCCCGTTTGGGGGAGTTTTTAAAAAGAAATTGGGGGCAGGGACGGGGGCGGGGGAAAGAATAACCCCCGTTTTAATTCTGGGGGCGGGGTCGGGGGTAGGCGAACCCGTCCCGAAACCCCCATGGGGACCCCGTTAATAAATTACACATATATTTACATATATTAGTTATATAAATATAATAAACAATAATATGATTTTAGCTTCCAAAATTCATCAAAAAAACATGTTTTTTAAGTTGTTAGTATAATGTGTTTAAGATGTCATAACTTTTTATTTTTAACATTTAAATTATACTATAAATAGTTATTTGTTACCTAAAAAATAGTTTCTTTCAGCCTAAATAACATCTTTTAGTCCAAAAAAAGGCAGCCCAAAATTAATCAGGGGCAGGGGTGGAGGTAATAAAGGGGATTCGGGGGCGGGGGAACAGGAAAATTTCGGGGGCGGGAGCGGGGGATGCGCTACCCACCCCGTTTGCTCCCGTTGACATCCCTGGGTGTTCCCAAAAAATACATCAGAATCAAACCCAATTTGCAAACCAACCCATAAACGTCTTGTCCCTTTCGGACAACATGATAATACTAACAACCTTCGAGAAGAAATTTGAAAGAATGATCATTGGGGTTTTTGAATTCATATACATTCATACAAACTGCCAACCACCCAACATGTTGCTTCCGACTTTATGCCCCCATAAAGCAACAAAATAACTTTAGGGACTGAATCGACCAAGTTTGAAAACATTGTAGGACATTTATGTCATTTGCCGCTAAAAATATTTAAGAAAATAAGAATAAAATTGAGAAAATATGAAGAAAAAACTCTTGCAACCAACTTTTGCAATGTATAGAGCTTACCATATTAAGTCTTGCATCAGTCCATTATCTAAAGTAATTTCACCAATTAAGACCACGGACATGAATGAATTTCAAAACAACCAAACAAATTATTGCACAATTCCATTGTTTCATAATGACCACAACAACAAGAATCAAGTAAAAATTATGTTTAAGCTTTTAAAAAAGTTCAGTGAGCTTGTGGGCCAGCAGGCTGCTGTTGTGTTATACAATGAATGTTACCTCCTCCAAGAACAATTTCCCTCGCCCCATCAATTTTTACCACCTTAAACAAACAACATTCACAAACTCAATTAAGTTGTATTGTGCACTGGACTAGGACTCAGACAGATGTCAGTGCAACAAAAATTACAATTTTTTGTCCCACGCAAAAAGATGGAACAAGGTAGGACACAAACCCACTCTCGATCTCTCATCTGGGCAAAAAAGACGTAAATACCCTTCTCGTCCTCATCATCGTAAATGCCCTCATAAACCTTGTCTAGTCTGGTCCTGTCTAGTCCCCTCCCGTCCCGTATGTTACACGGGACTGGAGTAGATTGATTTGGACTGGACTAGACAAGGTTTATGGGGGTATTTACGATGATGAGGATGAGAAGGGCATTTATGTCTTTTTACACAGACGAGAGATCGAGAGCGGGTCCGTGTCCTACCTTGTTCCATCTTTTTGCGTGGGACAAAAAATTGCAATTTTTGTTCCACTGACATCTGTCTGAGTCCCGGTCCAATGTATGTCAAACGCAGTATAACTTTTTTTGATGAAATACTTACTTGACCATCAGGGAAAGCGTGAGACAAGACACGCACAGCTTCATCATCCCATTTTGGGTCTCCAAATTGGGGTGCAATAATTCCACCATTCACAATATAAAAATTAACATATGAAGCAGCAAGCCTTGTTCCAGGAAGTCTTGGTTTAGCTCCTCCCACCTTTTTGGTAGTTAATACAATACAAACAATAAATGATTTAAAAAAATTTTGAATTTTTTTTTTTTATGAAAATACTATCGATGTATATGCTTACTTGTATAAATCCAGCAGCTTCTTCATCTGTCATATAAAGAGGCCCTGGTATATGAAGTTTAATAATTTCAAATTTTCTACCATTTGCATCAGTAGAATTTGAGAGAACAGTAAAAGCCTCTACAGCTCGCTCATAATGAGGGTCTGATTCCTCATCTGTCCAGGACAATAACACCACTCCAGGCTTCACAAAACAGCACATATTGTCTATGTGTCCATTTGTATCATCATCACCTGTATATAAATAATAATATAATTAAAAAAAAAAAAAAAAACATACATTGTTATTTCTTGCATTTAACATTTTTTGAAAATGTACCAAATAGTCCTCGGGGCAACCATATAATCTTCTTGACTCCTAGATAGGCTTTAAGTTCATCTTCTATTTGTTCTTTTGTCAGATGTGGATTCCTGTTTTTGTTCAATAAGCATTCTTCTGTAGTAAGGCATGTCCCTGTATCAAAAAAACAAAAAAATGATTTACATGATATCAAATTAGTAAAAATCTACCTAATAATAAAATACACAAACAACAATACAAAAGTTGTTACCTTCACCATCTACATGAATGCTTCCACCTTCAAGAATTATGGATTGTGGAAAACAAGGAATCCTCTCCATTGAAAGAATCTAAAAGGAAAAAGCAAAACCAAAATTAATGGAAATCTTTTAAGAAAATTTTTAAGATGATGTAAATCTTTTGAAGTTTCAAAAATATGTATCGATAATATTTACGAATCTAACCTTTCGTGCAACAAGAAGATCATGACTCCAATCTATGTAGCAACCATCATCAATACCTAAAATACACAAACAGCCATTTACTTTGTTATTATTATTTGATAAAATAAAATATGTAAAACTATTAAAATACAAAAGCTTTTACCTCCCCAACTATTGAAGTTCCAATCAATACCAGCAACATTATGTCCTGAACTTGATTTCCCCTCACTTACAACAAACTATAGAGTAAAAGAAAAGGATTATTGAATAAGAAATTAAAAAGTAATTCAGAGAATTGATCAAAAGAAAGGTGAAATGGAAGAAGAACTTAACAGTTGGACCACTGTCACGAAACCAAGAATCATTCATACTCATCTCAACAACCCTCACATTATGAGGCAATTGATCGCGTGCATTAGCCCACTGCAAAAAAAAATAATAAATAAATAAATAAATGGATAGATGTAATAGTGTAATGTTAGCATGTTTTAAAAGGGGTGATATGAAAAGATAGGGATGTTGGTTTAAGTGTTTCACAGAAATTAGAACTAGATGTTTGAGGCATACATGAAAATGAAATGGAGATTCTCTATTATTGATATAGTAGTATTTGACAAGAATGATCAAAGCATTGATACCAAAAAAAGGCAGAAATCAAGAATCAAGTTTTTGGTAAAGATGACCGGAGAGGAAACAGAAAAGTGGTCATGTGCTTTGTATTCTTATTCCAAATTGTTGAAAAGTGTCCCCATATAACATTCATGACTACACTTATTTACACTTCACTGCCTTACAAAATTCAAATATTGTATTGATACTATCTTTTATTGACATTCAAGTCCTTCAAATCATGTTCTTCCATTCAATACCTAGATATTTGATTGTAAGGTCCATTTAAGAGAAATTTTGACTAGGATACTTCATCAAACATGGTTACTAATTACGATACGATAAGAAAACGAACTGCAAACAGATTACAGATAGAGAGAAAACGAATTAGGTAACCTGTGAGGCACTGGCGCAGACAGTGACAGGCTCGAACTTAGAAATAGCGGAAGCAACTTTTGCAAAAATACTCTGGCCATGGACTCCGTTATCTCGCCAATTATCAGGACGCTCCTGGAAATCGAAAGAGAGAGCTTTTGTTTTAGGTTAAAATCAGCAAGAATTAAAGTATAAAAGATGAAGAAATGTATGGAGAGAGAAGACTGACGGGCCAACCAAGCCAGGTTTGAGAGTGGGGTTCCCATTCTGCGGGCATTCGGAATCCATGGAGAGCAGGCGTTCCTTCTGTTATATCCATCTGATCGGAAATCTCTACCGGAGGAGGAAACTTAAAGAGGAACACCCTGCTGAACGCCGGCCTTAGGTCTCTTCCCACGACTCGTTTATTCTCAATGGCTGCTCACTGGAATAGTGGAATCAGACTGCCAAAAGAGCTAACGGCATCTGTCGATTCCAGATTAGACGAATATAAATCAGGCTTTTTTTTTTTTTTTTTAATAAAAGATAGAAAGAAACTTTTACACAGACAAAGCGGCTAACAAGCAATATGCTATGCCCTAACTCCTTTCTGGATGACAAAACTAATTCTTTTAAAAACAACATCTATATATATTTGAGTCATAACATTACTATGAATGACCCGTTGGACTCTATTGACTAGCTCCACAACTTCTGACGCAAGGAAACCGAAAGTATCAAATGCAAAGGGTATAAACGTGTGTTGATTTTTCATGCACGTTTTCTCATGTTTTGTCACTTTGTTTGATGCAGCTTTTAAAGCAGTTTATCCCACAGTGAAAACACCACTCCCCAGACCCACAAGAGGGGAAACCCTGTTAGAATAAAAATAGAGAAAATTATCGAGCCAAATGTGTTGTGTTAATGATTTTTTTATTTAATAGCAAAAATTTAGACAATAGCAAGAAAATGCCACTCAAACCGCACTCAAGATTAAGCCACCTGCGGTTTGGGCACGTCACATGAGGTTTAGTGAATTTAAGATGGATCGTCTGTGGTATTGGGTATATGGGTTGTGGTTTTGCAACATGTTTGTTGTCTATTGTTTGGCCGCCCATTAACTCATAATATATAAAGTTTGAAAAAAAAAACTATTTCGATCATTTTCGGGTTGGAAGCAAACGAAATTATCTTTGTAATGGAGGCTCCAAACAACAATCATGTTTTTGTCTTATACTTCGAATTTTATTTGTTTTTTTATCATTTATATAGAAATCTAGTAGTATGGGGTATGAATTTTTGGCAAAAAAACGATTAAAAAAATAAACAACATCAACAAAACAAAACAAACAAATAAACAAACCATAGATGAGCATGACATATGCGGTGTATAAGTCGTTGATGCATAGAGTGTGCATTGTATACTTGTAGATGAACAAGCCATGTATTTTCTTTTTCCTTTTCCTTTTTTTAGATTGCATGTTGTGTAGTGATATCTTTTGATTATTTTGTACGTATTTGGCAGAATACAAAAAAATAATAATATCCAAACCGCAGTCGAACAAGCCTTTTGTTGTGTACAAGTCGTTGATGCACAAAATGTGCATTAGATACTTGTACATCACAAATGAACATGCATCTGCATTTTTTCCTTTTCTTTTTTTTTCCTAATTTTTTTAGATTGTAACTTGTGTAGTGATATCCTTTGATTACGTTGTATGAAACATCATTTGAACATTCCACATGCTATGTTGACGACTAGCTTTGGACATATTTTGAATGTACCGGTGTGATTGGTGAGCCACCACTCAATCATGCATTGTTTCTTCATAGGTTACGCTCGATTGATGAAATGGACACGGAAGAACATTTATATTTTAGAATTTCTCATATTAGTCTATCATTTGGTGTTAAGGAGTTTTGTTTCATTTCTAGTTTTATATCGGTCGGTATATGAAATAAAATTAAAATTTTTTAAAAAAAGTATGAGCCTTTCTACAAGAACCAACTTACTGCCGTCTTCCATCATTGATAACCAAAACAAAATTTTTACTAGAACTCATAATAAGATATTTGAGAGAAAAAATAAGACTAAATTTTATTCTCTAAAACATACCTTCTTTTTATATATATTAGTAAAAATATGTATCATACAGTAGTTAAATATGTCGAATATAATAGTCAACTTCAACCAAACCAAGGTCAAAACAAAAAAAAAAGTTTTAAAAAAAATCGAAACTGCGGCTGCAGCTTGATGGTCTCAGCTGCGGTTTTGTTAATATCTGGAACGGTGTTCGTCAAAAATCCAAATAGCACCTCAACGAAAGCATAATGTAAGTCGCTAATGCCACTTGTGGTGTGGTTTGGTGAGAAAGAAATTATATACTAATGTGAAACCGCAACTTAGTAGGCAAACTGTTAGCGTGTTTGCCTCAGTCGCGGTTTGAGCGGCTAAAATGATATTTTAACTAATTTTTTGCTATCAAGTGAAAACTCATTAGCACATTTTGCTAGATTAGTAATTCTCTCATAAAAAGCAAATTATGAGGGCATCTTCGATGTTTAATCAAGGTCTATTAGGGTGCGTGGATCGAGTCGACCGAAAGGTGGTATAGCTCAGTAGCGGTACCACCTGTAACATCCCAAAAACACGACCCAAAAATTTCATTAAAAACCATTAAGTAAACAAGAGTTATCCAAAACACATGTCATAGTATATCAAACATCATATCAATGTATATCAATTATCAGAGTAAAACATCCCAGGTTAAATAAACAATGGTGTGTGTCATGCGATCACCTCGAGCTCTTCCCTCTGCTACTGGAAGTACCTGAAACCAAAACTGAAAGTCGTAAGCACGAAGCTTAGTGAGTTCCCCAACCTACCACATACCATACACATATCCACATGCTGGGCCCCTGCCCGCTGCATCGGGACTTGCCCGACATCGGACTCGCTCCGGCATCGGGCACCGCCCTGCATCAGGCCCCGCCTGGCATGGAGCCCCGCTCGGTATACAGATATGTTTCTCTTAGGCCCCGCCTATCTCTGGGCCTCGCCCGCTAAACACATACAAACATATAACATAACACATAACAAATAGCTAAACATACTTTACTATACTTCTGATCTAAGGCGTCGCCTAACTTGGGCCTCGCCCCTGTCTTGCTACTGATGAGTTATGGAACCCCGTCCATGCTCCTGCTGATGGTGAGATACGGGCCCCCGACCACACTCACCTTCCTCCTAACCCAGGCCTCGCCTCTGCTCTGTTACTAATGAGATACGGAACCCCGTCCATACTCGGCTGGTGATGAGATACGGGACCTCGCCCACACTCACCCCCTACCAGGCATATACAAGTATCACAAAGACAACAAGTATAATCTAACATTCAACATATAAACCTTCCTCGGGCTTGCCCCGACATCGGACCTTGGTCCGGAACCATACTACCATAAACACTCTCCGGGCTTACCCCAGCATCGGACCTTGGTCCGAAACCTATAAACACTGACACATACAAGAATCACAACTACCTCTAGCATACTACATTCCTCGGGCCTCGCCCGAAACATATCATAAAATGCCTAGGGCTAACCCCCAGGTCTTCCTACTACACACAAACATAATGGGCCGGCATTGTGGCCGTAGACCCATGCATACAGTGAGGAGACTCACCTCGCACTGCTGAAGAATAGTTGAACACTTCTGACTGCTAACCGGCAACTTCTGAACCGCTGACCCTTCGGCTTCTCAACTATCAATACCCAAAATAACATTTAGACCACAATAATCCAAAAGTCAACCCAGGTCAAAGTCAACATCCAGTTTGACTTGACTCGCGGAGTTGGTCTACCAACTCGTCGATTTCATACTTCTCCAACCCAATACAACCCCCGACTCTACTCGTCGAGTCTAGCAAGAACTCGATGGGTTCTCCTTCAACCATACAATCAGGACCATCTTCAATCGACTCGCTGAGTTCATCCTTGAACTCGTCGAGTTCATCTTCCTCATGTGAACGTGTCCAGACTGTGACTCGCCGAGTTGTATGAACAACTCGTCGAGTCCATCTTCATGGGTTGGGAGATTGCCTTGGACTCACTGAGTTTCTCCTTGGACTCACCGAGTTTCTCCTTGAACTCGTCGAGTACGATGATCTTCATGTCCACTATGGACCCAGACTAGCTGAGTCCTTAACCAACTCAACTCATATCCTTTACAGAAGGGTTTTGGGGCAAGAAAATTGTCTGACTCGCCGAGTCCCACAAATGACTCGCCGAGTCCCTCTATGTCCAATTCTATTCAGACGATTTCAGTCAAGCACAAGGTGTCCAAGACCCAGATCTAACCTCCTAGTGTCGGAATAACATGCAAAGCTATTACCTTTGCATCCATGCATGGCCCTTTTTGCTCAAAAGGCCATAACAACCTCTTAAACTTTTCATGGGGAGTTCCAATGGCATAAAGCTTCCACCTTTATGCCTCAACTACTCTAAATACTCCCAAATCTGCAAGGATCTTGCTTGGGGACGTCCAAATCCCACAAGTAATCATTCTTGGTCCATAAACTTCATAAAAGGGGCTATAAAGAGATCAAAGAAACTAGAAGTCAAGATGAAGACTTGATTACCAAGAAATGCAGCCAAATGAGTGTATCTTCTGGATCTACTTCCTCCTTCTTGAACCTCAAACTTCCTTCTTCTCCTTCTTCCTCTTCAAGAGTACACAATTCACACAAAAGTGACTCAAACACACATAAGATGCACTAGGGTTTCGTGGGTAAGGGTTTGGAGTCTGGTGGCTGAAGATAAGGATGAAGGAATGAGAATATGAGGCTTAAATAGGGCACCAAGTCCCAAAATTAGGGTTTCCTAACCCAGGCCAGACTCGCCGAGTCAGTCCCCCGAATCGCTGAGTCGGCCACTTAATCCGCGACACGAAACTTGCTCCTACTCGTCGAGTTCTTCCTTGGACTCGACGAGTTGACTCCTTGACTTAGGGTTTTCCTTTCCATTCTTGGTCTGTTGAATTAGGGGTGTTACACCACCGGCTTCACCGATCCATGGAAGGAAGGTACCACTATTTGCTTGAAACGTGGCAATGTAACCCATGATGATTTTCTCTCTTTACACAACCATTGAAATTTTAATTTGCTTATTCAGTATAACTCACTATAAATACAACACTCTTCCATTTCAAAAATCACACTTCGTCTTCCAGGTCATTCCAATTCTCTCCTATTTCATTCTCACTTTCTCCAGTTTAATCTAATTTAATTTTAAATGGATTCTACTCCTAGAGAAGCTCAGAATATCCCAATATATGTTTATAATTGTTTGAATAGGAAATGATGACGTTGGCGAAAGCTTACATTGACACTATGTAAGATAATCAATAGGGAAATCCACAATGATCTCCTGCTTTTTAGGGAACAGTGTTGCATCATTTTAAATAGCAACTTGCGAGATTCAGATCGTACAACGCAATAAAATTTCTTCAAATTGTAGGATATGTGAGGGAAAGTTATCGAGTTTAATTCCATTTTCACCAAAAAGATGAATACATGTCCGACGATGTTATCAATGCAACAAAAAACTGAGTATCGCGAACACCATAACATGAAAGTTTTTTAGTATGAGACGAGGTGGAATATTTTAAAAGACTGCATAAACGTTTTTTTACAATTTAATTAATGTCTTTGAATTTTATTTGTCCTTTTGTCCTTTTTTACCATTTGTATTGTTTAACTTTTAATTTAATTAAATGTTATTTTTATTTTTAAATTCTATTTTTTTAAGTTTTAAATTAGTAATGTTTAATGTAATAATAAAAAATTGAGTGGGTTAGAATGGATGCGAAGGATGATTTTTCATGTGTTGTGGGATAAGAGGGATGGAAGTGAGAGGGGAGAGAAAAACTGATATGACAACGATGTAACAAGTAGGTTGAAAAAGTGGGAGGGTTGGAGTCCTCCAACTGATGTGGGATGGTGGCGCACCACTTCTCCCCCATAAGGGTTTGGCGTCCTTATCGAACATCGAACATCACTATTCCCTAGCTAAGATACCATCTGTGACATCCTCAAACACACGCAAAAGATATTGTCTACTTTGGAGCTACCTAGGTAGAAAACTTTTAAGGGGTCACCCATCCCGAAAATTCTCCCACCCAAGCACACTAAACCTCATAGTTTTCATGGGATCTTACTCTCGCGTGGTTTAAAATGCATCATTTAAGTGCTTCGTTCTTGTTCCTACCTGATGTGGAATAGTGACGCAACACTCCCCCCCCCATCATAAGGGGTCAGCGTCCCTATCAAATGTCGAACATCGCCATGCTCTGCCTCTAATACCATTTGTAACATCGACGAGTGTATATACATGATATTGTCCACTTTAGAATTACTCGGAAGGAAAACTTCCTATAGGGTCACGAATCCTAGAATTTCTCCAACCCAAGCACGCTTAAGCTTCGATTTCTCATAGGATATGAGGCCCATACGATTTTCAAACGTACCATGTAAGTAAGGTTTCCACACCCCTTATAAGGAGTGCTTTGTTCTTCTTCCCAGCTAATATGGGATGGTAGCACACCACTTCTCATCCCCTCATGTGCATCATTCTCACCCATTTCAACCCACTTGGGTTATGTGGGATCTAAAAGGCCACAAAGGCACACAACGAAAGCAATAAAAAAAATAACCTCATAAGAAAAAAACAGATCCATGTTTAACAAAATCAATTACAACTAAACATAAATAGAAAAAACCATAAAACATACCTTTATAGTTCTTTGAAACCCTCTTGAATATTCATAAATATTGTTGGAGAGATGATTTTTAAGATTCCAGTGAAGAACTCCTCTTCCAAGTCACACCTAAGAAACAAATCAGCAACTTCTGACATCTATGTTTGTACGTTACTCCAATAACTGAAGTCTCTATATGATCTAATCATCTTAGAATTACTTGTGACATAATCTCACACCCTGCCCAACCGTCGGCGGAAACGCCAGCCAGTGCAACGTAGGGATGTTGGTTCTCAGTCCTTGAACATATATTGAATATTAAAAAAACAGAATATGTTACATAAACATCTATTTTATTTATAGATAAAATGTTACATCGGATTTCTAGGGTTCCTATTACAGATAGGTGTCCTAACAGATATACATGAACGATAAACCATAGGGGTTTTCTAACTGCTTCCTCCATCAGCTGCTGCTTCCAAGAGTGTAGACTTCCATCTTGCGGCCTCCTAGGAATATATGACGTTTTTAAAACGCCAACATAATGTTGGTGAGCTCACAGGTTTTTAGAGTTTTTGATTTTGGGTAACTTTTAAGAATCATTTTTCTTTGAGAGAAACATTTCTTAAATATTTTATTAACCTAGCTCTTTATCTTTTTAGGATATCTAACGATCCTATCTTTTATCTTATTAGGATATCATTTATTAATCCTAATTTATTATCTTTTTAAGATATCTAACGATCCTAACGTATTTTAATTAGGATATTTTTATTAATCCTAATATACTATCTTTTTAGGATATCTAACAATCCTAACGTATTTTAATTACGACATTTTTATTAATCCTATATTATTATTTTTTTAGGATATCTAACGCTCCTAACGTATTTTAATTACCATTCCAGGCGTCCCTAATGATAATCTAAGCTCTAAGACAATTTTTAATATATTAACGTGAGCAACTATAATCGACCCTACGACTGTAAATGTACCCTTGATCATGACGCTTCATCGAACGTCGAATAGTAACTTATATGGAAGGTATCATGCAGGGATTATAGCTAGCAATCGCAGGTGACGTTCTCATGACCCCGTGTAAGCTTTACATCGATCACATATATATATATATATATATATATATATATATATATATATATATATATATATAGTATATACAAAGATAGTGTGATGTGTATACATATACAAACACACACACACACACACATATATATATATATATATATATATATATATATATATATATATATACACATATATATATATATATATATATATATATATATATATATATATATATATATATATGATATATGTATGTATACACATCACACTATCTTTGTATATATATATATATATATATATATATATATATATATATATATATAGATGATAGTTATATTTATGATCTCATAATTATCTGATATATATAAATTGTCATATATATACCCTAATTATGGTTATTTTAACAGGATATTTGGGCAACGTAACAATTAAGTACAGTGCATATCCTAAATCTTGTCTAGCATAAGTCATAGGTACTTAAAGTTTCCTAGGGATTTGACCATTATAACATCTGGGTATTACCTACTCATAGATTATCGGGCATCATATCTTTAGACACAGATAATAGGTTAAATCTAGACATAGTATCTACAGTTATACTATCATAAGGTTTCTTGCTTATTATAAAATGACTTCATATATATAGGATAAATATTTTTATAAAATCATTTATTAAGCATGTATTCCCCCTGAAAACATTTTAAACAATAAAATAGGGGTCGTGAACTCACTTGTAAAGTGTGAAACCACTAAAGTAGGGTAGAATCGAGATTCGGGACTCGAAGATCGTCTTCGGGTCGACCGGAATCGAGAACTAACTTACCAAAAACTAGAACACATAAATAATAACTTTTCTAAGATTTTGGAAGGAATTCTAGAAGTAGAGAACGAGAGAAAGGAAACAGATTTTGGGTGAGGAACAAATGAGCAACATCAGACTCTATTTATATTGAGAATGTGTGTCATGCAAGGGAGGTGTGCACCACGTCTTTGCGACGTAGCTCCATTTCTTGTCTGACACGTGTCCGTTTCCTATTGGTGCATCGTACCTCCTTCTAGAAGCATGTGCGCGCCGCACATACCTTTTGTGTCGGGCGCTCTTCACGAAACTTTAAAAATTTGTATCTCCTTCTTACAAACTCCGTTTTCCACATTCTTTATATCCACACGTAGCTCTCGACGGGTACTACAACTTTTCTTTAGGTTGTATTGGATAATTCCGACTTTTATTTTTAGTCCTTATTTTTTAATGATTTAATGATTTTATAAAAATCATAACTCTCTCGTACGGACTCCGATTTTGGTGTTTCTTTTACCAAAATTTCTAACTTAAAGAGTACTACGATTTTTCTTTTGGTGACTTTACCCAAAATTTAACCATTCTCTCCGTACTGTTTGAGATCATATGAAATATGGGTGGAGTAACTTCGAATCTCCCAAATAGTTCTCAAAGGTACAATAAGATCATGAAATATTGACTCTACATCATCTCTTTCATATCCGTTAGTCATAAACCACACCTCCTACTCCCTAAATTTTGACTGATGCTTTTCATACATACACACAACATATACATACACACATGGGACATGGAAGAAGTACATTCATAATCTATTCCTAAATATCCCAATGTACCAATTCTTGATCTAGAATCTTCCAAGGATATGCATGTGTGAGTGAGAGTACTAAACATATTCCTGACAAATCTTTCCAACCCCCCTCACGATTTCATTCTTCATACACACATACATCACACATGCATTATCTAGAGAAATATTTCATACTACACACATATCTTCATTTGATTCAATGGTACAAGGAGATCACAAGGAAATCTGGAGTATATCAATTCCTTTCTCTGCAATCTTTTAAGTTGCCTCCCTCATTTGTTCTTCCTTCCACACGAACTCACTATTTCTCTCGTTGTTGTTGTGGTCGCTAGAGATACCAAAACCGAGACCGGAGGCTGCTACCTCTGATCAACCCATCCAAACCCTTCTTATGTGTGTTAAATAGAAAGTCCAAACACCCTCTGATCGAGCATTGAGTCCGCTGGAACAACCCCGATCACAAGCAACTCTGTTTCTTTGTTCATCGGAGAAGAAAGGTAGTCGCGCACCCCCGACTTCCCTCCCTGTCGTCATGTGTTTCGACTCTCAATGTAACATCCCAATGAGGAGGTACTTCTAATTTTGACCTTATATGTGAATAATATTGCATTTGGCCCCCTGAAGTTGAAAATATTGCAAGATTGGTGTAACACTTGAAATTGGTATGTGCCATATTTAACCTTTCTTAATTAAAAGCCTTGTATTTTGATCCTTAAGCTAGTACACAGGGTGTACTAGGTGGTACGCCCTGCGTACTAGCCCGATGTTGGTCGCGGAGCTCATCCACGTACACTAGGCGTACGTAGAGTACGCATGGCGTACGTGAACATTGAGAAAACCCTAATTTTAAAGACTTGGACCCAATATAAACCATATGATAGCCTCATTTGGCCTTGTTTAACCAAACCCCACCCTTTGAAAACCCTAATTCGTCCCTTTTCCTTGTATGGTGCTCTTGTGCTCTTGTTTTGAACTTTGGTGGGTTTTGTGCATCTTGAAGTGGTAGAAGAAGAAGATTGAAGACTCATACTTTGGAGGGGAGCTTAGAGATCCAACTTTAGCACCTTCATTTCGTGGCTTTTGAGGTATACAGTTCAAAGCTTGTCAACTCATTTCATAGATCTATTCCTTGGCTTGTTTTTGGCTATTTTGGTCAGTTTTGTGAGCTAAGGCCGTTTTAGAAGCTAAACCTTGTAGATCTGGATATTTTAAGGTTCCCTTAAGCAGAAAAATGCAATATTTATGGTATTTATGGACTCGTGCATGTGTTAAGTCATTTGTTAAGCTCCTTTGAGCTCTAAGAGCCTCATTAAGTCATGCATGCACGTAAAGTTGCCAACTTGACGTGATAAACTACCTTAAGGAAGTTAGAGCTGAGTGTTGGGTGAAGTATTAATAGATTAAGAGCTAAATAATTGAAGTTGGCCAAGCTGGGGGAGTATGTTGGGCGTACAAGCAGGTACGCCACGCGTACAAGCCCCGAAGCGAGTACGCTAAGCATACGAGCTGAGTACGCCCCGCATACTTAGCATATGGGTTGCAGAATCTTGGGGTCTCAGTTTTGGGCAATGTTTGGACTTAGGTGTTTAGGGCCTTGTTGGGTCATCAGGCTTTAGTTGGGCTGCCATTTTTATTTTGGGATCACATGGATGAAGGCCCACAAAGGGACTTGGGCCCAATTTGGAAAATTAGGCCATATTTGGGCTTTGGGGTGACCATTTTGGAATTGGGCCTTCTAGGGTAGTTGGTTGGGCCTTAGTCTTGGACTAAGCTAGGTAAAGGGTAAAATGGTCTTTTTACCCTAATTTAGACGGATGGTTATGGATTGGAATCTAATTATTAATTGGATGTTATTGGCATTGATAGCTCGGGGATTTGTCGGACAAGCAGCCAGAGATTTATCAATGTGATTCATCTGTTCGAGGTGAGTCTTCCTCACTATGTTTAGTGGGTCAAAGGAACCAATGCCGACCCATGGTTTGATATGTTAGGGTGCTAGATGTATGTGTGACTCTTGCATGTGTATGTATGCTTAGTAGGCGGGGCCCAATGGGTAATCCGTATGCCATTAGTTGTTTTACTTGTATGTTTGTATGCTGGGCGGGACCCGTTGTGAGAGTTAGGGTGGGGCCCATTATACTCAGTGGGCGGGCCCCATTATGTTAAGTTAGGGCGAGGCCCGTTATACTTAGTAGGCGGGGCCCGTTATGCGAGTGGGGTGGGGCCCGTTATGTTTGTTATGTGTGGTAAGTGGTATTTGAGGAAAACTCACTAAGCTTCATGCTTATGGTTTTCAGTTTATGTTTCAGGTACTTCTGGAGCAAAACGGAAGAGCTCGGGGTGATTTCAGTTCACAAACGATATAGTTCCACATTTTCATGATAACTCTGATAATTTGTGATGCTTTTGATACATTGATATTTTGAGAATTATGTTGATGTTTTAGGATAATGTTTTACTAATGGGAAAATGAAATTTTTGGGTCTTATTTTTGGGACACTACAAGTTGGTATCAAAGCCTTGGTTTGAGGGATTCGGACATACTCTCGGGTGTATCTTAACTCAAACTGAGGATTTGGTAAAGTTTTTCAAAAAGAATTGTTTTTAAAGAAAAGGGTTTTCTAATACAAGAAAGGGTGTCGTACATGCAATCGACCAATCTCAAGTATGTTTTCCCAAAATACCCATACATGTTATCTGATATGATTTGATTTGTAGATTTGTGAATCGCATGCTAGTTAGGGCTAAGGATCTGCTCAATGTTTTCATGATAGAATGCTAGGAGAGATGCCTTTGTATGCCTATTGAATGAGCTTGTAGACTTGCATGCTGGTACTGACCAGTCAGTGATAGGATGGCCTGATTAGGTTATGCTTGGTTCTGATTACTTGATGCTCGAATGCTGCTTGATTTGTGCTTTATAGGAGTTCTCACTAGTTTCAGCTAACTAGTAAGCGAATATGTTAAGTTACATATTATTGAGACTTGATAATTTTAGAATGTTAGGTTTTAACTCTATTGTGAAGCTCTTGTTTGAGTCCAACCATTGTAGTGTGAGACCTCTCATTCGAAGAATTATCTGGTTTTGGTGATATGTAATTGTATTCGTGAGCTAGTTAGAGGAAGTTAGCAGGAGTTACTTCTGCATCTGATGACGGAGTGTCGTATGGAGTTTGCCCTAGGAAAACCTAGGAAAAGATTTGTTGGGAGCCTTATCTTGATTAGGGTTAATTGTATGGATATAAAGTGACTTGGCAGATTCAAGGCAATCCTTGAGGAAAGTACTGATAGATGTGGAAGGTAGTATGGGCCCATACTAATGGAAGCAGAGGATCCATACTCGAGTCAAGGAGAGCTACGATGAAACCATGACGCTTGTAGAGTTTTGTGATCCCTCTGTATATTTTGATGCATATTCTGCTGGTTTATATGGTCTATTTTCAGTATGGTGACTTTGCAAGGCAGATCGGTTGGAAGTTATGGCGTTGGGGAGGGCTCGAGCTCAGGTTATGGAGCTGGGCAGTTGGATGATCATACGAGGGAGTTTATTTCGTCTGAGATCACGTATAGCATACTCGAGCAGACTCCTGTGATCTTCGGTACGATCAAGGAGGGTATTGTGGAGCTGTTGGAGGAGCGGTTGAGCTCTTTTCGTTTTGAGATGGTTGCCTTGATTGCGGCGCATTCCTTAACCTTCAGGGATTTCTGGGTATGTGGAGCTCCAAACTATCACGGGGCGAAGGACCCGATAGGGAGCAGGAGGTGGTTAGCAAATGTTGCTAAAGCCTTCCACACTAGCAGTTGTCCCAAGGGGGAAAAGGTTAGACTCACATCTGTCTTCTGAAGGATAGGTCACAAGATTGGTTGGAGGAGATTAGGCGCGCAGTCGGGGATGAAGCTGTTGATACGATGACATGGGATGATTTTACGACGAGATTCAGGGTTGAGTTTGCACCAGTGATTGAGGTGCAGCAGTTGGCGCAAGTGTTTTAGGATCTCCGTCAGACTACTAAGACGGTGGCTGAGATCACCGCGATGTTTCGTGACAGGGCACTGTTTGTTCCGCTGTATGTGGCGGATGAGGAGATGAAGAAGGCGAGGTATCATGAGATATTAAAGAGTGATATTCGGCAGTTTTGTGGGCCGATCCAGCTGCAATATGTTGGAGGATATGATAACGAGGGCTAGAGAGAGATTGATCTGGAGATGGAGAAGAAGAGGAAGCTAGATTATGTGTCGAGTGCAGAGGGTTCGGGCAAGAGGCCCAAGGTTGTTGATACGAGAGGGAAGGGCCATCAGGGCCGGGTCCGTTGTGGTAAGTGCGGCATGTCGCACGATGAGGGCATGCAGGGTGGGTGGTTCTGGCTGCTTCAAGTGCGGCCGGACATGTCATATCAGCAGGCATTGTACTGCAACCGCCACCATAACCCTGATATCTGATCTTATTTGCTTTAATTGCAATCAGAGAGGCCAGAAGAAGGCCCATTGTCTGGGTTTGACTGCAACAGGACCGGTGTTAGCACCTGTTTCTGCAACTCTACAGATTACTGAAGACCGCCTGGGAAAGGCGGATGCACCTGTGGCGAAGAGCAGGGCTTTCCAGTTGATAGTCGAGGAGTCTCGTGCAACTCCTGACGTGGTGATGGGTATGTATCTTCTCATTATCTCTTTATTTATATTGAATTGACTTCTTATATTTATGTATTTTATTTTAGGATTGTTCCTTATGAACGATATTCCTGCATTGATATTGTTTGATGCGGGGGCTACCCGATCCTTTGTGTCGCTTGCACTTAGCAAGAGGTTTGTCGGATCTCCTGGGGAGCTGGATTTTTATGGGTTTTGAGCATTGCATCATTCCTATGGTGTACAAGCAACCCTAAAGCTTTGGATCTAGGTTTTCTCTAATTGTACATGCAATAATAATCATCCAAAGCTATAACCTTAAACTAGCATACATAAATCGAAATTTGTATCTAATACAAAGATAGAATGTTATCTTTCAATTGTAGCTTTCTTGATCTTAAACTTTTGAGAACTTAGCACCTCAAATGCGATGCCTCTAATAGATCGCAAACACCAAAAGCAAGTTGGAAGAATATGAGAGAGAGGCTAGGGATCACAATTTCGGCTGGTACTCTTCTTAGGGTTCAAGTGCCGAAAATGGGAGTCCCAAGGGTTCCTTATATAGCTGAGCTGCTAGGGTTTCAGTCAAAACCCTAATCTGATTGCTTAGGGCTTAAGCAGTCCAGTGGATCTTTCTAGAAGATCCCTTTGGACGATTTCTATGTGTGCTACACATAGAAATTCGTCCACCTCTTCTTAAGGGTCCACAAGCCCAACTATCAATTATCATATAATTGCAATATCAGTCCCTTTAATTTAATTAATTTCTTTTGATCACAAAATTAATTCTAAATTAATTCTTGACCAATATTAATTAAATAATATGATTTCTCTTTTAATATATTATTCCCATAATATATTAATAAATCATAATTAACCTCTTTCTCCATAATTCATCCATTCAAGTTGCTTTGGTGCAGGCAACCCAAAAGGACCATGCTACTATTGGGTCAAGTACACACCAAATATATTTATGGGCTTAGACACCTAATCCAACAGTCTCCCACTTGGATAAGTCTAATAACTATAAATGCAAGTACGACTTCAAAATCCAATTAGCAATCGTAGCTCTCAAAAGCTGTTGTCGAACTCTGACACATCCTATAGATAAGGGATCATGTAGTCCTTCATTCTCAAGATATCATGCGGACAAATACATGGAACATAGTCATACTTATTGTCCATCATTTTGTTTCCCGATTTCTGATTTGTCTGACACAGAACTCATATATCTCATATATCTCGGTTTAAAGACTGTACGATATTATCGTCTCACAATAACTCGTGAAAATTCCATGAAGTAATTCATGTGAGCGCGAGTTTAATCCAATACTCAAATCTTATTTCAGAAACACTCATGAACGTTGCAACAAAATTTTTCTGTGTCTAAACACTTAGACAATCTACAAGGCAATTCATGACAGTCTTGCCTCAATACCTACTTCCAAAGTATGGTCGACTGTGAATGGTTTGAATAATCATATTATTCTGGAAGTCAAAACATGCAAAATGAAACAATAGTAAACAATTGACACAAGACAGTAACATTACTTATAAATTATACTCCTTTATTTAATCATCAAATGTCAATTACATTTTATCTATTACAAGTTTCTAAACGGCTATCTAATCACTAAAACTAATATCGTCCTTCAGCCCAATACTCCTAGCATGCTGCAAGTGCTTAACCCTACTCAGTCCCTTCGTAAGGGGATCTGTTGGGTTGTTCTCTGACGATACCCTCTTCACTACGAGGAGTCCCTCTTCTACCCGATGTCTAATGAAGTGATATTTTCTGTAGATATGCATGGATCTGCCATAATCCCTCGGTTCCTTGGTTAAGGCGACCGCACCTTCGTTATCACAGAAAATATCCATAGGCTCCTTTATGGCAGGTACAACTCCAAGGTCTCCGATGAAGTTCTTTAGCCGTATTGCCTCCTTCAACACTTCGTTCGCTGCTATGTACTCTGACTCGCACGTTGAATCAGCTACGGTCTCCTGCTTGGAACTTTTCCAGGTCACTGCTCTTCCATTCAGGGTAAACACCCATCCCGACTGAGAGCGGAAATTATCTCAGTCGGTCTGAAAACTGGTGTCACTATACCCTCGCACTCTCAAGTCATCACTCCCACCGAGGATAAGAACCCAGTCCTTAGTCCTCCGTAGGTACTTAAGAATGTTCTTTACCGCAGTCCAATGAGCTCTACAAGGATTCCCATGATATCTGTTGACCATGCTCAAAGTGAAGGCCACGTCAGGGCGAGTACACATCATAGCATACATGATCGAGCTAACAGCGGAAGCATAAGGTACCCGACTCATTTCTTCTATCTCAGCATCGGTACTCGGACTCCGAGTCTTACTCAATTTGGTATTGCTTTGGATTGGTAACTCCCCTTTCATGCATTTCAGCACTTTATCCAAGTAAGTACTTTGACTAAGTCCTATTAGTCTTCTTATTCTATTTCTCAATATCCTTATTCCCAGAATATAAGCAGCTTCTCCGAGGTCCTTCATAGCGAAGATCTTCCCAAGCCAGTACTTAACCTCCTGCAAGGTTGGGATGTCGTTTCGTATGAGCAGTATGTCATCCACATACAATACGAGAAAGCTAACTATACTCCCACTGGCTTTGACATATACATAGGACTCATCCTCGCTTCTCGAAAAACCAAACTCTTTGACTTTCTCATCGAAACAAAGATTTCATCTGCGAGACGCCTGTTTCAATCCATAGATGGATTTCTCAAGCTTACACACTCTATTAGGGTGTTTCTCATCGACAAAACCCTCTGGCTGACTCATGTAAACATCTTTAGCCAACTTCCCATTTAGGAAAGCGGTTTTGACATCCATCTACCATATTTCATAATCATGGAACGCAACTATGTCTAGCATAACCCTTATAGATTTAATCTTCGCCATTGATGAGAGGGTCTCGTCATAGTCAACTCCTGGAGTTTGAGTAAAGCCCTTCGCAACCAATCGCGCCTTATATGTGTATACTTTCCCATACATGTCGGTCTTCTTCTTGAAGATCCATTTGCACCCTACCGTCTTACAATATGATACATTATCAACCAAGTTCCAAACTTGATTGTCATACATGGACTGAATCTTGCTGTCCATAGTCTCTTTCCACTTTGCAGACTCCGGGCCTGCCATGGCTTCCTTGTAGTTGTTAGGTTCATCCATATTTATTAGTGTACTATCACAAGTAAACGTATCACCTTCAATAGTAATATGGAAACCATAAAACTCAGGTGGAACGCTGACTCTACTGGAACGTCTAAGAGGTAAGGACTCGTCAATCGGTTCAACAGGAGTTTCCTCATCAGGTTGAGTGCCAGTTTTAGAGGTTCCTTCATCTCTTGACTCTTGAATTTCTTCAAGGTCAATATGCCTCCTATTGTCCTCTTGGCATATGAGTTCTCTCTCGTGAAAGACCCCTCTCCTCACAACGAAGACAACATTGTCACTCGGTCTATAGAAGAGATATCCAAAAGACTTCTGCGGGTAGCCGATGAAAATACATCGCTCACTACGAGGTTTGAGCTTTTCGTGAGTCTTTTGTCTTACAAAAGCCTCGCAACCCCACACTTGATATGTGCAAACAAGGGAACCTTCCCTGTCTACATCTAGTGAGGTGTTTTGGAAACATTCTTAGTTGGGACTAGATTAAGGATATAGGAGGCAGTCTCTAAGGCATACCCCCAGAATGAGATAGGTAACAAAGCTCGATTCATCATGGAACGAACCATGTCCAACAAGGTTCGATTGCGCCTCTCAGCTACACCATTCAACTGCGGTGTCCTAGGCGGCGTCAATTGCAAAACAATTCCACATTCCTTAAGATAGTCGTGGAACTCGATACTAAAATACTCACCACCTCGATCGGATCGGAGAATCTTTATCTTCCTGCCCAGCTGATTCTCCACTTCTTGCTTAAACTCTTTGAACTTTTCAAAGGTTTTATGACTTGTGCTTGATTAAGTAGATATACCCATATTTGCTATAATCATCGGTAAAAAGTCACATAGAAGCGGTTCGCATCCCTTGTGGTGGATCTAAAGGGCCTATATACATCCATATGTATGAGATCCAATAAACCCTCACCCTTTTCACAAGTACCAATGAAAGGTGACTTGGTCATCTTTCCAAGTAAACTAGATTCGCACGTGTCATCCGACTTGAGGTCGAATGACTCCAACACTCCATCCTTTTGGAGTTGGGATATGCGTTTCTTGTTCACATGTCCAAAACGACAATGCCACAAGCATGCTTTGTCGAAACCATCAGACGAATCGATATACAACACATTATTTCCTAAGTTGTCTACAACCATCACAGTTTCATATATACCATTACAAGGTAATGCTTCAAAATAGAAAGTACCATTCAAGAAAGCATTAATAGAACCAATTTCATTATTAAACGAAAATATAAAACCTTGTTTATACAAACCATGAAAGGAAATTATGTTTCGTGTCATTTCTGATGAGTAGCAACAATTATTCAACTCTAAAGCTAACCCACTACTAAGCACTAAAGAATAAACTCCAATCTTGGTGACAAGCGACGCTTTCCTATTCCCCATGATCAAGTTCATCTTCCCATGCTCCACATCCCTACTTCTTCTTAGACCGTGCAAATCAGAACAAATGTGAAAACCACATCCTGTATCAAGGACCCAAGAAATAGCATGTGATGAGTTGTTAGATTGAATAGTATAAATACCTGCGAAGGTGGGCTTTATCTTCCCATCCTTGATGTCCTACAGATACTTCGGGCAGCTTCATTTCCAGTGCCCTTTTTCGTGACAGTAGAAGCACTCTGCATCCTTCGGATTGGAAGAGGGAGTAGCAGAACCACCTTTCGTCCCACTAGAAGAGGATCCATCGTGAGACTTTCCCTTGTGGCTCTTAGAAGGATCCTTCCTCTTCTTCCCATTCCCTTGTCAAATTTCCAAGACAGGGGCAGCAGCAGTAGGAGTAGATGCAACCGACTTGCCTTTCAAACTACTCTCAGCAGTTTGCAGAAGGCCTTGGAGCTTGCTTAGAGTGACCTCCTCCTTGTTCATATGATAGGTCATACGAAACTGATCATAACATGGAGGCAAAGAGTGTAAGATAATATCTATGGCCAACTCTTCGTCGAAGTTTACATTTAACTTCAGCAAGCGGTCCACAAATCTTTGCATCTTCTGTAGGTGGGCCGTGATGGACTCTCCATCCTTCATCTTTGTAGTGATCATGGAGGCGATGATCTCGTACTTTTCCTGCCTCGCACTTTGATGGTATCTTTCCGTTAAATCTTGGTGCATCTCGTAGGTATAGTAGTCCTCGTAGGACTTTTGGAGTTCGGCAGTCATGGTAGCAAGCATGATACACGACACCTTTATCGCGTCCCTCTCATGAGCATCATATTGAGAGATTTGCTTAGGAGTAGCAGTGTTGTGGTCAATCTCTTTCAGCTCCTTTTCGAGAACATACTCCCTGTCCTCGTAGCAGGTGACCATGCGAATATTGCGAATCCAGTCGTTAAAATTGGATCCATCAAAGATCACCGTCCCACATAAGTGCATGAGGGAGAAAGAACCAGAAGGGTTGGAGCCAGAAGCGTTGTTGTTTAAGGTAGACATCTGAAAAAGAAAAGAGACAAATTTTAGATTAGATAAGAATCCCCAATTTAACACCCAAATGAAAAATTAGGGCTCGGACCCAACACAATTATTTACAATTCAGAAAAGGGATGCCGTAATCTAGTTGCAAATAATTTGAAGGTAGGTAAATGACGATTTACCAATTTCCACCATGAAAAACGAAAAAGAATATTAAGTCTTGAATGAATTGAAACTCCTAGATTCTTTTGAGATTCATTGAACTTTTAAATGACATGTTTAAATCTCGATTATGCCCTTCAAGTTTGTGACTGGGATACCGAGGATCACAAACAAGGTGTGAGTAACCATGCAAATGTGCTTGGTACTCTCGATGTCATTTACCACCTAATCAACGTGCCGGTTAACCACACACGCTCCATTAATATATGATAAACATGGAGCTACCCTTTGCCACCCTTGCTAGTCCCAAATTAGTGTGTCGGTTAGCCACACACGCTCCACTAACGATTTGGGAAAGTGCAAAGTGCAATTTCATGGAATAGCATCATTTTCACATTTATCCTAAAGTAACTAAGATTGGGAATTTATGAAAACATTTAGTTACTTTATAAAATCATTATACTTATTAATGAGGAATGAGTTTGTCCTATCCTACCCGTTCGGCTAACGGCCCTCCACTAGTCAAGAGTGCGGTGGGTAAGAGTGGATACCCAATGACGGTCATTTTACAGGCCGCTTCCTTAAACACCCCTTATAGAGCAGCTTCATGAATGAGGCCTACTAACGGTAAGACTGACTTATCTTATACATATATATAATTATTAATCTTTTAATATTATAATAGTATAAGGGTTGAATTTTTAAACTTTTAAAACTCTAGGGTTTAGAATTTAAATATTTCAAAATTAAAACCTTTTAATCAAAATTTAAATTCCAAAACATGAGGGCAAGTTTTGAAACTTTTCAAAACCTTCTAGATTGTCACACCCCGCTAAGGCGGAAACACGAGGCGTGACAGTATAAAGGGTTTCATAGCAAAAGTTAAAAGACAACACCAACCATAGTATTAAAAATCATTACAATTTTACAATGGGTTTGAACAACTTTTAAAAGAAATTACAATGTAAATTGAAATACAACACATGCGAATGCTCCTAAAAGTGAAGTGTCCCTAAGTGCCACTTACTCGATGATTCCTGAAAAAGCATGTAAAACGAGCGTCAACTATAAAAATAGTTGGTGAGTACTCACAGATAAACAAAATAATATTGGTTCCATGAATTGAAATCAAAGTTTTGATAAAAGTTTCCAATAATAAAAGTATATTCTTAAAATGAGTAAATAAGTTTGTAAAACAAAGTTCTTTGTCATCATGAGAGATAAAGTATGTTGCCCAAATAAGATGCAACATTCATATTCTCATGGAAGATAAAGTTCGTTACTCAAACGAGTAAACAAGTTTCATTGCTAAAATGAGCAATCAATTTCGTTGTTACAAGGAGCAAACAATTTCATTGCTAAAACATGTATATAAGTTTTCAGTAATAAAAGTTCGTTGTTGTAATGAGAAACAAAGTTCATTGCTATAATTAATAACAAGTTTATTGCTATAACGAGAAACGAGTTTGTATGTGTATGAGCAAACAATGAGTCTCAACCAAACCTATGACTGAAGCCCTATCAAGATCTATGCTTATCGTTCCATAGATGAATATGGTATCATGCACTCCAGCAATAGGGCGAGTGAGGAGTTGTCAATTCCTAATAACGCTATCCATAATGACCATTGGCTCAAAGAGTTAATGGTTAGAGATAAGGGAAGGGCCTTAGTACGATAAGTTCTCATGTTCCGTGTTGCATAGACATACATAGAGAGACATAGCAATAAAATAGCAATCATGTTTGATACAAATCAATTTAAATACAACATTCAAATAATAGTTTTTCGGGACATGCTTTTCCACCCCAAAACATAAAAAATGAAAATAGGGGAGTGCGTGAATACTCACAATGCATTTAGATGATGCAAATGGTGCCTTGAACTACGTTCCACGTGTACCACTACCGATTCCTACAATAATGGTGTTTGCTAGTGAGTCTCTAATCGAAATCTAACACTAGTATACTTACTACTACAATAGAATTATGCCAATAATGTGTCAAAATTTAATATTGATAAGTTACAAACATTTTTCTGTGGAAATTAAGTTTCAAAGAATCAATTGTTATATAACAATTTAAGTGGAAAATTTCCATTATTGAAATGTTAATATTTAACATTTTAGAGGTGTTCCAATGATTAAATATTCAAAACTAAATCAATTTAGTTCTAAACTTTCCCAAACTTTGCATTTCAGTTTTAATTGATGTCAAACACCTTAAGATAAATTTTCTTGAATTTTTGATTTGTCTGACTATTTTTCACGATTTTAGTTTCTTGAATAACCATAAAATCATGAAAAATACTAAACAGTTAATAAAAATTACCAAACTTCAGATTTTGGTTCTAAATGTACTAAAAGACTTCTAGATAAATTTTCATGGATTATGAATATGTATAACCATTTTTCACATATTTAATTCTCTAAATAGATACAAATTCATGAAAAATAGAAATCAGTTATGAAAATACCCCAAACTTTTTATAACAATGTCATTACACATACTTAAGCTGGGAAAAATATAAAAAGGGGTTTCTAAACTGTTTAACCTAATTTTATGATTTTTATGCATTTATTCTAATAAAAATGGGGATAAATAGAAAACAGTTTCCAAAATTACCCAAACTTTTTGTGATATTGTTATTAAACATTATTAAGTTGGGAAAAATATAAAAATTGATTTCTAAACTGTTTAACCCAATTTTATGATTTTTGTGCATTTATTCTAATAAAAATTGAAATAAATAGAAAACAGTTTCCAAAATTTCCCAAAATTTTAGTAACACTTTTATTATACATGTAGAAGCTGTGAAAAATATAAAAGATATTTTTCAATTAGTCTTTCTATTTTTCTTTGTTTTATCCTCTTAAATAATCATTAATCGGAGAATAATTATTAAACAGTTAAAGTAAATTACCAAAAATTTTGTAAAGTTCATGTACAGTGTAAGTAATCTGGGAAAAATCCCAAATGTGGGTTTTATCTACTGGAATCCGATTTTGTGTATTTAAGTGTATTTAATCTTAGAAAATAGGAGAAAAATAGTATACAGAAGGGAAAAGTCATCAAAATTTTTATGTAGCCTCCTAATGTACTAGAAGGTGTTCTGGTAAATTTTTATGAATTTTGGATAAGCAGAACTATTTTTCCTGTTTTTAGTCCATAATATACACAAAAATTGGGGAAAAATAGGAATACATTATGAAAAATTCTGAAAATATTTTTCTAAGTCTTCCACAGAGAGTATAAGCTGCGAAAATTATTATATAACCTTTTCAAATTATCTAAAGCGGTTTTATGATTTATTGGGGCTAAACAAAAAGAAAATTCAAAACCATATTAAAAAGTAACAAAAATCGATGAAACTTAATGAGAGATCATTATTTAGCATAGGGGTCGTCCACGAATTTAACTAGGATTTATAGACCCCAGAAAGTATTTTATATGATTTATTGCCCTATTTTCTTGCATTAATTATAATAATTCTAGAAAAATGAATTATTTTCTGGAAATTTACAGATCATCTTATTTTGTTGATGGGAATCTAGGAAAAATCGGATTTGGTCAGAAAAGGAGTTTTAGATATTTATTTGGAAATAAATCCTTCATGAACATATTTGAAAGCTTTTAACAACATACTTTGATGATCTAGCATATTAGCTTGAAGATCATCACATGGATGTTGGTTTGAAGATCATTCATGAGTTTGAAATGTTCAAAAATCGTTTTTGATAGAAAACATAGGGTGCATGTGGTGTTTTTCCACCAAAACATATAGAAAAGTGCATTTCCATGGTTTTGACTTAGGTTTAGGTCATGGATCTTCACCATTTTGTAACATGCAAGATGTTTTTGGTGAAAATCTACCACCATCATCATCAAAACTGAAGTGGATGAATATTCACACAAATTTTCTAAGAGAAAGGTGTAGAAGAAGAAGGAAATGCAAGAAAAACCTTGAAAACATGGAGGAAAATGAAAGGAAATCGTGTTCTACCTTAATGAACACCACTAGATGATGAAGATTTTGAGTTTGAGGTGTGTTCTTGGACTTATTCTCTGGAAAATTTCGTGGGTATAGAGAAATGAAGAGAGAAATGGAGTGGTGGTGATGAAGAGTGTGAGAGAGAATGAGGGGTAGAGTGAGAGAGAAGATGGAGTGTGAGGGTGAAGTGAATGATTAAAATTTTTTGGGAAGAGGGTGCCTAGGAAAGAGGGGGGACGAATTTTGATGAGGAGAGAGGTTCCCTCACTCTTCCATTTTTATAAAATTCTAATTATTTTATAAAAACACCAAATTTTTATAAAATATGCACCTTAATATAGTTTTTACTCATAAAATATTGATTTTTGACTTATAAATTAAGGGTAAATGTTAATGACTTAAATTTTTATTTCCTTGATTATATTTCCTTGAATTTAATTATTTTAAGATAATATTATAAGTTTCATAACTAATTTTATAAAATTCTTGATGTTCAACTTTATAAAATTTAGGTTTTAGGGCTTTTAGGGTTTTGGAGTTTAATAAACTTTGAATATCAAAATAAATTGAATATTTGAGACTTCAAATTATCTTATGGTATTATAAGTCTTTTATAGTTATAAATAATGTTTGTAATTTATTTTTATCGATTTATTGGCATTCTATGTAGTGATTCCGAGATTCAAGCAAAATTGAGGAATCAAGTATACTAGTCTTAGTTTTCAACTTTGACTTAAGTTTCTATGAGACTCTGACCTAATTTCTACCACTAGGTAAAGTGCATGATGTGTGTATATGATTCATGAAAAAGTGTTCGAGTCAAAGAGTGACCTAAATATGGATATTCACTACAGTTAAGTAGTTGTAGAATTCACATATCAATGTGAAATCTAAGTATACTATCCATTGATTCTAATTGTTTCCAAGCTTCTAGTAGGTTATAACTTAGTTTCTAGTTACTTAGTCTAGTATGTGTCGTGCCTATACGTGCAACTAAGTTTAGTCAAATCTAGAACCGAATCGAATTTTGACGGTTGTCACATAGATCAAATTAAAAATAATTTAATTAATCAAATAATTTGTCATTATCTAAATTTGACCTAATTCAATTTATGGCAAGATAATTCACATCAAATAATAAAAATAATTATCTTTATCATATAAACTAATAATTATCTTATAGTTTAACAATTATCTTCTAATTGGATGGAGATAATCATTACAATATAATAAAAATCGAGTTTTATCAGTTAAAAACGTTTTTGGTAAGTATCTCAATCCAATTCTGGTCAAAATCCTGAAAAATCTGCCAACAGACGAGCCGACTCGTCGAGTCAAAACATTAGACTCGTCGAGTGCCCTGACTCGTCGAGTTCATCAGAGGACTCGACGAGTTCATCAGACAGATGCGGAATTTCGACTTTTCAGCTAAGAATAATTAAGCTATGCATCAAATACAATAGAAAAACGACCTAGGCTCTGATACCACTGATGGGCTTTGAGCATTACATCATTCCTATGGCGCACATGCAACCCTAAAGCTTTGGATCTAGGTTTTCTCTAATTGTACATGCAATATAAATCATCCAAAGCTATAACCCTAAACTAACATACAATAATCGAAATTTGTATCTAATACACAGATAGAATGTTACCTTTCAATTGTAGCTTGCTCGATCTTCAAATTTTGAGAACTTAGCACCTCAAATGCGATACCTCTAATAGATCACAAACACCAAAAGCAAGTTGGAAGAATATGAGAGAGAGGCTAGGGATCACAATTTCGGATGGTACTCTTCTTAGGGTTCAAGTGCAGAAAATGGGAGTCCCAAGGGTTCCTTATATAGCTGAGCTGCTAAGGTTTCAATCAAAACCCTAATCTGATTGATTAGGGCTTAAACGATCCATTGGATCCTTCCAGAAGATCCCATTGGATGATTTCTATGTGGGTTACGCATAGAAATTCGTCCACCTCTTCTTAAGGGTCCACAAGCCCAACTTTCAATTATCATATAATTGCAATATCAACCCCTTTAATTTAATTAATTTCTTTTGACCACAAAGTTAATTCTAAATTAATTCTCGACCAATATTAATTAGATAATATGATTTCTCTTTTAATATAGTATTCCCATAATATATTAATAAATCACAATTAACCTCTTTCTTAAGAATTCATCCATTGATGTTGCTTTGGGGAAGGCAACCCAAAAGGACCATGCTACTATCGGGTCAAGTACATACCAAATATAGTTATGAGCTTAGACACCTAATCCAACAGATTGTACTTTAGATGTCGAGATTGCAGACGATCGATCTGTTTGGGTAACGAGGGTTCATCGGGGTTGTAGTCTCCAGTTGTTCAGTGAGCAGTATCTGGATGATTTGGTTCTCATTCCTTTGAGTAGGAACAAGGTTATTATGGGTATGGATTTGTTGGATTAGATGTCTAAGCCCATAACTATTATTGGTATGTACTTGACCCGAGAGTATCATGGTCCATTTGGGTTGCATATCATCAGGACAATTTGTTAGGATGGACTCTTAGGTTATATATGATTCATTAATATATTATAAGTACTAATATATTAATATGAAATCATATGGTTTTAATTAGTATTGATCAAGAATTAATTTAGAATTGATTTAGTGATCAAAAGGAGACTAATTAAATCTATGAGGAGTAATTATGTTAGTTAGTTATATTTATGTATGTTGGGCTTATGACCCATGTTGGACCAAGTTTATGTATGGATACATAAAGAGTTGGGCCACATGAACCATGGATCATAAGACCCATGGGTATGGATTTGGGTTATATCCATGACCCTAGAAATCCCACATATAAATACATACTTCATTGCCCAAAATCGACACAAGGGTATTCTTGGAGTTCATGGTGGTTTTGGGTGCATGGAGATTCTCTCTCAAGTTACTCCTTTGTCTATGACGTGTTGTGATTCCACTTGAGGCTTCCACACTATTGGGGCTAAGCTCTTAAGGCTAGATGCATCAAGACTTCAAGCTCTATCAAAAGGTATGTTATCCTAACTAGTATATTATATGGTTTATATCAATTGCATTCTATTTGTAGGTTTAATACCTTGGAAACCATTTGCATGTATAATTAGTGAAAACATAGATCCAAGGTATTTAGGGTTGCATGAACACCTTAGGAGTGTTAGAATGCTAAAAAACCTATCACTGGTATCAGAGCCTAGGCTTGTTTTCGATTATACTTGATGCAAATTGCTGAAAAAGATAAAAAAATATTGATTTTCTGGCTGTCTGGGCACTGGACTCGCCGAGTCCACTGATGGACTCACCGAGTCCATGAAGAAATTCATCCTACTCGTCGAGTAGGTTCATACACTCGACGAGTAGGAGCCCCTAACCGTATATTTTCGAGTTTTAAAGCTGGAGTTGGTCTAGAATCATTATCTTAAACTGTTTTGAACTTATAAAACCTGTTTTTGATGTGGTAATGATTATGGTAAACCAATTTCAAAGTTATAATCAAAGTTTCAAGTTTTATATATGTTCATGTGATTCTTGAAAATTGTTGATTATGAATGTTCATGCTTATTAGTTTTGGTAGATCATAGGAATTATGTGCAAATTGTTTGTTAGTGTAATTCTTGATCTTAATGGCCTTTAATGGATTCCATAAATTGTCCTCAACTTATGGAAAACCAAAAGTTTTCATGTTACCTTGTTTTATGAGTTAATTTAGATTAATGGAAAAAAATATGTGTTAGTTGTTTTCAATCTAAATTGATCTAAAAGTAGTTCATAAAATGTGTTTTTGTTACTTGTCCTCAAGGTTATATGAAAAGTCACACTTATGACTCTTAAAACTCATAAAAATTGCCATAGGTTACAAAATGAAGAGTCTTTTTGTCCTAAATAGTTTTATGAACTCCATAACTTGTCCTCAAGTTATGGATGTTCAAGAGTCTCTTCATTAAAGTTTTTTTTAAATGCTTAATTAAACTCATAAGTTATGAAAATGTAAGAGTTTTGAAAAGTTTCAAAGCTTGCCCTCAAGTTTTGGAATTTGCAAAGTTACGTCCCCATGTATACTTTAATTCCAAATTAAACCTTAGAATTTTAAAAGTTTAAAATTCAACCTTATACTATTATAATATTAAAAGTTAATGATTATGTATATATGTATAAGAGTAAAGTCAATCTTACCGTTAGTAGGCCTCATTCATGAAGCCAATCTCTAAGGGGGGGGGGGTATAAGGTTACTGCCTATAAAATGGTAGTTTAATGGGTGTCCACTCTCACCCACCGCTTCCTTGATTGGTGGAGGGTCGTTAGCCGAACGGGTAGGATAGGACTCTAATTCTCCTTTCATTAAAAGTATAATGATAATTACTAAGTAACTAAACACTTATAAATTCCTAATCTTAGTTACTTAGGAAAATGTGAATTTGGTGCTAACCCATGAAATTACACTTTGCACCCTTGTTAAGTTGTTAGTGGAGTGTGTGTGGTTAACCGGCACACTAACATGGGACTGACAATGTGTGGCAAAGGGTGACTTAAGTTTTATCATAGATCGGTGGAGCGCGTGTGGTTAACCGGCACATCGATTGGGTGATAAAATTAAGGGTACCAAGTCAATTTTCATGGTTATTCACACCTTCTTTGTGATCCTCGGCATCCCAGTCACAAACTTGAGAGGGCACAATCGAGATTTAAACATGCCATTGAAAGTTCAATGAATCTCAAAAGATCTAGGAGTTTCAATCCAATTAAAACTTAATAATTTAGTTTGTTTTTCATGGTGGAAATTGGTAAATCGTCATTTACCTACCTTCAAATATTTTGTAGCTTGGACTTCAACATGCCTCTTCCAAGTTATAAAATAGTTTGTTGGGTCCTAGCCTTAATATTTCATATTCGGTGTTATGTTAAGGACTTAAATCAACTGAAACTTGAATTTCTCCCTCATAGATGTCTAAGTTCAGACAGCTATGGTATTCCTCATCCTTTTGGATATAGCTTCACTTCCTCTACCTCCTCCAATAATTCTCCTTGACCCACAAGTTCAAGGTCACTCAATCCCTAATTGGCAAGCAAAGTATATATGTGCTTACATCTTCAAGATTAAGTCACATATTGGCAAGCCGTGAGAGTTGGGTGTCAAAGTCTTAAGGGAGTTGACTGTTAACTAGGTTCTTCAATCACTTCCTAAGTCATATAGTGAGTTCTTTAAGGACTACTATGTGACAGACCATGACATGGCCCTTAATGATCTTACATATTTGCTCGATGCTACTGAATCAGCAATGATTTGGAGCAATGGTACAGCAAATTTGATTGGAAGATCTACTTCCCATGCTTCTATGGACATTGGTAATGGTAACATTGAAAGTCTAGAAAATCTTTCTCTTCCCAATGGAAAGGGATCGGCCATGGTCAAGTCATTTGACCTAATGGTAAAGAGAAAGGCTAATTCTGAGATAGTCTCGTGCACCATTCCCAAAGAGTCCATATGTTTCTATTGCCAAGAGAAGGGAAATTGGTTGCGAAGCTGCCCATTTTACCTGAAAGATCATAAGGATGGTAAAGTCAAAAAGGGGTTTGACTCTACTTCAGGTAAAGTCCACTATCTAACTCTATTAAGTTCTTATTTGGGGATTCTTAATACATGATGTAATGTAATTACATTTTGATGCTTTGTAGAATCAAAGAAAAGTAAGGAAGCTTAAAGAAAGAGTAAGCTGATTCTGATCGCGAACAGATGGATTTCGATCGCATGGTTCGATGATCAGAATTTTTGAACTGCTGCTTACGAGTTATGATATATTGCTTAGGAATAGATAATAACATGTTTTCATATGTATTTGCATTGTAAGGATAAGTTTTTCCGCAAGTTTTAAAATAAAAGGAAAAGTTTTGATTTTATTTATTTTAAGTATCCTTACGATGACATTTGTGAAAAATTGTTGTTTATATGATATCATTGATAGCAATATTGGAAAATGGATATGATTCTTTCATTTGTGGTAGTGTCATAATTGACCAAATATGAAAAGATTCTCATCACCCAAGTTTCAGTTGGATAGAAACCTGGAATCATGCAACTTGTATTGTATGATGAATGAGAATTTTCATCTTTTGTAAATTAAGACTAATTCCTTGTTCACATGTTTGTGTGAGTCAAGTGAAGGACTGAAGGATTGGGTACACTAGGTTGTGCGTTGGTCAGGTCCACCACAAAGGTCGATAAGATTATTCGTCATGATTTACTAAAGTTTAGTAAATATGGTTATACTTATAAGTTTAAGTACAATTCTGGATCATTGGAAAAGTTTCAATGATAGACAGAATGAATAAAAGAAATCAAATTAAGAAGAAAAATGAAAGTTTCTCCAATCTGAAGAGATGGGAGGGTACTTGTTTTATGATTATCTTAGTGATTACAAAAAACCATATCACAATTGATCCTCTATGGACACCTTTGTGCATTTGTTTGGCTAAGGAGAGGAATCATGAAATGTTGAAATGGTTAAATCAAAAGATAAATCATACTTCGTTCCAAAAATCAAGTCTTAGAGTCATACTCTAAGATTGTAACTTAAGTGACATAATATTTAGAAAGTTTATAACACTTGTCAAATGTAGAGTAAGATGTTTCCTATTCTTGTACAATTGAAGTTGGTTAGTTGTGATGTTTTGGATAAAACAAAGACCAACTAAGACCAATTGTATGAAGTGTTTAACTTGATAAGAATCTGCACTAACTCTTGAATATTTGTTTTGTCAAGGAATGGTTCTTGACAAGAGAATCTTATATGTCAAGAGGTCAGTGGGAGTCTTAAAAGATCTTGAGAAAGTTTTAAGAACTAATCAAGAGTATTGTTAATCACTAGCCCACAACTTGAGGTTTGTAACCCATTGTGTTGATATATTTCTGTTTTTGTGCCCATTCCAGTTTAAGTTGACTATGCTTGTGAGTTCTGTAATTTCTCAATTGTTTGTATAACAACCTGGAAGCGATGGTAGGCCCTGTGCTTCCAGGTGGCAAGAAAGTAAGATTAAACAAGTTCAGTCCATCTGAGTCAGGATTTGTCACTAACCTTGTCTTATGATTATGGTTTTGACAAATTCGCATGGATAGGAACACTTACACCATAAAAATAAAGACTAAGTGTCATAAGGTTTCTATCCTATTCATGAAAATGACGGTGAGGAAACTCTTTCACTAAGTAGATTTTGAAGTAGATAGCAATTGTGATATTTGCATTCTCAAAGTCATTAGTGGAGTGCATGTGGTTAACCGACACACTAGCATGGACTTGTGAGAATGGCAGAAGGTCTAAACATTATGATTACGAGACCCCTCTTCATAATTGTTTAGACACACATGTGAGCTATCTAAGGAAAGGTGTATGATTTGGATAAAGTCTTATCAAAGCATCTCGTATCAGAAATCTGAACTTTGGTAAGAAATTCAATAAAGTATTGATTTCTAGAAGTCCAGCTGATTTCTGAGTACATGTCAAAGCTAGTGGGAGCATAAGTGTTATGCTAATAATAATCATGTTAGTGGGAGCATGATAATTATGATAAGTGTTGCAAGTTAGCAATGTTAATTATAGAAAACAAAAGTTTCAGTTCGCCTTGAAAAGTTGTTTTGCTATAATTAATGGAGAGGATTTTATACTTCATTCCAGTTCTACAAGCTTAGATTGAGATTTAGATCAACTTTAGTCAAGGATATATATGAATGTTATGTTGGATTGGTTCAACGTAAGGAAATTCTATATATGTTGTGTTCTCAAAATTCGATTATGATTATGACATCCCTCTTCATGGTTCGAATTGTGAGAACATGGCAAATAAAATTTTTATAGCATGAATCGTGTCCCATATGCTTCGGGTATAGGATCGATTACATCCATTCTAAATTTTCCAAATGCTTAGGGCATTAAAAAGGAATAGAACCAGATATGACTAAAATGATTAAGCAATTGTCTAGTACAATCTGAGGTTTACCAAATATTGGTTGCTCGTGGACAATTGAAAGTATAGTATAAACTTTGGAAAGGACCATATTGACATATTCTGAAAAGAGGCAAATCTTGTTCAGAAGTGATAGTCAAAATGGTAATATGGAATTGTTTCCATAGGTGGAAGTTATTCTCAGAATCTGTGTAATATTAGAAAAGTTAATGCAAAGAAGGATGTTCAAAGGAATGTACTTTGAATATGAGACTTCGTTTCCATGGAATTGATCTCCATTGGAATACTTTGTAATGTCTGTTGCCAAGTCTTTGTGACTTTTGTGCGTAGTCATTACAAGAGAATCATTGCATATAAGTTTAGAATCTAACAGATTACAGTAAATGGCAAGAGTTTGGTATTCTTACATTTACAAAAGGGATTAGGATTGTGAAATGAGCATCATTGGAGTCGTATTCAATTGATCTAGTTCACAAAAGAAGGACCATAGGTAAACATAGTGTGCATGCTTGGAGCATGGCATGACTATTGTTTTAATTCAAGTATTAAGTTGATAATTCGAAACATTACATGAATAATGAGTAATCAATATGGTGCTTAGATAAAATGTGTTTTTTATTTACTCTCAAAGTTTTGGGGCCGTATAGGATTAGTATTATTCTTGTTTTTCACTTTGCATGTTTTGACTTCCCGAATAACTAAGTTATTCAAACTATCCACAGTCAATCATACTTTGGAATTGGAAGTAGGTATTGAGGCAAGACTGTCATGAATGGGTCTGTAGTCTGTCTAGGTGGCTAGACTTAGCTGCAGTATTCATGAGTGCTCCTGGAATAAGATTCGAGTATTGGATTAAACCCACGCTCATTTGAATCACTTCATGGATTTTATCACGAGTGAATCATGAGATGATAATATCTTATATTCTTCAAACCTAGAGATATGAGTTGTTGACTATGAGTTGGTTATACATTGATTGTACGAAAACGCATCAGTAACTTGATGTTATAAAACGTGCCTTTGTGTATGATTCAACAAGTAGTTAGTACAAGCATATGAGTCGAAGTTTATCCATTCCTTTTACCTCATAAGGATAAAAGCGATATCTATGGGCCCCTCGATGATTTAGTGATGACACCCCTAAGTGCTTGGCCAAGCCTGAACTGATTTGATTTGTTCAATTAGTCAGTTGTCATAAATCAAAAATCGAGAAACAACAAATGGACAGAGAGAATGATTATAATCCATGTCTCAGTCCATATGATATCTAGAATGGAGGAATATATGATCACTTATCTAATGGACGTGTCATTGATTTGTTCAGAGTTTGACAACGGCTTTAAGAGCTACGATTGCTAGTCGGGTTATAAAGTCATACTTGCAATAATAGTTATAGACTTTTCCAAGTGGGAGACTGTTGGATTAGATGTCTAAGCCCATAACTATTATTGGTATGTACTTGACCCGAGAGTAGCATGGTCCATTTGGGTTGCATATCATTAGGACAATTTGTTAGGATGGACTCTTGAGAGAAGGTTATATATGATTTATTAATATATTATAAGTACTAATATATTAATATGAAATCATATGGTTTTAATTAGTATTGATCAAGAATTAATTTAGAATTGATTTAGTGATCAAAAAGAGACTAATTAAATCTATGGGGAGTAATTATGTTAATTAGTTATATTTATGTATGTTGGGCTTATGACCCATGTTGGACCAAGTTTATGTATGGATACATAAAGAGTTGGGCCACATGAACCATGGATCATAAGACCCATGGGTATGGATTTGGGTTATATCCATGACCCTAGAAATCCCACATATAAATACATACTTCATTGCCCAAAATCGACACAAGTGTATTCTTGGAGTTCATGGTGGTTTTGGGTGCATGGAGATTGTCTCTCAAGTTCCTCCTTTGTCTATGATGTGTTGTGATTCCACTTGAGGCTTCCACACTATTGGGGCTAAGCTCTTAAGGCTAGATACATCAAGACTTCAAGCTCCAACAAAAGGTATGTTATCCTAACTAGTATATTATATGGTTTATATCAATTGCATGCTAGTTGTAGGTTTAATACCTTGGAAACCATTTGCATGTATAATTAGTGAAAACATAGATCCAAGGTATTTAGGGTTGCGTGAACACCTTAGAGTGTTAGAATGCTAAAAAACCGATCAGGATTGGCTGAGCCCCAATGGAGCAGTGATTGATTGTGAGCAACAGTTAGTCTGGATTCGAACCCCGAGTGGGGGAGAGTTAGTGGTTCCGAGAGAGAGAGAGAGCTCAGAGTGGGCCGATGTTGTGTTCAGTAGCGAGGGCCAGGCGCTATATTCAGAAGGGTTGCTCCCGATTTGTCACCTATGTTATGGATACCCGTGATACGGGTAAGGCGACTGTGGATGATGTGCCTATTATGCGGGATTATCCAGATGTGTTTCCAGAGGATTTTCCTGGGGTGCCTCCGGAGTGGCAGGTTGAGTTCAGGATTGATCTGGTTCCAGGTGCGGCTGCGATAGCCAAAGCACCGTATCGGTTGGCTCCTCCTAAGATGCAGAAGTTATCTACATAGCTGCAAGAGCTGTTAGACAAGAGATTCATTCGACCGAGCAGTTCTCCATGGGGAGCATCGATCTTATTTGTGAAGAAGAAGGACGTGTCCCTTCATATGTGCATTGACTACCCGGAGCTGAATAAGGTAATAGTGAAGAACCGTTATCCACTCTCGAGGATTCATGATCTGTTTGACCAGCTTCAAGGTGCATCTTGGTTCTCCAAGATTGATTTGCGATCGGGTTATCATTAGATGAGGGTTAGAGATGAGGATGTGCAAAAGACATATTTCGAACTCGTTATGGGCATTACGAGTTCGTGGTGATGCCTTTTGGGCTCACCAATGCTCCAGCGACGTTCATGGATCTCATGAACCGCATGTGTAGGCCGATGCTGGACCGGTCTATGATTGTATTTATCGACGATATCCTGGTATATTCCAATACCTAGGAGTAGAATGAGGAGAACTTGAGGGAAGTGCTAGAGAATTTGAGGAGGGAGATACTTTTCGCAATGTTCTCCAAGTGCGAGTTCGGATTGCGCGAGGTGCGGTTTCTGGGGCTCCTTGTCAACCAGAATGGTATTCTGGTTGATCCGGTTAAGGTCGAGGCCGTGACTTGGTGGGAGGTTTCGAGGTCTCCATCTGAGATTCGAAGTTTCCTTGGTCTAGTAGGTTATTATCAGAGGTTTATCTAGGATTTCTCCAAGATAGCTGTTCCTTTGACTCGAATGACAAGAAAACAGTTATATTTCGCTGGGGGCCTGAGCAGCAAGCAGCTTTTGAGATCTTGAGACAACGGTTATGCAAGACACCGATTTTGACCCTGCCGGAGTGTGTTCACGATTTTGTGGTCTATTGTGATCAATGTTCTAAATAACGTAAGGCGTGACTTAAGTCGGCAATCTTCTATATAATTAATATTTTTATATATTTTTTCAACTATTATTCATTTTTATACACATATATGAGTTAAGGCGGCGTTTTCGCAAAGCTTGGCGGCAAGTGCAAGCCTTGGAGCCGTGGCGCGCCATGGCGAGCTTTTTAGAACCTTGATTGTGATGTGTCAATCACGGGTTTGGGAGAATTGTTGATGTAGAGGGGTCACGTGATCTCTTATGCTTCGAGGCAGCTGAAGCCTCATGAGGCGAATTATCCAAATCATGTTTTGGAGCTGGGGGCTGTGGTTTTCACCCTCAAGATTTGTCGGCATTACCTCTATGGGGTCCGTTGTACTATTTACACGGATCACAAGAGCCTGAGGTACTTGATAGATTAGCCAAATATGAATATAAGGCAACACCGGTGGTTGGATGTGGTGAAGGATTATGACTGTGAGATCTATTATCACCCGAGAAAGGCCAATGTGGTGGCCGATGCTCTTAGCTGCAAGGTGGTCACGACTCCGATCAGGGATATATGTTTGAGGATGATCATGATTACTCAGCTTTTGGAGTGGATTCGTGAGGATCAGGTCGAGGCTATGAAGGAAGAGCACCAGAAGAGTGAGCGAATCGTGGGTCAGGTGGCTTCCTTCGATTATGATAGCGGTGGGTTGTTGACTCTTCATCGGCGGGTTTGGGTTCCGTACTGGGCCGGTGTGCGTCAAGTGCTGATGGAGGAGGGGCACAAGTCTAGGTTCTCCGTTCATCCTGGGGTGACGAAGATGTATAGGAATATTCAACCTGATTATTGGTGGCCCTGCATGAAGCAGGAAGTGGCTCGGTATATGGAGCGGTGATTGACTTGCAGGAAAGTCAAGGCTGAGCATCAGCAGCCTCACGACAAGATGCAACTGTTGGAGATTCCCGTATGGAAATGGGAGGATATTACCATGGATTTCATCACGAAGTTACCTCGGACTGCGCGCATAGTGGATTTGATATGGGTCATCATGGATCAATTGACCAAGTGCGCGCATTTTATCCCGATTTAGGAGAGTGTTTCTGTGACAACCATCAAAACTTAGGTTAGGACTCATCTAGAACCTTGTCATTTCAATGCGTGATCATAACTTGGCTTTAGATGCAACAAGTTGAGCTAGATCACGGCTTCATAGATCTCTCAGAACAAATAGTGTAACTTAGCTTGTACTCAGCAGTCACATTGATATGTGAATACTCCAAGTAGGTTATAAAGTGCCAAAGTTCAACCTTAAAACTAAACACCAAACCATGTACGGTAGATCAAAGCTCAAGGGTAAGTTAAATACCCTAATTATCCAATTGGGACGTTCCAAATGCTTAACAAGTTTAACTATTTTAAACAAATGTGAACTAATTAAAGCATAATATGATTTAATTACAAAATTGAGACAATGTTCATGCAATTCATAATTTAATTTATGATTCAAAAATATAATTCAAGGATTGTCTAATCCTACATTCATATGTGAACCTTTGTTTCATTTATATGAAATATAAAATTTGACTTTATAAAAATCAAACTATATGTTATCATTTCTATAATTTAATTCAAGAGAATACGTGTTTATGAACTTATTTATAAAAACAAAATACTTGAATAAAAACCAAGAAATAAACTTTTGGAAGTTTATAAAAATACATAGAATATTTATAAAAACTAAAGATCATTTTTATAAATATGGTTAAGGGGAAACATTATTAAATATTTCCAGCTTTAAGGAGCCTTATAAAACCTCTCTTTACCCCAAAAATTCGGCCATACACAACCCTCACACACTCTCTATCTCTCACTCATTATATCTTGCTTCTTTATGCAAAATCCTGAGGTCAGATTTTGCATGACCTTGAGAGAGAGGAAATCCGATCCTAGAGACATATTCTCTGGGAGAGATTTTTCCATTTCGTTTTTCATAAGTTAGCTCACATTACTGGAGTTTTGTGGACGATTTTGGTGGAGTATAGCCTCAAAGAGTCAACGAGAAAGATGGTCTATCCAGAGAGACAGAATCTCACTTTTTCTCTTCATTCTCTCTAGAAACCTGACTTTCTCTCTCTAAAAATCATCCCGTCAACAACAAATTTTCATCCTTATTTTGGGTGTTCTTGAAGCTTCATATCAAAGGGTAAGTGCTTATCATACACCTCTTGAAGACCGATAACAAATTTTACAAGTTCTACTCACTTTCTCCTTTTAATTTTCGATTTTTAAGGCATGTTCTTGCAAAGAACCTTTATTTGATATTGATGTTAGGAGATCACCACCAAAAAAATGTTGCATATTTTGTAAATGGTGATGATCCATGATAAAACCAAAGTCAAAAGCAAACGTGAGCACATGCAAGCCTTATCTAGCACCAAAAACCGATTTTTCAAAAGTTTAGTTTCATCTAGCTTGGTTGCATGTAAGATCAAATGGTTAGAAACAAGTATTTCTATAGAATATCTTTAATATAATGTTTTTCTATCTCAATCTAAGCAAAATAAAACGATATCATTAGGTAAATTAGAAGTTTGAACTATGTTTTCAGGAATTTTACTCTTCAACATTCTGTCAGATTTTTTTAATCGACTTTAAAAGGTCATACGTCACTCATTTCATGACCAAATTATCATATTCTTTTTGTGAGGACTAGTTACTTGAATTAACTTTCGAATCCTGTTGGCCTTATTGTAAAACATTAAAAATCTGATTTTTGAAGATTTTTACAAACAGTTGCGCAAACAACACTTTTTCTGTGATCACTAGTTTTGCATTACATGATCAAAGGCCTTAAACTCCACAATAAATCTGGAGAAAAACATTTTAGAAGTTTAAAAATCAATAACAGAAAACATAAAATTTCATGAACTAAAATGTCATAGAAGTGCCTACACACATTCTTAAACTTTCAGTTACAATTGGAACTCATGCACTTGCTAATGCTACATTGCATAACTTGTTTGGAGTAAATACCCTTGTTTAGCTTCGAAATAATTTTGAACCATATTGTTTTATGAAAGTTCCTATTTTAAAGGGATGATTTGTAAAACCCCAAGTGCTAGAACCAATCCCTTATTTTTTCTACAAAAATGAGGATTTAATGGCCAAAAATTCAAAATAAATACTTAGAGATGAATTAAAAATCTGAAAAATTATAGAACTGATTTATGTGCAAAATAAGGATGCTCCCTAAAGTTTCATACAATTTTGGCACTGTTTGGTATTTTCTTCGGAAGTTTCATTTAATTAGGGCATGCATTTACAAAACCGGGTCTTGGGACTCAAGAGCACAAACCAATATTTTTCCCAGCTTGGGGAACATTATAAGAACCTGTGGAAATTAACTTCGCAATTTTTGCAACTGTTTACTATTTATTTCTAATTTTTCATTTTATTTAGGCTTAAATTACAAATAAATATCAAATGACCTTCAAAAATTACTATAAAAATTATTAACAACCATACCCTCTGTTAAAACCACAAAATATTTTTTATAATTTATGGAGCCCGTCTTCATGCCTTTGTGGATTTTTGAACACAAGGCACCGCGAATCGAATATTTACCGATAATGAACCGAACGAACTATGTGCACTTTGTAACATCACTAGTTGGCTAAGTAGTTACTATATTATGGCTAGTGATCAATGAATTACTAGAAACTTATTGTTCCGTAGGGCGCCAGTAGAGATCAAACCCGGCCACCTCAAACCGCGACATACGAACTACGAACTTTCCTTTGTAAGTATTCACATCCCCTTTTTACTATTTTCATGTTTTGGGGTGGAAAGCATGCTACTGTTTTATGAACTATCCGTACTGTTTTATGAACTTGCTGAACTTTGTTTTATAAACTTGGAACGATATTGTTTTATGAACTTATTGAACTTGGAATGATATTGTTTTATGAACTTGATGAACTTGGAACGATACTCTTTTACGAACTTGTGCTATGAACTTTATGATATGAACTTTTGATATGAACTTTGTGATATGAACTTGTTATGAACTTTGTATGTTAAGTCCCCGAGAAACGAACTACAACCTATTAACTCGTATTCGAGCCGACGGTCTTATGGATAACGCTATTTGGGGTAGACAACCCCCAGTCGCCCAGAACCGCGAGTGAATATTTTCGTGAACTGACGTCATGGGAACCATGGACATGATGGAATGGTGGCAAGAATGGTCGTTAGGCTTGGTTGTGAACGGAGTGCTTTGGCATTCAAAACTCATTTAGAGTTGGAACTTTTGCTGAACAAATCTATATTTTCTTACTGAAATGATGTACCTTTATAAACCTATGAACACACCAACTATTTTATAATTGACCCTAGTTTTTGCATGCTTTTCAGGAAACGATCAGTGAGCCTGTTTAAGACGTGACAATGATTTATGTTTATTGCTCTTGTTATGTACTAGACTATGTAGTGTGGAACTAAAATGTAATTATTGTTTCAAATATGATGTAAACATAAAATGCTCAATGATTATGGTTGGTAATCCTATTTACCTTGTGTTGTGAGACCTTAGCTAGTCACCCTTCGTGTTTCCGCTTTAACGGGGTGTGATATTTTTTGCGAAAAAATTGGCCGAGGTGTACATCAGAGAGATTGTGGAACGATACGGGGTACCAGTTTCCATGGTTTCATATAGGGATGTCAGGTTTACTTCCAGGTTTTGGAAGAAGTTCCATGATGAGTTGGGTACTCATTTCCATTTCAGCACAACGTTCCATCTGCAGATCGATGGTTAGAGAGAGCGGATGATTAAGACATTAGAGGATATGATTCGAGCGCGTGTTTTGGACTTTAGTGGGAATTAGGATACATATCTTCCGTTAGCGAAATTTTCGTATAACAATATTTATCACGCCATCATTGATCGACCTCCTTTTGAGATGCTATATGGGAGGAAATGCATGACTCCAATTTGTTGGGGTGAGGCCGGTCAGCGGGTTATGGGGAGTACCGAGGTGGTACTCAAGACCACTGAGCTGATCCATCAGATTCGGAGTAGGCTTCAGACATCTCAGAGTCGGTAGAAAAGTTATGCAGATCAACGCCGATCAGATTTAGAGTTCCAGGTGGGGGATATGGTTTTACTGAAGGTGTCAACTTGGAAAGGTGTCATCCGATTCAGGAAGAGGGTCAAGCTTGGCCCCAAGTATATCGGTCTTTTCAGGGGTTTGGCCGGGATGGGCCGGGTTTCATATCGCTTGGATCTTCCAGATGAGCTTATTCAGATTCATAGCACGTTCCTTTGTGGATTTTTGAACACAAGGCACCGCGAATCCAACATTTACCGATAATGAACCGAACGAACTATATGCACTTTGTAACATCGTTAGTTGGCTAAGTAGTTACTATATTATGGCTAGTGATCAATGACTTACTATAAACTTATTGTTCATTAGGACGCTAGTAGGGATCAAACCCGACGACCTCAAACCGCGACATACGAACTACGAACTTTCCCTTATAAGTATTCACATCCCCTTTTTACAGTTTTCATGTTTTGGGGAGCAAAGCATGCTACTGTTTTATGAACTATCTGTACCGTTTTGTGAACTTGTTGAACAATGTTTTGTGAACTTGATGAACTTTGTTTTATGAACTTGGAATGATATTGTAACAACCCGTTATTTCAAGACAATGTAAGTCAAACTTATTTGAATAAAAGTCTAAAATACAATCGTATACAAGTGAGTTAACGTCATAACATTTATACAGTAAGAACTTTGAATGCCATAGGGCATGTTTATATAAGTTATTGTATGAACATACTTTGAAAACCATACTCCTGTGAGTTATATATATATATATATATATATATATATATATATATATATATATATATATATATATATATATATATATATATATATATATATATATATATATTGAAGCGTATATTGATTTAAGTTCTAGTTCGAACAAGGGTCTAACATTTAGCTTAAAAAGAGATAATTCAAGGTGTATATGTAATTCACGGTTTTGGAAATCTAATCCCAAAACCAAACCGTAAACACATACTTTCGGAATAAGCAAATCCGAAAACCCTAAATGATGAAAAGCAAATCCGTAAACCCTTTACTCTTTGACTGAAGTCCGAAAACCCTTTTCCCTTTTGACTCAAAATCGTAAACCATCTTCCTTGTTGACCTTAAGGAGTGAAAACTCAATAAGGGACCAATATAGAATCGTAAACACCTCCCTTTGGCCGTAAACCCTCTTCATTTGGCAGCAAACACATTCAATTTGATAGTAAACTCTTCATATATCTTAATATCTCATCCAAAGTTAGCTTCCCAATGTGATTACCACCGTAAACATCACATTCACCACCTCATGAGTTTCCTTCATACTTAAGATACAAATGAATTCATTTGTGACATACAGTAAACTCATTTCACTCATATGCTCTCAAAACACATATCAAATCCTTTGCATCTACAAGCAGTTACCCAGAAATCTTCAAACTTTCATAAGAACTTCTTCACAATCAGTAAGTAATCTATATAAACTAATGTTAATTATAATGTTAAATTATTAAATATCTACTTTATGCATGTAATTATGTGTAAAATATAATTAGGATACGGTTAATTACACGTATTCTATTCCGGGAATCATCACAACCACATCGAATCTAACCACAAACACGTACACGAGGTGAGTTGATACCCCTATGTTTTCATGATTTTTCACTGCTTTAGGGGGGGGGGGGGAATACAAGTGTAACACAAGAAATTTGTGTTAATATATAAATGTTTTCAATATTTATTAATTGTTGCCGTCATTAAAATTATATATATATATATATATATATATATATATATATATATATATATATATATATATATATTATAATTAGGGTTCTACAGACTTAGAATTGATAATTTGACTCCATTTCCTGTTCCTTGTCTGGTTGTGGGCTTGGGGTAGAATTATTTATTTGACTGTCTATTTAATCATAATTATATAAATATTATAGTTATATAAGTATAAAATCATTTTAAACTTGTTAAACAAAAATATAATTTTTGCAAACTATTTTTATAACATTCGGGTATAAATATTGAAATTCACGAGAGAACCGTATCATAGATTTTTCGATTTAAACTTGTCAAAATATTTACAAAATAAAGGTTTTTTTTGTTTCGGTAAAACATAAACATATAAACTATAATAGGTATAGTTTATGCAACTTACATGTTAGTTTTCAAAGTTCAGATTACAATACGGAAAACAAACATATAAACTATAATATGCATAGTTTATGGATCATATATACTTCTTTACGTATTCAGAATAACTTACGAAAAACAAGCATATAAACTATATTAAATATAGTTGATGAGATATACTACAATTTATTTATTACAAAGTAACTTTTCATTATTCTACACGTAACCGTCAATATAGCATTTCTGAGACACACTTCACGTACTTATTTAAGTACCAACCAAGTCCTTAAATTATAACCAGAGTCTCCTGGAGGAAGAGCGTGATACTTGTGTATAGATCTATACGAGACTGACAATCCCGCACCAGAGCTGCTTGCAGTAGCTAGGCCGACAGGCCTGTGGTGACAATGTCGTACAGATTGTGACGCCTGAAGAACGTCGTGTTCAGGCCATCTTAGGTCATCAAGCATGGTTATGATAACTCACAATTTGGTATTGAACAATACTATTAGTGTAAGAATAAGTAAACATCTTCACAAAGTTTTATTAAATAATAAAACTATAATACCGTATTTTACCAGTACAAATACAAAATACTAAGTAAGTATAGAGAAAACATACTTTTCATGGTTTCATATGGATTAAAACTATAACATACTATATCAGAGTACGATAACATTTACACGTTTAGAGTACAATATATTACAACAGAAAATATAGGATTTTCTGGGAAAAACATATTTACATTTTCAAAGAGCAACGACAGATTTCAATTACAAACATGCTTATGAACTCACCAACTTAATTGTTGACACTCTTTTCGAAACTACTTGCATTCTCAGGAAATCAGTAAACAGGTATCCATAGGTTTTGAGAAGACGGAGCTTCATAGACTCATGTCTTTTAATTTTTGCTATACATTTTGGTGCCAATATACAATGATTTGAACACATATGTAATAACTTATACTTTATCAATACATGGTTGTTGTACTTTTATTACCATTATGCAATCGTTGTGATACTGTACATGACGTCCTCCGCCCCCGAATGTTTTCGCCGTTCCGGTTTGGGGGTGTGACAGATTAGTATCAGAGCATTGTTTATAGTGAACTTAGTATATCAAACCATAAAAGATATATAACTATAAATAAAATGGGGCTGAAGCGCTCTGACTAAAAGTATACTTTTAAAATCTAATTATTTTATAAGAAGTATACTAACATGCATACATACAAGAAACAATATCACAGTAAGAACTACATAAAAGTATTTAGATGTTGAACCCTACAGTTAAACCTGGAAAGTTATGTAATCATATCTGGGTTAAATATATCCTGATCAACTATATTTATTTGAGGTATGACCAAAATGTGTTTGGTAGTGATCGTGGTGTTGCAACAAGTCTAAAACTTACCAAATCTATATACCATAAGAACTCTAGAATCAAACATAAAGTTAAAATACTATAGGAGTATTTTATATCACAATAACACTGAAACAACAATATTCAAGAAGGTCATCCTTACCAGAAACAAACATGTGAAAACAAAGGATCATTACTGGTAAATCTATAGTTACTAAGTGTATACATAAGAGTTATATATAATTAAGATTTTATAGACTTAGAATTTGTGATTTAGCTTTATTTCTTGTTCCTTGTTTGGTTGTGGACTTAGAGTATAATCACTTATTCAAAGGTCTATTTGGTCTTGATTATATATGATTCGTATACAGTAAGTGATTATAGGAAGAACTGGTATGAATTACATTATAAAAATTTCTTAGAAGTGTTGCTACAAATTCCATAAACTGAAATTGCGATTGTTTACTTATATTAGTAAAGTTCTATTGTAAATCGCAGAAGACTATGAAAGTCAGGATATAATGTGTTTAGAATTAAGATATATCTTGTTCAATATCACCTGAATCATAACTCCTATAGAGGACTTATCATTATTTCCTCTCTAAATCTTATAGAAAAAGATGCCGCCACGTTAAATCAAATAGACGTTTCAACAACAATCCACCAATTCCACCAACGCCACCACCTCTACACTATGATCCTGCTGTCTTTCAAGCAGCAGTAACTGCTGTCGTGGCTGCTGCCATGATGCAAATTAACGCCATTGGTACTAGTGGAGTCGGTAGCCGTGCTCATAACTGTAATCACAGGGAAAGTCTTGGACACCTAACGAAGTGTTCTTATAAAGATTTTACGAATGCTAAGCCCAAATCTTTTGATGGCATCGGAGGTGTCATTGCTCTAACATGCTGGTTCGAGATAATCGAATCAGTGTTTGAAATCTGTGCGTGCTATGAAACTAGCAAAGTGAAGTTTGCAGCATGCACTTTCTTAGATAGAGCTCTCTCTTGGTGGAACAGCTATGTTAAGTCGTTATCTCTCCCAGTCACCAATGCCATGAGTTGGGAAGATCTAAAAGTTCTAATGCTGGCAGAGTATTATCCCAGAGGCGAAATACAAAAGTTAGAGCAGGAACTTTGGAGTCTGACAATGAAGGACTCTGATATTGGTGCTTATACTGCCAGATCAGTGACCTGGCTCTTCCATGTCGCGGGATGGTCACCCCGGAGAGTAAGAAAGTGGAGAGATACATCTGGGGGTTAACTCCCCCGACTCAAGGAAACATTATTGCCACCAATCCACTTACATTCGATAGTGCCAAGCGTTTGGCACATACACTTGTAGATCATGGAGTTCGTTAAGGCTCCATGCCAGCCGTTTCTGAAAAACCCAAAGAAGGAGGCAACAAAAAGAAGTTCTGGAATAAACCAAAGGGGCAGTCATCACAAGAGCCTTCTAAGAAGCAGCAAACCTTGGTAGTACATATTGTTATTGTTCTTGCTGCTGTTCCTGCTCCTACCCCCACCATTGTTTCTACTTCTCCAACAACCCCGAGTCGATATGTTGGAACCTTGCCTAAGTGTAACAAATGTAGCTACCATCACACGGGAGTTTGCAGGGAAATGCACTGCAGAAACTGCAACAGGAAGGGGCATACCGCCCTTTCTGTAAAGCGCCAGCACAACCCATCTCTCAAGTCCCCGCCACGGGAGTAAGTCAAGCTTGTTATATGTGTGTCGAAACTGGGCACTTCAAGAGAGACTGCCCAAGGAAAAAGAATGTTGGTGGTGTAGGAAGAATTATGGCATTTGGCCATGAAGAAGCGATAGCGGATCCTACCGTGGTTACCGATACATTTCTTCTCAACAATTCTTATGCATGCATTCTTTTTTATAGTGGTGCGGAGAAAAGCTTCGTGAGCCATAAATTCAAACATCTACGAAAACAAAATCCCCAAACAGTAAAAGACACATTTATAGTAGAGATGGAAAAGAGAAAGACTGAGAGTACAAATGACATATACATAGGATGCACACTTACTCTAAACAACCATTCTTTTCAAATTGATCTCATGCCGGTCTCAATTAAAAGCTTCGACATTATCATCAGCATGGATTGGTTAAATCTTCATCGTGTTGATATCCTATGCTATGAAAAAGCCATTCGTCTTAATCTACCAAGTAACGAATCTATCGTTATCTATGGCGAGAAACCCGGTACAAATCTTCAAATCATTTCTTGCGTCAAGGCCCAGAAGTATCTTCACAAATATTACTATGCCTTCTTAGCTCACGTGGTTGATAAAACATAAGAAGTTAAAAACATCAAGGATATTCCTGAAGTCTGTGATTTCCCTGATGTTTTCCCTGAAGATCTCTCAGGAGTTCCTCCTGAACGCCAAGTGGAATTCCGAATCGACTTGATTGCCGGAGCTACCCCCGTAGCTAAATCCCTATACCGTTTAGCACCTCAGAGATGCAGGAACTATCCAACCAATTGAACAAACTTCTAAGGAAAGGATTCATTAGACCAAGCTTCTCACCCTAGAGAGCACCAGTCTTGTTCGTGAAAAAGAAGGATGGATCATTCCGAATGTGCATAGACTACCGGGAATTGAATAAACTTGCTATCAAGAACCGATACCCTGTACCGTGAATAGACGACCTGTTTGATCGACTTCAAGGAGCCAGTTTCTTCTCCAATATTGACCGAAGATCAGGATACCATCAGCTACCAGTCCAGGAGGTCGATATCCCAAAGACCACTTTTAGAACTCGTTACAGTCACTATGAATTTGTAGTGACGACCTTTGGTCTAACGAATGCGCCCACAATGTTCATGGACCTGATGAACCGTGTGTTTCAACCTTACTTAGACAAACTCGTTATAGTTTTCATCGATGATATTCTAGTCTATTCCCGAAGTAAGGAAGAACACAACCAACATTTACGAAAAGTCTTGGAAACCTTAAGGGCAGAGAAATTGTATGCGAAGTTCTCGAAGTGCAAATTCTGGATCCGGAAGGTAGATTTCTTGGGTCATGTAGTCAGCAAGGAAGGGATACATGTTGATCCCTCCAAGATCAAGGCTATCGAAAACTGGGCAACCCCACGAACTCCAACAGAGATTCGTTAGTTTCTAGGTCTCGCTGGCTTCTACAGGAGGTTCATCCAAAACTTCTCAAAGATCGCAAAGCCACTCACCACCTTGACCCAGAAGGGTGTAACCTTCAATTGGGAAGAGAAACAAGAAACTGCTTTCCAGACACTAAAGCGAGCCCTCTGCAGCGCACCGATCTTGTCCCTCCCAGAAGGGATGAAAGATTTCGTAGTCTACTGCGATGCATCCAAGCAAGGGCTAGGCCGCGTCCTTATGCAGCGAGGAAAGGTTATATCCTATGCGTCGAGACAGCTTAAGAACCACGAAGTCAACTATACCACACACTACCTTGTACTAGGAGCAGTGGTTTTCGCTCTGAAGATCTGGAGGCATTACCTTTATGGTATGAAATGAACAGTCTTCACAGATCACAAAAGCCTTTAGCACATCTTTGATCAAAAAGAATTGAACATGAGGCAACGAAGATGGGTAGAGCTACTTAATGATTACGAATGCGAGATTCGCTATGATCCCGTTAAAGCCAATGTAGTAGCAGATTCCCTTAGTCGGAAAGAGTACTTGGGCCGCCGAGTAAAGTTTCTAACTATGACAATCCATTCACATTTGTCAGCCCAGATAAAAGAGGCTCAGTTGGAAGCCTTGAAACCAGAGAATATGACAGGTGAAGCCTTAAGAGGAATGGAAAAGAACTTGGAAATCAAGGGTGACGAAGTTCTTTATCTCGTGAATCGGATATGGACAACAAAGTTTGGTGGTTACAGAGACGTTGTCATGAATGAAGCCCATAAAACTCGATACTCCGTTCATCCAGGTTCATACAAGATGTATCTAGACCTTAAAAAACTCTATTGGTGGCCGAACATGAAATATGAGATTGCTACCTATGTAGGCAAGTGTTTGACTTGAGCCAAAGTCAAGGTAGAATATCAAAAGCCCTCAGGCATACTATAACAACCAAAAATACATGAGTGGAAGTGGGAGCGGATTACAATGGATTTCATAACCAAGTTACCCGGACAACGGGTGGTCATGACACCATTCGGGTAATCGTCGATAGATTAACCAAATTCGCACACTTCCTGCCAATCAAAGAAACTGACAAAATGGAGAAGTTAATAAGGACGTACATTAAAGAGATAGTACGATTGCATGGTGTGCCAATATTAATTATCTCTGACCGAGATAGTAGATTTACCTCGTAGTTTTGGCAATCACTACAAAAGTCCTTGGGAACCAATCTTGACATGAGTACATCGTACCATCGTCAGACTGATGGGCAAAGCGAAAGAACCATACAAATGCTGGAAGACATGTTGAGGGTCTGTGTGATAGATTTTGGTAAAGCTTGGGATACCTATTTGCCACCTGTCGAATTCTCGTACAACAATAGCTTTCACACTAACATCAAGGTTGCGCCATTTGAAGCTCTCTATGGCCGTAAGTGTAGATCTCCTCTGTGCTGGGCTGAAGTGGGTGATATGCAACTAGCCAAAAATCAAGTACCCGACAGTACTCTAACCGGTCCCGAGATCATTCGAAAAACCACATAAAAGATTGTCCAAATTTGGAAACGACTGAAAGCTTCTAGAGATAGAAAAAAGAGTTATGCGGACAAACGACGAAAACCCTTGGAATTCCAGGTTGGTGAACGCATCCTATTAAAGGTTTCACCATGGAAAGGAATGATACCTTTCAGCAAACGTGGAAAACTATATCCGAGATACATCGGACCATTCGAGATTCTTGCTAGAATTGGTCCGGTTGCTTATAAACTCAAATTACCACATGAAATTAGTAACATTCATCCCACTTTTCACGTCTCTGATCTCAAGAAGTGTTTATTTGACGAGACTCTTGTAATCCCACTCGATGAAATCGAGTTAAATGAGAGTCTACACTTCGTAGAAGAACCAGTGGAAATCATGGATAGGGAAGTCAAAAGAACAAAAAAAAGTCGTATACCAATAGTGAAGGTTCGCTGGAATGCCAAGCAAGGACCTGAATTCACTTGGGAATGGGAAGATCAAATGAAACAAAAGTACCACATCTTTTCCTTAGTTCATGAGTACCACTTTCAAAACAATTTCAGGACGAAATTCCCTCTAACGAGGGGATAATGTAACAACCCGTTATTTCAAGACAATGTAAGTCAAACTTATTTGAATAAAAGTCTAAAATACAATCGTATACAAGTGAGTTAACGTCATAACATTTGTACAGTAAGAACTTTGAATCCATAGGGCATGTTTATATAAGTTATTGTATGAACATACTTTGAAAACCATACTCCTATGAGGTATATATATATATATATATATATATATATATATATATATATATATATATATATATATATTGAAACATATATTGATTTAAGTTCTAGTTCTAACAAGGGTCTAAAAATTAGCTTAAAAAGAGATAATTCAAGGTGTATATGTAGTTCACGGTTTTGGGAATCTAATCCCAAAACCAAAATGTAAACACATACATTTAGAATAAGCAAATCCGAAAACCCTAAATGATGAAAAGCAAATCCGTAAACCCTTTACTCTTTGACTAAAATCCGAAAACCCTTTTCCCTTTTGACTCAAAACTGTAAACCATCTTCCTTGTTGACCTTAAGGAGCGAAAACTCAATAAAGGCCCAATATAGAACCGCAAACACCTCCCTTTGGCTGTAAACACTCTTTATTTAGCAGCAAACACATTCAATTTGACAGTAAACTCTTCAAATATCTTCATATCTTATCCAAAGTAAGCTTCCCAATGTCATTACCACCGTAAACCTCACATTCACCGCCTCATGAGTTTCCTTCATACTTAAGATACAAATGAATTCATTTGACACATACAGTAAACTCATTTCACTCATATGCTCTCAAAACACATATCAAATCCTTCGTAGCTGCAAGCAGTTACCCAGAAATCTTCAAACTTTCATAAGAACTTCTTCACAATCAGTAAGTAATCTATATAAACTAATGTTAATTATCATGTTAAATTATTAGATATCTAATTTATGCATATAATTATGTGTAAAATATAATTGGTATCCGGTTAGTTACACGTATTCTATCTCGGAATCATCGCAACCACATCGAATCGAACCACAAACACGTACACGAGGTGAGTTCATACCCCTACGTTTTCATGATTTTTCACTGTTTTAGGGGGGGGGGGAATACAAGTGTAACACAAGAAATTTGTGTTAATATCAAAATGTTTTCAGTATTTATTAATTCTTTCCGTCATTAAAATTATATATATATATATATATATATATATATATATATATATATATATATATATATATATATATATATATATATATATATATAAAGTCTATAATTAGGGTTCAACAAACTTAGAATTGATAATTTGACTCCATTTCCTGTTCCTTGTTTGGTTGTGGACTTGGGGTACAATTATTTATTCGACTGTCTATTTAATCATAATTATATAAATATTATAGTTATATAAGTATAAAATCATTTTAAACTTGTTAAACAAAAATATAATTTTTGCAAACTATTTTAATACCATTCGGGTATAAATATTGAAATTCACGGGACAACCGTATCATAAATTTTTCGATTTAAACTTGCCGAAATATTTACAAAACAAATGTTTGTTTTTCGTTTTAGTAAAACATAAAAATATAAACTATAATATGTATAGTTTATGGAACTTACATGTTACTTTTCAAAGCTCAGATTACAATTCGGAAAACAAACATATAAACTGTAATAGGTATAGTTTATGGATCATATATACTTCTTTACGTATTCAGAATAACTTACGGAAAACAAACATATAAACTATATTAATATAGTTTATGAGATATACTACAGTTTATTTAGTACAAAGTAAATTTTCATTATTCTACACGTAACTGTCAATATAGAATTTTTGAGACACACTTCACGTACTTATTTAAGTACCAACCAAGTCCTGAAATTATAACCAGAGTCTCCAAGAAGGACAACGTGACACTTGTGTATAGATCTATACGGGACTGACAATCCCGCACCAGGGTTGCTTGCAACAGCTAGGCCGGTAGGCCTATGGTGACAAATGTTGTAACGATTGCGACGCCTGAAGAACGTCGTGTTCAGGCCATCTTAGGTCATCAAGCATGGTTATGATAACTCACAGTTTGGTATTGAACAATACGATTAGTGTAAGAGTAAGTAAACATCTTCACATAGTTTATTAAATAATAAAACTATAATACATTATTTTACAAGTACAAATACCGAATACTAAGTCACTATAGAGAAAACATACTATTCATGGTTTCATATGGATTAAAACTATAACATAGTTTATCAGAGTATGATAACATTTACACGTTTTGAGTACAACATATTACAATAGAAAATATAGGCTTTTCTGGGAAAAACATGTTTACATTTTCAAAGAACAACGACATATTTCAATTACAAACATGCTTATGAACTCACCAACTGACTTTTTGACACTCTTTTCAAAACTACTTGTATTCTCAGGAAATCAGTAAACAGGTATCCACAGGTTTTGAGGAGACGGAGCTTCATAGACTCATGTCTTTTAATTTTTGCTATATATTTTGGTGTCAATATACAATGATTTGAACACATATGTAATAACTTATACTTTATCAATACATGGTTGTTGTACTTTGATTACTATTATGCAATCGTTGTGATATTGTACATGACGTCCTCTGCCCCCGAAGGTTTCCGCCGTTCCGCTTTGGGAGTGTGACAGATATTGTTTTATGAACTTTCTGAACTTGGAACGATATTGTTTTATGAACCTATTAACTCGTATTCGAGCCGACGGTCTTATGGATAACGTTATTGGGGGTAGAGGGCCCCCACTCGCCCAGAACCGCGAGTGCATATTTCCGTTAACTGACATCATGGGAACCATGGACATGATGGAATGGGGCAAGAACGGTCGTTAGGCTTGGTTGTGAACAAAGTGCTTTGGCATTCAACACTCATTTAGAGTTGGAACTTTTGCTGAACAAATCCATATTTTCTTATTCAAATGATGTACCTTTATAAACCTATGAACTCACCAACTATTTTATAGTTGAACCTCGTTTTTGCATGCTTTTTAGGAAATGGTCAGTGAGCTAGTTTAAGACGCCGCAATGATTTATGTTTATGTACTAGACTATGTAGTATGGAAGTAAAATGTAATTATTGTTTCGAATATGATGTAAACATAAAATGCTCAATGATTATGGTTTGTAATCCTATTTACCTTGTGCTGTGAGACCTTAGCCTGTCACCCTTCGTGTTTCCGCTTTAATGAGGTGTGACAGATTTGGTATCAAAGCCGAAGGTTATAGCGAATACTGGTTTTCCCTTTCCTTTGGCAAAGCCTAAACTATAACCAACGAGTTAATAATAATGCCAGCTAGTATAACTAAACTGGGTAGTGCACTACTGGACCTTAATTAGACATATCCTGGTCACCTATATATAAATAAGGAAGAGCAAGTGCAAGATCGGAATTGGTTATAGTAAGTGGTATGAACAACCTAAGGTATGCTTAGACACTAAACAAAAATAGAAACCCTTAGGCGTACATGGCTACCAAGTTACATTAGGCTGCTAAAATGCTTCTAAACGCTAGAATTCCTTATGTATAATTTAGGTGGGTTGACTCTATGTCTCGCGGTCCTGAATCAGGAGACGCATGAGGATACATTATCGGATGTGCATTAATTAACTAATCCAGTACTGAGCTAGAAAAGGACCCCTATATGGGATCGGAGCCCGTAGAGGAGGTTAGTAGTCTGGAACCTACCTAGGAGACCTATGTGCTTGCCAGTTGTGTCAGAGTCTCCTTATGTTGACATCTTCATCGTCATATTCCACATACCTTATCGCGGAGCAGGTTATATCGCTAGTCCTTGAACGATGCTATAGACTTCACTCTCGTTACCTTGTAGTGTACTGGTAGCACACGTATAAGTATCTTATAATATTATATACTCCATGATATTTTATCTAAATCCCTAAGTTCGAATCCCTTTCATTTTTATCCCTAATTACAAAAGTTTAATATGGAGGGCAACTAACCCATTACAACATCATTTGAGACCTGGAGGGCTATTACCACTCGAACATCGTTATAGAGAACTACTTCACGATGGAAGGTATCACCATGGCATAGTCTTCTTATCATATTTCGGGGATGTATCTGAACCTTGCTTGACACCGATACGACCACATTTGGAGCATGTATGGCCACTATGATCTGTTACTGTAAGCAACCTTAGAAATACCCTTCATGTACCATGGAAGCTAATCGATACCATCCCAATCTTATCTCCTTTGATTATAAGTTACTCGCTACTCCTAATGTACGGGGAAATATTTGGTCTAGTGCATATTGTTGTATACGTTATGCTTATGAAAAAAGCCTTGGCCACTCCTTCTAGGTCATTCTCTCTCTTTAGAGATTGATTCTTTGAAAGTCTTAAGTGACTTCTCAAATGTGTATGTATAGACTTGCTCCTATCCATAAGAACTTCTTAGGAATTTTCGGACATACTTATTTCGAGCGAATTTTGGAATACCATCAACTATATTTCTCTCTATGCCCATTTCTAATACTTACATAGCAATCCTTAGGTCCTTCTCATCAACCAATCTAGGGAACTATTTTTCCAACCTCTTGATATCCAACATGTAGACTGAAAAACCAACATGTTAGATTTCTCGCCTTCAACCCAAAAGTAATTCCAGAGGAATTGCCTAAACTTTTCGTGCCTAGACAAGTTGAGTTCACAATTGACCTAATTTATGGGGTAACACCTATAATTAAAGCATCATACCGCTTAGAACCCTTCCGAAATACAAGAGCTATATGGTTAACTCCAGAAACCCCTAGAAAAAGGGTTCTTTCGTCCAAATTCTTCATGATGGGGTGCACTGGCGCTATTCGTTAAAGAGAAAGATGGATCGATCATCGATTATAAAGAACTGAATAAGTTGACGATCAAACACTGATACTCTCTTCCCCAAATCAAAGATCTGTTCGACCAACTATAAAATGCCTCGTACTTCTCTAATATCACCCAACCACTAAATGCAGTGACCCAAAAGTTAGGAATTTCTTTTGGTAATGTATTCAAATTGGTGGAATTATGCAACACGTCGGCCATGATTATACCAAAGGGCGTGAACAATGTCACACAATATTGTGATACATCGCACCAATTCCAGGATTGCGCATTGATGCAAAAGGACGAGATTATTGCATACACTTCGAGGTAATCGATGGTGCATGAGTAGAACTATACTGCACACGACCTAGAGTTAGGAATGTTAGTATTCACCCTTAAAATCTAGAGACGGTACTTATATGAAACCAAATGCACTATCTTTACTAACCACAAAAGGCCTTCAACACATACCAGAGCAAAGATGCTCAAACATGAGGCAAAGACAATGAGTAGCTTGCAAAGGCAGTATAACTCATTGGAAGATTGCAGACTTGAGTGAATCACTTGACTCCTCCTATTGATATAAGTGAGACTTCAGGCACTACTAGTGCGTACTCACTATTCGAAACTGTATCTTTGAATTCATTCCTGCTCATTTCATTAGCATTAAATTTCCATTTCAATATTCATATATGCTTCGTAAGGCCATAATAATCATCTTTGACATTTTTGACAATTTTCTCAATATTCATGTATGCTTCGTAAGGCCATAATAATCATCCGGAACACTTCACAGCTTCGGTCCGGACACGTTGTCTTCACCTCGACTACGGATTTCCAAACGACTCCGGAAGTGAGAACCGTCATCGAAATTTCTAATCTGGCTCCGAAAATTGGAAGTTTAGTTCCGGAACCCCACTCCGGAACATGGGTGAAGCTTCAGAATTCATGACCAGACCGGAACACTAAATAGATCCTCGGAATTATCAAGGAGAATTCAGAACTTAAGTATTTCCTTCGGAACTCGCCTAAAGGCTTTGGAACTCATGCTTTGGCTCCAGAATTCTCTATTTGACTCCGGAATTTTCCCTTGGGCTCCGGATTTCGAACCATGTCATCATTTCATCATTTTAAGATATTTTTCTAACACATAAGATGTGAATAAGACAAAAGCCTTTGACTTTATGATGCGACATTTCGTAAAGTTCCAAGATTATCACGGATAAACATGCAATATCCACCAGGTAACCAAGCACACCTTCTCACTCCCTTATCCTCTTTAGGAGTAAACCAATTCTTTATTTTCCATCAAAAACTTAGTCACGTTCTGTGAACTCCTAAGATGCTCCCAAAAGCATTCAAGCTCCAATCTGATTTCTTCAATGAAATTTCCAAAAATTCTTGTAAGTATCTCCTAATTTGCTAAGTGATTCTTCACATTATTCTGTTAATATCACCATATTTACACATAAAATTATGTGTTAATATTCTTAGGAACTCCTCAAGTTCAAAGAGTTTATCAAACTCTCCAAGGGTTAGAACTTGGAAACTCCTCAACATCTCTTCAAATCACCCACAAAACAAACTCAAGGTGAGCTTCATACCCCTACTTTTCGAGATTTCTATTGTTTTTGGGGGAGAATACAAGTCAAAGTCTTGTGTAAATCATGATTTATTTGCTTACTGTGTATGCATGCCATCTTACATGTGTTAAGTATGAAAACTCTTATAAATAGTCCAAAAACTCGAGATTTTGGTTAAGCCTCAAGAGTTTGGATTATATCTCACAAATCATGTTTGAAACAAGAACTAGTATGTTACCAAGTATAAGTCACGAATTTTATAACAACTATAAGGATTGCTTCAAGATTTACTTAAACAAGTTGTGGGACAAAATAGTTTGAAAGTGATTAAATTATGGAAATAATAATATTTTGGATCATTTTTAGCCAAACATAAATACAAGGGTTATCTTGGGATATTATGTCATACTCATGACTTTTACCAGATCAACCAAACTATTTGTGATTATTTATGAATATTAAATATAAATAATTTTATCAAGAAAAGTATACGAAAACAGAGTTTTCATGACAAAATAAATTGCATGTCATAAACTGCTGTCGTAAAACCTTCAGGAACATAAGTAATGTTTCTATATGTCATAAAAACAGAAAATGCGTGTCATAACCTACAGTTATAAATTACTCAAATTATAACTTGACACCTTTTCTTTTGACTAATATGGGTCTGAGCCGACAATTTATAGAAAAGAAAGACCATTTTTGTCGATTCCGATAATGTTGGGTCATTTTGTTAAACGTTCGAAATGGCTTATTTTTCAATAAACAAAAAGGGACGAACACGAGCACCCAGTTAACGGCACAATCAACGATATGGAACGAGAACGATATTTCTATTCAATGAGTACAAATTTCATTATTTATCTAACAAATAATGGATCTCTAACGATTGCTCAAAAGGTTGTTAATATTCTAGTCAGACAAATCTCAAAAGTACCTAAATATAAAAATATTAGTATACATCTAAAGTCCTGTAAGGAGTTATAGCCAGAGTCTCCTGGAGGGAGAGCGGAAATTTGTGTATAGATCTATACGGGGTTGACACCCCGCACATTCGCTGTTTGCTACAGCTAGACATGCCAGTCTAGGGTGACAAATGTCTTTTCCAAAATGAGGGCGCCTAAGAAACGCCAAAACAGACATTCCGTCAGATCAGTATGGTTATAACGACTCACTAGAATATGTTATGTTATCTAGAAATTTATGCAAGGAAAAACCTCATAAATAAATTTTGGCACGTTGTGTTGACTGTCCTATACATGATAGGTGATGGTCCGCATTTGTTGCGTTGACTATCCTTTTTTATCGCGTAGAATGTCCACAATTGCCATGTTGATTCTTTCTCCTAACAAGTATAGAGTCTAAATACTGCTATTTTACAAATTAAAAAGCGTAGGACTCTATGGAAAACGTTTTTAAACGATTTTGAAAATGATAAACTAACACACACATATACACAGTTGGAAGTAGAACTTACGAATATATTTTATAGCAGAAAATATAGGATTTTCTGGAGAAAACGATTTTCTACGATTTCAATAACGATAAACTAGAATGCACACTCAATTTTAGTCGATAAGAAGAACAAGATTTTCAACCATATTCTCTTTTTGAAAATAAGGGATTTTCTGGAAACGGTTGACTATTACTATTCAAAAGAACTATTCACGAACACAGCTCGCCTTTATAAATTTCACTACTTTTCAAAATCATTCCTTATAAGGATGAACGAAAGTAATGACATGCACACATATATCCATGATTTTCAAAGCAAGGCTTCAAACGATTTCATAGAAAATATCGGATTTTCTGAAAGTACAATGAGAACGATTCTAAACAAGTGTGAAACGAATTTTATACAAAAATGCTTATGAACTCACCAACTTTTTAGTTGACGCTTTTCAAAACACTTGTATTCTCAGGGATCTAGTAAGCAGGTAACAAGGGACGCGGATGCAGGACTATTTAGCTGTAGTTTGGAATTGTTCTGCTTATGTCACTTTTGCGTAAATCGAAGAACAAATACAATATGTAAAAAATGTAAGTTTGTTATCTCAATGTATGATGTTTGGATTGCTCTGTTTCATTTATATTCAATTGTTATGATACTGCACAATGTAGTCACCCGCCTCCCGACGTTTACGCCGTCTGATCTAGGGGTGTGACAGATTCATAACACGTTCCATGTTTCTCAGCTGCAGAAGTGCTTAATGGATGATTCTTCATTGGTGCCGTTGGAGGATATTCAGGTGGATGACCACCTGAATTATATTGAGAGACCAGTGGCGATTCTTAATACAAAGAAAAAAACATTAAGGAACAAGGTTGTTGGGTAGGTGAAAGTGCAATGGCAACATCGGAAGGGTTCAGAGTGGACTAGGAAGCCGGAAGATGAGATAAGGGAGCACTATCCATAATTATTTGGAGCAGCGGACATCGAGGACGAAGTCTGATTCAAGTGGGGAGAATTGTAACACTTGAAATTGGTATGTTCCATATTTAACCCTTCTTAATTAAAAACCTTGTATATTGTACTCTGGGCGTAGTAGGTGGTACGCTCAGCGTACTAGCCCGATGTTGGTCGCGGAGCTCATCCACGTATGTTAGGTGTACGTTAAATCTCTTTGAAAGTTGATCAATTGATCTCCATCCTTCTATTTATAAGATCCAAACTCAGAAACAAGTGAAGTTTGCACTGAGTGAGTTTGATCTGCATCACCATAATAGAGCTCCTTAAGACGTTCCAAAATCTCGTTTGCCGTTTTACACGAGCTTACGAGTCTAAATGTGCTTGGTGAAAATGCGAAACGTATATCTCTATTTGTTTTCAAGTGACTCTCAAGCTTATCCTTCTCCTCAGCAACCATATCAGTGTACTTTTCCTGAAGTTGTTCATAATCAACAAGTGTATAAATAGGTTCCTTTGCCTTTGTGAACTAGTGAGGACCAGCTGTTATAGAGTTCCATATGTAAGAACCATGTTTCTCAATTCCTGTGATGTAGTTTTCAAAGTGTAACACCCAAACTCCATAGTCTTCTGCAAACATAATTGGAATCTTTGTTGTTGATCCAATGCTACTGGATAGCTTGAACGAAACAACGTGTGAATCTTCTTTTGACATGATTTCAGAAACAAATTAAACAATAAATCAAATCGATGAGCTAAAACATATATTCAAATCGAAACGAGTTCTAAAACAAGAAATTCTAGATTAAATTGCAAATGACTTGCATATGTGGAACAGATTTGGAAAATCAAAACGATGAATGAAAAACTTGAAGAACACATAAGTATTCGTAGATTTGAAATTCACTCGGTGAAATCCTTGCTCTGATACCACTTGTAGGATCGAATAGATTCTAAAAGATAGAGCTCATGTTAAAAGCAATGAAAAGATTAAACACACGAAGGTAAATAAGATTTTTTTTTCAATTAGAGAATACAAAACTCGTTACAATATTGATCCTAAAAACTTGGAAAAATGTATCCTCTCTATCTAACTAACATCTCTTATATATATATATATATATATATATATATATATATATATATATATATATATATATATATATATATATATATATATATATATATATATATATATATAGAGGTTCACACCAGTTAGAGAAATATCCAATGAAAGCAAGACACCTAGGCAATGACAACTATAAAACAGTTAAGCTCACTCACTACGAAACATAGGTTACACAAACTACGAAACGAAAGATACATTCACAATATACAAAGAAGACTTAAAGTATAGCAATAACGAATTCTTTCACATTAAATTAAAGTCAGACACACCACATCAAAACAACAAAACCTAACAATTAGATTTTTAGTATCTATCCTAATTTTATTAGTGTTTCTTTTGATTCTCTTATATTAATTTCCTAATTTTTTTGTAAGTTGTTTGTATACTATAGCATCATGATTTTAATAGTCCCAAAAAATACCCAGATAAGATTAATATTAAAGTTTGGATTTTGATTAGATTCTTATTCTTACATACAATATATGTATCAGAAAGTAAAAAAACATAAGACGGGGGGGGGGGGGGGGTAATGGCCTCCCCTCCTCTTATTCTAATTTCCTAGTGGTTATTTATATCAGGAGTTGTGAGACGGGAAAGAGCTCGACAGTTCGGACATGGATCTCGGCATGCCATCGACATACCACTCTATCTTCTCGGCAAGAGGGAGAAAATGGATTGCTCTGCAACTTCTTGTCCAGTCTCTATCTCCTCTAGCAAGTGCTTAACTAACGTGGGATAAGTGTTTTAGAGTAGGTGGTATTCGACACAATCGACACCACTCCCCACAACCATAGGGTAAAGAGCTAACTCGAGATTATATATTTTGGTGTGCTTTAATTTGTTAAAATATATATTTTTAATTTATAAGCACTATAACTTATAAACATTATTTATAAGTTACTTATAAAGTAGTATTATTATAAATTTTCATACACAATACTTAAATAATTTATAAAAAGAAATGAAACACATCGAACTATAATTTTTTATAAAAAGGAAATCAACATTTATATTATATAGGTTGCTCTTTTATTTTAACTTTTGTTTCATAGGACAACACAAACATTCACACAGATGTCTTACAATAGACACCAATGAAATTAGTAGAACGAGACCCCACATACAACTTTCCATCTTGTTCTTGAACCAAACTAATCGATCTATTGAAAAACTCTCTAGCAAACGATATTGTTTGTAGCACAACCCCATTTGAGTTGAACCGTACGCCTTGAGGTTTAATGAGAGGCATCAGTGGAACATATCCTACTGAAACCGCCACCCAAAACTCACCTAATTTCCCAGCACGTTTTATTTGATTTGGATTACCAACAACATTTAGCAAAACTTCTGCGGTATTTGCTTTAGGCCCCACAAGCCAATATTTTAAAATCCGCTTGCCAAGAAACTCAGGTACAAGAACAAATGTACCATCACTACTGACGGCAGGTCCACCACCACCTGAGACACCGCTCAACAAAACAGACACATGTCCCGTACGTGGGTTGTAACGCAATAATCTTCCTGTTGAATCAGGCTTGAATCCTATTTGTGTAGTATTTCTGCATAATATATGACATATATGAAATAATTATAAATTTGTGATATAATATGTTATAACATGTGTATTTGATGAAGTCAAGTGGTTACATGAGATTAAAAGTCAAACTAGCATCACTAAAATAAACATCCCCTGTTAACAAGTCAACATCAAGACCACCAGCAAACTTCAAACCTCCAACTAATTGATTTGCAAGCCCGCCACTGAGGCCCACCACTAGAAGTCCACGATATGCATCAGCTATGTATAAAAGGCCAGTATAAGGGTTAAAGCTAAGAGCAATTGGTCGTCCGCATATTGGTCCCAGATCAAGATTTGTAGTATTATCACATAGTTTCTTTGTTCTGAAAATGTATTCCATGAAATTAAACAAATTGTATAAGTAAGATGCATACTCTGTTAGGTGACCAACATAAAAGGTAAGTCCATATTAGAACTGAAACCCCAAGTTTAGAAAATATACTACCATCTTTGATACATATAATTAATTGAAAACAACCTTTTTGGTGATGTATATGCAAAATCCACAAAACCGACGGTATGGCCTTTCCATCTCATAATTCTACCATCGGTTACGGGTGTAAAGAGTCCGTTGACAAGGTGTCCTATAAATGTAGCTGATTCGGGGCCGGTGACACCTAAAGGCAATACTAACTTCTTACAATTGGTGAAGTCAGAAGAAACAGAGATTCCAAAAACATAAGCAAGTATAATAAAAATAAAAACTAGTCTCGGAGAAGCCATATATTGATATGTGAATGGATGAGGGAAAAAGCATTCCATTATACTTATCTATATATAGGAGTAAATGTCTTTCTAATGTTTAAAAATCTAAAAAAATTGTGTTATAAAATTTAGTTATACTATCATATTAAAATACTAGTTGTGAGACCTATGTATTACATGGTTAATTTTTTTTTTTTTAAAAAAAAAGTTAAATATAAAGGTCAAAATATTTGAGAACTTTGAAGTTATAAGAAAATAAGAAAAATAATGATTTATTATAATGGAAATGTTTTTTTATCTTTTAAATTTAAACAAACAATTTAAATAAATAAACAAAAGAAACTAATGAACTTTAATTTTGGGAATTTTGAAATTAAAAGGTAAGTTGATTAATGAAATTGTTATCCATTTATAACTACATTTATTGTAATTATTACATTAAAATATTATGTGGAATTTAATAAAATAGAATAACTCTTAAAATAACATTTGGGAAAAAAAATTAATTCAAAATAACCACAAAATGAGATTAGGCAAACTGAATGAGAGGGTGACAAGTGGCAAAAAAAACCTTCATTTATTAGAGTAGATAAATTTTATATAACCTTTGTAATGAAATAGAATGGTTGGGATTTCCGGGTTGGAAAAAAGATGAAGATGTGTCTGGCTAAGGCCAACATTATAAGACTAATCCTCAAACGTTTAGCCAAACTAGTATGAATCTCTCTCTCTCTCTCTCTCTCTTTATATATATATATATATATATATATATATATATATATATATATATATATAGTATCTTTTGTGAAGACTTATTTTCCTGCGAACCACGCTTAAAATGCAAATTTTTTATATAATTTTTTTTTTTCAAAAAACGTGACAAAAAGCATAAAATCTTACCTATAGAAGCATATTCACAAAAGAAATCTCGAAAAAAATATACATACATGATATGTGCATATCTGTAAAAACGTCATAAATTCACAAAGTTATTAACAAATTGACATATTCACCTGTCGTATATGCAATTTTTTTTCGATATTTTTTTTGCGAATATGCTTCTATATGAACGATTACACATTTTAAGAGTGGTTCGCGTGAAAATATGGGTTCACAAAAGATTCTGACCACACACACACACACACACACACACATATATATATATATATATATATATATATATATATATATATATATATATATATTAAAATAAAAACAGTAAATAGTATGAAAACTTAATAATACTTTGTTTATATTATTATTCTGCACTGAATGTTGTATATGTGTATTATTGAAGTAATTCTAACGTGAATATTAACATGTAATTATTTATGTATTCATTGCTGAATAATAACATAAAGTTGGGGATACAAAAATTTTATTACAAAATAATAAGATAAAAGTAGAGTTTTTACGTTTACACACTATTTACTATTTTATTTGAATATTCTCATATATATATATATATATATATATATATATATATATATATATATATATATATATATATATATATATATATATATATATATTCTTATTTTTTAATGTAATGTCATATGGTAAAAGAGCACTAAATATATAACATTGATTTGACATGACTTGTAGAAAGTTCATATTTTTTAAAATTGCTCTTATAATTTTTATCGAATCTTCCTTAATCGAAATTATAGAACTACTTGAAGGCGTCTCTTTAGGAAGTTTAAGTTAGGATTTTCCAAACATTATTACCGTGAGCCCTTATAATCGATATAGTAACATCTAAGAGGTACTTGATCTTTCAATTCATTTAAATTATTAAAGAATGATAAAAACCTATTTTTATAGTTGGTAACGATGTGAGAGAGTGTCTTACCACATGACATTCATTTGAACCTCACATCCTTCTTTGAGGTTCACGACGTGACACATAGGTGTTCATGTTGTGGGAACTGACTAACCTTAATCTCATGTTTTGCACTCTATTTAAGAAAAGTGTGAGGCTAGGGCTTGCAAATCTCAACTTTCATCACTTCATTCCTGTCCAAATCGATTTTATCATCCATTGGTGACCTTGAATAGATTTTTGGTGATTTTGGATCATAGAAGATGAAGAAGACTCCTTGGGTGCGTCACTTGTGGCAAACGTGCTCCTTTCCCACCATCCTTTCGTGATTTTGAACCTTCGTAAGTCCTAAATCTCCTGCCTTATCTCTATTGCTTGCTAGATCTAAGATTTGTTCCTTTATCTTTATGATGGGGTTTGATATTAAGAATGAGATCCATAAAGTTACCAACTTTATGGATAATTGAGGCTTTTTCCTTAGTATAAGTTACAGGTTTGAAGTTTGGTGTTGGTTTTAGACTCTAAGCATGAGTCTTGATCCTATTTTCTTCTTATTGACCTAGTTAGTGTCCAAGTCATGCATTGGAAATGCATGACTGAAAAGCAATGCTTTTATGGTCCTTAGAGTTGGGGAAGACCCTTTGGAAAGTCTCAATGAGTGGCTTAAGGGATTAAGAGCCTTATGCTCAAAGTTAGCCATAGCGTATCTCACAAAGTGAGGAGTAGCATGTCACAACACGAGAAGTAAGTAATTGTGACTGTTTTTTCCGGGTTTAGTCACAACGTGGCCTATGGGTGGTTATGATGTGACCATTGGCTGAAGTTGACCACAGTTGAATTTTTTACCATGGTTGACTTTTTGTGTCAAACTAGGGTTTTAAGGGTTTATGCTGATAGGGTACGACTTTACTGCTGTAAGGTGTCTTGTTGATCTTTTCGACCCTGTGTATGAGAGTTGTCATGTTTCTAGCTGTTATTCGTAAGGTGAGTCTGCTCACTACTTATACCTGTGTAGTAGTATGTTTATGACCAGCTGTGTGTTTATTGTTGATTGTTGTTTTATTTGTATTGAATTGATGATAACTTTGGGATTACTGAGAATCCATAGGGTTGCTAATAACCCCTGAAACGTGTTGTTTATCTACAGGGTGTGCTGTTAGCCCACCGAGATTGCTGATAATCCCTGGGGTTGCTGATAATCTCTAGCTATTTATTATCTTGTGATGTATTGATATTTTGGGAAGGACTCACTAAGCTTTAAGCTTTTAGTTGTGAATTAAATGTGTTTCAGGTACCTCAGATGATCGTGGGAAGGCGAAGGCATGACTGTACACTCTGACTTGCAGATCTTTTTATGAATTCCACATTTTGATACTCAGATTTTTGGATGACTGTATTGGTACACCTTGGATTTCTTGTTTTGGTTTTTATGATACTTGAGGTTTTTGCTGCATTAAAAATGAAAAATTTGTTGAAAAATTTGGGTTGTTACAATTTGGTATCAGAGCCTTGGTTTGAGAGAATTAGATGAACATTCGTGGTATTTAATACTCAAACTAAGGATCTGAAAGTTTTATAAAAGTATTTACAAAAGAATGAATGTCACGGAAGGAACGAAGGAAGCAGAGTGTACAATCAGCTGGAGCCCGAGGCATTGATCTCCCAAAATATCCATAGCTGTATTATATGTTGTATTGTAGTTGTTGTTATTAAGATGATATAAATGCATTCTAGTTGGTAGGCTAAGGATCCCTCAGGAGTTCAGAATATGGTTGCCTGATTTTATGATGCCTTATAGCCTAAGACGTTACTTGTGGATGCTCTTCTAGGGTTGAAGCTAAAACTGTTGGCTTAGTGTCTAAGCCCATAACTATAATTGGTATGTATTTGACCCGATTTGACATGGTCCATTTGGGTTGCATGGCATCGGAACAATTGGATAGACAAAATGAGAAAAAGGATACTAGTGATTTATATTAATATATTATAAGTTCTAATATATTAATATGAAATCATATTATTTAATTAGTATTGATCAAAAATTAATTTAGTGATAAAAAAGGAACTAATTAAATATGGACTCTTATATATATGGTGGGCAAAGTTCATTTAGGTTGGGCTAAGCTTTCATCGACAGTCCATGGAGTGTTTAACCCATGGATCCTATGGAAATGAAAGGTCATGGGTATTAGGGTTTACATGAATGTAACCCTAATCATCCACACTATATAAAGAGGTCTATGGTTCATGAAATGGCACTAGTGTGTGTACACAAGAGGGCAAAACTGATTTTGGTGCAAGTATCCTTATTCTCAGGTTATTCCAAGGGTTCTTGGTGTTGTGTGAACAATTTGAGGTGCAACACTTGGGGCACTAAGCTCTTAAAGGTTCAAGACTTCAAGCTCCATCAAAAGGTATGTTATTTTACTAGATTCTTGCATTGTATATACTTCTTATTATGCTAGTTAGGATGAAACCTTGGAATATAGAATATTTGTATGTAGAATAGAGAAAACATAGATCCAAGCTTTATAGGGTTGCATGTACACCATAGGAGTGTTGGAACGCTCAAAACCCATCAAAAACTGCTAATTACTTCGTGTAAACTGCATGGTTGTACATAGTTAGGATTTTATAGCCTTAGAATGCTTGGAATACTCTGTAATGTCTGTTGACAAGTCTTTGTGACTTTGTGCATAGTCATTACGAGAGGATCAATGCATATAAGTTTTGAATCTAACAGATTTCGGTAAATGGCAGGAATTTGGAATTCTTTCATTTGTGGTAAGGATTTGGGATTGTAAAATGAGAGTCATTGGAATTATGTTCAATCGATCTATCCCACAAAGTAAAGATCATAGACAAACATAGTGTGCATACTTGGTGTATGGCATGACTAGTGTTCAGAAAAACATAGTGTACATGCTTGGAGCATGGAACAACTATTGTTTTAATTCAAGTATTAAGTTGATAAATTTGCAACATTATACAATGAATAATGTGTAATCAATATGGTGTTAAATAAAAAGTGTTCTATTTATATTCATAAGTTCTGAGACCATATTGGATTCGATTATTCTTGTGTTTCACTTTGCATGTTTTGACTTCCAGAATAACTAGGTCATTCTCCCTGAATGACTAAGTTATTAAAACCATCCACAGTCGATAATACGTTGGAAGTAGGTGTTAAGGCAAGACTGTCATGAAGTTGGTTTGTAGATGTCTAAGGTATTGGACATAGCAAGAGTTGCTAAAACGTTCATGAGTGCTCATAAGTTCTAAGTATTGGATTAAACCCTCACTCATTTGAATAACTTCATGGATTTATCACGAGTGATCATGAGACGATAATATCTTATATTCTTCAAACCTAGAGATATGAGTTGTTGCCTATGAGTTGGTTATAAATTGATTGTACGAAAATGCATTGGTAAGTCGATCTTATAAAACGTGCCTTTGTGTACGATTCAACAAGTATTAGAACAAGCATATGAGTCGAAGTTTATCCATTCCTTTTACCCGGGTAGGGATAAAAGCGATATCTATGGGCCCCTCAATGATTTATTGATGACACCCTAAGTGCTTGGCCAAGCCTGGACTGATTTGATTTGTTCAATTAGTTGGTCATCATAAATCGGAAATCGGGAAACAACAAATGGACAGAGAGAATGATTTAAATCCATGTCTCAGTCCATATGATATCTAGAATGGAGGAATATATGATCCCATATCTAATGGACAAGTCATTGACTAAGGTCAGAGTTCGACAATGACTTTAAGAGCTACGATTGCTAGTCGGGTTTTGGAGTCATACGGAATAATAGTTTTAGACTTATCCAAGTGGGAGACTGTTGGATTGGTCTCTAAGCCCATAACTATAATTGGTATGTACTTGACCCGATTTGGCATGGTCCATTTAGGTTGCATGGCATCGGAACAATTGGATAGACAAAATGAGAAAAAGGATACTAGTGATTTATATTAATATATTATAAGTTCTAATATATTAATATGAAATCATATTATTTAATTAGTATTGATCAAGAATTAATTTAGAATTATTTTAGTGATAAAAAAGGAACTAATTAAATATGGACTCTTATATATATGGTGGGCCAAGTTCATTTAGGTTGGGCTAAGATTTCATGGATAGTCCATGGACTGTTTAACCCATGGATCCTATGGAAATGAAAGGTCATGAGTATTAGGGTTTACATGAATGTAACCCTAATCCTCCACACTATATAAATAGGTATATGGTTCATGAAATGGCACTAGTGTGTGTACACAAGAGGGAAAAACCGATTTTGGTGCAAGTATTCTTATTCTCAAGTTATTCCAATGGTTCTTGGTGTTATGTGAACCATTTGAGGTGCAACACTTGGGGCACTAAGCTCTTCAAGGTTCAAGGCTTCCAGCTCCATCAAAAGGTATGTCATTGTACTAGATTCTTGTATTGTTTATACTTCTTATTATGCTAGTTAGGATGAAATCTTGGAATATAGAATATTTGCATGTATAATAGAGAAAACATAGATCCAAGGTTTATAGGGTTGCATGTACACCATAGGAGTGTTAGAATGCTTAAAACCCATCAGTGGTATCAGAGCCTAGGGTTGTTTTCTTTTATACTTGATGCAACTTATTTTTCAAAACCAAGAATCTGCCCAGACTGAAAACTCGACGAGTTCTGGCCAAAAACTCGACGAGTTCATGTGTTAAAGCCTGAACTCGACAAGTTCCATATAGAACTCAACGAGTTGGCCTTCCAGTTTGCAGATTTTCGATATTTTTGGTTGAATCATTACCCTAAGCTATTTTTTGAACTTGTAAACTTGTTTTTGATGTGGTAATGATTATGGTAAACCAATTTCAAGGTTATTATCAAAATTTCAAGTTTTATATGTGTTTATGTAATTCTTGAAATTGTTGATATGATTGTTCATAAACTTATGGGTTTTGGAAGATCATAAGAATTATTTGCAAATTGTTGTTAGTTAATTTTTGATCTAAATGTGTTTTAATGGAGTCCATAATTTGTCCTCAAGTTATGGATTACCAAAAGTCATTTCTTTTAAAGATCCATTAAAATTCATAGGTTACACAATTGAAGAGTCTTTTTGTTTTATGAACTCCATAACTTTTCCTCAAGTTATGGATGTTCAAGAGTCTCTTCATTAAAGTTTTTAAAACCTTAATTAAACTCATAAGTTATCAAAATCCAAAAGTTTTTGAATAGTTCAAAACTTGCCCTCAAGTATTGGAATCTGTAAAGTTTCCCCTCGTGAATACTTTAATTCCAAGTTAAACCCTTAGAATTTTAAAAGTTAAAATTCAACCCTCATTCACGAACCTGGTCTATAAGGGGGGGTATAAGGTTACTGCCTATAAAATGGCAGTTTAATGGGTGTCCACTCTTACCCACCGCTTCCTTGACTGGTGGAGGGTCGTTAGCCGAATGGGTTTGACAGGACTATAATTCTCTGTTCATTAAAAGTATTAATGATAAATACTAAGTAACTAAACACTTATGAATTCCCAATCTTAGTTACTTAAGAAAATATAAATTTGGTGCTAACCCATGAAATTACACTTTGCACCTTGCTTAAGTCGTTAATGGAGCATGTGTGGTTAACAGGCACACTAACTTGGATTTAACAAGGTTGGCAAAGGGTAACTTAATGTTTATCATAGGATCGGTGGAGCGCGTGTGGTTAATCGACACATCGATTAAGTGATAAATATTAAGGGTACCAAGTATATTTGCATGGTTATTCACACCTTGTTTTGTGATCCTCGGCATCCCAGTCACAAAACTTGAGAGGGCACAATCGAGATTGAAAGATGCCATTGAAAAGTTCAATGAATCTCAAAAGATATAGGAGTTTCAAATCCAAGTAAAACCTAATAAATTATTTCGTTTTTCATGGTGGAAATTGGTGAATCGTCATTCACCTACCTTCAAATATTTTGTAGCTTGGATTACGACATCCCTCTTCCAAGTTATAAAATATTGTGTTGGGTCCTAGCCTTAGTATTTCATATTGGGTGTTCTATTAAGGACTTAAATCAACTAACTTGAATTTCTCCCGTGGTAGATGTCTGGTTCAGACAATTATGATCTTCCCAAATCTCTTGGAACAAGATTTCATAATGAAGACGATATCCCGCGACTGGTTCATGGAAATCATACTTCTCTTCCTCCACCTCCTCCAATTATTCTCCCTAACCCATAAGTTCTTGAATAGTTCAAGGTCACTCAAGCCCTATTGGCAAGCAAGGTCTATGTGTGCTCACATCTTGGAGATGAAGTCTCATATTGACAAGCCGAGAGAGTTGGGTGTCAAAGTCTTGAGAAAGTTGGTTGTTCAATCACTTTGCAAGTCACATAGTGAGTTCCTTTGGGACTACTATGAAACAAACTATGACATGATCCTTAATGATCTTATCTATTTGCTTGGTGCTGCTGAATCAACAATGATTTGGAGGACTGGTAAAGCAAATTTGATTAGAATATCAACTTCCCAAACATCCATGGACATTGACAATGGTAACATTGGATATCCAGAAAAGCTTTCTCTTCCCAATGGAAAGGGATCGGCCATAGTCAACTCAGTTGACCAAATGGTAAAGAGAAAGGCTAAGTCTGAGATAGTCCCATGTACTATTATCAAAGAGTCCATATGGTTCTATTGCCAAAGGAAGGGGCATTGGTCGCGAAGCTGCCCTATTGACCTGAAAGATCTGAGAGAAGGTCAAGTCAAAAAGTTTGACTCTGCTTTAGGTAAGTCCACTATCTAACTCTGTTAAGTTCCTCATTGATGATTCTTAATACAAAATGTTACTCGGTTACATTTTGATGTTTAGCAGGATCAAGCAAAGGGAAGAAAACTTAAAGAAATAGTATGCTGAATCTGATCGTGAAGATGGATTTTAATTGCATGGTTCGAAGATCGGATTCTTAAGCTACTACTTAGGAGTTATGATAGATTGCTACAAAAATATGTAATAACATAGTTTTCATTCAAAGTTGCATTGTAAGGAAAATGTTTTTTTCAAATTCATAAATAAATAAAATTTTGTTTTACTTTATTTTATATCTCCTTGCAATGGCATTTACAGAAAATTGATGTTTGTATGTTTCTAGCAATAATGGAATTATGAATTTGATTCTTTCTTTTGTGGTAGTGTCTAAATTTACCAAATAAGGAAAGATTCTCATCACCCAAGTTTCAACTGGACCGAAACTTGGAATCATGCAAGTTGTAAAGTATGATGAATGAAAATATTCACCTTTGGAAAATTAAGACTAATTCCTTGTTCACATGTATATGTGAGTCAAGTGAAGGACAAAGGGATTGGGTACACTTGGGTGTGCATTGGTGAGGTCCACCACAAAATATCGATAAGACTATTCATCATGATTTACTAAAGTTTAGTAAATATGATTATACTTACAAGTTTAAGTATAATTCTGAAACATTGGAAAAAGTTTCGATGTATGGCAGAACGAATGAGAAGAATCAAATTAGGCAGAAAGATAAAAGTTTCTCAAATCTGAAAACATGGGAGAGTACTTTAGTATCATGTTTTGTAATCATCTTAATGATTAAGAAACCATATCACAATTGGTCCTCTAAGAACATCTTAGTGCATTCCTATGGCTAAGAAGAGGTATCATGAATTGTTGAAGTGGTTAAATCAAGAAGATGAGTCATACTTCGTTCCAAAACAATCCTTAGAGTCATGCTCCAAGATTGAAACTTGAGTGACACATCTTAAAGAAGGTTTATTAACACTTGTCAAATGTAAGAGTAAAATATGTCCTACTCTTGTACATTTGAAATTGGTAAGTTGTGATGTTTTGGATAAAACAAAGACCATCTAAGGCCAATTGTGACATCCCCAATTTCACGGCCAGAAAAGACCGATTTCGTTTATCCTTTTTAAAATAAAATCAGAGAAATATTTTTAAAAGATATTGCGGAATTGGTCCCCAAAACAAAACATGATAAAAGTTTGTCAAAACCTTTCTTTAAGAAATATATAATCTCCTTTTATATCAAAACCTCGGGATGTCGTGTTCCGATACAGATCAAAAGCATAAACAAGACATTATAAGCCTTACAACAGTCATTTATAACTATGAGTTTCGTTTAGATCACTAAGGCTAAAAAGTAGTTTATCAAAAACTCACTTTTTACGACATTCGGCACCGTGCCGGTTTGTCGCGATACTTCGACAGGTCATAACTTCTTCGTTATAACTCGGATTTCGGCATTCTTTATATATCCGTAATCCTTGTCACGACCACTACATCTTTCTTAATAAATATCGGCTTTATCTAATATTTATTTTCGACGCTCATTTTTAGTCTTAATTAATTAAACCCTAATAATTAAGCATAAAACACATAATATTCACATAATTCCTTTTCATTTCTCCAAAATGAGTCACAAAGGTTAACCTAGACTATCATGTCAATATTAATGCCTAGCCTAGAAACACGGGCATTACAATTCTCTCCCCCTTAGAATGATTCCGTCCCCGGAATCACACATCAGCAAACAAATACGGGTAGCGACTCATCATGTCACTCTCCGTTTTTCCCCAGGTGAGATTTGGCCCATTCGTATGTTTCCAATACATAAGCACTAAATCGACCATCTGGCGTCACAACTCCTTAGTCTTACGGTCAACGATTGCCTCAGGTTCTTCAATTAACCTTTTGTTTTCATCCAACCTTAATTCAGAAATGGGAATTATGTCGGGCACATCTCCCGCGAACTTCTTCAAATAACACACACAAAAGGTGTTATGAATACCTGCCAGTTCTTCCGGTAATTCTAGCCTGTAAGCTTGATTCCCGATCCTCTGAAGAACTTTAAATGGTCCAATAAATCATGGACTCAACTTTCCCCTTCTACCAAATCTTATAAGTCCCTTCCATGGCGAGACTTTAAGTAAAACCGAATCTCCAACTTCGAATGATATCGGTTGTCTTTTCTTGTCAGCATAGCTCTTTTGACGATCTTGAGCTGCTAACATCCTTTACTTCAATTCGGCTTAAGTTAACTACTACATCGAACTTGGTTCTCTGAACCACGCAACAAACTCATCGTAGTCGGACTCAATTTGATATGACCTCTAGGGTCAGAATAACAATCATCTTCTTAGTCATTACCGAAACGAAGGTAATGAAGTACTCGAACAATAACGGGATCAATTTCTAGCTTCTTGGTAACCTTGTGACTTTCCTTGATCCAAGTACGAGTCTTGTGCTTCCGGTAGTATAGGCCTTTACTACCATTCACACCTACTCCTACTCGTCCCAAGTATTGTCTCGCAGTTCTCCAAGTCACCATACAAGAATTTCACATAGTCATTCAATTCATTAGATGACAAAACCAGGGTTTATATTATTTCTTAAAATAATTACACAGAGGTTTGAGTTTACTCTATACTACGCCTCTAATAGGCTACACCACAAGTTACTAACTGCATTGCTACTTTATATCTTAACTTTGGGAATATAAGGTCCTTACTCCTGATCCTTTGTATTTCCATCTGCTTCATTAAGGATCATTTGGAATGCCTTTGGTTTTGGTTTTGGTGGAACATTGGGCATTGCTACCTCTTTCTTCTTTGGGCAGTCTTTCGAAATGTGCCCTTCCTCGTTACATCGATAGCACATCCTTTTGTTGGACGTACACTCGTTGGCATAATGCCCAGTCTTTCCACACTTGTAGCAGGTCACCTCTTCGCTATATTTCCCGAAGTGCTTCTTTTTGCACTTCTCGCACCATTTTGCTTCGCCTTCTCCTCCTCCAGCCTTCGAGAATTTTCTTTTCTCGTTGGACCCTGAAGTCCTTTCAAACTTTCTTTTCTCGCCAACTTCAACCTTGCTGGCGGCTCTCCCCTTAATCATATCTTCAACAGACTTGGCAGCCCAGATAGCTACCTCCAAAGTAAGTGCCTGACGTACTGGCACCGCATACTCCCATGGAAGTCCCTTTGCGTACCTGTCAATTTTTGCCAGCTCATCTAGAACAATACACAAAGCAAACTCCATTTTGTCTGTGAAGTTATTCGTATATTCATCAACGGTCATACTCCCCTTCTTCAACGTTAGAAATTGGTTTTCTAACTCAAGCATGTTTTGGGCCGAGCAGTACTTGCGCTTAAAGTGCACCAAGAACTCTGCCCAAGTCATTTGCAGTGGCTCATTAGGGCTTAGGGTTTTCCCCAATGTATTCCACCAACGAGCAGCACTACCCCTGAACTGACGTACTGCAAAGGTAGTTTGTAACTTGCCTTGGCAATCACAAGTCATGAAAGCCAACTCCATTTCCGAGATCCAGTCCATTACTCCGACAAGATCTTCTTTTCCAGTGAAGGTCGATGGCTTGCAAGTCATAAAGTCCTTATACTTGCACCCATTTCTCTCCACTCTACCCTCGTGGTTATTCCTCCCAACCACAAGTGGTTCACTATGACCAACCGATCTGCTATTGTTCCCTTCTTCAGATCCATCGTCATTTAGTTCACATTGTTCAACAGGAACTGAAGGTTCATCCCTGTTGTTCAGCAACATTTGCCTCAACTCCTCCTTTTGTTCAGCCAACATGGTCTGAATCATAGTTCGTACTCCAGCCATGGTGATGGGTTCTGGTGCAGCTCCTACTATAGGCACCTGTTCCACCACTTGGGGTTGAGGTTGCTGATTTCTATTTACATTTCCAGCTCCACTTCGAGTTCTTGCCATTAAAATCTATATACCGAATAAGGTGAATTTAGGTCTTTATCCTTGTTAGACATGTCAATTCCCTTATCACTTCGAAACGTTTACATGTTAGTTCTAATCTCGTAATCATACGTTTAAAATCCTACACACATAAGGTTTCCAGATCCGGTCGGCAACAGACCATAGATCCGAACAAATAATGGCATATATGGCAAACATATAACATTTAGCACATAAGGGCATTTTAGGCATCTTTCCTAAAATAAACTAGTGCTCGTGTCTAAAATATTGTAGACACTCATCTCACAATCATCACTTAGCATCCTAAGTTTAAGTCTAGAAATCCTACAAATTCCTAATTCACTTAAACTAATGCTCTGATACCAACTGTGACATCCCCAATTTCATGGCCAGAAAAGACCGATTTCGTTTATGCTTTTTAAAATAAAATCAGAGAAATCTTTTTAAAAGATGTTGCGGAATTGGTCCCCAAAACAAAACATGATAAAAGTTTGTCAAAACCTTTCTTTAAGAAATATATAATCTCCTTTTATATCAAAACCTCGGGATGTCGTGTTCCGATACAGATCAAAAGCATAAACAAGACATTATAAGCCTTACAAAAGTCATTTATAGCTACTGGCCTATAATCCAAAAATCACTCATCATCATCATCCGACTATGCTCGGGGTCCACTACCTGTAATATAAAAAGCTGAGTGGGTCAGGTTTGGAAGCCTGGTGAGCATATAGGGTTTTCAACCCACAATAAATAATAAACTCTTTAAGTTTATCAATCAACAAATAATTTATTAATTTCATCAACCAAAAACAACCCTAATTACCCATTCCCGTTATCCTCACCTTACGTCCCTAAAACAACTATCACAAGGGACCTAGCCTAAGGATTTTCATTAGGGGTGACAACATTGCTTCGGGGGTTCCTCATCAATTATTTCAAATAAGGCAACCAATGGGGGTGACAACACTGCTTTCCTCAGCAATTTATGTCAAACAAGACAACCTAACACAAAACGACCAATAAGGTGACAACATTGCTTTCTTCAGCAATTTATATCAAATAAGGCAAACACCGGGGTGGCAACATTGCTTTTCCCTCAGCAATTTATGTCAAATAAAACAACCAATAATAGGTGACAACATTGCTTTCTTCAGCAATTTATGTCAAATAAGACCACCTGACATAAAACAATCAGTATGGTGACAACATTGCTTTCCTCAGCAATTTATGTCAAATAAAACAACCAACGTGGTGACAACACTTCTTTTCCTAAGCAATTTATGTCAAATAAAACAAACATTGGGGTGACAACATTGCTTTCCCTCAGCAATTTATGTCAAATAAAACAAACACCGGCGTCAACATTGTTTTCCTTCAACAATTTATGTCAAATAGGCACGAAGTCACATCGTCGCCAAGGTTTATACAACAGACACTAAGTCCATAGCTGCCAACATACTAAATCCGTAGCTGCCAACTTACATCTATACTGTACTAAATTCATAGCTACCAACGTACATCTATATTGTACTTCTATCCCTCATACTTTATCTACCCATGTTTTACCCAACATATTTGAAGATAAAATATATATACATTTTAAATCATTTTAAACATGTATAAAACATTCATTCAACATCCATCTCCAATAAACAAACAACATATATACACATAGCATGTATTTTATATAAAATACTTCATATCTATGTGTAAGATGAAAGTAACTACATACTCACTTCATTTAATGAAAATCGGGCAGAGATTCGTTTCCTAAAACGTTCGTTTCTAATAAAACCGGGAGTTTTATTGAGAAACCGGGCTCTGCGAGGGTCGAGCTTCGAAACCGAAAAGATAAATTTTACGGGCTTCACGGGCACTTCGTGGCGTATTCCGGGGGTTATAATCGATACCGGGGCTTCGGGGGATGTGAAAATAGCCAAAATATTGAAAAAGGGGCCAAAATTGCCAATTTTCCAAAAGTACCCGGAAGATCTCGCAAGCCTTCTATATATAGGCCCGAGGTTCGGATCCGAAGCAGCGAGAAGCAGACACGCGTCGCAGTCTGCGAGGTTCAGAGGCTAAGGCGGTGCGAGGCTCGGACCAACTGCGAGCTTTGGATTGGTCAGCAGCCTCGGTTCGAACAGATGCTCGCTTCGGATTGGGCCTCCTCCACGGTCGAATCAGAAGCCTACACGCGGGTCGGATCACGTGGGTTGCATGCGAGGATCACGTGGCTTCTTCGGACGTGCCACGCAGCAGCTTCGGACACGTGGCCAGCTCCGAGCGAGGGTGACGTGGCAATCACTATTCATGAGATTTTTCTCGAAAATTGTGCCAAATCTTGTAAAATCCGTAACTTTCTCATACGAGCTCTGTTTTTGACGTTCTTTATATGCACGCGTAGGTAAAATTATGCTCTACAACTTTCGTTTAGACTTCGTTGGAAAATTTTGACTCTATTTTTATATTATTATTTTTAACAGACCGGGACAGGAAATCCGTTAAAAATTCATAACTTCTTCATCCGACGTCCGTTTTCGTCAGACTTTTTACTGTTGTGCTACTATTTACGAGACCTTCGATTCTCATTTAGTTTGTGTTGGCTAAAAATCACTCGATCTAAAATTCGAGTTTTTAGCTGTCTAGTGCTAAGCTGAAACTTCGAAAAATCATAACTTCCTCATACGAAGTCAGATTTGGGCGTTCTTTTTATCGAACTTCTCGGTTTAGCGAATACTACGAGTTTCGTTTAGACCACTAAGGCTAAAAAGTAGTTTATCAAAAACTCACTTTTTACGACATTCGACACCGTGCCGGTTTGTCGCGATACTTCGACAGGTCATAACTTCTTCGTTATAACTCGGATTTCGGCATTTTTTATATATCCGTAATCCTTGTCACGACCACTACATCTTTCTTAATAAATATCGGCTTTATCTAATATTTATTTTCGACGCTCATTTTTAGTCTTAATTAATTAAACCCTAATAATTAAGCATAAAACACATAATATTCACATAATTCCTTTTCATTTCTCCAAAATGAGTCACAAAGGTTAACCTAGACTATCATGTCAATATTAATGCCTAGCCTAGAAACACGGGCATTCCACCAATTGTGTGAGGTGTATGTCTTGATAAGAATCCGCACTATCTCTTGAATATTTGTTTTGTCAAGGAATGGTTCTTGGCAAGAGAGTCTTATATGTCAAGAGGATAGTGGGAGTCTAAAAGATCTTGAAAGAGTCTAATCAAGAATAAAACCTGTAGTTTATCACTAGCACACGACTTGAGGTTTATAACCTATCGTGTTGACATATTCCTATTTTTGTGCCCATTCTAGTTAAAGTTGGATTTGCATATGAGTTCTGAGAATTCTCACTTGGTTGCATAACAACTTGGAAGCAATGGCAGGCCCTGGTGCTACCAAGTGGCAAGAATTTAAGATTGCACAAGTTCAGTCCATATGAGTTTGGATTTTTCACTAACCTTGTCTTATGAAATCTAAGTGTCATAACGTTTCTCTCCGATTCATGAAAATGATGGTGAGGAAACGCTTTCACTAAGTAGATTTTAAGTAGATAGCCATTGTGATATTTGCATTCTCAAAGTCGTTAGTGGAGCGTGTGTGGTTAACCGGCACACTAATATGGACTTGTGAGAAATGGAAAAAGTCTAAACAATTGAGACTATGATTATGCCATCCCTTTTCATAGTTTTAAAATTGTTTAGACACACATGTGAGCTATCTAAGTAAAAGGTGTATGATTTTGATAAAGTTTTATCAAAGCATCTCGTATCAGAAGTCTAAACTTTGGTAAGAAAGTCAATAAAGTATTGATTTCTAGAAGTCCAACTGATTTCTGAGTACATGTCAAAGCTAGTGGGAGCATAAGTGAGATGCTAACAATTATCATGTTAGTGGGAGCATGATAATTATGATAAGTGTTGCAAGTTAGCAATGTTAATTATAGAAAAACAAAAGTTCAATTGGGAAAAGTTGTTTTGCTATAATCAAGGGAGAGGAAATTATACTTCATTTTAATTCTAAAAGCTTAGATTGAGGTTTTAATCATCTTTAGTCAAGGATATATATGAATTTTATGTTGGAATGGCTCAACATAAGGAAATTCTATATATGGGTCCATTATTTGCATTCTAAAATTCAATTATGATTACGAAATCCCTTTTCATAATCTGAATTATGAGAACTTGGCAAATAGAAATAGAAATATTATAGAAAAAGACTGGTCTAGTATCATGTCTTTATGTGAGACATTATGAATCGTGTCCCGTATGCTTCGGATATAAGATCGATTGCATGTGCTATAATATTCATCTATTCTAAATTCTTCCAAATGCCTATGGCATTAAGAGGGAAAAAGTACTAGAACTGGATATGACTAAAGTGATTAAGCAATTGTCGAGGACAGTCTAAGGTTTACCAAAGATTGGTTGCTCAGGGATAGTTGGAAGTATGGTGTATATTTTTGGAGAGGACCATATTGACATATTCTGAAAAGAGGCAACTCTTGTTCAGAAGTGATAGTCAAAATGGGAATGTGGAAATGTTCCCATAGGTGGAAGTTATTCATTAGATCTGTGTAAGATTAGGAAACTTAATGCAAGAAGGATGTTCAAAGCATTGTACTTTGAATTTGAGACTTCGTTTCCATGGAATGATCTCCACTGGAATACACTGTAATGTCTGTTGACAAGTCTTTGTGACTTTGTGCATAGTCATTACGAGAGGATCAATGCATAGAAGTTTAGAATCTAACAGATTTCGGTAAATGACAGGAATTCAGAATTTTTGCATTTGTGGTAAGGATTTGGGATTGTGAAATGAGAATCATTGGAATTATGTTCAATCGATCTATCCCACAAAGTAAAGATCATAGACAAACACAGTGTGCATACTTGGTGTATGGCATGACTAGTGTTCAGAAAAACATAGTGTACATGTTTGGAGCATGGAACACCTATTGTTTTAATTCAAGTATTAAGTTGATAAATTTGAAACATTATACAATGAATAATGTGTAATCAATATCGTGATAAATAAAAGGTGTTCTGTTTATATTCATAAGTTCTGAGACCATATTGGATTCGATTATTATTGTGTTTCACTTTGCATGTTTTGACTTCCAGAATAACTAGGTCATTCTCCCTAAATGACTAAGTTATTCTAACCATCCACATCGATAATACGTTGGAAGTAGGTATTAAGGCAAGACTGTCATCAAGTTGGTTTGTAGATGTCTAAGGTATTAGACATAGCAAGAGTTGCTAAAACATTCATGAGTGCTCATAAGTTCTAAGTATTGGATTAAAACCTCACTCATTTGACTCACTTCATGGATTTATCACGAGTGATCATGAGACGATAAAAGCTTATATTCTTCAAAACTAGAGATATGAGTTGTTGCCTATGAGTTGGTTATACATTGATTGTATGAAAACGCATTGGTAACTCGATGTCATAAAACGTGCCTTTGTGTATGATTCAACAAGTAGTAGAACAAGCATATGAGTCGAAGTTTATCCATTCCTTTTACCCTTGTAAGGATAAAAGCGATATCTGTGGGCCCCTCGATGATTTTGTGATGACACCCCTAAGTGCTTGGCCAAGTCTGGACTGATTTCATTTGTTCAATTAGTCGGTCGTCATAAATCAGAAATCGGGAAACAACAAATGGACAGAGAGAAGGATTACAATCCATGTCTCAGTCCATATGATATCTAGAATGGAGGAATATATGATCCCATATCAAATGGACAAGTCATTGACTAAGGTCAGAGTTCGACAACGGCTTTAAGAGCTACGATTGCTAGTCGGGTTTTGGAGTCATACGCAATAATAGTTTTAGACTTATCCACGTGGGAGACTGTTGGATTAGTCTCTAAGCCCATAAATATAATTGTTATGTACTTGACCCGATTTGGCATGGTCCATTTAGGTTGCATGACATCAGAACAATTGGATAGACAAAATAAGAAAAAGGATACTAGTGATTTATATTTATATATTATAAGTTCTAATATATTAAGATGAAATCATATTATTTAATTAGTATTTATCAAGATTTAATTTAGAATTAATTTAGTGATCAAAAGGGAACTAATTAAATATGGACTCTTATATGTATATGGTGGGCCAAGTTCATTTAGGTTGGGCTAAGCTTTCATGGATAGTCCATGGAGTGTTGTGTTAGGGTTTACATGAATGTAACCCTAATCCTCCACACTATATAAAGAGGTCTATGGTTCATGAAATGGCACTAGTGTGTGTACACAAGAGGGAAAAATCGATTTTGGTGCAAGTATCCTTATTCTCAAGTTATTCCAAGGGTTCTTGGTGTTGTGTGAACCATATGAGGTGCAACACTTGGGGCACTATGCTCTTAAAGCTTCAAGACTTCAAGCTCCATCAAAAGGTATGTCATTCTACTAGATTCTTGTATTGTATATACTTCTTATTATGCTAGTTAGGATGAAACCTTGGAATATAGACTATTTGCATTTATAATAGAGAAAACATAGATCCAAGGTTTATAGGGTTGCATGTACACCATAGGAGTGTTAGAATGCTCAAAACACATCAAAAACTGCTAATTACTTCGTGTAAACTGCATGGTTGTACATAGTTAGGATTTTATAGCCTTAGAATGCTTGGTTTATCCTTACTTCATGTTCCTTGTTTAGTTGTGGATTTGGGGTGGAATCTCTTGCTCGAATGTCTATTGAGTCCGGATTATGTACAATTGGTTTAGGCGGAGCCATTGGCAAGGTTAGAGGAGACTTCTTGCTGAACAGAGCAGTTTTGTGATTTACGAACTTGATAGGGGATGTGAATCAACTACCGACAGATGGGGAAAGTAGTATGGGCCCATACTACTGAAAGCACAGGATCCGTACAAGATTTAGAAGGAATCTCGAGGGTACCGAAAGCTTGTTTGGACTATTTGATTTTGAGTGCTTTTAGTCTGGTTTTGACCATTTTCCTTGTGTGTCTACTTGAGAGAAGATAGCTTATCAGCGTCTCATACCATGACCTGTGATCCTGCTTTAAGCCATAGACAACTTTATCAAGACGATACACGTGATCTGGAAACTCTTCATTTTCAAACCGTGGAGGTTGTTTTAGAAAGACTTCTTCTTGAAGAACTCTACATATAAAGGCAGTCTTGACATCCATATAGTAGAATTTGAAGTTTTTGAAGGAGGCAAAAGCTAGAAACAAACAAATTGCTTCAAGTCTTGCAACTGGAGCAAAAGTTCCATCACAGTCTAACCCTTCAAGCTGACAAAAACTGTCACACCCCGCTAAAGCGGAAACACGAGGCGTGGCAGTGTAAAGGGTTTCATAGCAAAAGTTAAAAGACAACACCAACCATAGTATTAAAAATCATTACAAATTTACAATGGGGTTGAACAACTTTTAAAAGAAATTACAATGTGAATTGAAATACAACACATGCGAATGCTCCTAAAAGTGAAGTGTCCCTAAGTGCCACTTACTCGATGATTCCTGAAAAAGCATGTAAAACGAGCGTCAACTATAAAAATAGTTGGTGAGTTCACAAGTTTATAAAATCAAGATTTGGTATAAGACTTTCCATAATTACAAGTACATTGCTTTAATTAGAAACAAAGTTTATTACTATAATGAGAAACAAAGTTGATTGCTATGATTGATAAACGAGTTTGTATGTATATGAGCAAACAATGAGTTCCCAACCAAGCCTATGACTGATGCCATATCAAGATCTATGCTTATCGTTCCATAGATTATATGGTATCATGCACTCAAGCAATCGGGCGAGTGAGGAGTTGTCAATTCCTAATAGCGCTATTCATAATGACCATTGGCTCAAAGAGTTAATGGTTGGAGTAAAGTATAAGGGAAGGGACTTAAGACGATAAGGCCTCATGTTTCAAGATGCATAAATATACATAGCATAATATAGCACAATTTAGCAATCAAGTTTGATACAATTCACTTTTAAATACAATGAATAATAAATAGCTTTTCGGACATGCTTTTCCACCCCAAAACATAAAAACCGAAAATAGGGGAGTGCGTGAATACTCACAATGCATTGAGATGATGCAAATGGCGCCTTGAACTACGCTCCACTCGTACCACTATCGTTTTCCTACAACGATGTTACACGCTAATGAGTCTCTAATTGAAATCTAATACTAGTATATTTACTACTACAATAGAATTATGCCAATAATGTGTCAAAATTTAATATTCTTAAGTTATAGACATTTTTCTGAAATGGTGAAATTTTATAACTCATGTGATTAAGATAATTTTGGATATCATTTTCCATATTTTTGTAATATTAATTGAGTGTATTTCAATACATTTAAATGTGTTTTAAACTCCTAAACATCCAAAAATATTATCAAACAGTTTGCAAAATTCATCAAAATTTTACATTTTTGTTCCAAATACAGTAGACGTCTTCCATAAATTTTCTCTTGAATTTTTGATGTGATTAACTATTTTTCCAAGTTTTTTATTCCTTCATTACAATATAAATTCGTGAAAAATAGAGTCCAAATGATAAAAATTCCCAAACTATTTATAATACTACCATTAGACATACTTAAGCTGGGAAAAATATAAAAATGGATTTCCAAACTATTTAACCCAATTTTATGATTTTTGAGCATGTATTCTAATAAAAACTGAAATAAATAGAAAACAATTTCCAAAATTGCCCAAACTTTTTGTATTACTTTTATTAAACATTCTTAAGCTGGGAAAAATATAAAAATAGACTTCTAAACTGTTTAACCGAATTTTATGATTTTTGTCCATTTATTCAAATAAAAATTGAAATAAATAGAAAACAGTTTCCAAAATTTCCTAAGCTTTTTGTATTACTGTTATTAAGCATTCTTAAGCTGGGAAAAATATAAAAATAGATTTCTAAACTGTTTAACTGAATTTTATGATTTTTGTGCATTTATTCTAATAAAAATGGAGATAAATAGAAAACAGTTTCCAAAATTACCCAAACTTTTTATAATACTGTTATTAGACATTATTAATCTGGGAAAAATATAAAAATGGATTTATAAACTGTTTAACCCAATTTATGATTTTTGTGCATTTATTCTAATAAAAAATGGATTTAAGTGTATTTAATCTTGGGAAAATAGAAGAAAAATAGCATACAGAAGAGAAAAATCATCTAAAATTTTATGTAGCATCCTAATATATTATAAGGTGTTCTGGTAAATTTTCATGAATTTTGGATGAGTACAAATATTTTTCCCATTATTAGTCCATTATAAATACAAAAATCGGGGAAAAATAGTAATGCATTATGAAAAATTCTGAAAATATTTTTCTCAGTCTTAAACATAGGGTATGAGCTGCGAAAATTATTAGATAGCCTTTTCAAATTGTCTAAAGTGGATATATGATTTATTGGGGCTAAACAAAAAGAAAATTTAAAACCATGCTAAACAGTCACAAAAACCAATGAAACTTAATTAGAAGTCATTATTTAGCATAGGGGTCATCCACGAATTTATCTAGGATTTATAGACATCATAAAATATTTTATATGATTTATTGCCCTATTTTATTGTAATAATTATAATAATTCGAGAAAAATGAAATATTTTCTGAAAATTTGTAGAACATCTCATATTGTTGGTGGAATACAGGGAAAAATTGGATTTGATCAGAAAAGTTGATTTAGATATTTATTTGGGAATAAATCCTTTATAAACCTATTTGAATGCTTTTTAACAACATACTTTGATGATCTAACATCTAAGCTTGAAGATCATCACATGCATGTTTGTTTGAAGACCATTCATGAGTTTGAAATGTTCAAAATTTGTTTTTGAAAGAAAACTTTGGATCCATGTGGTGTTTTTCCACCAAAACGTGTAGAAAAGTACATTTCCATGGTTTTGACTTAGGTTTAGGTCATGGATCTTCACCATTTTGTAACATGCAAGATGTTTTTGGTGAAAATCTACCACCATCATCATCAAAACTGAAGTGAATGAATATTCACACAAATTTTCTAAGAGAAAGGTGTAGAAGAAGAAGGAAATGCAAGAAAAACCGTGAAAACTTGAAGGAAAATGAAAGGAAATCGTGTTCTACCTTAATGAACACCACTAGATGATGAAGATTTTGAGTTTGAGGTGTGTTCTTGGACTTATTTTCTAGAAAATTTCGTGGGTATAGAGAGAGGAAGAGAGAAAATGGAGTGGTGAAGGTATAGAGAAATGAGAGAAAATGAGATAGAAAGTGGAGTGTGAGAGAGAAAGAAGTGATTATGTGTTTTGGGAAGAGGGGAGTGTCTTGGGAAGAGGGTGGCCGGTTTTGGGGGATAAGAAAGGGCTTCCTACTCTTCTATTTTTATAAAATTCAAATCTTTTATAAAAATATCAAACTCTTTTATAAAATGTGCACTAAAATCAAGTTTTTATTCATAAACCTTGATTTTTGATTCATAAATTAAGGGTACATGTTAATGAGTTAAATTTTATTATTTTCTTGAATGCATTTTCATAATTTTAATTATTATAAGAACATATTATAAGGTTCATAACTATTTTTATAGACCTTTTAAGGTTAAATTTTATAAATTTAGGTTTTATGGCATTTAAGGGTTTTTTGAGAGTTTTTAAATCTTTGGATATCAAAATAAATTGAATCTTTGAGACTTTGAATTATTATTGAGTTTCATAACCCTTATTCAAATTAGAAATAATGTTTCTAATTTATTTTTACCGGTTTATTGGCATTCTATGTGGTGATTCCGAGATTCAAGCGAAATTGAGGAATCAAGTATAGTAGTCTTAGTCTTCAACTTTGACTTAAGTTTCTATGAGACTTTGACCTAATTTCTACTTCTAGGTCTAGTGCATGATGTGTGTATATGATTCATGAAAAGGTGTTCGAGTCAAAGAGTGACCCAAATATGGATAGTCACTACAATTAAGTAGCAGTAGAATTCACATATCAATGTGAAATCTAAGTACACTATCCTTCAATTCTACTTGTTTCCGAGTTTCTAGTAGGTTATAACTTAGCTTCTAGTTACAAAGTCTACTATGTGTCGTGCCTATACGTGCAACTAAGTTTATTCAAATCCAGAACCGACTCGAATTTTGACGGTTGTCACAAAAACCTTGAGCTACCAGCCATGCTCTTGTTTCTAAAAACCCAGCGAGTACCAGTGATAGTCTTTCCTTGAGGTATGGGAACAAGAGTCCACACACGATGAGGTTCAAATTCATTTAGTTCATCTTGCATGACCTTAATCCACTAAGCATCTTTCGATGCATCAGCGGCATTATTTGGTTCAGTCATTGAGACGAAGTTAACAAACATGCAAAAGTTGTTGCTGAATCTGATATAAGTGAGAATCCTAGAAATTACATCTCCAATGTTTTGAGATTCAGGATGATCTCGAAGGATTCTTGGGTTAGAACCTTCATTTGAATTGCTTTGGGCAGATTCTTCCTGATTGATGGATCAGCTTCTTCAGGAATGACATGATGATCTTCAAAGATAGGTTGTGGAATGATTAATTGATCAACATTGGGAATAATAGGATCAACATCATTTGACAAGAGCTCAGGAATAGGGTCTGAATGACTGTAGGTAAGTTCATTCAGAATTGACGAGGGGCGATCAACTCCATAATGAATGAATGAGTCCTCATCAAATATGACAGGAATTGTTTCTTCAACAATTTGCCTTGAAATATTGAATACCCTGAAAGCCTTGGATACGCTGGAGTATCCTAGATATACCTCCTCATCAAATTTAGACTCAAACTTGGAACGCTGATCTCTTTGATTCAAGATGTAACAGACACATCCGAACACATGAAAAAAAGAAATGTCTGGTGTGTTCTTCCTTTTAATAGCTCATAATCAGTTTTCCCATGATGTTTGACAATAATAGACTAGTTTTGAGTATAATACACTATATTGACAGATTCAGCCCGAAATGACAATGAAAGACCAGCTTCAACAACCATAGTTCTGCCAGCTTTAATAAGAGTTCTGTTTTTTCTTTCAATAATGCCATCTTTTTGGGGAGTTCTAACTGCTTAAAAATTATGAGAGATTCCTAAGACACAGCAAAAATCTTCCAGATAAGAGTTTCTGAATTCAGTTCCATGATCATTTCGTAATTGCTTTACTTTGTGAGCATAAAGAACTTCCCATTGCTTAATGAGAGAAATGATTTCATCAGTGGCATGACTTTTCTTTCTTAAGAACACAACCCATGTAAACCTTGAGACTTCATCCACAATGACAAGAGTGTATTTCTTTCCAGTCCTTGAATTAATTGGAACTAGTCCAAAAAGATCCATATGAAGAAGATGAAGATGTTTGATGATTGAAGAACACGACTTTGGTTTGAATGAAGACTTGGTTTTCTTCCCTTGTCCACATGTGGAGCCCACTTTGTCTTTGACAAATTGAATCTTAGGAATTCCTCTCATAAGTTGATTCCCTGCAATCCTTGAGATGTTCTTCAAATTTAAATATGATAGCCTTTTGTGCCAAATCCAATTTAGATGAGACTGAGCACGAGAGAAAAAGCAACGACGAAGAGATTTATCAACAGAAAACATATCCATAACATAGATTTCGTTTTGTCGATTTGCAGTAAGAGCAGTGTTGTTCTTTTGATCAAAAACTTTTCCTTCTTTCTTTTTAAAGAAAATTTCATAGTCAGCGTTACACAATTGAGTGATGGAGATGAGATTATACTGAAGGCCTTTCACATAAGAGACATTCTTTAAGGTAACATAATTGAACTTTATGGTCCCAAAAACCTTTGTAGTTCCTTTTCCATTACTGCCATATGTAACTATTGGACCATCCTTCTTTATCAAATCTTCTAGGAGAGATTTGAATCTTGTCATATGTCTTGAGTAGCCGCTGTCTAAATACAAAATATTCTCTTTACCTTGAAACTAAGTGTTGGGTTTTGTATACTACAACATCCTATGGTGCACATACAACCCTAAAAGCTTTGGATCTATGTTTTCTCTAATTATACATGCATGTGGTTTCCAAAGCTTTAAGCCTATAACTAGCATACGAATAACATATGTATAATAAGATAAGTATTAGACATACCTCTTGATGTTGTTGATGTTGCTAGGAAGACTTTGGCCTTTAAGAACTTAGTGCCCCAAGTGTTGCACCTCAAATGGAATCACAACTCACCTAGGACAAAGGTGACTCTTGAGAGAGAATTTCCATGCACCAAAAACACCTCCATGAACTCCAAGAACTAGAAGTATTTCCAAAAGTGGCGTTTTTAGGTTATGGAGCTTATATTTATATGTAGGATTCCAAGAGTCATGGGTATAACCCAAATCCATACCCATGGGTTTTATGATCCATGGTTCATGTGGCCCAACTCTTTATCTATCCATACATAAACTTAGTCCAATCTGAATCATAAGCCCAACACATATAAATATAACCAATTACCATAATTAGTCCCCATAGATTTAATTAGCCTCTTTTGATCACTAAATTAATTCCAAAGTAATTCTTGATCAATACTATTTACATATGATTTCATATTAATATATTAGAACTTATAATATATTAATAAATCATATATAACCTCTTTTCAAAAGTCCATCCTAACAAATTGTCCTGATGTTATGCAACCCAAATGGACCATGCTACTCTCGGGTCGAGTACATACCAATAATAGTTATGGGCTTAGAAATCTAATCTAACAGTCTCCCACTTGGATAAGTCTAAAACTATTATTGCAAATATGACTCCAAGATCCCGACTAGCAATCGTAGCTCTTAAAAGCCGTTGTTGAACTCTGACCTAGTCAATGACATGTCCATTAGAGAAGGGGTCATATATTCCTCCATTCTAGATATCATATGGACTGAGACATGGATTATAATCATTCTCTCTGTCCATCTATTGTTTCCCGATTTCAGATTTATGACGACCGACTAATTAAACAAATCAAATCAGTCTAGGCCCGACCGAGCACTTAGGGTTGTCATCACTAAACCATCGAGGGGCCCACATATATCTCTTTTATCCATATGGGGTAAAAGGAACGGATAAACTTCGACTCAAATGCTTTCTTGTACTCACTCATCAAATTACACACAACGATATGTTTTATAACATCCAAGTTACTGGTGCATTTACATATGTCAATGTGCAACCGACTCGCAACTACAACTCACACGTCTCCGTTTGAAGAATATAAGATATTATCGTCTCATGATCACTCGTGATAAAATCCATGAAGTGATTCAAATGAGGTTGGGTTTTATCCAATACTCGAATCTTATTCCAGGAGCACTCATGAATACTGCAGCTATGTCTAAAACACCTAGACATACTACAGACCCATTCATGACAGTCTTGCCTCAATACCTACTTCCAAAGTATGATCGACTGTGGATGGTTTCAATAACCTAGTTATTCGGGAAGTCAAAACATGCAAAGTGAAACACAAGAATAATACTAATCGTATATGGCCCCAAAACTTTTGAGCCATATTGATTACTCATTATTCATTTTATAATGTTTCAAATAATCAACTTAATACTTGAACTAAAACAATAGTTGTCCCATGCTACAAGCATGCACACCATGTTCACCTATGGTCCTCTCTTTGTGGAATAGATCAATTGAAAACATTTCAATGATGCTCATTTCACAATTCCAAATCCTTATGACAAATGTAAGAATACAAGATTCTTTGCCAATCTGTTAGATGCTAAACTTATATGCAATGATCCTGTTGTAATGACTATGCACAAAAGTCACAAAGACTTGGAAAAAGACATTACAAAGTATTCCAATGGAGATCAATTCCATGGAAACGAAGTCTCGCATTCCAAGTACATTCTTTTGAACATCCTTCTTACATTAAGTTTTCTAATCTTACACAAATTTAAAGAATAAATTCCACTTATGGAAACATTTCCATATTCCCATTTTGACAATCAATACTGAACAAGAGTTGCCTCTTTTCAGAATATGTCAATATGGTCCTTCCAAAATTAACACTACACTTCCAACTTTCCATGAGTAACCAATCCTTGCTAAGCCTCAGATTATCCTCGACAATTGCTTAATCATTTTAGTCATATACAGTTCTGGTCCTTTTTCCCTCTTAATGCCCTATGCATTTGGAAAATTCATAACACATAGAAATATTATAGCATATGCAATCGATCCTATACCCGAAGCATATGGGATACGATTCATAATGTCTCACATAAAGACATGATCCTAGACCAGTCTTTTGCTATAATTTTTTCTATTAGCCATGTTCTCAAAATTCGGACTATGAAGAGCGATGTCGTAATCATAATCGAATATTGAGAACGCAATTAATATTTCCATATATAGAATTTCCTTATGTTGAACCATTCTAACATAACATTCATATATATATATATATATATATATATATATATATATATATATATATATATATATATATATATATATATATATATATATATATATATATATATATATATTGACTAAATTTGATTAAAATCTCAATTTAAGCCTTTAGAATTGGAATGAAGTATAATTTCATCTCCCTTAATTATAGCAAAACAACTTTTCAAACCCTACAACTTTGCAAATTGAAACTTTTTTTTCTATAATTAACATTGCTAACTTGCAACACTTAACATAATAATCATGCTCCCACTAACATGATAATTATATTCTTATCAGCATAACACTTATGCTCCCACTAGCTTTGACATGTATCTAGAAATCAGATGGACTTCTAGAAATCAATACTTTATTGACTTTCATTACCAAAGTTCAGGTTTCAGATACGAGATGCTTCGATAAGACTTTATCCAAGCTTCCTAAAATCATACACCTTTCCTTAGACAACTAACATGTGTGTCTATACAATTTTAGAACTATGAAAAGGGATGCCGTAATCATAGTCTCAAATGTTTAGACCTTTGCCATTGCTCATAATTCAAATTATGAAAAGGGATGCCGTAATCATAATTGAATTTGAGAATGCAAATATCATAATTTCTATCTCCTTAAAATCTACTTAGTGAAAGCGTTTGCTCACAATCATTTTCATGAATCGAAGAGAAACCTTATGACACTTAAATTTTATGATGTATGTGTTCCTATCCATGTGAATTTGTCAAAACATAACCACAAGATGAGGTTAGTGACAAATCCAAACTCATATGGACTGATCTTGTTCAGTCTTGACTTCTTGCCACCTGGCAGCACAAGGGCCTACTATTGCTTCCAAGTAGTTATGCAAACAACTGAGAACTCATAGAACTCACATGCATAACCAACTTTAACTGGAATGGGCACAGAAACAAGAATATGTCAACAGATAGGTTACAAACCTCAAGTCGACTGCTAGTGATAAACAATACCCTTGATCAGTTCTTGAAACTTTTCAAGATCTTTAAGACTCCCACAGACCTTTTGAAATATAATATTCTCTTGTGAAGAACTATTCCTTGACAAAGCAAATATCCAAGAGTTATTGCGAATTCTTATCAAGACAAACACTGCACACAATTGGCCTTAGTTGGTCTTTGTTTTATCCAAAATATCACAACTCACCAATTTCAAATGTACAAGAGTAGAAAAAAATTTACTCTACATTTGATAAGTGTTTTAAACCTTCTTAACATTATGTCACTCAAGGCTCGATCTTGGAGTGTTAGTATAATACTCAATTTTGAACGAAGTATGATTCATCTTTTGATTTAACCATTTCAACAATTCACAATTCCTCTTCTTAGTCAAACAATTGCACTAAGATGTCCTTAGAGGATCAATTATGATATTGTTTTTCCTAATCATTAAGATGATCATAAAACATGATACTGAAGTACTCTCCCATCTTTTCATATTGGAGAAACTTTTATCTTTCTGTCTAATTTGATTCTTCTCATTCCTCCTGCCATACATTGAAATTTTTCCAAGGTTTCAGAATTACACTTAAACTTGTAAGCGTAACCATTTTTACTAAAATTTAGTAAATCATGACGAATAGCCTTATCGTTCTTTGTGGTGGACCTGATCAGCGCACAACCAAGTGTACCCGATCTCCTAGTCGTTCACTTGACTCACATATACATGTGAACAAGGAATTAGTTTTAATTTCCCAAAGATGAAAATTCTCATTCATCATACAATACAGGTTGCATGATTCCAAGTTTCTATCCGACTGAAACTTGGGTGATGAGAATCTTTCCTTATTTGGTAAATTATGACACTAGCACAAACTAAAGAAACAAATCCATTTTCCAATATTGCTATCAATGGAATCATATAAACAACAATTTTCAAAAATCCCATTGTAAGGATACTTAAAATAAACAAAATCAAAAATTTTCCTTTTATTTTAAAATTGCAGAAAAAAACCTTATCCTTACAATGCAAATACATATGAAAACTATGTTGTTATCCATTCCAAAGCAATCTATCATGACTCTTAGCAGCAGCTTCAAAATTCTGATCTTCGAATCAGATCGAAATCCATCTTCGCGATCAGATTCAGCATACTCTTCTTCTAAGCTTCCTCTCTTTTTTCGATTCTACAAAACATCAAAATGTGAACTAGTCACATCATGTAATAAGAATCTCCAAATAGGAACTTAATAGAGTTAGATAGTGGACGTTACTTGAAGCATAGTCAAATTTTATTTTGACTTTTACCATCCTAGTGAACTTTCAAGTAAATAAGACAGCTTCGCAACCAATGCCCCTTCCTTTGGAAATAGGAACATATGGACTCTTTGGTAATGGTACATAGGACTATCTCAGACTTAGCCTTTCTCTTTACCATTTGGTCAACCGGGTTGGCTTTGGCCGATCCCTTTCCATTGGGAAGAGAAGACTTTTCTGGACTTCCAATGTTTCCATTGTCAATGTCCATGTAAGTTTGGGAAGTAGATCTTCCGATCAAATTTGCTTTACCAGTGCTCCAAATCATTGCTGATTCAGCAGCAACAAGCAAATAGCTAAGATCGATAAGGGTCATGTCGTGATCTGTCACATAGTAGTGTTGGATTAGTGTCAAAGTCCATAACTATAATTGGTATGTACTTGACCCGATTTGGCATGGTCAATTTGGGTTGCACTTCACCGGAACAATTTATATGGATAGTCTTTTGAGAATAGTATGTTTATGAAAATATTATAAGTTCTAATATATTAATATGGAATCATATTATTTAATTAGTATTGATCAAGAATTAATTTAGTGATAAAAAGGAACTAATTAAATATAACACCCAATATGAAATATTAAGGCTAGGACCCAACACAATATTTTATAACTTGGAAGAGGGATGCCGTAATCCAAGCTACAAAATATTTGAAGGTAGGTAAATGATGATTTACCAATTTCCACCATGAAAAACGAAATTTAACATTAGGTTTTAAATGAATTGAAACTCCTAGATCTTTTGAGATTCATTGAACTATTCAATGGCATGTTTAAATCTCGATTGTGCCCTTCAAGTTTGTGATTGGGATGCCGAGGATCACAAACAAGGAGTGAATAACCATGCAAATTAACTTGGTACACTTAATGTTACAACCACCTAATCAATGTGCCGGTTAACCACACACGCTCCATTGATCTATGATTAACATCAGGCTACCCTTTGCCACACATTGTCGGTCCCATATTAGTGTCCCGGTTAACCACACACGCTCTAGTAACGACTTAACAAGGTGCAAAGTGCAATTTCATGGGTTAGCACCATATTCACATTTTCCTAAAGTAACTAAGATTGAGAATTTAATAAAGTTTAGTTACTTTATATTTATCATTATACTTTTAATGAAGGGATAATTAATGTCCTGTCCTACCCGTTCGACTAACGACCCTCCACCAGTCAAGGAAGCGGTGGGTGAGAATGGACACCCATTAAACTGCCATTTTATAGGCAGTAACCTTATACCCCCCTTATAGACCGGCTTCGTGAATGAGGCCTACTAATGGTAAGACTGACTTACTCTTATACCTATATATAAATATTAAACCTATAATATTATAATAGTATAAGTGTTGAATTTTAAACTTTTAAAATTCTAAGGGTTTGTAATTAAAGTATACATGGGGGGGGGGGGGTAACTTTTATAAATTCCAAAACTTGAGGGAAAGTTTTGAACAATTCAAAAACTTTTGGTTTCCATAACTTATGAGTTTAATATGGTTTTTATGGATGACTTTTCAAGTTCCATAACTTGAGGACAAGTTATGGAAGACATAAAACTATTTTATGATGACATTAAAATAAGACATTTCATTTTCTTTCATAACCTATGAATCTTAATGAACTTTTAAAAGAAAAACTAATCATTTTCCATAACTTGAGGACAAGTTATGGAGTTCATAAAAACCATTAAGATCAAATATTCCAATTAACACATTAATCAAATAAATTTTCCATGATCTAGATTAAACTCATAATAACAAGATAATTAATATCAACTATTTACAAGAAATGAGTCTATTACATAAACTAATAAAATCTTCAAACTATGACAATTATCTTTTATTTGGATGAGGATAATTATTTTCACAACATAAAATAGAATTTTTATCAAGAAAACATTTTATAGTAATTATCCAAATCCAAATTAAGCCAAGAAGTCCAAAAATCTGGCAGACCCGTCACCAGCTCGTGGTAATTTTGACCAGCTCGTGGTGATCAGGCAGAAATCCAAAAAAACGATTTTTTTCAAGAACCAAGCATAAAATATAATAGAAAAAAACCCATGGCTCTGATACCACTGTTGGGTTTTGTATACTACAAGATCCTATGGTGCACATACAACCCTAAAATCTTTGGATCTTTGTTTTCTCTAATTATACATGCATGTGGTTTCCAAAGCTTTAAGCCTATAACTAGCATACAAATAACATATGTATAACAAGACAAGTTTTAGACATACCTCTTGATGTTGTTGATGTTGCTAGGAAGACTTTGGCCTTTATGAACTTAGTGCCCCAAGTGTTGCACCTCAAATGGAATCACAACTCACCTAGGACAAAGATGACTCTTGAGAGAGAATTTCCATGCACCAAAAACACCTCCATGAACTCCAAGAACTAGAAGTATTTCCAAAAGTGGCGTTTTTAGGTTATGGAGCTTATATTTATATGTAGGATTCCAAGAGTCATGGGTATAACCCAAATCCATTGTTGGATTAGCGTTTAAGTCCATAACTATAATTGGTATGTACTTGACCCGATTTGGCATGGTCCATTTGGGTTGCACTTCACCGGAACAATTTATATGGATAGTCTTTTGAGAATAGTATGTTTATGATTTATATTAATATATTATAAGTTCTAATATATTAATATGGAATCATACTATTTAATTAGTATTGATCAAGAATTAATTTAGAATTAATTTAGTGATCAGAAGTAACTAATTAAATATGGACTCTTATATATATATATATATATATACATATATATATATATATATATATATATATATATATATATATATATATATATATATATATATATATATATATGGAATGGGCCGATGTGACAACCCGAAACTTTTTTTCTTTACGCTTGGTCAACTTTATCAACATTGAACTTGATTTCTGTTACCTTTTAACACCGTTTAAGAGTTCATTTAAGTGTTCTAAGCTTGAGTACAGCTGGGAATGAGATTAGGAATGAGCCAACAAGTTGTATAGAGGCTAAACCGGGCCATACACCCTCTTGGGAGGTGTGTACGGCCGTACACATGGGTGTGCGGCCACACACCCATCTTCCAGCCGCACACTCGTCCCTACATGTATAGGGTGACCCCCTACACTCATTCCTTTCCTTTGGCTTCACTCTACTTTCTCTCTCTAGAAACTTCATCCAAGAACACTCTAAGGGCCTTAAAAACGTGAAGTACTCCATCATTCAGCTTGTTATACTGGTAAGACACCTTGATCTAAGCCAAAAACTCTTCATGTTCTTCGTGTTCTTCATCACTTGAAGGTGTACGGCCGTACACCTTCATAAGGTGGCCGTACACACCTCAAAGACCCTCCAAAGTGAGAGTTTGACCCCCTATCTTCTAGTTGGACTTGGTTTGAACCTTAAAACACTAGAAAATCAACTTTTGAAGCATAAATGAAGAGTGTACAGCCGCACACCGCTGTGTACGGCCGCACACACCCTCTGTACGGCCGCACACTCCTGTGTGCAACCGCACACACATGCTGGCCGCACACCCTAGCCCCACACACACTCTAATGGCCATACACCTACCTCGTTCGATCATTTATGGCTCGGACACTTAGTTCAAGCATTTCCAAGTCTTTAGGGTGGTTTCCCGTCATGTTTTGTCATGGAATACCTAAATCTAATACATATATGTGTTACTATATGTTAATAGGATCCACTTGCGTGCGAAATATCAGTTGAAACTCATCACTCGTAACGGATCGTACACCCGAATCCTGCGTTAAACTGTGAGTTCATACCCCTACGCTTTTATAAGTTTTTATAACGTTTTCAGGGGGGGGGGGGGAATACAAGCCCAATATAAAGGTTTTCACAACTTAAAAACTGATGCAATTACAATGGTTTTACGTTAAAAATTTAGATACTTTATCCCTTTTGTAAAATGCGGAGCATAAGGGGCGTTTTCTAAACATAATTGCATAGTTTTCAGAACAGTACATGAACACAACTTACCAGTCAAACTATAATAGGTATAGTTTGGGGATTTCATTACCGGTTTTACAGAATCAAACTCCATGCAAAGTCAAACATATAAACTATGACAGATTTAGTTTATCCATACAGATAACAAGAGTATCTTACTAAATAATTATTTTGTGTATAATTATTTATACTCTACCACGTATACAACGATTTCGAACTCGAGAACAACCGAACTACATGTAAACTAGTTAATACCGAATTGTGAGACTTATCTTCGTTATGCCCTTTGGGGTACTAATAAATCCTCTCCGTTAGTATAACCAGAGTCTCCTGGAGGGAGAGCGTGGAATTTGTGAATAGATCTATTCGGGATTGACAATCCCACACCTGAACTGTTAGCTACAGTTAGGCGGGCACGCCTGGGGTGACAAATTTTGTAATCGTACGACGCCTGAAGAAACGTCAAGGAGGTCACAGGTCATATTAGTATGGTTATACGACTCACAATAAGTATAAACTAACCATTGTTTATAGAATTTCTTTCTTCAATAGTTTTATTTTAACAAATGAAACTACCTATCTACTTACTGGAGGATATTCCAGGGAATTAACTCATGGTTTTATTTGAATAATAAAACTACTTATATACTGGTGGTAGCCAGGGCTTATCAAACGAAACATACCTTACTTACTAGCGGTATCCAGGGTTTTCAAACGAACAAACATGTTAGAAAATATTGGATTTTCTTGGGAAGCATGCATACTTATTTCGAAACTCGATAACGAAGGTTTTCGTTACAATTGATATTTACTTATAATGAAGATGAATAAATTTTACAAATTCAGTGACTAGTTTCCAATACAAAAACATGCTTATGAACTCACCAACTTTATGTTGATATGTTTTCAAAACCGCTTGTATTCTCAGGACAACAATAGACAGGTACCCATGCTAGCTTTTGGAGAAGACAGAGAAATTTTGGAGTCTCGTCTTTGTCTTTTTCTACTTTTGAATATACTGATATGTACAAACTATGTTTTCAAACAAATGTAAATATTCATATTCTAATGTAATGGTTGTGTTTACTTTGATTGCTATGATACAATTGTTGTGATACTACGTATGACGTCACCCGCCCCCGGACGTTTCCGCCGTCCGTTCCGACTGTTCGGGGATATGACAGATTGGTATCAGAGCTATTGTTTATAGTGAACTAAGTATACCGAACCTTACATGGTATGCAACTAAAAACACTAAGGGGTTAAAGTGCTCTGAACTAAAAGTATACTTTTCAAAATATAAGTATTTTTACAAAAAGTATACAAGTATACCTACGTACCAGAAACAGTATAATGGGAAGAACAAAACAAAAGTATTTGGATGCTGAACACCGCGATTAAACCTGGGCAGTTATGTAATCATGTCTATGGTCAATATAGCCTAATCAACTATATTCATTCGAGACATGACCCACATGTGCTTGGGAGTCATTGTGGTGTTGCAGCAGGCCTAAAACTTACCAAGTATCCATACAACAAGACGTCGATAGAACAAAACTTAAAATACTATAGGAGGATTTTACTAGAGTCAAATTCATTGCAGAAATTCACTTCCAAGTGTTGCTACTCATTCCTTTTAGCGATAACTTATTTGCATTGGTAGTCTTTCCTTGCTTATCGCTTAGTAGAACACTCTAGCTATCATAATGAGATATATTTTTGCTTCATATCTCTTGATTCGATTCCAGAGGACATACCATCCTCTACTTCCTGATCATTTTTAGAAAAAGATGCCTCCAAAGAATAGACCCAACAGAAAGAACAACAATCCTCCAATGGATCCAGCTCCTCCACCTCCTCAATTCGATCCCGCTATGTTTCAGGCGGCTATAACTGCTGCTGTGGCTGCCGCGATGTCACAGATAAATCCTGGTGGATCTGGCGGACCAGGAGGTGGTACACATCCTGAAGGGAGTCAAGGGCACCAGAAGGAGTGCTCCTATAAAGACTTTATGAATGCAAAACCTACATCTTTCGACGACACTGGAGGTGTTATTGCCCTGACTCGATGGTTCGAAAAGATCGAGTCCATTTTCGAAATTTGTTCCTGTTCTGAAGCCAACGGGGTGAAATTCGCCGCTTGCACTTTCACCAACAAAGCATTGACCTGGTGGAATGGTCGGGTCAAATCCCTAACCCTGCCAATAGCAAATGCTATGGGTTGGGAGAGCTTGAAAGAGCTCATGCTTGCTGAGTACTGCCCAAGGGGCGAAATGCAGAAACTGGAGGACGAACTCTGGAACCTAAAAATGAAGGGTTCCGACATTGCTTCCTACACATCTAGGTTTGAAGACCTAGCACTTCTTTGCTCGGGGATGGTCACCCCGGAAAGCAAAAAGATTGAGAGATACATTTGGGGATTGACGCCCCTAACTCATGGGAATGTCTTGGCTGCCAGGCCAACCACTTTCGATAGCGCCAAATGCCTGGCGCAGACTCTCATAGATCACGGAGTTGATCTTGATAAAGTAGCAGCCACTTCCGAAACGGCTAAGGGGAGTGGTGAGAAAAGAAAGTTCTGGAAACAGAAAAAGGGCCAGCCTTCGCAGGAGCCCTCAAAGAAGCAACATTCGGTGGCAGTGCACGCTGCTACTACTACTTCTGCCGCTGCTCCTGCAACTCAAGCACCTACCAGTAGGTATACTGGTACCCTCCCTTGGTGCAGTAAGTGCAATTATCATCACCGCATCCCTGGCCCATGTCGCGAAATACTCTGCAACAACTGTGGTAAGAAGGGCCACCTGACTCGAGGCTGCAGAAAACCAGTCCAACCAACCGATCAGGCCTCTGGAGCAGGTGTTGGTCAAGCCTGTTATGGCTGTGGGGAAGTCGGGCATTACAAGAGAAACTGCCCCAAAGCAGCAACAACCAGCAGCACAAGGAGAGTACTATCTATGGGGCAAGAGGAGGCCGTTGCTGACCCTACCGTTGTTACGGGTACGTTCCTCCTTGATAACTCTTATGCATGCATTCTTTTCAATTCTGGTGCGGAGAGAAGTTTTGTTAGTCATGCATTCAAACATCGCCTCAAACGCAATCCCCAACTGCTAACCGAAACATTTACCGTCGAGATGGCTAACGGTGAGAAAGAGAGCGCTAACGACATCTTCGTGGGTTGTACCCTTACCCTAAACGATCATTCTTTTCTGATCAATCTTATGCCAGTCTCCATAAAAAGCTTTGATGTCATCATCGGAATGGATTGGTTGAGCCCCAATCATACTGATATCCTTTGTTACGAAAAAGCCATCCGTCTCAATCTTTCCTCCGGAGAAACCCTCATGATTTATGGCGATAAACTCAGTTCAAACCTCCGTATGATCTCGTGCATCAAAGCCTAGAAACATATACGCAAGGAATGTCATGCATTCCTAGACCATGTTGTTAATGAAAAACAGGAAGTTAAAGACCTTGGGAGCATTCCCAAAGTCTGCAACTTTCCTGATGTCTTTCCCGAAGAGCTTCCGGGAATCCCACCCGAACGCCAAGTCGAGTTTCGTATCGACTTAGTCCCCGGAGCTACCCCCGTAGCCAAATATCCATATCGCCTAGACCCAGAAGAAATGCAGGAGTTATCCAGTCAGCTCAATAAGCTGCTCAGCAAAGGATTCATCAGACCAAGTTCCTCACCCTGGGGAGCCCCGATCTTGTTTGTGAAAAAGAAAGATGGATCATTCCGAATGTGCATTGACTACTGCGAACTGAACAAGCTCACCGTCAAAAATCGTTACCCTCTTCCTCGAATCGATGACCTCTTCGATCAACTTCAAGGAGCCAGCTACTTTTCGAAAATAGATCTAAGATCAGGGTACCATCAGCTGCGAGTCCATGAGAGTGATGTTCCTAAGACAACATTTCGGACTCGATATGGTCACTATGCATTCGTAGTAATGCCCTTCGGTCTAACCAATGCACCAGTGGTATTCATGGACCTGATGAATCGGGTGTGCCGTCCCTTCCTAGACAAGTTCGTCATCATGTTCATCGACGATATACTTGTCTACTCCAGAAGCGAGGAAGATCACAAACAACACTTGAGGTTAGTGATGGAAACTCTAAGGGCAGAGAAGCTTTACGCGAAATTCTCCAAGTGCGAATTCTGGATTCGAAAAGTAACCTTGCTAGGTCACGTGGTAAGCGAGGAAGGCATTCACGTGGACCCATCCAAAGTCAAAGCGATAGAGAACTGGTCAGCACCGAAGACGCCCACAGAAGTCCATCAATTCTTGGGCCTCGCTGGCTATTATCGCAGGTTTATGAAAAATTTCTCCAGAATTGCCAAGCCCTTGACCACTCTGACTCAGAAAGGCGTACCCTCTTGTTGGAGTGAAAGGTAAGACATTGCGTTCCAAACATTGAAGCGGGCCCTATGCAGCACACCTATATTGTCCCTGCCCGAAGGGATGGAGGACTTCGTTGTCTACTGTGATGCATCCAATTAGGGCTTAGGCTGTGTGCTAATGCAACAAGGAAAAGTTATTGCTTATGCCTCAAGATAGCTGAAAGCACACGAAGTCAACTACACGATGCACGACCTGGAATTGGGAGCAGTGGTCTTCGCATTGAAGATATGGAGACATTACCTTTATGGAACCAAGTGCACTATCTTCACTGACCATAAAAGCCTGCAACATATTTTCGACCAGAAGGAGTTGAACATGAGACAACGACGATGGGTAGAGCTACTCAGCGATTACGAGTGCGAAATATGCTACCATCCCGGCAAGGCCAATGTGGTGGCAGATGCCCTCAGCCGGAAGGAATGCTTAGGTCGTAGGGTGAAGGCACTGACCATGACTATCCATTCCCATTTATCCGCGCAAATCAAGGAGGCTCAGCTGGAAGCCTTAAAACCAGAGAACGTGTCAGATGAAGCCTTGAGAGGAATGAATAAGAACCTAGAGATCAAGGGAGACAGAGTCTATCATTTCATGGATGGGATCTGGACCCCAAAGTTCGGTGGTTACAGAGAGGTTGTCATGAACGAAGCTCATAAGACTAGATACTCCGTTCACCCAGGTGCGAATAAGATGTACCTTGATCTCAAGAAGCTATATTGGTGGCCAAACATGAAAGCGGAGATCGCTACCTTTGTGGGCAAGTGTATGACTTGCGCCAAGGTGAAGGTTGAATATCAGAAGCCCTCAGGTCTACTCCACCAGCCGGAAATACCTGAGTGGAAGTGGGAGAGGATTACTATGGATTTCATCACCAAATTACCCAAATCTCCGAGTGGGTACGACACCATCTGTGTAATAGTCGACCGATTGACAAAATCCGCTCACTTCCTGCCAATCAAGGAGACTTTCAAAATGGAGAGACTCACATGGATTTACATCCAAGAGATAGTTAGACTGCACGGTGTGCCTGTGTCCATTATCTCCGACCGAGATAGCAGGTTCACTTCAAGGTTTTGGCAGTCCCTGCAGAAAGCTCTTGTAACTAAGCTGGATATGAGTACAGCTTACCATCCTCAGACAGATGGGCAGAGTGAAAGAACCATCCAGACCTTGGAAGACATGTTGTGAGCATGTGTTATCGATTTTGGTAAGTCGTGGGACATCCATTTACCCTTGGTCGAATTCTCCTACAACAATTGCTACCACACCAGTATTAAGGTTGCGCCGTTTGAAGCCCTATATGGCCATAAGTGCAGATCCCCTCTGTGCTGGGCTAAGGTAGGCGACACACAACTAGCCAAGGGGCAAGTCCCAGACAGCACCCTCACAGGCCCAGAGATCATCCATGAAACTACAGAAAAGATCGTACAAATCCGTGAACGACTGAAAGCCTCACGAGATAGAAAAAAGAGCTACGCCAATATACGACGAAAACCCTTGGAGTTCCAGGCTGGAGACCATGTTCTGCTGAAGGTCTAGCCCTGTAAAGGCATGATACGCTTTGGAAAGCGTGGAAAGCTGAATCCAAGATACATAGGACCATTCGAGATCCTTTCTAGGATCGGTCCCGTGGCATACAAATTCCGTTTACCTCAAGAGCTTAGTAACATTCATCCTGTCTTCCACGTCACGAACCTTAAAAAGTGCTTATCCGACGAGACTCTTACTATTCCCCTCGATGAGATTGAAATCAACGAGAACCTCAACTTTGTGGAAGAGCCAATCGAAATCATGGACCGGGAGGTCAAGCAAACAAAGCAGAGTCGCATCCCGATAGTGAAGGTTCGCTGGAATGCCAAGCGTGAACCAGAATTCACTTGGGAGCGCAAGGATTCAATGAAACATAAGTATCCCCACCTTTTTCCAAATCCATGATTTGTAATCTATTTTCGAATTTCGGGACGAAACATACCTTACTTACTGGCGGTAGCCAAGGTTTTCAAACGAACAAACATGTTAGAAAATATTGGATTTTCTTGGGAAGCATGCATACTTATTTCGAAACTCGATAACGAAGGTTGTCGTTACAATTGATATTTACTTATAATGAAAATGAATAAATTTTACAAATTCAGCGACTAGTTTCCAATACAAAAACATGCTTATGAACACACCAGCTTTATGCTGATACGTTTTCAAAACCGCTTGTATTCTCAGGATAACAATAGACAGGTACCCATGCCAGCTTTTGGAGAAGACGGAGCAATTTTGGAGTCTTGTCTTTGTCTTTTGCTACTTTTGAATATACTAATATGTACAAACTATGTTTTCAAACAAATGTAAATATTCATATTCTAATGTAATGGTTGTGTTTACTTTGATTGCTATGATACGATTGTTGTGATACTACGTATGACGTCACCCGCCCCCGGGCGTTTCCGCCGTCCGTTCCGACGGTTCGGGGGTATGACAGCCAAGTTCATTTAGGTTGGATAGTCCATGGAGTTTTTAACCCATGGATCCTATGGAAATGAAAGGTCATGGGTATTAGGGTTTACATGGATGAAACCCTAATCCTCCATAGTATATAAAGAGGTCCTTGGCACTTGAAATTGGCACTAGTGTGTGAGGACAAAGGGTGGGCCGATTTCTAGAAGTGCTTGCTATTCTCTCAAGTTTTCCAAGGTGGTTTTGGTGATTTGTGATTCCACTTGACGCTTCCACACTATTGGGGATAAGCTCTTAAAGACCAAGACTTCAAGTTCCATCAAAAGGTATGCCATTTAACTAGGCTTTTGTTGTATTGTTACTTCATATTATGCTAGTTAGCATGAAACCTTGGAATATTGAATATTTGCATGTATAATAGAGAAAACATAGATCCATGGTTTTTAGGGTTACATGTACACCATAGGAGTGTTAGAATGCCCAAAACCCATCAGTGGTATCAGAGCCTAGGCTTGTTTTCTTTTATACTTGATGCAAATTGCTGAAAATCGAAGTTTGTATGCTGTCTGGTTAGCTGACTCGCCGAGTCCATTAAGGGAATCGACGAGTCCATGCCTAAATTCATCCAACTCTTCGAGTTGGTTCATGCACTCGACGAGTTAGACCTCCTGACAGCATATCTTCAAGTTTTAAGGTTGGAATTGGTCTAGAATCATTACCTTAAACTGTTTTGGACCTATAAAACCTGTTTTTGATGTGGTAATGATTATGGTAAACCAATTTCAAAGTTGTTATCAAAATTAAAAGCTTTATGTGTGTTTATGTAATTCTTGAAATTGTTGATATGATTGTTCATACACTTATGAGTTTTGGTAGATCATAGGAATTATTTTCAAAATTGTTTGTTTGTTAATTCTTGATCTAAATGTGTTTTAATGGGGTCCATAATTTGTCCTCAAGTTATGGATTAGCAAAAGACATTTCTTTTAAAGATTCATTAAAATGCATAGGTTATAAAATTAAAGAGTCTTTTTGTTTTATGAACTCCATAACTTGTCCTCAAGTTATGGATGTTCAAGAGTCTCTTCATTAAAGTTTTTAAAACCTTAATTAAACTCATAAGTTATGAAAATCCAAAAGTTTTTTAATAGTTCAAAACTTTCCCTCAAGTTTTGGAATTTGTAAAGTCTGACACACACTTTAATTCCAAACCCTAGAGTTTGTAAAGTTAAAATTCAACCCTTATACTTTATAGTATTATAAGTTAATAATATATATATATATATATATATATATATATATATATATATATATATATATATATATATATATATATATATATATATATATATAAGAGCAAGTCAGTCTTACCGTTATTAGGCCTCATTCACGAAGCCGATCTATAAGGGGGTATAAGGTTGTTGCCTATGAAATGGCAGCTTAATAGGTGTCCACTCTCACCCACCGCTTCCTTGACTAGTAGAGGGTCGTTAGTCGAACGGGTAGGACAATGACTATAATTTTCATTATAAGTATAATGATAAATATAAAGTAACTAAACCTTTTATAAATTCCCAATCTTAGTTACTTTAGGAAAAATATGAATTTGGTGCTAACCCATGAAATTACACTTTACACTTTGCTTAAGTCGTTAGTGGAGCACGTGTGGTTAACCGACACACTAACCTTGATTTAACAAGGTAGGCAAAGGGTAACTTAATGTTTATCATAGGATCGGTGGAGCGCGTGTGGTTAACCGGCACATCGATTAAGTGATAAATATTAAGGTTACCAAGTATATTTTCATGGTTATTCACACCTTGTTTTGTGATCCTCGGCATCCCAGTCACAAAACTTGAGAGCGCACACTCGAGATTGAAACATGCCATTGAAAAGTTCAATAAATCTCAAAAGATCTAGGAATTTCAAATCCAATTAAAGCCTAATAATTTCTTTCGTTTTTCATGGTGGAAATTGGAGAATCGTCATTCACCTATCTTCAAATATTTTATAGCTTAGATTATGGCATCCCTCGTCCAAGTTATAAAAGTATTGTGTTGGGTCCTAGCCTTAATATTTCATATTGGGTGTTATATTAAGGACTTAAATAAACTAACTTGAGTATCTCCCATTGTAGATGTCTGGTTCAGAACACTATGATCTTCCAAAATCCCTAGGAACAAGCTTTTCTTAATGAAGATGATGTCCCATGGTTGGTTCATGGAAATCATACTTCTCTTCCTTCACCCCTCCAATTATTTTTCCTAACCCACAATTTCTTGAATAGTTCAAGGTCACTTAAGCCCTATTGGCAAGCAAGGTCTATGTGTGCTCACATCTTGGAGATGAAGTCACATATTGACAAGCCGGGAGAGTTGGGTGTCAAAGTATTGAGAAAGTTGGTTGTTCAATCACTTTCTAAGTCACATAGTGAGTTTCCTTTGGGACTACTATGAAACAGACTATGACATGACCCTTAATGATCTTATCTATTTGCTAGGTGCTGCTGAATCAGCAATGATTTGGAGCACTGGTAAAGCAAATTTGATTAGAAGATCAACTTCCCAAACTTCCATGGACATTGACAATGGTAACATTGAAAATCCAGAAAAGCTTTCTCTTCCCAATGGAAAGGGATCGACCATAGTCAACTCGGTTGACCAAATGATAAAGAGAAAGGCTAAGTCTGAGACAGTCTCGTGTACCATTCCCAAAGAGTCCATATGCTTATATTTCCAAAGGAAGGGGCATTGGTTGCAAAGATGCCCTATTTACCTGAAAGATCATAAGGTTGATCAAGTCAAAAAAGTTTGAATCTACTTCAGGTAAGTCCACTATCTAACTCTATTAAGTTCCTATTTTGAGATTCTTAAAGAAGAGTAAGCTGATTCTGATCGCGAAGATGGATGTCGATCGCATGGTTCGGTGATCAGAATTTTTTGAGCTTCTGCTTAAGAGTTGTGATAGATTGCTTAGGAATAGATAACAACATTGTTTTCATATGCATTTGCATTGTAAGGATAATTTTTTTTTCTGCAAGTTTTAAATCAAAGAAAAGTTTCGTTTTAATTTATTTTAAGTATCCTTACAATGGTATTTGTGAAAAATTATTATATGATTCCATTGATAGCAACATTGGAAAATTGATTTGATTCTGTCGTTTGTGGTCGTGTATTAATTTACCAAATAAGGAAAGATTCTCATCAACCAAGTTTCAGTTGTATAGAAACTTGGAATTATGCAAGTTGTATTGTATGGTGAATGAGAATTTTCATCTTTGGAAAATTAAGACTAGTTCCTTGTTCACATGGATATGTGAGTCGAGTGAAGAACTAAGGGATCGAGTACACATTCTTGTGCACTAGTCAATTCCACCACAAAATATCGATAAGACTATTCGTCGTGATTTACTAAAGTTTAGTAAATATGGTTATACTTACAAGTTTAAGTATAATTCTGAAGCATTGGAAAAGTTTCGATGTATGGCAGAACGAATAAGAAGAATCAAATTTGGCAGAAAGATAAAAGTTTCTCAAATCTGAAATGATGGGAGAGTACTTTAGTATCATGTTTTTGATGGGTTTTTGAGCATTCTAACACTTCCTAAGTGTACATGCAACCCTAATAAACTTGAATCTATGTTTTCTCTATATACATGCAAATTTCTTTTTCAAGGTTATTTCCTAACTAGCATGGCATGGGATTACATAAAACATAAAAACTAGTAGAAATACATACCTTGTTGTTGCTTGGATTCCTTCAAGACTTTGTGAGCCTAGCACCCCAAATGTTGTGCCTCAAATGCTTCACACAACACCACAAGACTTGGAATAACTTGAGAGAATACTTCTAGCACTCAAAATCGGTTATGCCCTCTCTAGTAACACTAGGTCTTGATTTTGCTAGCCATAGGGTTCCTTTTATAGTGTTGTCACAATTAGGGTTTACACATGAATGCCCTTAATTGTCATGACTCTTGATTTCTCATGACCCATGGGTTTGTAACTCCCATGGACTATCCATGGAGCTCCATATGGTTATAACCAAACCCATAAACCATGGATCATTAATCCACCATAAAAGAATTGATGATTGTCATAATCAACCCTATATATTTAATTAGTCTCACTTTGATCACCAAATTAATACTAGATTAATACTTGATCAATACTAATTAAATAATACTATTATTAATATATTAGAACTTATAATATATTAATAATGATAAGTGCCTTATTCTCTCATTTAGTCTATCCAAGTATTGCAATACCATGCAACCCAAATGGACCATGCCGGGTCGGGTCAAGTACATACCAAATAAAGTTATGGACTTAGACACTATATCCAACAGTCTCCCACTTGGATAAGTCTAATAAATATATTTGCAAATATGACTTCAAAATCCGACTAGCAATCGTAGCTCTTTCAAAGTCTCTCGGAACTGAGATGATGATGATACGCCATTTAAGATAAGTGATCATATAATCCTCTGTTCTAGATATCAGCTGGACAAATACATGGAACAATGTCTTACTTATTGTCCAGCAGTTTGTTTCCCGATTTCCGATTTGTTTGACAAAGAACTTAATTGAACACATCAACTTAGTTCTGACCGGGCCCGGTACATAGGTCAAAACAAAATCATCGAGGGGCCCAGATATCAGCTTCTAATCCAAGAAGGAACAAATAAACTACGACTCATATGTTTGTTCTACCACTCATTGAATTATACACAAAAGCACGTTTTATAACATCGAGTTACCAATGCGTTAACGTACAATCAATGCATAACCAACTCATAAGTAACAAATCATATCTCTATGTTTGAAGACTTATATGATATTACCGTCTCACGATCACTCGAGATAAATTCCATGAAGTGATTCCAATGAGCGTGGGTTGAGTCCAATGCTCAGAACGTATGAGCACTCATGAGTGTTGTAGCCATGTCCAACAACCTAGACCTCTGCAACCAATCATGACAGTCTTGATTCATACCTACTTCCGACATATGACCGACTGTGGAGGTTCGAATAATATGATATACCAAACATAATTATTCTGGAAGTCAAAACATGCAAAAGAAATATAGTAAACGATCGACAAGAGATAGCAACACTTTACTCATAAATAAAACACCTTTTATTCATCATCTAATGTCAATTACACTTTACAAATTTCAAGGTTATCTAACTACTAAATCTAATATTATCCTTCAGCCCTATGCTCCGAGCATGCTGGAGATGCTTAACCCGAGTCAGTCCCTTCGTGAGGGGATCTGCTGGATTCTCATCCGATGATACCCTCTTTGCCACGAGGAGTCCTTCTTCTATTCGATGTCTGATGAAATGGTATTTTCTGTCGATGTGTCTGGATCTCCCGTGATCCCTTGGTTCCTTGGCTAAGGCAACTGCACTTTCACTATCACAGAAAATTTCCATTGGCTCTTTAATAGCTGGTACAACTCCAAGGTCTCCAATGAAGTTCTTCAGCCATATCACCTCCTTTGCTGCCTCGCTAGCTGCTATATACTCTGATTCGCAAGTTGAATCAGCCACTGTCTCTTTCTTGGAACTCTTCCAAGAAATTGCTCCTCCATTTAAGGTAAAGACCCAGCCTGACTGAGAGCGGAAATTATCCCTATCAGTCTGAAAGCTAGCATCACTATACCCTACAACTCTCAAGTCTTCACTCCCACCGAGGGTAAGGACCCAGTCCTTAGTCCTCCGTAGGTACTTGAGGATATTCTTTACCGCTGTCCAGTGTGCCTTGCCAGGGTTCCCTTGATATCTACTGACCATGCTCAAAGCAAAGGCCACATCAGGGCGAGTACAAGTCATAGCATACATGATCGAGCCCACAGCGGAAGCATATGGTATATGACTCATTTCAACTATCTCAGCCTCTGTACTCGGACTCTGAGTTTTACTCAGCTTGGCATTACTCTGGATTGGTAATTCTCCTTTCTTGGATTCTTGCATGCTGAACCTCTTCAGCACCTTATCTAAGTAAGTACTTTTACTAAGTCCAATTAGTCTCTTACTCCTATCTCTCAATATCCTTATCCCTAGGATATAGGCAGCTTCTCCAAGGTCCTTCATAGCGAAACACTTCCCAAGCCAGGACTTAACCTCCTGCAAGGTTGGGACGTCGTTTCCTATGAGAAGTATGTCATCCACATACAACACCAAGAAGCTAACTATGCTCCCACTAGCCCTGACATACACACAAGACTCATCCTCACTCCTAGAAAAGCCAAACTCTTTGACTTTCTCATCAAAGCAAAGATTCCATCTGCGAGATGCTTGTTTCACTCCATAAATGGATTTATCAAGCTTACACACTCTATTAGGGTATCTTGTATCGACAAAACCCTCTGGTTGAGCCATGTAAACATCCTCAGCTAACTTTCCATTAAGGAAAGCGGTTTTGACATCCATTTGCCATATTTCATAATCATGAAATGCAGCTATGGCTAACAATACTCTAATAGACTTAATCTTAGCTACTGGTGAGAAGGTCTCATCATAGTCAACTCCCGGAGTTTGAGTAAAGCCCTTCGCAACCAGTCGCGCTTTGTAAGTATGTACCTTCCCATCCATGTTGGTCTTTTTCTTGAAGATCCATTTGCACCCAACTGTCTTACGACCTGGTACATTGTCAACCAAGTTCCAAACTTGATTGTCATACATGGACTGAATCTCGCTGTCCATAGCCTCCTTCCATTTAGCAGACTCAGGGCCTGCCATGGCTTCCCTGTAATTATTAGGTTCATCCAAATCTATTAGTGTACTATCACTAATAAATGTATCACCTTCAGTGGTCATGTGATAACCATAATAAAAATCAGGTGTGTTCCTCACCCTAGTGGAACGTCTTGGAGGTACAGACTCATCTATCGGATCAACAGGATTTTCCTCCTCAGGTTGGTCGATAGCATTTGAGGTTCCTTCACCACTTGACTCTTGAAGCTCTTCAAGGTCAATTTGCCTCCCACTATCCCCTTGGCTTATGAATTCTCTCTCACGAAAGACTCCTCTTCTTGCTACAAAGACCACATTATCACTGGGTCTGTAGAAGAGGTAACCAAAGGATCTTTGTGGGTAGCCGATGAAAATACACCTCTCACTTCGAGGTTCAAGCTTATCATGAGTCTCACGCCTCACGAAAGCTTCACAACCCCAAATCTTGATGTGGTCCAAATTGGGAACTTTCCCAGTCCACATCTCGTGAGGTGTTTTGGCAACCTTTTTAGTAGGGACTAGATTAAGGATATGGGTGGCAGTCTCTAAGGCATACCCCCATGAAGAGATTGGTAACGAAGCTCGACTCATCATGGAACGAACCATATCCAGCAAGGTTCGATTGCGCCTCTCAGCTACACCATTCAACTGTGGTGTTCTGGGAGGTGTCAATTGTGAGACAATCCCACATTCCTTAAGATAGTCAAGGAACTCAATGCTAAGATACTCTCCTCTCCGATCGGATCGGAGCATCTTGATGTTCCTGCCCAATTGATTCTCCACTTCCTGCTTAAACTCTTTGAACTTTTCAAAGGTTTCTGACTTATGCTTGATTAAGTAAATATATCCATATCTACTGTAATCATCAGTAAAAGTCACATAATAGCGATTAGCATCCCTTGTAGCAACTCTGAAGGGCCCACACACATCCGTGTGTACAAGGTCCAACAAACCTTCACCCCTATCACAAGTACCTGTGAAGGGTGACTTTGTCTTTTTTCCAAGTAAACAAGACTAGCAACTATCATCTGACTTAAGGTCAAATGATTCCAGGACTCTAGCCTTTTGGAGTTGGCCTATGTGCTTCTTGTTAACATGTCCAAGACGACAATGCCACAAGGATGCTTTATCCAAGCTATCTGAAGAATCAATATACAACACATTATTTCCTAGATTGTCTACAACATTCACGGCTTCATATACACCATCACAAGGTAATGCTTTAAAGTAAAATACATCATTGTAATAAACATTAATAGCACCATTTTTATTATCAAATGAAAATGAAAAACCTTGTTTGTACAAGCCATGAAAAGAAATAATATTTCTCGCCATTTCGGGCGAGTAACAACACTTATTCAAATCTAACATTAACCCATTATTAAGCAATAAAGAATAAACTCCTATCTTGGTAACAGGTGATGCTTTCCTGTTGCCCATGACTAAGTTTATCTTCCCGTGCTCCACTTGCTCACTTCTTCTTAGTGCCTGCAAATCAGTACAGATGTGAATACCACAACCTGTATCAAGCACCCAAGAATTAGCATTAGATGAGTTATTAGACAATATTGTGTAAATACCTGCATGGGTGGGTTTAACCTTCCCATCCTTTACATCTTGCAGATATTTAGGGCAGCTTCGCTTGAAGTGTCCCTTATCCTGGCAATAGAAGCACTGTGCTTCCTTTGGGTTTGAAGAAGGAGTAATAGGACCTTTCTTTGTCCCACTTGAAGAGGAACCATCAAGAGTCTTACCCTTGTTACCCTTCGAAGGACTTTTCCTCTTCTTACCCTTTCCCTGCCCAATAGCCAGAACAGGGGCTATTGAAGGAGTAGAAGTAGCAACCGCTTTACCCTTAAGGCCATTTTCAGCTGTCCTTAAGAATCCTTGAAGTTTGCTAAGTGTGACTTCCTCCTTGTTCATATGATAAGTCATACGAAACTGATCATAACTTGGAGGTAAGGAATGGAGAATGATGTCAATCGCCATTTCCTCATGAAAGTCAACATTTAGCTTCAGCAACCGGTCAACGAACCTTTGCATCTTCTGCAAGTGACTGGTGATGGGTTCACCATCCTTCATCCTTGCGGTTATCATGGAGGAGATGATTTCATACCTCTCCTGACGCGCGCTCTGATGGTACCTTTCCATCAGATCCAGGTACATCTCATAGGGGTAGAAATCTTCATAGGATTTTTGAAGTTCAGGAGTCATGGTGGCCATCATGATGCATGCTACTTTAGTAGCATCCTTTTCATGTGCAACAAACTCCGCAAACTCTTCAGGATTAGCAGTGGCTTCATTCACAACCTTAAGCTCCCTATCGAGGACATATTCTTTGTCCTCATAGCGGGTAATCATTCTGATGTTTCTGATCCACTCATTGAAATTGGATCCATCAAAGATGACCTTACCACACAAGTTCATAAGGGAAAAGGAGCCTGTTGGGTTTGAGCCAGAAGCATTGTTGGAAGACATCTGAAAGGAAAGAAAGACAAGTTTCATTAGATTAGGAATCCTTAATAATTCACCCAAATGAAATATTAAGGCTAGGATCCAACAAACTATTTATAGTTGGAAGAGGGATGCCGTAATCCATACTATAAAATATTTGAAGGTAGGTAAATGACGATTTACCAATTTCCACCATAAGAACGAAATATTTTATTATTAGGTTTTATTGGTTTTGAAACTCCTAGATCTTTTGAGATACATTGAACTTTTCAATGGCATGTTTGAATCTCGATTGTGCCCTCTCAAGTTTGTGACTGGGATGCTGAGGATCACAAACAAGGTGTGAATAACCATACAAATTGACTTGGTACCCTCAACAATATTACCTAATCGATGTGCCGGTTAACCACACACGCTCCACCGATCTATAATAAGGTCAAGTTACCCTTTGCCACTCTTACTAGTCCATGTTATTGTGCCGGTTAACCACACACGCTCCACTAACGACTTGGTAAGGTACAAAGTGTAATTTTATGGGCTAGCACCAATTTCACATTTTCCTAAAGTAACTAAGATTGAGAATTTATAATGTATAGTTACTTTATAATTCATTATACTTTTAACAAGTATTTAAAGTCGTATCCTACCCGTTCGGCTAACGACCCTCCACCGATCAAGGAAGCGGTGGGTGAGAGTGGACACCCATTAAGTCACCATTTTATAGGCAACAACCTTATACCCCCCTTATAGACCGGCTTCGTGAATGAGGCCTACTAACGGTAAGAATGACATATTCTTATACATATCTATATAATAAAATTATAATAATAGTATAAGTGTTGATTTTTAAACTTTTTAAAAATCTAAGGTTTAATTTGGAATTAAAGTATTAAAGTATAAGACTTTTCAAATTCCAAAACTTGAGGGCAAGATTTGAAACTATTCCAAGTCTCTTCAATTTGTAACTTATGAGTTTTAATGGTTCATAAAAATGAAGACTCTTCATTTTATGAAACCTCTTTAGTTCTTTAATCATAATTAAAAGAAGTGACTTTTGGTTATCTATAACTTGAGGACAAGTTATGGACACCATCATAGCCATTGAGATCATGAATTAAACACACATGGTGGTTACACATAATTCCTATGATCTTCTAAAACTCATAAGAACACAAATTCATGTCAAGCAATTTCAAGAAATCATATAACTATATACAATACTTGAAAATTGATAAAAGCCATGTAAAATGGGTTAAAATAATCATTATCATTTTGAAAAACAGATTTTACAAGTCCAAAACGGATTGGGATAATGATCTTAATCCAATTCCAGCAACAAAAACTCGAAAAAACTGCCCAGCACGCTCCTACTCGCCGAGTGCATTATTCTACTCGCCGAGTAGGATGAATTTGTTCATGGACTCGGCGAGTCCTCCCCATGGACTCGGCGAGTCCAGTCGTCAGAGTGCAGAATTTTCGATTTTTAAGCAGTTTTGCATCAAGTATACAAAAAACAATCCTAGGCTCTGATACCACTGATGGGTTTTTGAGCATTCTAACACTTCCTAAGTGTACATGCAACCCTAATAAACTTGAATCTATGTTTTCTCTATATACATGCAAATTTCTTTTTCAAGGTTATTTCCTAACTAGCATGGCATGGGGATTACATAAAACATAAAAACTAGTAGAAATACATACCTTGTTGTTGCTTGGATTCCTTCAAGACTTTGTGAGCCTAGCACCCCAAATGTTGTGCCTCAAGTGCTTCACACAACACCACAAGACTTGGAATAACTTGAGAGAATACTTCTAGCACTCAAAATCGGTTATGCCCTCTCTAGTAACACTAGGTCTTGATTTTGCTAGCCATAGGGTTCCTTTTATAGTGTTGTCATAATTAGGGTTTACACATGAATGCCCTTAATTGTCATGACTCTTGATTTCTCATGACCCATGGGTTTGTAACTCCCATGGACTATCCATGGAGCTCCATATGGTTATAACCAAACCCATAAACCATGGATCATTAATCCACCATAAAAGAATTGATGATTGTCATAATCAACCCTATATATTTAATTAGTCTCACTTTGATCACCAAATTAATACTAGATTAATACTTGATCAATACTAATTAAATAATACTATTATTAATATATTAGAACTTATAATATATTAATAATGATAAGTGTGACAACCGTCAAAATTCGAGTCGGTTCTAGATTTGACTAGAATTAGTTGCACATATAGGCACAACACATATTAGACTTAGTAATTAGAAGCTAAGTTATAACCTAGTAGAAACTTGGAAACAGATAGAAACAATGGATGGTGTACTTAGATTTCACATTGATATGTGAATTCTACAACTACTTAACTGTAGTGACTATCCATATTCGGGTCGCTCTTTGAATCGAACACCTTTTTATGAATCATATACACACATCATGCACTTGACCTAGTGGTATAAATTAGGTCCGAGTCTCGTAGGAACTTAAGTCAAAGTTGAGGACTAGGACTAGTATACTCGATTCCTCAATTTCGCTTGAATCTCGGAATCACTACATAGAATGCCAATAAACCGATAAAAATAAATTACAAACATTATTTATAACTATAAAAGAGTTATAATACCATAAGATAATTTAAAGTCTCAAATATTCTATTTATTTTGATATTCAAAGTTTATTAAACTCCAAAGCCCTAAAAGCCCTAAAAACTCATATTTATAAACTTTAACCTTAAAAATCCTATAAAAACAATTATGAACCTTATAATATTATCTTATCATAATAATTATTATGAAATACAATTCAATGAAAAATAAAGATTTATTTATTAACATTTACCCTTGATTTATAAGTCAAAAATCAAGAGTTTTATGCATAAAAACTAGGTTAAGGTGCACATTTTATAAAAAGTTGGATATTTTTATATAAGATTTGAATTTTTATAAAAGAAACAAGAGAGAGAGAGCCTCTCCTCCCCTAAAATCGGATCCCTCTCTCCCCATATCTCTCTCACACTCTCATTCTCCAACACACACACATCTCTCTTCTTTCTCTCTCTATAAAACTCTCTCTACCTTCTCTCTACTTTTTCTCTCCAAACACCACTCCATTCTCTCTTCCTCCCTATAAGAACCAAGAAATTTTCCAGAAAACAAACCCAAGAACACTCCTCCAACTCGAAATCTTCATCATCTTGTGGTATTCTTGAAGGTAAAATCGATTTCTACTTCACTTTTCCTTCAAGTTTTGCTCTTTTTCTTACACTTTCTCCTTCTTCATCTTCTTAAAACTTGTTTTCTTTTTATTAAAATGGTTTTTACAACATGATGGATGTGTTTTAACACCATGCATGTATGATAAACAAGGTTGCATGTTCATGATCTTAGTGCAAAAATCGATTTTTAAGGATTAAAACATCAAACTCAAGTTAAGAGTTTTTGAGAAACAAAATTTTGTTCATAAATGCATGTATACATTTTGATAAGTTTTAATCTTTTGATCTCTGGAAACATGACTAAAATATGAGTTTATCATGATATATTTAAAATACTTGAAAAGATTTACTCAAGGAAATGATGAAAACCCACTTTTCTAACCAATCATCATGCATGCAATCTGCCAGATTTCTTTACCTGACTTTAAACTGTCATATCTCACTCATTTCTTAGCCACAATTCGTGATTCTTTTTCTGAAATATAATATTTTGAGTTAGCTTTCAAACCCATCTGACCTCACTGGAAAATTCCAATATTTCGATTTTTACCAATTTTTACAAAACTGTTGCTCAAACAGCACTTTCCTTATGAACATTTGTTTTGTGTTGCATGTTCAAAGGACTTATTCATCACTAAAAATCATTCAAAAATTATTTTAAACTCTTAATATCATGTATTAATAGGAACAAAAAGATCTTGATTCAAAAGTCTTTGTAACATGTTGCAAAAATTGTCAAAGTAACATCAATAATCTTTACATAAATCACAAGAACCAAGTTTTCTCTATAAATTTTATTGAGCCTTTAGGCATGGTTTTCAACATCAAAAATAAGAAAACAATTTTTCATTGTTGTTAAATTGTATGAACATGCATTCTGGAAATTTTCAGCTCAATATATATTTTCTTTATTTTTATATGAAAATAATAAGAAAATAGAGTGTTAAATCATATAAAATACTTACACTAGTAAATAAATTCTGGAAAAATTCTTGGATGATTATTTAAGTTAATAAACATCTCCCATGAAGTTTCAATGACTTTTGTTACTGTTTAATATGGTTTTGATTTTTCTTTTTGTTTAGCCCCAATAAATCATAAAACCACTTTAGACAAGTTGAAAAGGCTGTATAACAATTTTCACAGCTTCTACAAGAGGTATAAGACTTAGAAAAATATTTTCAGAATTTTTCATAATGCATTCCTATTTTTCTCCGATTTTTGTATTTATAATGGACTAAAAATAGAAAAAATAGTTCTGCTCATCCAAAATTCATGAAAATTTACCAGAACACCTTGTAGTACATTAGGAGGCTACATAAAAATTTTGATGATTTTTCTCTTCTGTATACTATTTTTCTCCTATTTTCTAAGGTTAAATACACTTAAATACACAAAATCGGATTTCAGTAGATAAAAACCACATTTGGTATTTTCCCCAGATTATTTACTCTGAAAATGAAGTGTAGAAAAATTTTGGTAATTTACTTTAACTGTTTAATAATTATTCTCCAATTAATGATTATTTAAGAGGATAAAACAAAGAAAAATAGAAAGACTAATTGAAAAATATCTTTTATATTTTTCACAGCTTCTAAATGTATAATAAAAGTGTTACAAAAATTTTGGGCTATTGTGGAAATTGTTTTCTATTTATTTCAATTTTTATTAGAATAAATGCTCAAAAATCATAAAATTGGGTTAAACAGTTTAGAAATCAATTTTTATATTTTTCCCATCTTAATAATGCTTAATAACAGTAATACAAAAAGTTTGGGTAATTTTCGAAACTGATTTCTATTTTTCATGAATTTGTATCTATTTAGAGAATTATATATATGAAAAATGGTTATACATATTCATACTCCATGAAAATTTATCTAGAAGTCTTTTAGTACATTTAGAACCAAAATCTGAAGTTTGGTAATTTTTATTAACTGTTTAGTATTTTTCAAGATTTTATGGTTATTCAAGAAACTAAAATCGTGAAAAATAGTCAGACAAATCAAAAATTCAAGAAAATTTATCTTGAGGTCTTTCACTTCAATTAAAACTGAAATGCAAACTTTGGGAAATTTTAGAACTAAATTAATTTAGTTTTTGAATATTTAATCATTGGAACACTTCTTAAATTGTTAAATATTAGCATTTCAATAATGAGAAATTTCCACTTAAACTGTTATATAACAATTGATTCATTGAAATTTAATTTTCACAGAAAAATGTTTGTAACTTATCAATATTAAATTTTGACATAATATTGGCATAATTCTATCGTAGTAGTAAGTATACTAGTATTAGATTTCGATTAGAGACTCACTAGCGAATACCATTATTGTAGGAATCGATAGTGGTACAAGTGGAACTTAGCTCAAGGCATCATTTGCATCATCTCAATGCATATTGTGAGTATTCACCACTCCCCTATTTTCGGTTTTTAAATGTTTTGGGGTGGAAAAGCATGTCCTAAACTATTTATATTCGTTGTATTTATTTGACTCGTATAAACTTGGTTACTATATTTTATATATAGTGAGTATTCACGCACTCCCCTATTTTCAGTTTTTATGTTTTGGGGTGGAAAAGCATGTCCCGAAAAACTATTATTTGAATGTTATATTTAAATTGATTTGTATCAAACATGATTGCTATTTTATTGCTACATCTCTCTATGTATGTCTATGCAACACGGAACATGAGAACTTATCGTACTAAGGCCCTTCCCTTATCTCTAACCATTAACTCTTTGAGCCAATGGTCATTATGGATAGCGCTATTAGGAATTGACAACTCCTCACTCGCCCTATTGCTGGAGTGCATGATACCATATTCATCTATGGAACGATAGGCATAGATCTTTATAGGGCTTCAGTCATAGGTTTGGTTGAGACTCATTGTTTGCTCATACACATACAAACTCGTTACTTGTTATAGCAATAAACTTGTTTATTAATTATAGCAATGAACTTTGTTTCTCATTACAACAACGAACTGTTATTACTGAAAACTTATATACATGTTTTAGCAATGAAATTGTTTGCTCCTTGTAGCAACGAAATTGATTGCTCATTTTAGCAATGAAACTTGTTTACTCGTTTGAGTAACAAACTTTATCTTCCATGAGAATATGAATGTTGCATCTTATTTGGGCAACATACCTTATCTCTCGTGATGACAAAGAACTTTGTTTTTACAAACTTATTTACTCATCTTAACAATATACTTTTATTATTGGAAACTTTTATCAAAACTTTGATTTCAATTCATGGAACCAGTATTATTTGTTTATCTGTGAGTACTCACCAACTATTTTTATAGTTGACGCTCGTTTTACATGCTTTTTCAGGAATCATCGAGTAAGTGGCACTTAGGGACACTTCACTTTTAGGAGCATTCGCATGTGTTGTATTTCAATTTACATTGTAATTTCTTTTAAAAGTTGTTCAAACCCATTGTGAATTTGTAATGATTTTTAATACTATGGTTGGTGTTGTCTTTTAACTTTTGCGATGAAACCCTTTGTACTGCCACGCCCTGTGTTTCCGCTTTAGCGGGGTGTGACAATAAGTGCCTTATTCTCTCATTTAGTCTATCCAAGTATTGCAATGCCATGCAACCCAAATGGATTATGCCGGGTCGGGTCAAGTACATACCAAATAAAGTTATGGACTTAGACACTATATCCAACAGTTTTATGATCATCTTAATGATTAAGAAACCATATCACAAGTGGTCCTATAAGGACATCTTAGTGCATTCCTATGGCTAAGAAGAGGTATCATGAATTGTTGAACTGGTTAAATCAAGAAGATGAGTCATACTTCATTCCAAAACAATTCTTAGAGTCATGCTCCAAGATTGTAACTTGAGTGACACATCTTAAAGAAGGTTTATTAACACTAGTCAAATGTAAGAGTTAAATGTGTCCTACTCTTGTACATTTGAAAGTGGTAAGTTGTGATGTTTTGGATAAAACAGAGACCAACTTAGGCCAATTGTGTGAAGTGTTTGTCTTGATAAGAATGTGCACTATCTCTTGAATATTTGTTTGTCAAGCAATGGGTCTTGGCAAGAGAGTCTTAAATGTCAAGAGGACAGTGGGAGTTTAAAAGATCTTGAAAGAGTCTAATCAAGAATAAAACCTATAGTTTATCACTAGCACACGACTTGAGGTTTATAACCTATCGTGTTGACATATTCCTATTTCTGTTCCCATTCCAGTTAAAGTTGGATTTGCATATGAATTCTGAGAGTTCTCAATCGGTTTCATAACCACTTGGAAGCAATGAAAGACCCTTGTGATGCCAGGTGGCAAAAAGTTAAGACTGCACAAGTTCGGTCCATATGAGTTTGGATTTGTCACTAACCTTGTCTTGTGATTATGGTTTTGACAAATTCACATGGATAGGAACACATACACCATAAAATCTAAGTATCATAAGGTTTTTCTCCGATTCATGAAAATGATGGTGAGGAAACACTTTCACTAAGTAGATTTTAAGTAGATAGCAATTGTGATATTTGCATTCTCAAAGTCGTTCGTGGAGCATGTGTGGTTAACCGGCACACTAACATAGACTTGTGAGAAGTGGCAAAGGTCTAAACAATTGAGACTATGATTACGGCATCCCTTTTCATAGTTCTAAAATTGTTTAGACACACATATGTGCTATCTAAGGAAAGGTGTATGATTTTGATAAAGTTTTATCAAAGCATCTCGTATCAGAAATCTGAACTTTGGTAAGAAAGTAAAAAAAGTATTGATTTCTAGAAGTCCAGCTGATTTCTGAGTACATGTCAAAGCTAGTGGGAGCATAAGTGTTATGCTAATAATCATCATGTTAGTGGGAGCACGATAATTATGATAAGTGTTGCAAGTTAGCAATGTTAATTATAGAAAAACAAAAGTTCAATTGGGAAAAGTTGTTTTACTATAATTAAGGGAGAGGAAATTATACTTCATTTCAAACCTAAAAGCTTAGATCGTGAGATTTTAATCAAATTTAGTCAAGTATATATATGAATGTTATGTTGGAATGGTTCAACAAAAGGAAATTCTATATATGGGAACATTATTTGCGTTCTAAAATTCGATTATTATTACGGCATCCCTTTTCATAATCTGAATTATGAGAACATGGAAAATAGAAATACTATAGCAAAAGACTGGTCTAGTATCATGTATTTATGTGAGACATCATGAATCGTGTCCCATATGCTTCGGATATAGGATCGATTGCATGTGCTATAATATTCATCGGTTCTAAATTTTTTCCAAATGCCTATGGCATTAAGAGGGAAAAAGTACTAGAACTAGATATGACTAATTTGATTAAGCAATTGTCGAGGACAACTACGGTTTACCAAAGATTGGTTGCTCAGGGAACGTTTGAAGTATGGTGTAAATTTTGGGAGGACCATATTGACATATTCTGAAAAGAGGCAACTCTTGTTCAGAAGTGATAGTCAAAATGAGAATATGGAAATATTCCCATTAGTGGAAGTTATTCATTAAATCTGTGTAAGATTAGGAAACTTAATGGAAGAAGGATGTTCAAAGCAATGTACTTTGAATTTGAGACTTCGTTTCCATGGTATGATCGCCATTGGAATACTCTGTAATGACTGTTGACAAGTCTTTGTGACTTTGTGCATATTCATTACAAGAGGATCAATGCATATAAGTTTAAAATCTAACAAGATTTCGGTAAATGGCATGAATTTGGAATTCTTGCATTTACGATAAGGATTTCGGATTGTGAAATGAGAATCATTGGAATTATGTTCAATCGATCTATTCCACAAAGTAAAAGATCATAGACAAACTTAGTGTGCATACTTGGTGTATGCATAACTAATTTTTGGACAAACATAGTGTGCATATTTGGTGTATGGCATGATTGTTGTTTGGATAAACATAGTGTGCATGTTTGGAGCATGGCATGACTATTGTTTTGATTCAAGTATAAAGTTGATAATTTGAAATAGTATGCAATGAATAATGTGTAATCAATATGGTGATAAATAAAAGGTGTTCTATTTATATTCATAAGTTCTGACACCATATTGGATTCGATTATTATTGTGTTTCATTTTGCATGTTTTGACTTCCAGAATAACTAGGTCGTTCTTCCTGAATGACTAAGTTATTCAAACCATCCACAGTCGATAATACGTTGGAAGTAGGTATTAAGGCAAGACAGTCATGAAGGTGGTTTATAGATGTCCAAGGTAGTGGACATAGAAAGAGTTGCTACAACATTCATGAGTGCTCATAAGTTCTGAGTATTGGATTAAACCCACGCTCATTTGAGTCACTTCATGGATTTTATCACGAGTGATCATGAGATGACAATATCTTATATTCTTCAAACCTAGAGATATGAGTTGTTGTCTATGAGTTGGTTATACATTGATTGTACGAAAACGCATTGGTAACTCGATGTTATAAAACGTGCCTTTGTGTATGATTCAACAAGTAGTAGAACAAGCATATGAGTCGAAGTTTATCCATTCCTTTTACCCTTGAAGGGATAAAAGCAATATATGTGGGCCCCTCGATGATTTAGTGATAACAGCCCTAAGTGCTTGGCCAAGCCTATACTGATTTGATTTGTTCAATTAGTCGGTCATCATAAATTGGAATTCCGGAAAGAACAAATGGACAGAGAGAATTATTATAATCCATGTCTCAGTCCATATGATATCTAGAATAGAGGAATATATGATGCCTTATCTAATGGACAAGTCATTGACTAAGGTCAGAGTTCGACAACGGCTTTAAGAGCTACGATTCCTAGTCGGGTTTTGGAGTCATACACACTAATAGTTTAGACTTATCCAAGTGGGAGACTGTTGGATAATTGTCTAAGTCCATAACTATAACTGGTATGTACTTGACCCGATTTGGCATGGTCCATTTGGGTTGCACTTCACCACAACAATTTATATGGATAGTCTTTTGAGAATAGTATGTTTATGATTTATATTAATATATTATAAGTTCTAATATATTAATATGGAATCATATTTTTTAATTAGTATTGATCAAGAATTAATTTAGAATTAATTTAGTGATCAAAAGGAACTAATTAAATATGGACTCTTATATATATATATATATATATATATATATATATATATGGAATGGGCCAAGTTCATTTAGGTTGGGCTAAGCTTGCATGGATAGTCCATGGAGTTTTTAACCCATGGATCCTATGGAAATGAGAGGTCATGGGTATTAGGGTTTACATGGATAAAACCCTAATCCTCCATACTATATAAAGAGGTCCTTGACACTTGAAATTGGCACTAGTGTGTGAGGACAAAGGGTGGGCCGATTTCTAGAAGTGCTTGCTATTCTCTCAAGTTTTCCAAGGTGGTTTTGGTGATTTGTGATTCAACTTGAGGCTTCCAAACAATTGGGGCTAAGCTCTTAAATACCAAGACTTCAAGCTCCATCAAAAGGTATGTTATTTAACTAGGCATTTGTAGTATTGTTACTTCATATTATGCTAGTTAACATGAAACCTTGGAATATTGAATATTTACATGTATAATAGAGAAAACATAGATCCAAGGTTTTTAGGGTTGCATGTACACCATAGGAGTGTTAGAATGCTCAAAACCCATCATCCATACCCATGGGTTTTATGAACAATGGTTCATGTGGCCCAACTCTTTATGTATCCATACATAAACTTAGTCCAATATGGATCATAAGCTCAACACATATAAATAATTAGTCCCCATCGATTTAATTAGTCTCTTTTGATCACTAAATTAATTCCAAACTAATTCTTGATCAATACTAATTAAATCATATGATTTCATATTAATATATTAGAACTTATAATATATTAATAAATCATGTATAACCTATTCTCAAAAGTCCATCCTAACAAATTGTCCTGATGTTATGCAACCCAAATGGACCATGCTACTCTTGGGTCGAGTACATACCAATAATAGTTATGGGCTTAGACATCTAATCCAACACTAAGCTGTACAATAAGTCCAGAAAAAAAAGAATATACACAAAATATATACTGATCCATTTACAAAGGATCACTAAGAAAAAATGTTATAGCAATCATCAGGGAGACAGTTCAACGAGTATCCCTTTTTGATCTACTTGTCATTTCGATCCAAGATATTGTCAGCATGAGCAGTGGTCCTTTCAAAGGATCACTCACTGACTTTGTGCGAGGCATCACCACATCGATAACAAACTTTAACTTCAAGATTTTTCTTTTAACATTAGATTTTGATTTCTTTTCATTTGTTGAATCTGAAGAACTTTGATCATTTGATTTAAGAGTTCCTGATTTAGCTTTGGAACAATAAGTGTTATCAATGGTATGCCCGTAAACTATCTTGTCATGAGACTTATGATCCTTTGAAGAGTGGTCAGGAGTAGAAGGCTTTGACTAATCTTCAGGTTCAGAATTGCTAACTGAGCACTGAGGAAACATGCTAAGAATTTCGTTTACAGAATAAACTTCGCCATTACATATATGAAATTTTAGCAAGGTCTTAGTGGAGGGAAGAACATACTCACAATGTGAAGGTTGTATAGAAGGATCAAGTGCACGTAGTTTAGTAACACACTTAGTAATGCCATTAGAATTAGTATAGCAATGAGAATTAATAAGGGTTTGATTTATAAAGTGAGAGTTCACAAATATACTTTTAAAGTCTTCTTTTAAACTAACAACTTTATAAAAGGTTTCTTCAGTTTTGACTTTGGTAATAGATACAGCACCTTCTATATCACCTCCAGGGATTTTCTTACATTGATCTGGAATCTGAGCATTGATGATTTTTGTGATATTAAAGTGAGGGGATGCCCAAAAATTCAAGATAAGTTAAATGCGATTAGCATGATCAACAACCTTTTCTTTTTCAGTGTGAAGAAAATTATTGGTAAGAAATATATACGTGTTTTCCCATTTTAAAGCAGAGAAATATTTTTCTGGAGAGAAAAGTTTTTCTTTGAAAGCTTTTAGCTCAAGTCTAAGAGAAGATTTTTCTTTATTTGAGATCAATTAATTAAAACGTAAGAGATCGATCGTGTCATCTTTTTCAAGATTATGAATAGAAAAATAATCAACATGTTCTTTTACCTGATACGCTGATGCATCGTCCCTTTCTAGCTTGAGATTATCAGCAGTAGAAGAATCAGCGTAAAGAATGCCAATGCTATCATGTGAAGCGTCGAAATGAGATTCAACAGTTTGAGCCATAAAACACTTAACTTCATCGTCTAAAGAGATTTCCTTTTGAAAAGCAGATGATAGAGTGATCATCATCTCTCATGAGCGGTTGAGCAGTTTTGGACCAAACGATAAAAAGAAAAAGGAATAGAGTTTCGAATAGAAATTCTAGCTTTAATATCAAGGCTTAGCATCCTTTTCTCTTCCTTGTTGTAATGTGAAACCGGCTTCCCTTTCATCTTACTTCCAGATGCATCATTGTTTGAAGGTTGATGTAAAGCGGCTGTAGGACTTTTGTTGACGACGTCTATAATCTCAAATTACATGAACTATAGAACATTCATGCCCTTTGATTTCCAATGAAAGAAGTTGTATTGATCAAATGGAGGGACTTTGTTACAAACAGATGACTTAGGAACGAAGGAAGATGACATGATTACTTCAGTGTATCGCAAACCTGCTCTGATACCAATTGAAGGTTTGTAATATGACCGGACACACTTCAAGTACAAATGAAAAAGAAAAATAAATGACACAAGAATTACTCTAAATCTTCCTTTCACCAAGAAAAGAGGTTTTGTCTTCCCCAAGAAGACGAGCTTTGTCAGAAAGACAATTGACACAAAGCCACGAACTCAATCCCCACATTAGGGTTAGCCCTAATGTAGTATATATACTAATCTATACATGTATATCCCTTGATTGACAGGATTGAATCTAATCTATACTAAGACCGATCTTATCATAAAGATACAGGATCTGATATATTCTATATATATATCTATAATAACTGCCTAATATACAAAAGATTACAATTAAAAAATTGTAAGATGACATTGTTGAACTTGTTAAGTTGTCGTTGGCACTGTCGACTCAAAAACGCTGAGGGTGATGGATCAACATCTTATGTGTTTGAACCATCAGATCATATGGTGTGACCTTACACCACGTACCTTAGAAAGTGTACTTCTATAATCCAAATCTCACACTTGGAGACTTTTACGTACAACTTTTCTTTCCTTAGCAGCTCTAGGATCACTCAAAGATGTTGCCCATGCTCTTCATTGGTTCGTGAATAGATCTGAAGATCGTCAATGAATAATATCCCAAATATTTCCATGTAGGGCTTGTATACTCAATTCATGAGATCCATAAAAACAGTTGGGGCATTGTTCTTTCCAAAATACATGACCAAGAACTCATAATGAATGTATCGGGTTCTAAATGCAGTCTTCAGAATGTCTTCTTAATAACTGGATCCTTGTAGTTGATCGAAGAGATCGTCGATTTAGGGAAGTGGATATAAATTCTTGATGGCAAACTTATTTCATTCCCTATAGTCGATGCACATCCGGAAAGATTCATCTTTCTTCTTGACAAATAAAATGGTTGCTCCCCAAGGAGAGAAGCTTGGTATGATAAATCCCTTGTCAAGAAGTTCATGTAGCTGGCTGGAGAGATCTTGCATCTTTGACCGTGCCAATCTATAAGGAGACTTTGCTACTGGGGCAACTCCTGGAACTAGATGAATTTGAAACTCGACTTGACGTGTTGAAGGTAATCTGGTTAGATCTTTTGGGAATATATCAGGGAAATCTCACACCTAAGGTACTTCTTCGATCTTTCTCTTACCATCCTTCTTTTTGACGATGTGGGATAGAAAGGAATAATAATTTTTCTTCAAGTATTTTCTGGCCTTCATACATGAAATAATCTTAAGCCTTTTACTAGGTTTGTCTCTGTAGATGATTAAGGATTCTCCGATTGATAAGGGTAGACTCAATGCTTTCTCAAAGCATAAGACTTCGATGTGGTTATGGGATAACCAATCCATGCCAATGATGATGTCGAAGCTCCTAATGACCATAGGCATGAGGTTGATGAGGAAAGTATGATTATTTAATGTTAATGTACAACTTTTTAGTACTTCCTAGGTAATACTGACCTGACCGTTGCCTATTTTTTTCCCCTATAGGATTCCCGAAGTTTACTATATGGGTGGTTTAAAAGTTTACTAAACTCGGTAGTAATATAGCTTTTATCGGTGTCGGTATCTAAACGTACACTTGCATATAAGTTATTGATTATGAACGTACCGGTAACTACCGTCGAATATTGGATGACCTCCTAAGCTCCTATCACAAATGCTCGACCTTTAGTATTTCCTCCCTATCCCCTCAATATTTGACAGTTATTTCTGATATGTCTAACCTCCTTGCACTGAAAGCATGTTCTACCTTCTGATGTTGCATACGCTTGGTTTGTTGGAGCTCAACATCTGTTGGCAAAATGTCTCACCCTCGGCCTAGTGGCGGAAACACCGAGCGGAGCGACTTTTGGAATTGTTGGCTTTGTGGGAGAGGCCTTCGTGTCGAGTTTCCATTCCATTTTGATTATCTTACAATCGTCTGTACCATGTGGTTAGTCTTTTATCTATGTGGTTTAACCTAGGAATACATGTGATTTTAAGACAGTCAACATAATGTTGGTAAGTTCACAGGTTTGGTAAGTGTGAAAATACTTTGTTGATTCTCTTAAGTCAACACTCTTTGTAACCTCACCCTAGGTTAGCGTATTAGCGTATTTTCTTATGTTTTTGGTAGTAGGATTCAGATAGTTTAGTGACTAAATATAAATCCTAATTTGGATAGAAGTTGTATATTTTACTTGTTATTTTATCTCAAGGTTAGTGTTGGATAATATTCTATTGGATTAGGTGTCTAAGCCCATAACTACAATTGATATATACTCGAATTGATAGTAGCATGGTCCTTTTGGGTTACCCTCAAAACTAGAAATTAGACATGATTACTTTTAAAGAGAGATATTAATTTATTAGGTCATTAATGAATTAGTATAAATAGTTTATTAATATATTATGAGAATAATATATTAATTAGAAATCATATTATTTAATTAATATTTAATCAGAAATTAATTAGACCTAATTTTGGGATTAATTGGATTAATTAAAAGTACATGGAGTATTTGCTTATTTATTGAAAGTTGAGGAAGGAAGGATCTCGAACCTCATAAGATGAGGTGGACGAAAATATTCTAGGGCAAGCATAGAATTTTCGTCCAAGGCTCTTTGGATAAGGAGATTGGGTTGCTTGGTCACCAAGAAAATCTATCTAGGGCTTATCCCTTAAATCCTAGCTTTAGCCCCAAGTTTCCTCAACTATATAAGGCCATGCCTAGCCCCATATTTCGTCCACTCCTTCTCTTTCCAAGGCTCGGAGGATATATTGCTTCCCCTCTCCTCTCTTTATGTCTCTCTCTCTCTCTCTATCTCTCTCTCTCTCTCTCTCTCTCTCTCTCTCTTAGTTCATGTTCTTGATAGCTTGGGTGTGATTCCATTATGTCACAACGACCATTTTAGCTAGGAAATTCTATTCTCATGTAATCATTCAACTATTGTAAAATATATACTAGAAGTAAATATCACCAATACTCATTTAAATTCACCTTTCATGTTCAACAAAGAGTCTGAAAACCCTAAGAATCCCGGTTTAAGTCTATATTGGACTAGGATTTCCTTGTTGGGCCTAACGGACCAATAAGTATTCAATTCAACTATTTTGGGCTTGGAAACCCCATTTGGATTCTAAATGGACCCAGTTCCCAAATCTATAACATTTTGGACCATTTGGCCTAGAATGAATCATTCTAACCCTAATGGGCCTTATTGGGCTATAGCAAATCCAATTAAACCTAGTAAGCTATAAAACCCACTTTTTATGTCATTTGGGCCGTGAACAACCCTAAAGGCCCAATGGGCCGAAAACTTCTCTATGTGTTTCATAATTTCGAACCAAGGAAAGAATTGGGCCAAACTAATTCATCCTCCTTTCTCCTAGCCCAAGAACCCTCGGCCCATCATCAATTAAAAAAAATGAAAAAGGAAATGGAAGGGGGGGGGGGAGTTGACTTTGGAGGTGTCACCTCCATAATACTCACCTTGTATCTAGGCATGATCTCTCATATTCCCATGCAAGTCACATCACATCCTCTCTCTCCTCTCTTCTTCTACTCTCGGCCGAGAGGCAAAAACACACACACACACACACTACATCAAATTCTCTTTATCATTCTCAAGAATCATTCTTCTTCTTCCTGCAAAATCTCGAAATTTTACTTGTGTTCAAGAGGATTCTCACAAGAATAACATCATTTCTTGGTAAGTTTTTACATATCCAAGCTATATAACTCCTTTCTCATGTTAGATCACTTCTCCTAAACATTTTGGTGATCATACTCTTAAAAAACCTCCATAAGCTCGAGATCTACAACAAAGGTGTATTAGGACCAAAAACCCGTTCCAATTCTTCTTTAAAAACCAAAACATCAAGCAAAGGTGAGTTCATACCCCCTTGTTTTCGGTTTTCATATGATTTTTGGGGGAGAATGCAAGTAAAATGTGTAGATCTATGTGTTATATGCATGTTTTGTGTGAATTCTTAGTTTATTGGTAAAAATGTGTTAGATCTTAGCAAATCTCGAAATTTTAAGTAATATTGAACAAAGATCTATGAACTATGACATTATATACATCACACTATCAAGCCAAAAGTGATTACATGTTTAAGATACAAAAGATTTCAACAAAAACCTTGTTAAAGGTCAAAAATTGTTAAGAAAACAAAAGATAAGGGCAAAAAGTGACATTTATGTTTTTATAGAGACCAAACCGGTCCTACTTGTATAAAAAGGGATTTTTATGATAAACATGCTTTCCAAAGGGCCAAAAATGCAAATTTTAGTTTAATAGGCCAAATATTTGGGCCTCACGGTTTTAGGCCCAAATTTGCGAAAAAGGGAAAGTTTTGGGGCTAAAAATGTGATTTGAGCAAAATTTGAGTCATAAATGTAAATAAACCAAATTAAGGGGTGAACATAACATTTATTTCTAAATTGGACCAAAAATGTAACATTTATCAAAACTGGGCCGAAAGTGTAAATCTTTACAAACAGTGGGCTGAAAATGCACTTTTCTGCAAAACTGGACCTTAAATGTCAAAATATATATTTTTGGACTAAAACCGTGAATTTCTAGACATTTGGGACAAAATTACAAATTGTTATACATTATGGACTAAAGTGTCATTTTTTACCAAAACTTTGGGCCTTAATTAAAAATTTGAGGCTTTTTGACCAAAAATGTTGTTTTACAAAAAAAAGGAGACTTTTTTATAATCAACTTGGTAAACCTCGAACAAAAATAAGCAACAATACAATAACAAATGAGTGAAATACATCGCTAACAATTTTATTGGGCCAAATATTCATGTTACATGGCCAATGGGCCTTAAGAGCCCATTTAAGTGTATATTTAGCCCAATATTTTCCATGTCATGTTTATTGGGCCATGCGACCCATTTACATGTTAATTTGGGCCTGAATTATGGGTCACATGTTGTTGGGTCTTCGTGGTCCATTTACATGCCTATTGCGCCCAAATTACCCACTTACATGTTATTGGGCCTTTGTGATCCACTTGCATGCTAATTGGACTTGGACTGAAATTCACATGCTTGGTAGATTATAACTATACCTTTACGTAACTATTAAACTTCATATACTTATATATGTACCTTTGGATTGATAATATATAACATACACGTAAAACATTACACATAGTACGAAAGGTTGCAAATCTAGTGAGACGTGTCGGTTGGCACCTTTGAGTGTACAATCGTAGCTTGTAGTTATAATCAGAGTCTCCTGGAGGGAGAGCGAGAGTTTGTGTATAGATCTATACAGGGTGACTCCCCACGCCTTAGCTGCTCGCTACAGCTAGACTAGGCCAGTCTAGGGCGACAAAACCTTGAGCAAATACCAACATTTGGAAAAATGTTAAGACAAGCAACCTAGTCACTATCATGTATGATTATAACAGCTCATATAGAGATTCAATACCAAATTTAACATTTCGAAGATTCAACTTATTAAACGATATAAGAACCTCGACGTTATAATAAATCAGAAAATATCGGATTTTCTGGGGAAATACAATTGTTCAATTATCACTTACTTACAATACAAAGAAATATAAACTACTTTTATATATGTCACTACCGCGAAATTCACACATGGATTTATACTTGATTTTCACATCATTTTCAAACATTTTACAGAAAATATCGGATTTTCTGGGTTTTTACGAAAGATACAAAGACTTTTACTCAACCATACTTATGAACTCACCAACATTATATATGTTGACCGTTTTCAAAACAACTTGTATTCTCATGTAATCGTTAAGAAGGAAGAATTTCAAGTATGTATGGAATTGTTTTGTGTAAAATTATTCATCGCACAATTAATACTTTGAATTTATGTGATGTATAACAATATACCTGATGTGAAAAATGCTGGTTGTTATATGAAATGTTGGTGATGAATGTGTTATGTTTCATGTGTATTCATTGTAATGATAATCCAATTGTTAGTCACACGAGCCCCCGGACGTTTCCGCCGTCTGGTTCGAGGGTGTGATAGGTTGGTATCAGAGCAATGTTTATAGTGAACTAGCATATCTAACCATACATGATATGCAACTATAAACATAATGAGACTAAATAACTCTGAACAAAACAATAATTTCACACTTATGTGCGCAAATTAGAATAACAATCTAACAATATCAAATAAAAGCTTCCGGAGGAAATTGTGCACTATGATTAAACCTGGGCAGTTATGTAGTTATATTAGGGATAAATATAGCCTGATCAACTATATTTATTCAGAATATGATCAACATGTGTTCGGGAGTAATCATAGCGGGAAATGAATCCAAAAGCCTACCTCACTCTCCAAAAACTCTAGGGCACTCAAATCTAAATAATTAAAATATACTATAGGAATAATCAAAACATGACTTGTTCCTGCACTCCCATGCAGTCATCATAGATGATGATCAGCAAGGATTACATTTCTATGAAGCGCTAGTGGCTCAAGGGATGCTTGAGGAGGATCCCGAAGAAGAACAAGGAGGAGCTCATGACGTTGGGCCCACCGAGTGCACTGATACCGAGTATGAGTTTGAGGGGACTGACGAGGACATGGAGGAAGATAAGGACACGAATGAGGCCCCTGTCAAACCACTTACCGACGAGACACACCAGGACCACCCTACTCCGCCAGCGAATCCCGTTGGTGAGGATCGTTCTGTGGAAGCAGAGGTCGCCACCCTTCGGCATCAGCTGTTTGCTATGGAGGCACGAGCTGTGCAAGCTGAGCAGGAAAGGGATAAGGTCATCATAGAAATGACCGAGATGGCTCAGTTGTTGGCGCAAAATTTTGGGATATGATTTCGCTACCACCTTTAGACATTTCTCAGTTTGATTAGGATTAGTAGTGTACCTTATTAGTATTAGGTTTCTCTTAGGCGTGCTATGCCATGTACTATCGACCCTATGTTTAAGTGATCACACTACTCATAGAGTCGTTATGCTATCAGATTTTATATTTTCCTCATGTACTGTATGCCTTCTGGCAAATTTCCATGTATCAAAACTATTAGTATTAATGAAAATGCTTTATGTTTTATCATGACGTTGTCATCTGCTATCTGTTTTATGTTCCTTGTTTTATGTTAATGCATGAAATTACTTAAATACACACATTACACGCCTAGTCTATGTCACACCCCAAAACCGAGAACGGCGGAATACGTTCTGGGGTGGAGGACGTCATGTACAGTATCATAACAAAGCATAATAGTAAAGACAAGCAACAACATCCATTGCATTAAGATAATAATTGTAATACAAACGTGTTTAGTACAAATGTTAGACACCAAAAATACATTCAAAATAAAGTGGAGTCTTATGTGTGCTCCGTCTTCTCAAAAGCTGCATCCGTACCTGTCTACTGATGACCTGAGAATACAAGTTATTTTGAAAACGTTTATCAGCATAAAGCTGGTGAGTTCATAAGTATTTAGTGTCGTTTCATGTATAAAATATTCACAATTATACATTGTAAAAGCAAGTTTCGGTGTTCGAAAATAGTATGAGCCCTAGAAAACCCTATGTTTTCCAGAAAAAGTAGTCTTCACCAAGACCCGGTGGTTTGTTTGTTCCTTTGATAATGTACAAGTTTTCCCAGTAGTTATTAGTTTGAGAATATAGTTTTAGACTTTACTCATGTATAGTAATGAGAAAAATGTTTTACCCCAACAGTATCACTGTCGGCCATATGTAATGAAATGCAGGCTCCAGGTAGTATTAAATGTACAATACTCCTCAGGGAGTCTGTTGCCTTTAATTCTTAAAGTATTAATTAAAGGTTTGAATGTGAACTCGTACGTAACCATACTGATTGACGATCGAATCCCTTTGACCCTCCGAGTCATATGTAGATGTGACATTTTGTCACCCCTAGGCCTAGACGGCTCGGACTGTAGCTAGCAGTCGGGATGTGGGAGTGTCTGTCCCGTATAGATCTATACACATAATGCCCGCTCTCCCTCCAGGAGACTCTGGTTACGCGGTGATAGCACAAAGATGTGTCGTATCGAGAAATAGTATGTCACATTCTGTTTTAGTAAGTTCTCTTGTATAGTATGTAGTGTTCTTTTTGTATAGTACATAATGTTCTCCTCGTATAGTGTATAGTGTTCTCTTGTATAGTATATAGTGTTCTCTTGTATAGTACATAGCATATATTGACTCACAACTGAACTGACTCTAGTAGTTGTCATGGCAATAGTAGTAGTGAGTAGTATCCCTTAACTATACCTATTATAGTTAAATAGTCTTGTTGGTTGCATGTCTTTGATATCCAAAGGCATTGAACTGATATGAAAACTTTTATATCTGACACAAATATATAAGATATATAACTAAGAATTCAACGAGAGTCGGACTAATAACAAAATACCCTAAGCCCACAATCAAACAAGAACAGGAAATAAGGTGAGCTATTAGTCCTAAGTCCTTCAAGTCTTACTTATATAAATATACTGGTGTAGATATGGTTTGAGAATAAAAATAGTTTAAACGAATTTTTGGAAAAATAGTTTTATAGTGATTTACACGAAAATGAATTTGGTAAGCAATTGAAAACAATTTAATTGGCAATATAGTTGAAAGTATAGAAAATCCCTTTTTGGTGATAAAACAGTTAATAGTGTAGAAAATCCTTTTGGTTGCAAGTTATAATTCACATGCGATTGTTACTATAACTTGTTTGGTTCAACTTGTATTCCCCCCATAAAACAGTTAAAAAACATTTAAAAAGGTTCATTTAGGGGTATGAACTCACCTGTAGTGAGTGAAGTGGATGGAAACGCCGGGTAGGATGCTAGGTGTCAAGTGAGGACTTGAACACACACACGGATCCTATGTAACATGTAGTGATGTATAAAGTATCCAATTAGTTGTGTAATCACTAATTAAGTGAGTAAAGGCACTTTAATGTATGAAAACACTTTGTTTCAAGTGTTAGGAGTGCTAAAGGTTGCATCTAAGGAGTGTATGGCCTCACTATGGAGTTTACACTTCACTTTGCCACACTTAAGTGTGTTTACGGTTGGAAGACCATTTCCGCCATGAGTTTACGGCCGTAAACTCATGGAAATGGTGAGTTTGTGTGTCTAAAGGTCTCATGCATCACAAGGAAGGCTCCTAGGATCAATTCGAGGGCTTGGGAAGTGATTAGGGTTCAATTGGGTACTCCCTTGGAGTTTACGGTCCTTGGACCACTCTTTGGGAGTTTACGGTCGTAAACTCTAGGGTTTACGGTCGTAAACCCTTGACCACTTCTTGGGAGTTTACGGTCGTAAACTCTGGGGTTTACGGCCGTAAACCCTTGACCACTTCAACCATTTCATGTTTTGGGGTCCTAAGCTCATCTGCACTAGTTTCATGTTCATCAAACAAGCTAAGGAAGGGTTTAGGGGCATCAAAACACCATTTGAGGTGTTTACGGTTTTGGGTTTACGGTTCTTGAATGTTCAAGAACCGTAAACTCAAGTTTATGGCCAAAAGTCACGATTTTGGGTTCCTTAGTTCATGCATGCAAGTATCTAAGCTATATCTAAGCATTAGAGAAGGTTTGGAAGTGTTTTGGGGCTTCAAAACCCGCATATAGGAGTTCACGGTTTTGGGAGGCTCCCCAAACCGTAAACACATGCATGTTGAGGTATTTGGATGATTCAAACTTGAGATGGCATGAATACTAAGTTAAACAACAAGTTAGGAAGATTACCTTTGATTTTTGAGGCTTGAAAGTGGTGTTCTTGAGCCAAACCCGATTTTAGAGAGAGAAAGTAGAGAGAGAAAGCTCCAAGGTGGGGAAAAGGCTCTAAAGGTGGACACTCCTCCTTTATATATGGCTGCCTAGTGGGGACCCACCATACACTGTCGTTTAAACGGAGCTAAATGTTTTTACCCGGTAAACTAACCGTAACCCGACTTAGTTGTTTTTATTCCGTCATTAAATATATGTTATTTTAATAACTCACAATGAATTATTTTAATAAATAAAAGTTAACGGAAAATTTTAATAGGACTAACTTTTATTAACGGAAACGGGCTACAGTGAGGGAGTAGATTTCGGGTTGTCACAGTCTACGGGATCCCAAACTCATAAAACAATAGGCACTCAACATCTTTCCATTCCATGAAAGAAAGATGCCCCAAAGACCCAACCGTGGAAACAACGCAACACCGACCCCACCTGAGATAAACCCGGTTGCATTCCAGACAGTAGTGTCCGCTGCGGTCGTTGCAACACTTGCGTAAATTCGCAAATGGAAACAACGGAGAAGGCAACGGGCAGGGAGCCGGAAGCACCAATCACGGGACAAACCATGGAGCCGTATGACCGTGCACCTACAAGGACTTCGCCAACGCCAAACCTTGGACCTTTAATGGGACAGGAGGCGTATTAGCCCCGAAGCGATGGATCGAGAAAGTAGAATCGGTCTTCGAAATCTGCGGGTGCCCGGATGAGTGTAAGGTCAAGTTCGCATCCTGCACGTTCATTGACCAAGCTCTCTCCTGGTGGAATGGCCACGTAGAGGCCATGACACTTCCGGTGGCGAACGCGATGCCCTGGGAAGAGCTGAAGGAGATGATGTTAGCAGAATACTGTCCTAAAGGTGAGATTCAGAAGATGGAACAAGAGTTGTGGAACCTCATGGTTCAAAACTCCGATATCGATGCATACATATCCAGGTTTAGTGAGCTATCTCTTTTGTGTCCTGGAATGATCACCTCAGAAGGGAAGAAGATTGAGAGGTTTTTCTGGGGATTGACTGCACCTATCCAAGGGAATGTCATTGCGGCAAACCCTGAGACGTTTGATAGCGCCAAGAGACTGGCCAAGAAACTGTATGATCACGATAACAAAAAGGGTGCCAAAACAGCAGAAGCGAAGGTCAAGAAAGAAGGTGAGAACAAGAATGGGAGAAACAACAAGCGAAAGGGAAAGAAAAACTTGGAGTCGTCTAAGAAGTAACAAACAGTGTTTGTCCATGCTGCAACACAAGCTACCACCACACCACATGCTCCAGCCTCATCCACGCCAAATGCTGCAAAGCAGTATTCAGGAAATCTTCCCAAGTGTAACAAATGCAACTTCCATCATCATGGGGAGTGCAGAGAGATGAGTTGCACAAGGTGCAACCGGAAGGGCCATACAACAAAGTATTGTAGAGCTCAGCTTCCACAGAACCAGATGACGAACAGCAAAAACAACAACAATAACAACAACACCAATGATGGAGCCAACTATACCTGTTACGGATGTGGGAAAGCCGGGCATCTCAGGCGAAACTGCCCCAATGCGAACAATCAAGGGGCAGGAGCAGCAGGGAGAGTGCTGAGAATGGGTCAGGGTGAAGCAGTGCAGGACCCAGCCATTTTCACCGGTACGTTCCTACTTAACAACTCGTATGCATTCATCCTATTTGATAGTGGGGCGGAACGAAGTTTTGTTAGTAATAAATTCAAACACTTGCTAAATAAACAACCCCAGAAGCTCAACGAACCTTTACGGTGGAAATGGCTAATGGGAAAACGGAAACAACAAAAGATACCTATATAGGATGTACGTTAACACTAAACAAACACTCTTTCCAAATAAATTTGATGCCAATAAATATTAGGAGTTTTGATGTGATCATCGGCATGGATTGGTTAAGCCCCCATCATGCCGATATTATGTGTCACGAGAAGGTCGTTCGCCTTCATCTTCCTAATCACAAAACCCTAATAATCTACGGAGATAAACCCGGCGCAAACCTTCGCCTTATTTCATGTATCAAGGCACAAAAGTGTCTATAAAAGAACTACGTATTCCTTGCTCATGTTGTGGATAAAACCAAAGAGGAAGCGAGCATTCACAACATCCCAGTGGCGTGTGACTTCCCGGATGTGTTTCCAGAAGATCTTCCGGGAATAACCCCAGAACGACAAATCGAATTCCGAATCGACCTAGTGCCTGGAGCCACTCCAATAGCCAAATCACCCTATAGGTTGGCCCCTGCTGAAATGCAGGAATTATCAAGCCAACTAAGCGAACTCCTGGATAAAGGATTCATCAGACCCAGCTTCTCGCCATGGGGAGCTCTGATTCTTTTCGTTAAAAATAAAGACGGATCCTTTAGGATGTGCATCGACTATAGGGAATTAAATAAACTCACCATCAAAAACCGGTATCCACTTCCACGAATCGATGATCTATTTGACCAGCTTCAAGGAGCTAGTTACTTTTCAAAGATAGATCTGAGATCCGGTTATCATCAACTCAAAGTCCGAGATGAGGACATTCCTAAGACTGCTTTCCAAACGCGTTACGGTCATTATGAATTCGTCATAATGCCCTTCGGTCTAACAAGTGCCCTCGCTGCATTTATGGACCTCATGAATCGAGTCTGCCGCCCATTCCTTGATAAATTCATAATCGTTTTCATCGACGAGATTCTCGTGTACTCTCTAAGCGAAGAAGATCATAGCCAACACCTCCGACAGATTATAGAAACCCTACGGGCTGAAATGTTGTATGCGAAATTCTCCAAGTGCGAGTTCTGGCTCCACAGTGTGAACTTCTTGGGCCATGTAGTCAGTCAGGAAGGAATACATGTGGACCCCTCCAAGATCAAAGCAATCAGAAACTGGGCAATTCCGTCAACGCTAACAGAAATTTGCCAATTCTTCGGTCTTCCAGGATACTACCGAAGATTCATTCAGAACTTCTCCAAGATAGCCAAACCCCTCACCACGTTGACCCAAAAAGGCGTACCCTTCAAATGGACCGAGAAGCAAGAGTTTGCCTTCCAAACCTTGAAGCAAGCCCTCTGTAGTGCTCCAGTGCTATCCCTACCGGAGGGAACCGAAGACTTCATAGTTTACTGTGATGCTTCGAATCAAGGTTTAGGTTGTGTCCTCATGCAACGAGAGAAGGTCATTGCTTATGCATCCAGGCAACTGAAAATGCATGAAGTAAATTACACCACGCATGATCTTGAAATGGGGGCGGTGGTCTTCGCCTTAAAAATTTGGAGGCACTACCTATATGGTACCAAGTGCACCATATTTACAGACCACAAGAGCCTTCAGCACATTCTAAATCAAAAGGAACTAAACATGAGGCAGCGAAGATGGGTTGAGCTGTTAAATGATTGTGAGTGTGAGATCGAATATCATCCCGGCAAGGCTAACATGGTAGACGATGCCCTGAGCAGAAAGGAGTATTCAAGTCGTCGTGCGACGACTCTGTCAATCACCATCCAATCTCATCTAGCCTCACAGATCAAAGAAGCCCAACTGGACGCATTGAAGTCGGAAAATGTCGTTGGTGAGTCACTACGAGGAATGGAGAAGGAGCTCGAAGCTAGAGATGATGGAACCCACTACTTCATGAATAGTATCTGGGTTCCCAAAATTGGGGGATTCAGAGAGAAAGTCATGTATGAAGCCCACAAGACGCGATATTCTATTCATCTGGGATCAGATAAAATGTATTTGGATATCAAGCAGCAAAATTGGTGGCCTAATATGAAGGCAGAGATAGCTACTTTCGTGGGCAAGTGTCTTACTTGGGCCAAGGTGAAAGTGGAATACCAAAAGCCCTCGGGACTATTGCAACAACCAGTGATACCCGAGTGGAAATGGGAACGGATTACCATGGACTTCGTGATCAATTTGCCAAACACAGTAGACGGATTGGATTCTATCTGGGTAACTGTCGATAGATTAACAAAATCTGCTCATTTCTTGCCAATAAAAGAGTCCTACAAGATGGAAAAACTAACCCTAATTTACCTTAAGGAGGTTGTGAAACTCCATGGAGTGCCAGTATTGATTATCTCGGATCGAGATAGCAGTTTCACTTCAAGGTTCTGGCAATCTCTTCAGAAGGCAATGGGAACACAGCTAGATATGAGCACTGCCTACCACCCACAGACGAATGGTCAGAGTGAGCGTACCATCCAGACACTCAAGGATATGCTCCGAGCTTGCGTGATTGACTTCGGGAAGTCATGGGATACCCACTTTCCTATGATCGAGTTCTTCTATAACCACAGTTATCACAAGAGCATCATGGTTGCTCCCTTCGAGGCTCTTTATGGTCGTAAGTGCAGATCGCCCCTATGCTGGGCCGAGGTGGGTGACACTCAACTAGCAAAATGTGACAACCCGAAATTTCTATCTTGTACATCTAATCAATGTTAAACTCTTTTCTGTTATCTTTTAGCACTGTTTTAGGGTTCGTTTAAGTGTTATAAGCTTGAGTGCAACCAAGGTTGAGCCTAGGGATGAGTTGTCAATGTCGCAAAGTAGCAAACCTGGCCATACACTCCTTTTGGAGGAGTGTGCGGCCGTACGCATGGGTGTACGGCCGTACACCCCCTTATGGCCACACACCCACACCTATGTATATGCGTAGACCTCCTTCTTTCATTCCTTTCTTCCTTTGGCTGCACACTACTCCCTTTCGCTCAAGCTTCTTCAACCGTGAACCCTTCCAAGGCTTCAAAAACGTGAGTTTTCCATCACCCAACTTATTATACTTGAAGGACCTCTTGATCTAAGCCTTGATTCATCAAAATTCAACATGATTCATCATCCTTTGAAGGAGTACGGCCGCACACCTTCATAAGGTTGGCCGTACACCCCTTTAAGGCTCTCCAAAGTGAGAGTTCGGCCCCTATCTTCTAGTTGGACATGATACTAGCCTTGATGCACCTTAAAGTCGACAACATTAGCATAAACATGAAGGGTGTACGGCCGCACACCCCTTTGTACGACCGCACACACACCCTAGGGCCGCAAACCCACTTTGATGATCATTTTAGGCCTCAAACTTGCACTACAACCAAGCATTGGACCTATAACACTTCCTTGATGCTTTTCAGGGCCTTGAAACACCTCAACATGCACACTTTTTCATTAGTGTACGGCTGTACACTCATGGGCCGCACACCCAGGGCCGTACACACCCTTACGGTGGCCGTACACCTCCTTCACTCAATCCCATATGGTTTTAACACTTAGTCGAAGCATTTCCGAGTCCTTAGAGTGGTTTCCTATCATGTCTAAGTCGTGAAATACCCTAAATTGAATCATATATGTGTTATTACATGTTAAATAGGATCCAATTGTGTTCGAGGCTTCATTTCACACTCCGCATCTCTTATCGATCCTTCATACAAACCACTCACTCGAGGTGAGTTCATACCCCTATGCTTTTATGATTTTTAAACGTTTTCAGGGGGGAATACAAGCCAAACACAAATGCTTTTGTGAACTAATACAAAGGGACTTTTAACAAGTATAATACTCATGCAATTGATTCAGACAAACGATTTTCACACTTGTATAAAATATTTAGATATCTCATCCGTTTTGTACTATGTTGAGCATAAGGGATGTTTTCAACTTGCAACCAAAATTGCATAGTTTTTCAGATTCAACATTCACATCATATACATGTATACTATAATAGGTATAGTTTAGGGTTTTCAAAACATAACTTTTACGAATTTAGAAGTTATTCACCACTAAACATATAAACTATGGCAGATTTAGTTTATGGTATTGTTTACTACAAGGGCATGACATTTTATAATTATTTAAGTATAATTATTACCGTATACCGCATCCAACAGATTCTAATACAAGAAAACACTTTAGAATTACATGTAAACTAGATTGTACAACATTGTGAGGCTCTACTTCAAAACTGTACCCTTAGGTGTACTGAATTAAATCCTATCATAGTATAACCAGAGTCTCCTGGAGGGAGAGTGTGAGATTTGTGAATAGATCTATTTGGGATTGACAATCCCACACCTGAACTGCTAGCTACAGTTAGGTAGACATGCCTGGAGTGACAAATGTCAATTATCCAACACTTGAAGAACGTTGTAAAGGTCACTAGGTCATATCAATCATGGTTATACGACTCACAATAAATATAAACTAATCATTTGTTTACGTGATTTCACTCTTCAATGGTTTTATTGTAAGTAATAAACCTACTATACATACTGGTGTTAGCCAGGGTTTTCACACTATATGATACTTACGTTACTGGTGGTAGCCAAGGATTTCATGCAAGTACTTTCAGATATAAGAACAGAATTCAATAACGAACTTACAATGGGTCTTAGGGTTTAAGGGTACTTTTCATTACTTAAGAAAATATTGCATTTTCTTGGAAACATACAAACCTTTCTACAAATTTATGAATAGATTTTTGCACATAACCTCGCTTATGAACTCACCAGCTTTATGCTGAAACTCTTTCAAAACTGCTTGTTTTCTCAGGAAATCAGTAGACAGGTACCTCCTGGAGTTTTGGGAAGTTGGAGCAACTAAAGTCATGTCTTTAAATTTTACTTTCACTTTTGATGTATTTAAACAAGACTTAATAAGATGTAAACCTTTTTCATATATGTATTCAATGTAATGGTTGTGTTTACTATGATTGCTATGATACCATGGTTGTGATACTACACATGACGTCATCCACCCCCGAATGTTTCCGCCGTTCCGGTTTGGGGGTGTGACAGATTGGTATCAGAGGTCTTGTTTATAGTGAACTAAGTATACCGAACCTTACATGGTATACAACTATAAACACTAAGGGGCTGATGTACTTTGAACTAAAAGTATACTTTTAAAAATATAAGTATTTTATAAGAAGTATACACGTATACATACTTAACAGAACCAGAGTCATAGGTAGAACAAAACAAAAGTATTGGGATGTTGAACATTGTGGTTAAACCTGGGCAGTTATGTAATCATGTCTAGGATCAATATAGCCTGATCAACTATATTTATTCAGGACATGACCAACATGTGCTTGGGGGTGACTGTGGTGTTGCAGCAAGCCTAAAAGTTACCAAGTATACATACATCAGATATCGGTAGAACAAAAACATACAACTTAAAATACTATAGGAGTATTTTAGCTAGAGCCGAATACGGTATAGATATTCATTCCAAGTGTTGCTAAATATTTCTTCTTAGCGATAGTTACTTGCATTAGTAACCCTTCTCTAGATATCGCTTCATAGAACACTTTAACTTTCAGGATGAGATATATCTTGTTTCATATATCTTGATTTAAAGTTAGGGGACTTATCATCCTCTTCTTCCTGATTGTTCTAGAATGAGATGCCTCCCCGAAGAAGACTCATCAGAAGGAACAACAACACTCCGCCACCACCGCCTCCTCAGTTCGATCCCGTTATGTTCCAGGCAGCAGTTACAGCCGCCGTGACTGCAGCAATGGCACAAGTGAACTCTGGTGGATCCGGAAGTGGTACTCATTCTCAAAACCTTGGTGATTAGGGACGTGAAAAAGGAGTGTTCCTACAAAGACTTCATGAACCCAAAACCTAAACCCTTCAATGGCAATCGAGGTGTTATTGCCCTAACTAGATGGTTCGATAAGATCGAATCCATCTTCGAAATTTGTTCCTATTCCGAAGCTAATAAGGTGAAATTCGCCGCTTGCACTTTCACCGATAGAGCATTGACCTGGTGGAATGGTCAAGTCAAAACCCTGACCCTGTCAGTGGCTAATGCCATGGGCTGGGAAAGACTGAAGGAACTTATGCTCGCTTAATACTGCCCAAGGGGCGAGATGCAGAAGTTAGAACACAAGCTCTAGAACCTGAAGATCAAGGGTTCTGACATTGCTGCCTACACAGCTCGATTCTGCGATCTAACTCTCCTCTGTCCGGGAATGGTCACCCCAGAAAGAAAGAAAATTGAAAGGTACATCTGGCGACTGACGCCCCCAACTCAAGGGAATGTCTTGGCTACTAAGCCCACTTCTTTTGATAGCGCCAAGTGCCTGACGCAGACTCTGATAGATCACGGGGTCGATCTTGATGAGGTGACAGCCGTTCCCGAGCCACAAAAGGAGAGTGGTGGGAAGAAGAAAAGTTTCTGGAACAAACGAAAGGGCCAGTCTTCACAAGAGCCCTCCAAGGAACAACAAATATTGGCAGTCCACGCTGCTACTACTCCTATTGCTGTTCCAACCACCCAAACTCCTACTGGTGGTTATGTTGGAAACCTACCTCTATGCAACAAGTGTAAATTTCATCATCACAGACCCTGCCATGATTTGAAATGCAACAACTGTGGAAAGAAGGGACACACGGCTCGATACTACAAGACACCCGTTCAACCAACCAATCAGGCTCCTGGGGCAGGCGCTGGTCAAGCCTGCTATGGATGTGGAGAGGTTGGGCACTTCAAAAGAGATTGTCCCAAAGCATCAACAACTAGAAACACAGGGAGGGTACTAGCTATGGGAGAGGAGGAAGCAGTCGCTGATCCTATCGTGGTTACGGGTACGTTCCTCCTTGACAACTCTTATGCATTCATTCTTTTCGATTCTGGTGCGGAGAGGAGTTTTGTTAGTCATGCATTCAAACATCTACTCAAATGTAAATCCCAACCTTTACCTGAAAGATTTATCGTCGAGATGGCTAACGGAAAGAAAGAGAGCATTAACGACATATTCATAGGCTGTACCCTTACCCTAGACGATCATTCCTTTCCCATCGATCTTATGCCAGTTTCCATAAAGAGCTTCGATGTCATAATTGGCATGGATTGGTTGAGCCCCAATCGTGCTGATATCCTTTGCTATGAGAAAGCTATCCGTCTCAATCTTCCCTCTGGCAGAGCGCTTACTATTTATGGTGATAAACTCAGTTCGAACCTTCGTATCATTTCATGCATCAAAGCCCAGAACTATCTACGGAAGGAATGTCATGCATTCCTAGCTCATGTCACTGACAAATTGCAAAAAGGTAAAGACCTCGAGAACATCCCCGAAGTCTGCAACTTTCCCGATGTCTTCCCTGAAGATCTTCCAGGAATTCCTCCCGAGCGCCAAGTCGAGTTTCGTATCGACTTAATCCCCGGAGCTACTCCTGTAGCTAAATCTCCATACCGCCTAGCACCGGCGGAAATGCAAGAGTTATCCAGCCAGCTCAATATTGATCAACAAAGGATTCATAAGGCTGAGTTCCTCACCCTGGGGAGCTCCGATCCTATTCGTGAAGAAGAAAGATGGATCCTTTCGGATGTGCATCGATTATCGAGAACTGAACAAGCTGACCATCAAGAACCGTTATCCTTTACCCAGAATCGACGACCTCTTCGACCAACTTCAGGGAGCTAGTTATTTCTCAAAGATAGACCTTAGATCAGGGCACCATCAGTTACGAGTCCACAAGAATGATGTGCCCAAGACAGTATTCCAAACTCGCTACGGACACTACGAGTTCGTAGTAATGCCCTTCGGTCTAACCAACGCCCCGACAATATTCATGGACCTGATGAATCGGGTGTGCCGCCCTTTCCTAGACAAGTTCGTGATCGTTTTCTTTGACGATATACTTGTCTATTCGCGGAGCGAATATGATCATAAACAGAACTTGAGACTAGTGCTAGAAACATTAAGGGCGGAGAAGCTTTATGCAAAATTCTCAAAGTGTGAGTTCTGGATCAGGAAGGTAAGTTTCCTTGGACACGTGGTTAGCAAGGAAGGAATACACGTGGAACCTTCCAAAATCAAAGCGATTGAGAATTGGTCAGCACCAAAGACACCCACAGAAATCCGCCAATTCTTGGGTCTCACTGGCTATTATCGCAGATTCATCCAAAACTTCTCCAAAATCGCTAAGCCTTTAACCACCCCGACACAGAAAGGTGTAACCTTTAGTTGGGGAGAAAAACAAGACACTGTGTTTCAAACATTGAAGCACACCCTATGCAGCGCACCTATCTTGTCCCTGGATGAAGGGACAGAAGACTTCGTTTCCTACTGTGATGCATCCAATCAGCGCCTAGGTTGTGTGCTCATGCAGCGAGGAAAGGTTATCGCCTATGCCTCGAGGCAGCTGAAAACACACGAAGTCAATTGCACAACTCACGATCTAGAGTTGGGAGCAGTGGTCTTCGCGTTAAAGATCTGGAGACATTATCTCTATGGAACCAAGTGCACTGTCTTCACTGACCATAAGAGCTTACAACATATCTTTAATCAGAAAGAGTTAAACATGAGGCAGCGGCGATGGGTAGAGCTTCTTAGTGATTACGAGTGCGATATACGCTACCATCTTGGCAAGGCCAATGTAGTAGCAGATGCCCTCAGCCGAAAGGAGTATTCAGGTCGTAGAGTGAAGGCATTGACAATAACCATCCATTCCCAATTATCCACACAAATAAGAGAGGCTCAGCTGGAAGCCTTAAAACCAGAGAACATGTCAGATGAAGCTCTGAGAGGAATAGAAAAGAATTTTGAGGTCAAGGGAGATGGAGTTTACTATTTCATGAACCAGATCTGGACCCCAAAGTACGGTGGGTACAGGGAGGTTGTCATGAACGAGGCTCACAAGACTAGATACTCCGTTCACCCAGGTTCAGATAAGATGTATCTGGACCTCAAGCAAATCTATTGGTGGCCGAACATGAAAGCAAAGATCGCTACTTTCGTGGGCAAGTCCTGACTTGCGCCAAGGTGAAGGTAGAATATCAAAAGCCCTCAGGTCTACTTCAGCAGCCAGAAATACCTGAGTGGAAGTGGGAGATAATTACCATGGATTTCATCACTAAGTTACCCAGATCTCCGAGTGGGCACGACGCGATCTGGGTAATTGTCGATCGACTAACTAAATCTGCTCACTTCTTGCCAATCAAAGAAAACTTCAAAATGGAGAGACTCACATGAATATACCTTCGAGAAATAGTTCGCCTTCATGGAGTGGCTGTATCCATTATCTCCGATCGAGATAGCAGGTTTACCTCGAGATTCTGGCAATCATTATAGAAGGCTCTTGGAACTAAAATGGATAGGAGCACCGCTTATCATCCACAGACACATCGACAGAGTGAGAGAACAATCCAGATATTGGAAGATATGTTAAGAGCCTGCGTCATCGACTTCGGTATGTCGTGGGACACTCATCTACCCTTGGTCAAATTTTCCTACAAAAACAGCTACCATACCAGTATCAAGGCTGCGCCGTTTGAAGCCCTCTATGGCCGTAAGTGTAACGCCCCGTTTCTGGTATGTATTTAATTCATTAAATGTCATTTTATAAGATCTACTCGACGAGTTGTAGCCCTGACTCGTCGAGTAGATGCCAGGTTTGGACACGGGTTTAAGTGACCTACTCGGCGAGTCCACGCCTTGACTCGACGAGTAGGCCAGTCTGGGGGAAACCCTAATATTTAGGGTTTTCACCCTGTTTAAGCAACATTGTAGGCCTCCTGTCCAGCCTCCATCACCTCCAGAGCAGTACTCCCAAAACCCTAATCCTCCATAATTGAATTTGAGCTTTCTTTGTGATTTTGAGAGTTATTTGGTGTACTTGAAGCTTGTGAGAAGAAGAGGAACAAAGAAGACTTCAAGAGAAGATAGTAGATCCAGGAACAACATCAGCTTCTCTTCACTTTCTGGTAATCAAGCCTCATACTTAACTTGTAGTTTCATAGATCTCCTTGTGGTCATCTTTATGAGGTTTTGGGTCCAAGGAGATTGATCCTTGGGACTTGGACGTCCCAAGTCGATCTACACACAGATCTGGAACCTTGGAGGGTCCTCATGGCATAAAGGTGCCATCTTTATGGCCATGAGAACCCCAAGTATGAAATAAACCCCCATTTTTGGTCCTTTGAGCATAAATGTCCCATGCATGAACGTAAAGTTCATGACTTTACGTGCCATATCGATCTTAGGAGCCTAGATCTACCTTCTAGATAAGTTTTGCACATTAGAAATCGAATTATTAGACTTGGACATGCATGGACTCGGCGAGTCGTTCTTGGGACTCGGCGAGTCGTGAGTTGGTTCCCAAAATTGTTATGACTCAGAGGAACCCATTTTAGTTCAGAAGGGATTTGGATGAGTCCAGGGAAGGGACTCAATGAAATGGACAAAGACATGGATTTGGAAACCATGGGACTCGGTGAGTGCAGGAACGTACTCGACGAGTCTATGACCATCTCCCAACACACGAAGACGGACTCGACGAGTTGTTCATACAACTCGGCAAGTCAAAGACTACTTCATTTGATGAAGATAGACTCGACGAGTTAAGGAGGTACTCGGCGAGTCAGATGAGGATTGTCCCAAGGTTATAGTTGAAGGAAAACTCATCGAGTTCTTGCTAAACTCGACGAGTGAAGACGAGATGGGGATAGATGAAAGGATTGGGACTCGGCGAGTTGGCGGGCCAACTCGGTGAGTCCGATCAACTGGAAAGTTGACTTTGACCAGGATGGGACTTTAGCCAGGGGTAAAATGGTCAATTTACCCTAAGGATAGTTGTCGGTTTCTGACTAAGTGTCATTGTGGAAATTATAGTCGGAGAGTCGCCGGAGCAGCAGTCAGATATTTGCACTTAGTGTTCAGCATCCAGTTACGCGAGGTGAGTTTCCTCCTTTAGGAACGGGTCTATGGCTACAATGTCGGCCCGTTTAGATATAGTATTTCCGGATTTTGGTTTGATGTCGGGGTGATCCCGAGAAGTAGTATGTATGCCTGATGTTTGTGATTCATGCATGTTTAGGTTATGTGCTTTGTGTTTCGGCCTTCGGTCCGATGTCGGGCAAGCCTGATTCAGTAGTTATATGTTTAAGTTACATGTTTATGTATATGTTATGTTCAGTTACTTCCGGACTTCGGTCCGATGAAGTGGGCGAGGCCAGAGTTATTCCGGACTTCGGTCCGATGTTGTGGGCAAGGCCCGAGTTATTACGGACTTCGGTCCGATGTAGTGGGCAAGGCCCGAGTTATTCCGGACTTCGGTCCAATGTAGTGGGCAAGGCCTGAGTTATTCCGGACTTCGGTCTGATGCAGTGGGCAAGGCCCAAGTTATTACGGGCTTCGGTCCGATGCAGTGGGTAAGGCCCAGTATGTGCTTTGTGTGTCATTGTATGGTATGTGGTAGTTTGGGGGAGCTCACTAAGCTTTGTGCTTACAGTTTTCAGTTTTGGTTTCAGGTACTTTCACTAGCAAAGGGAAGGGCTCGGGATGATCGCATGGCACACACCACAATCTACAGCCTGGGAGTTTTACTCTGATATTTTGATATGATATTTGACGTGAGATTTTACATGTGATAGATATGAGATTTTGAAACGCATAGTTTATGATTTTCATACTTTGGTAATGAAATGATGGTTTTAATTATGTTTTAAAAATGAAATTTTTGGAACGTGTTTTTTGGATGTTCCAAGTTAGTATCAGAGCCTTGGTTTGAGGGATTCGGGGACACTTCCGGGTCTGTCTGAACTCAAACTAAGGAAGTGGTATAAATTTTCAAAAGAAAAAGAATTTTTTTTAGAAAGAAAAGAACTTTGAAAAGAGAAAAGGGTGTGGTGCATGCAATCACCCGAGCTCAAGTAAGTACTCCCAAATTACCCATAAAAGTTTATGCTATGATTATCAGCTTTATTAGAACCGCATGCTAGACTAGGACTAAGGATCTAGGAAGGATGCCTTATGTGCCTGTGATATGTGTTCAGCTTTATGAGAACTGCAAGCTAGTACAGATTAGTCAGTATGATAGCCAGAGTAGTAGATGCTTGATTATGTGTATTCGATGCTCGAATGCTGCTTGCTTTGTGCTTTTAGGAGTCTTAGTTATCTTTCACTAAGTAGTAAACGAATATGTTACGTTGCATATTGCAAGGATTAAATAATTTCAGAAGGTTAAGTCTAGCCCTATTTCGCAGCTCTTGTTTGAGTCCAACCGTTGTAGGGTAGGATCTCTCATTCAAAGAATTATCTAGTCTGAGTAAGATGTAATAGTATTCGCGAGCTAGTTAGGGAAGGAAAGCAGGGACTTCTTATGCAGCTGATGGCGGAGAGTGGGTTGGTGATTTCCCTAGGGCAAGCCTAGGAAGAGTTTAGCGTGAGATCAGCATTAGTAGTAGTAGAAGGGACTTGGTGGAGTCAAGGCAGTTCTTGAGGAAAGTACGGATAGATGTGGAAGGTAGTATGGGCCCGTACTACTAAAAGCTGAGGACTGTACTCGAATCAAGGAAGGTTGAGATGAGACCAGGGAACTTGTAGTATGTGTGATCCCTCTAGTTATGAGTAGTATTCTGACTTGGTTTTGATGTATTTTCAGAATGGTGGTTTTACGACCCAAACCATCAGTCGCCAGTTCAGGTGTCGGGAGGGATTGGGCTTGGGTTCTGGAGCCGGACAGTTAGATGAGCAGACCAATGAGTTTATCTCCTCGAAGGTCACACTCACCATACTAGACCAGACCCCTGTGATTTTCCGGTCGGTCAAGGAGGGTATCTTAGAGCTTCTGGATGAGAAGCTGAGCGCATTCCGTATTGAGATATCGGCCATGATGGGATCGCGCTCGTTGACTTTCAGGGAGTGCAGAGCTTGTGAAGCTCCCGACTACCATGGGGCTCGGGACCCCATTGTGAGTACCAGATGGTTGGCAGATGTCGCCAATGCGTTCCACACCAGTAGATGTCGGGAGAGCCATTGGGACAAGGTCAGAATAGCATCCTGTCTTCTGAAGGACATGGCACGAGATTGGTGGGAGGAGGTCGGGAGAGCCATTGGAGATGACACTGTGTTGGATGCGATGACCTGGAGTGATTTCACGACCAGTTTCAGGGCCAAGTTTGCACCTGTCATTGAGGTGCAGCAGCTTGCTAGGGAGTTTCAGGACCTCCAGCAGATGACAGAGACTGTGGCGGAAATTACCGCCAAGTTTAGGGAGAGGGCCCTTCTTGTTCTGTAGTATGTGGTGGTCGAGGAGATGAAGAAGGCCCGATATCATGAGATGTTGCGGAGTGATATCCGCTAGTTCGTGAGCCGTTCCAGCTGCAAGACGCTGGAGGACATGATTTCGAGGGCTCGTGAGAGGGAGATTGACCTAGAGGTGGAGAGGAAGAGGAAGCCAGAGGTGGCGTATGGTGCAGCAAGTTCAGGAAAGATGCCTAAGGTATCAGATCCTGGATCTCAGAGCCAGCAGAGCTACGGTCGTTGTGGCAAATGCGGCAGGATGCATGAGGGGGCATGCAAGGCAGGGTGTTCGGGCTGCTACAAGTGCGGCCGAACGGGTCACATGAGCCGAGATTGTACAGCTACTACCACCACCGCACCAGCTTCAGACCTGATTTGCTTTCAGTGCAATCAGAAGGGAAACAAGCGGTCCCAATGCCCGAGCTTAGCAGTAGCAAGGAAGGTGGTAGCACCTTCTCCTGCCATCTTGAGGATTACAGATGGCCGTCAGGGTCGGACTGAGGTGCCTGCGGCGCGGAGCAGGGCTTTTCAACTTACTGCAGAGGAGGCACGAGCAGCTCATGACGTGGTGACGAGTATGTATTTCTCTCTTACCTCTGTATTTGATATTATTTGTTTCTCATGATTATGTGTTTGTGTATAGGGTCGTTCTTAGTGAACGGCATCTCAGCTATGGTATTATTTGATTCGGGGGCTACCCGATCAATTGTATCGCTCGCACTTAGCAAGCGATTTAGCAGAGCTCCGGGGGAGCTGGATTGCCCACTCGACGTGGAGATAGCAGATGACAGGACAGTTAGGGTCACGAGAGTTCATAGAGGATGCACACGGTGGTTATTTGATGAGCAGTTCCTAGTAGATTTGGTCCTTATTACCCTGCGAGGGAATAAGGTTATAGTGGGTATGGATTGGCTGAGTTCCAATGGAGTAGTGATTGATTGTGAGCTACAGTTGGTGAGGATTCGCACTCCTAGTGGGGGAGAGTTAGTGATTCAGGGTGAGAGGCCACAGCACAGACCAATTCTTTGTTCAGCAGCGAGACTGAGGCGCTATTTCCAGCAGGGTTGAGCGGGGTACATTGCCTATGTTATGGATACATGGGATAAGGGTAAGGCGACGGTTGATGATGTAGCGGTGGTACGAGAGTACCCGGATGTATTCCCGGAGGATTTGCCTGGGATACCTCCTGAGAGACAGGTTGAGTTTCGGATTGACCTGGTTCCTGGTGCGGCTCCGATAGCCAAGGCACCGTATCGGTTGGCTCCTCCCGAGATGCAGGAGTTGTCTACGTAGCTGAAAGAGCTGGTAGACAAGGGCTTTATCAGGCCAAGCAGTTCACCATGGGGAGCCCCGATCCTGTTTGTGAAGAAGAAGGACGGGTCGCACCGTATGTGCATTGATTACCGGGAGCTGAATAAGGTAACGGTGAAGGAACCGTTACCCACTCCCAAGGATAGATGATTTGTTCGATCAGCTTCAGGGGGCATCTTGGTTTTCGAAGATTGATCTACGGTCCGGATATCACCAGATGCGGGTTAGAGATGATGATGTGTAGAAGACCGCCTTTAGGACCCGCTATGGTTATTATGAGTTTGTGGTGATGCCGTTTGGGCTCACCAATGCTCCAGCCGCGTTCATGGACCTCATGAACCGCGTGTGTAGGCCGATGCTGGATCGGTCTGTGATAGTATTCATTGATGACATCTTGGTCTATTCCAAGACAGAGGATCAGCACGAGGAACACCTGAGGGAGGTGCTTGAGACCATGAGGAAGGAGATACTTTTCACGAAGTTCTCCAAGTGCGAATTCTGGTTGCACGAGGTGAAGTTTTTGGGGAACGTTGTCAACCAGAAGGGTATATTAGTAGATCCGGCCAAGATTGAGGCCGTGATGCAGTGGGAGGTCCCGAGGTCTCCATCCGAGATTCAGAGCTTCCTGGGATTGGCAGGGTACTACAGGAGATTCATCCAGGATTTCTCCAAGATAGCAGTACCATTGGCCCGACTGACCAAGAAGTCGGTAGTGTTTCGTTGGGGTCCTGAGCAGCAGACAGCCTTTGAGACGCTCAGGCAGCGACTGTGCGAGGCGCCGATTCTTACCCTGCCAGAGGGAGTAGATGACTTGGTAGTCTACTATGAAGCTTCGATCACAGGTATGGGAGCAGTGTTGATGCAGCGGGGGCATGTGATAGCTTATGCCTCGAGACAGTTGAAGCCTCATGAGGCTAAATTCCTGACGCATGATTTGGAGTTGGGGGCTGTAGTGTTCGCCCTCAAGATTTGGCGGCATTTCCTCTATGGGGTCCGGTGTACTATTTACACGGACCACAAGAGTTTAAGGTACCTCATGGATCAGCCGAATCTGAACATGAGGCAGCATCGGTGGTTAGACGTGGTAAAGGATTACGATTGTGAGATCCTCTACCACCCGGGCAAGGCCAACGTAGTGGCCGACGCCCTGAGCTGCAAGGCGGTAGCGGCTCCGATTCGAGATATCTGCTTGAGGATGACAGTAGTTACCCCACTGTTGGATAAGATTAGGGAGGCACAGGTTGAGGGCCTGAAAGAGGAGCGCCAGAAGTGCGAAAGGATAGTTGGCCGAATGGCTTCGTTTGATTATGACAGCCGAGGGTTGTTGGCCCTGCATGGGAGGGTCTGGGTTCTGTACTGGGTCGGAGTGAGGCAGATATTGAATGATGAGCCCCACAAGTCTCGGTTCTCCATCCATGTAGGGGCGACGAAGATGTATCGGGATCTTCGCCCATATTATTGGTGGCCCTGCATGAAGCGGGACGTCGCCTGGTACGTTGAGAGGTGCCTGACCTGCATGAAGGTCAAGGCGGAGCACCAGAGGCCGCATGGAAAGATGTATCCATTGGATATTCCAGTATGGAAGTGGGAGGATATCACTATTGATTTTATTACTAAGCTTCCCAGGACCGCACGTGGGGTTGATTCGATATGGGTCGTCGTGGATCGACTGACCAAGAGCGCTCATTTCATACCGATTCAGGAGAGCATCTCGGCCGAAAAGCTGGCCAAGATTTATGTACGATAGGTAGTGGCACGTCATGGAGTGCCTGTCTCAGTGGTGTCAGACCGAGACGTCCGATTTACTTCCAGATTTTGGAAGCGGTTTCACGACGAGATGGGTACTCGTCTCCATTTCACGACGAGATTTTGGAAGCGGTTTACTTCCAGACTCTCAAGGACATGCTTCGAGCATGTGTGCTAGAATTCAGTGGCAGTTGGGATACGTATCTTCCATTAGCGGAATTTTCGTATAACAACAACTACCACTCTAGTATGGACTGGCCTCCCTTCGAGATGCTCTACGGGAGGAAGTGTAGGACCTCAATCTGCTGGGGTGAGTTCGGTCAGTGAGTCATAGGGAGTACAAAGGTGGTACTCAAAACTACAGAGCGGATTCAGCAAGTCCGAAGCAGGCTCCAGACCGCTCAAAGTCGACAGAAGAGTTACGCCGACAAGCGGCGTTCGGACTTGGAGTTTCAGGTGGGGGATATGGCCCTCCTGAAAGTGTCACCCTGGAAGGGTGTTATCAGGTTTCGGAAGCGGGGCAAGCTGGGCCCCAGGTTCATTGGTCCGTTTAGGGTTTTGGCCCGAGTGGGACCGGTTGCTTATCGATTAGATCTTCCAGCAGAGCTCAGCCAGATCCACAGCACGTTCCATGTTTCTCAGTTAGGGAAGTGCTTAGTGGATGATTCAGCAGTGGTACCCCTGGAGGACATTCAGGTTGACGATAGCCTGAAGTATATCGAGAGACCAGTGGCGATTCTAGATCGCAAGGTGAAAGAGCTGAGGAACAAGAGAGTAGAGTTAGTGAATGTGCAATGGTAGCACCGGAAGGGTTCAGAGTGGACATGGGAGCCTGAGGAGGAGATGAGGGAGCACTACCTGGAGTTGTTTCAAGATGCAGCAGACTTCGAGGACGAAGTCTAAGACAAGTGAGGGAGAATTGTAATGCCCCGTTCCTGGTACGTATTTAATTCATTAAATGTCATTTTATAAGATCTACTCGACGAGTTGTAGCCCTGACTCGTCGAGTAGATGCCAGGTTTGGACGCGGGTTTAAGTGACCTACTCGGCGAGTCCACGCCTTGACTCGACGAGTAGGCCAGTCTGGGGGAAACCCTAATATTTAGGGTTTGCACCCTATTTAAGCAACATTATAGGCCTCTTGTCCAGCCTCCATCACCTACAGAGTAGTACTCCCGAAACCCTAATCCTCCATAAGTGAATTTGAGCTTTCTTTGTGATTTTGAGAGTTATTTGGTGCACTTGAAGCTTGTGAGAAGAAGAGCAAGAAAGAGGACTTCAAGAGAAGATTGTAGATCCAGGAACAACATCAGCTTCTCTTCACTTTCTGGTAATTAAGCCTCATACTTGACTTGTAGTTTCTTAGATCTCCTTGTGGTCATCTTTATGAGGTTTTGGGTCCAAGGAGATTGATCCTTGGGACTTGGACGTCCAAAGTCGATTTACACACAGATCTGGAACCTTGTAGGGTCCTCATGGCATAAAGGTGCCATCTTTATGGCCATGAGAACCCCAAGTATGAAATAAACACCCATTTTTGGTCCTTTGAGCATAAATATCCCATGAATGAACGTAAAGTTCATGACTTTACGTGCCATATCGATCTTAGGAGCCTAGATCTACCTTCTGGATGAGTTTTACACATCAGAAATCAAATTATTAGACTTGGACATGCATGGACTCGGCGAGTCGTTCTTGGGACTCGGCGAGTCGTTCTTGGTTCCTAAAACTGTTATGACTCAGAGGAACCCATTTTAGTTCAGAAGGGATTTGGATGAGTCCAGGGAAGGGACTCAATGAAATGGACAAAGACATGGATCTGGAAACCATGGTACTCGGCGAGTGCAGGAACGTACTCGGCGAGTCCGAGATTATCTCCCAACTCACGAAGACGGAATCGACGAGTTGTTCATACAACTCGGCGAGTCAAAGACTAGACACATTCATTTGATGAAGAGAGACTCGACGAGTTAAGGAGGAACTCGGCGAGTCAGATCAGGATTGTCCCAAGGTTATATTTGAAGGAGAACTCGTCGAGTTCTTGCTAAAATCGACGAGTGAAGACGAGTTGGGGATAGATGAAAGGATTGGGACTCGGCGAGTTGGCGGGCCAACTCGGCGAGTCCGGTCAACTGGAAAGTTGACTTTGACCAGGATGTGGACTTTAGCCAGGGGTAAAATGGTCAATTTACCCTAAGGATAGTTGTCAGTTTCTGACTAAGTGTCCTTGTGGAAATTATAGCCGGAGAGTCGCCGGAGCAGCAGTCAGATATTTCCGCTTAGTGTTTAGCAGCTAATTACGCGAGGTGAGTTTCCTCCTTTAGGAAAGGGTCTACGGCTACAATGCCGGCATGTTTAGATATAGTAGTTCCGGATTTCTGTCTGATGCCGGGGTGATCCCGAGAAGTAGTATGTATGCTTGATGTTTGTGATTCATGCATGTTTAGGTTATGTGCTTTGTGTTCCGGACTTCGGTCCGATGCCGGGCAAGACCGATGCAGTAGTTATATGTTTAAGTTACATGTTTATGTATATGTTATGTTCAGTTACTTCCGGACTTCGGTCCGATGCAGTGGGCGAGGCCCGAGTTATTCCAGACTTCGGTCTGATGCTGTGGGCAAGGCCCGAGTTATTCTGGACTTTGGTTCGATGCAGTGGGCAAGGCCCGAGTTATTCCGGACTTCGGTCCGATACAGTGGGCAAGGTCCGAGTTATTCCGGACTTCGGTCTTATGCAGTGGGCAAGGCCCAAGTTATTCCGGGCTTCGGTCTGATGCAGTGGGCAAGGCCCAGTATGTGCTTTATGTGTTATTGTATGGTATGTGGTAGTTTGGGGGAGCTCACTAAGCTTTGTGCTTACAGATTTCAGTTTTGGTTTCAGGTACTTCGACTAGGAAAGAGAAAGGCTCGGGATGATCGCATGGCACACACCATAGTCTACAACCTGGGAGTTTTACTCTGATATTTTGATATGATATTTGGCATGAGATTTGACATGTGATAGATATGAGATTTTGAAACGCATAGTTTATTTTTTTCATACTTTGGTAATGAAATGATGGTTTTAATAATGTTTTAAAAACGAAATTTTTGGACCGTGTTTTTGGGATGTTTCAGTAAGTGCAGATCCCCTTTGTGCTGGGCGGAAGTGGGTGACACGCAGCTAGTCAAGGGTCAAGTCCCCGAAAGCAGTCTTACGGGTCCTGAAATCATTCCAGAGACGACTGAAAAGATCGTACAAATCCGAGAACGACTAAAGGCATGAAGAGATAGACAAAATAGCTACGCCGATAAGAGACGAAAACCCTTGGAATTCCAGGTTGGTGACCGTGTCCTTTTGAAGTCTCACCCTGGAAAGGCATGATACGCTTCGGAAAGCGTGGAAAGCTAAATCCAAGATACATTGGACCATTCGAGATCCTCGTTAGGATCGGTCCCGTAGCATACAAATTCCAGTTACCTTGAGAACTTAGCAACGTACATCCCGTCTTCCACGTGTCGAACCTAAAGAAGTGTCTGTCCGATGAGACACTTGTGATTTCCCTCGACGAGATCGAACTAGACGAGAGCTTACACTTCGTAGAGGAACCAGTTGAAATCATGGACCGGGAAGTCAAACGAATGAAACAAAGCCACATCCCGATAGTGAAGGTTCGCTGGAATGCCAAGCGGAGACCTGAATTCACTTGGGAGCGTGAGGATTCAATGAAACAGAAGTACCCTGATCTTTTTCCAAGTCCATGATTTGTATCTCTATTCTTAAATTTTGGGACGAAATTCCCTCTAACGGGGGGGGGGGGGTGATGTGACAACCCGAAATTTCTATCTTGTACATCTAATCAATGTTAAACTCGTTTCTGTTATCTTTTAGCACTGTTTAAGGGTTCGTTTAAGTGTTCTAAGCTTGAGTGCAACCAAGGTTGAGCCTACGGATGAGTTGTCAATGTCGCAAAGTAGCAAACCTGGCCATACACTCCTTTAGGAGGAGTGTGCAGCTGTACACATGGGTTTACGGCCGTACACCCCCTTATGGCCGCACACCCACCCATATATATATGGGTAGACCTCCTTCTTTCATTCCTTTCTTCCCTTGGCTGCACATTACTCCCTTTCTCTCATGCTTCTTCAACCGTGAACCCTTCCAAGGCTTCAAAAACGTGAGTTTTCCATCACCCATCTTATTATACTTGAAGGACCTCTTGATCTAATCCTTGATTCATCAAAACTCAACATGATTCATCATCCTTTGAATGAGTACGGCCGCACACCTTCATAAGTTTGGTCATACACCCCTTTAAGACTCTCCAAAGTGAGAGTTTGGCCCCTATCTTCTAGTTGGACATGATCCTAGCCTTGATGCACCTTAAAGTCGACAACTTTAGCACAAACATGAAGGGTGTACGGCCACACACCCCTTTGTACGGACGTACACACCCTAGGGCCACAAACCCACTTTGATGATCATTTTAGGCCTCAAACTTGCACTACAACCAAGCATGGGACCTAGAACACTTCCTTGATGCTTCTTAGGGCCTTGAAACACTTCAACATGCACACTTTTTCATGAGTGTATGGCCGTACACTCATGGGCCGCACACCCAGGGCTGTACATACCCTTAGGGTGGTCGTACACCTCCTTTACTCAATCCCATATGGTTTTAACGCTTAGTCCAAGTGTTTCCGAGTCCTTAAAGTGGTTTCCTATCATCTCTAACTCGTGAAATACCCTAAATTGGATCATATATGTGTTATTACATGCTAAATAGGATCCAATTGTGTTTGAGGCTTCATTTGACACTCCGCATCTCTTATCGATCCTTCATACAAACCGCTCACTCGAGGTGAGTTCATACCCCTACGCTTTTACGATTTTTAAACATTTTCAGGGGGCGGGGGGGATACAAGCCAAACACAAATGCTTTTTTGAACTAATACAAAAGGACTTTTAACAATTATAAAACTCATGCAATTGATTTAGACAAACGATTTTCATATTTGTAAAAAATATTTAGATATCTCATCCCTTTTGTACTGTGTTGAGCATAAGGGACGTTTTCAACTTGCAACAAAAATTGCATAGTTTTTCAGATTCAACATTCACATCATATACATGTAAACTATAATAGGTATAGTTTGTGATTTTCAAAACATAACTTTTATGAATTCAGAAGTTATTCACCACTAAACATATAAACTATGGCAGATTTAGTTTATGGTATTCTTTACTACAAGGGCATGACATTTTATAATTATTTAAGTATAATTATTACCGTATACCGCATCCAATGGATTCTAATACAAGAAAACACTTTAGAATTACATTTAAACTAGATTGTACAACATTGTGAGGCTCTACTTCAAAACCGTACCCTTAGGTGTACTGAATTAAATCCTATCATAGTATAACCAGAGTCTCCTGGAAGGAGAGCGTGATATTTGTGAATAGATCTATTCGGGATTGACAATCCCACACCTGAACTGCTAGCTACAGTTAAGCAGGCATGCCTGGGGTGACAAATGTCATTTAACCAACACTTGAAGAACATTGTAAAGGTCACTAGGTCATATCAAGCATGGTTATACGACTCACAATAAGTATAAACTAATCATTTGTTTACGGGATTTCACTGTTCAATGGTTTTATTTTAAGTAATAAACCTACTATACATACTGGTGTTAGCCAGGGTTTTCACACTATATGATACTTACGTTACTGGTGGTAACCATGGATTTAATGCAAGTACTTTCAGATATAAGAACGGAATTTAATAACGAACTTACAATGGGTCTTTGGGTTTAAGGCTACTTTTCATTACTTAATAAAATATTGGATTTTCTTGGAAACATACAAACCTTTCTACAAATTTATAAATAGATTTTTGCTACATAACCTCGCTTATGAACTCACCATCTTTATGCTGATACTCTTTCAAAACTGCTCGTATTCTCAGGAAATCAGTAGAGAGGTACCTCCTGGAGTTTTGGAAAGTTGGAGCAACTAAAGTCATGTGTTTAAATTTTACTTTCACTTTTGATGTATTTAAACGAGACGTAAACAGATGTAAACCTTTTTCATATATGTATTCAATGTAATGGTTGTGTTTACTATGATTGCTATGATACGATGGTTGTGATACTACACATGACGTCATCCATCCCCGAACTTTTCCGCCGTTCCGGTTTGGGGGTGTGACACAAAAAGGCAATCACCGTCCAGTGCTCTTACAGGACCCGAAATCATCCGTGAGATGACCGAAAAGATAGTCCAAATCAAAGCTCGACTCCAACCATCGTGAGTCCGAGAGAAGAGCTATGCTGACAAGCGGCGAAAGCCATTAGAGTTTCAAGTCGGGGATCGCATGTTGTTAAAAGTCTCTCCTTGGAAGGGAATGATTTGCTTTGGGAAACAAGGAAAACTGAACCCACGATACATTGGACCGTTCGAGATTCTTGCCCGGTAAGCATTCTAACACTCCTATGTTGTACATGCAACCCTAAATACCTTGGCTCTATGTTTTCTCTATTATACATGCAAATATCAATTTTCCAAGGTATTGTTCTAACTAGCATAATATAAACTACACATAATATAAATTCTAGTAGAATTACATACCTCTTGTTTGGTGCTTGATTCCATGGAGCTCAAGAGCCTAGTGCCCCAAGTGTGACACCTCAAATGGTTAACACAACATCATAAACACTTGGAATAACTTGAGAGAAAGTACACACTTCATGAAATCGGTTTTCCCTTCACACATAGACTTAGTGGCCGATTTTGACAAGAATGATATGTTTATATAGTGTGACACTATTAGGGTAAACCCTAATTGTCATGGCTTTCCATTTCCTTGGATCCATGGGTTCAAATACACCATGGAGCATCCATGGAGCATCCTATGGGTTTTAGCCCAACTTGATAATCCATGGAGCATTAGCCCACTATATAAGTATGGATGATTTACAAAATCAACCCATATATTTAATTAGTCTTCTTTTGATCACTTAATTAATTCTAGAGTAATTCTTGATCAATACTAATTAAATAATCTTATTAATATATTAGAACTTATAATATATTAATAAACCTTAAGTATTATTTCTCTCATTTTAGTCTATCCAAATGCATGATGCCATGCAACCCAAATGGACCATGCCGGGTCGGGTTAAGTATATACCAATTATAGTTTTGGACTTAGACACTAATCCAACAGTCTCCCACTTGGATAAGTCTAATAACTATTATTGCAAGTACGCCTTCACAACCTGACCATCAATCGTAGCTGTTAAAAGCTACTGCCAAACTCTGAACAAATCAATGACGCGTCCATTAGATAAGTGATCATATATTCCTCCATTATAGTTATCATATGGACTGAGACATGGATTATTATCATTCTCTGTGTCCATTTGTTGTTTCCCGATTTCTGATTTATGACGACTGACTAATTGAACAAATCAAATCAGTCAAGGCCTGGCCGAGCACTTACGTTTTGTCATCACTAAATCATCGAGGGCCCACAGATATCGCTTTTATCCCTTTGAGGGTAAAAGGAATGGATAAACTTCGACTCATATGCTTGTACTGACTACTTGTTGAATCATACAGAAAGGCACGTTTTATAACATCGAGTTACCAATGCATTTTCGTGCAATCAATGTATAACCAACTCATAGTCAACAACTCATATCTCTAGGTTTGAAGAATATAAGATATTATCGTCTTATGATTCACTCATGATAAAATCCATGAAGTGATTCCAAATGAGTGTGGGTTGAATCCAATACTCAGGCCTTATGAGTACTCATGAATGTTGCAGCAACCATTGCTATGTCTAATGCACATTAGACAAATCATACAACCCAAATTCATGACATTCTTGATTCATATCTACTTCCAACATATGACCGACTGTGGATGGTTTGAATAACTTAGTCATTCGGGAAGAATGACCTGGTTATTCTGGAAGTCAAAACATGCAAAGTGAAACACAAAAATAATACTAATCCTGTATGGCCCCAACACTTTGAGTGTAAATAAAAACACCTTTTATCTAAGCACCATATTGATTACTCATTATTCATATTTCGATTAATAAACTTAATACTTGAATTGAAACAATAGTCATGCCATGCACCAAGCATGCATACTATGTTTACTTATGGTCTTTTCTTTTGTGAAATAGATCAATTGAACACGACTCCAACGATGCTCATTTCACAATCCCAAATCCTTTACAATAAATGTAAGAACACCAAATTCTTATCATTTACCGTAATCTTGTTAGATTCTAAACTTATATGCAATGATCCTCTTGTAATGAATATGCACACAAGTCACAAAGACTTGGCAACAGACATTACAAAGTATTCCAATGGAACGTAATTCCATGGAAATGAAGTCTCAAATTCAAAGTACATTCCTTTGAACATCCTTCTTTGCATTAAATTCTTTAATCTTACACATATTCAAAGAATAACATCCACCTATGGAAACAATTCCATATTCCCATTTTGGCCATCACTTTTGAACAAGAGTTGCCTCTTTTCAAAATATGTCAATATGGTCCTTAATCTTACTTCCAATTGTCCATGAGTAACCAATCTTTGGTAAACCTCAATTTGTCCTCGACAATTGCTTAATCATTTTAGTCATATCCAGTTCTAATCCCTTTTCCCCTCTTAATGCCCTAAACATTAGGAAAATTTAGCATGGACAAATATTATAGCACATGCAATCGATCCTATATCCGAAGCATATGGGACACGATTCATGTTATAAAAAATTTTATTTGCCATGTTCTCATAATTCGAACTATGAAGAGGTATTCCGTAATCATAATCGAATTTTGAGAACGCAACATATATAGAATTTCCTTATGTTGAACCATTCCAACATAAAATTCATATATATCCTTGACTAAAGTTGATTAAAATCTCAATCTAAGCTTGTAGAATTGGAATGAAGTATAAAATCCTCTCCCTTAATTATAGCAAAACAACTTTTCAAAGCAAATTGAAACTTTTGTTTTCTATAATTAACATTGCTTACTTGCAACACTTAACATAATAATCATGCTCCCACTAGCAGAATGATTATTATCTTACTAACATAACACTTATGCTCCCACTAGCTTTGACATGTACCTAGAAATCAGCTGGACTTCTAGAAATCAATACTTTATTGACTTTCTTACCAAAGTTCAGATTTCTGATACGAGATGCTTTGATAATACTTTATCAAAATCATACACCTTTCCTTAGATAGTTCACATGTTTGTCTAGACCTTTTGCCATTCTCACTAGTTAGTGTGCCGGTTAACCACACACGCTCCACTAACGACATGAGAATGCAAATATCACAACTGCTATCTACTTAAATCTACTTAGTGAAAGAGTTTCCTCACCATCATTTTCATGTATCGGAGAGAAACCTTATAACACTTAGATTTTATGGTATAAGTGTTCCTATCCATGTGAATTTGTCATAACCATAATCACAAGACAAGGCTAGTGGCAAATCCAAACACATATGGACTGAACTTGTTCAATCTAAATTTCTTGCCACCCGGCAGCACAAGGGCCTACCATTGCTTCCAGGTTACAAACCTAAAGTCGTGGGCTAGTGATTAACAATACTCTTGATTAGTTCTTGAAACTATCTCAAGATCTTTTAAGACTCCCACTGTCCTCTTGATATAAGACTCTCTTTGTCAAGAACCATTCCTTCACAAAACAAATATTCAAGAGTTAGTGTGGATTCTTATCAAGAAAAAACACTTCACACAATTGGCCTTAATTTGACTTTGTCTTATCCAAGAAATCACAACTTACCAATTTCAAATGTACAAAAGTAGAAAACATTTTACTCTACATTTGACAAGCGTTTTAAACCTTTCTTAAGATTATGTCACTCAAGGCTCAATCTTGGAGTATGACTCTAAGATTTGATTTTGGAACGAAGTATGATTTATCTTTTGATTTAACCATTTCTACAATTCACGATTCCTCTCCTTAGCCAACAAATGCACTAAGGTGTCCTTAGAGGATCAATTGTGATATGTTTTTATAATCACTAAGATAATCATAAAACAAGATACTCAAGTACTCTCCCATCTCTTCAGATTGGAGAAATTTTTATCTTTCTGCCTTATTTGATTCTTCTTATTCATTCTGCCATATATTGAAACTTTTCCAATGTTTCAGAATTACACTTAAACTTGTAAGCATAATCATATTTACTAAACTTTAGTACCCGATCCTTTAGTCCTTCGCTTGACTCACATGCGAATGTGAACAAGGAATTAGTCTTAATTTACCAAAGATGAAAAATCTCATTCATCACACAATACAACTTGCATGATTCTAAGTTTCTATCCAACTGAAACTTGGGTGATGAGAATCTTTCCTTATTTGATAAATTATGATACTACCACAAATGAAAGAATCAAATTCATTTTCCAATATTGCTTATCAATGGAAACATATAAACAACAATTTTTTACAAATGCCTTTGTAAGGATACTTAAAATAAATAAAATCAAAACTTTTCCTTTATTTTAACACTTGCGGAAAAACTTATCCTTACAATGCAAATTCATATGAAAACTTTGTTGTTATCTATTCCTAAGCAATATCTCATAACTCTTATGCAGTGGCTCAAAATTCTGGTCATCGAACCATGCGATCAGAATCATCACACTTTTTTCTTTAAGCTTGCTTTGATTCTTCAAAAACATCAAAATGTAATTACATTACATCATGTATTAAGAATCTCCAAAAGAGACTTAATAGAGTTTGATAACGGACTTTACCTGAAGTAAAGTCAAACTTTTGACTTTACCATCCTTATGAGGTTTCAGGTAAATTCGGCAGCTTCGCAACCAATTCCCCTTTCCTTTGGCAATAGGCACATATAGACTCTTTGGGAATGGTACATGGGACTATCTCAGACTTAGCCTTTCTTTTTACCATTTGGTCAACCGAGTTGACTATGGCCGATCCCTTTCTATTGGGAAGAGAAAGTTTTTCTGGATTTCCAGTGTCACCATTGTCAATGTCCATGAAGTTTTGGGAAGTCGATCTTCTAATCAAATTTGCTTTACCAATGTTCCAAATCATTGATGATTCAGCAGCGCCAAGCAAATAGATAAGATCATTAAAAGGTCATGTCGTGATCTGTCATCAGGGAGTGACTGAAGAACCAAGTCAACAGCCAGCTACCTCGAGACTTCGACACCCGACTCTCCCGGCTTGTCAATATGTGACTTAATCTCCAAGACCTAAGCACATATAGACTTTGTTTGCCAATAGGGATTGAGTGACTTAGAACTTATCAAGTCTTGAAACTTGTGGGATAGGAGATTTATTGGAGGAGGTGAAGTATGATTTACAGTCCCACTAATGCGCAACAAAGGGATTGATCTTTCACCTTGGTTGCCATTTGGGACATCATCTTCATTAGGAAGCTTGTTCCTAAAGATTTGGGAGGACCATAGTTGTCAGAAGGAGACATCTATAAGGGAGAAATTCAAGTTAGTTGATTTAAAGTCCTTAATATAACACCCAATATGAAATATTAAGGCTAGGACCCAATAACCTATTTATAACTGGAAGAGGGATGCCGTAATCCAAATTATAAAATAGTTGAAGGTAGGTAAATGACGATTTACCAATTTCCACCATGAAAAACGAAATATAATTAAGTTTTAATTTGATTTGAAACTCCTAGATCTTTTGAGATACATTGAACTTTCAATGGCATGTTTGAATCTCGATTGTGCCCTCTCAAGTTTGTGACAGGGATGCCGAGGATCACAAACAAGGTGTGAATAACCATGTAAATTGACTTGGTACCCTTAACTTTATTACCTAATCGATGTGCCGGTTAACCACACACGCTCCACCGATCTATAATAAAGTCAAGTTACCTTTTGCCACTCTTACTAGTCCTTATTAGTGTGTCGGCTAACCACACACGCTCCACTAACGACTTGGTATGGTACAAAGTGTAATTTCATGGTTTAGCACCTATTTCACATTTTCCTAAGTAAGTAGGATTGAGAATTTATTACTGTTTAGTTACTTAGTATTTATCATTATACTTTTAATGAAGGGAGAATTATAGTCCTTTCCTCCCCGTTCGGCTAACGACCCTCCACCAGTCAAGGAAGCGGTGGGTGAGAGTGGACACCCATTAAACTGTCATTTTATAGGCAGTAAGCTTATACCCCCCTTATAGACTGGCTTCATGAATGAGGTCTACTAACGGTAAGATTGACTTTATCTTATACATATCTATATAATTAAAATTATAATAATAGTATAAGGGTGTATTTTAAACATTTAAAATACTTGGTGGTTTAATCTATTAATTAAACTATACTCTTAATTTAATTAAACTTAAACCATGTCTTTATGGAATTATTAACTCATTTAATTAAACACTTTAATTAATTTAATGAAGTCCATAAAGTTTGAATTTTAACTTTTAAAATTGTAGAGTTTGGAATTAAAGCATTAATGTGTGTGAGACTTTACAAATTCCAAAACTTGAGGGCAAGTTTTGAAACTATTCAAAACCTTTCATTTCATAACTTATGAGTTTAATGGTTCATTAAAATGAAGACTCTTCATTTTATGTAACCTCTTATTCTTTAATAACACTTTTAAAGAAGTGCCTCTTAAACATCCATAACTTGAAGACAAGTTATGGAGTCATGAAATAATTAAATGAAAAAGACTCTTCATTTTTATGTAACCTATGGCACTTTTATGATTTTTAAGATTCATAAATGTGACCTTTTATGTAACTTGAAGACAAGTTACAAAAACACATTTTATGAACTAACTCTAGATTAATTTGGATTGAAAACAACTAAAACACAATTTTTTTTTCATTAATCTAAACTAACTCATAAATCAAGGAAACATAAAACTCTTGGTAATCCATAATTTGAGGACAAGTTATGGACTCCTTACAATTTCATTGAGATCAAGAATTATACTAACAAACAATTTGCAGATAATTCATATGATCTACCAAAACTCATAAGCATAAACATTCATAATCAACATTTTTCAAGAATTACATAAACACATATAAAAGTTGAAACTTTGATTATAGCATTGAAATTGGTTTAGCATAATTATTACCACTTAAAAAATAGGTTTTATAAGTCCAAAACAGTCAAAGTTAATGATTCTTGACCAATTCCATCACCAAAACTCGAAGATATGTTGTTTGGGGGTCCAACTCGTCGAGTGCATGAACCAACTCGGCGAGTTGGATGCATTTTGCCTTGGACTCGTCGAGTCCGTCAGTGAACTCGGGGAGTCCACTGTCCCAGCAGCAAAAAAAACTTCGATTTTAAGCAGTTTGCATCAAGTATAAGTGAAAACAAGCCTAGGCTCTGATACCACTGTTGGGTTTTAAGCATTCTAACACTCCTATGGTGTACATGCAACCCTAAATACCTTGGATCTATGTTTTCTCTATTATACATGCAAATATCAATTTTCCAAGGTATTGTTCTAACTAGCATAATATAAAGTACACATAATATAAATTCTAGTAGAATTACATACCTCTTGTTTGGTGCTTGATTCCATGGAGCTCAAGAGCCTAGTGCCCCAAGTGTGACACCTCAAATGGTTCACACAACATCATAAACACTTGGAATAACTTGAGAGAAAGTACACACTTCATGAAATCGGTTTGCGCTTCACACATAGACTTAGTGGCCGATTTTGACAAGAATGATATGTTTATATAGTGTGACACTATTAGGGTAAACCCTAATTGTCATAGCTTTCCATTTCCTTGGATCCATGGGTTCAAATACACCATGGAACATCCTATGGGTTTTAGCCCAACTTGATAAACCATGGAGCATTAGCCCACTATATAAGTATGGATGATTTACAAAATCAACCCATATATTTAATTAGTCTTCTTTTGATCACTTAATTAATTCTAGATTAATTCTTGATCAATACTAATTAAATAATCTTATTAATATATTAGAACTTATAATATATTAATAAACCTTAAGTGAAACCAAATGGACCATGCGGGGTCGGGTCAAGTATATACCAATTATAGTTATGGACTTAGACACTAATCCAACAGTGGCTTATGAGCTGCAGCTACCCACCGAGCTCAGCAACGTACACCCGGTGTTCCACGTTTTGAATCTGAAAAAGTGTCTATCAGATGAAACCCTTGTCATTCCTTTGGAAGAGATTGAGATAAATGAGAATCCCGAGTGTGAAGGTTCGATGGAGCGCAAAACGTGGACCGGAATTCATATGGGAACATGAAGACCAGATGAAGCAAAAGTACCCTCACCTATTCTTTCCTTCACGAACCTAGTTTTCAAAAGATTTTCGGGACGAAATTCCCTCTAATGGGGGGATGATGTCACAACTAGCATTTTAGCTAGGAAATTCTATTCTCGTGTAATCATTCAACTATTCTAAAACATATACTCTAAGTAAATATCACCAATGCTCATTTAAATTCACCTTTCATGTTCAACAAAGAGTCTGAAAACCCTAATAATCCCGGTTTAAGTCTATATTGGACTAGGATTTCCTTGTTGGGCCTAACAGACCAATAAGTATTCAATTCAACTATTTTCGGCATGAAAACCCTATTTGGATTCTAAATGGACCCAATTCCCAAATCTATAACATTTTGCACCATTTGGCCTAGAATGAATCATTCTAACCCTAATGGGCCTTATTGGGCTATAGCAAATCAAACTAAACCTAGTAAGCCATAAAACCCACATTTTATGCCATTTGGGCCGTGAACAACCCTAAAGGCCCAATGGGCCGAAAACTTCTCTATGGGTTTCATAATTTCGAACCAAGGAAAGAATTGGGCCAAACTAATTCATCCTCCTTTCTCCTAGCCCAAGAACCCTCGACCCATCATCAATTTAAAAAATGAAAAAGGAAATGGAAGGGGGGGGTTGACTTTTGTCACACCCCGCTAAAGCGGAAACACGAGGCATGGCAGTACAAAGGTTCTCATAGCAAAAGTTTAAAGACAACACCAACCATAGTATTAAAAATCATTACAAATTTACAATGAGTTTGAACAACTTTTTAAAAGAAATTACAAAGTATTTAAAAGTCAACATATGCAAATGCTCCTACAAGTGTTGTGTCTCTACGTGCCTCTTACTAGATGATTCCTGAAAAAGCATGTAAAACGAGTGTCAACTCTAAAAATAGTTGGTGAGTACTCACAGATTAAAAATAATATTGGTTTCAAGAGTCGTAATAAAAGTTTTGATAAAAGTTTCCATAAATAAAAGTATATTGCTAAAATGAGTTTTCAAGAATCGAAATAATTTTCGTTGTTACAAGGACCAAACAATTTCATTGCAAAAATAAGTATACAAGTGTCGTTGCTAACATGAGAATACAAGTTTGATTTGTGCATAAATATTCATATGTGCATCAAGTTTCCATTCATGAGTTCACAACCCAAGCCTAATGACCGAATCGTTCCCTATTGACTACTATGTGTATCACAAACATAGTGTATCAAATGGTAAAATGCACTCAAGCGAATCGTACGAGTGAGGAGTTGTCTACCTCCTGATAGCGCTATCTATAATAACCATAGGTTTAAAAGAGTTAATGAGTTGTGTCTAGAGATTCCAGGGACTTAACCGCGATACAGTCCTCATGAATTAAAGTAGCATACACATACATACGAAATATAGCAACCAAGTTTCATACGAGTCAAAATAAATACAATGAATATAAATAGTTTAGGACATGCTTTTCCACCCCAAAACATTTAAAAACCGAAAATAGGGGAATGCGTGAATACTCACAATGCATCGAGATGATGCAAAATGTGCCTTGAACTACGTTCCACGTGTACCACTACCGATTCCTACAATAATGGTATTCGCTAGTGAGTCTCTAATCGAAATCTAACACTAGTATACTTACTATTACAATAGAATTATGCCAATATTCTGTCAAAATTTAATATTGATATGTTACAAACATTTTTTTGTGAAAATTAATTTTCAATGAATCAATTGTTATATAACAATTTAAGTGGAAAATTCTCATTATTGAAATGTTAATATTTAACATTTTAAGAGGTGTTCTAATGATTAAATATTCAAAAACTAAATCAATTTAGTTCTAAATTTCCCAAACTTTGTATTTCAGTTTTAATTGAAGTCAAAGACCTTAAGATAAATTTTCTTGAATTTTTGATTTGTGTAGCTATTTTTCAGCATTTATATATTCTGTATACACCAAGTAATCATAAGTAGTACCAGGTATGGGTCAGGTCATAGTATACATATTCAGTAAACCATTTTCTAGTACAAAACATACTTTTCGGATAGAACATTTAGTAGGCTAAACTAGAAACTTACCAGTAAAGGGTTTAATCCATTTTATTAAATCAGTATAACATAAAGGACCTTTGATGGTTAATTCTATAATACCTTAGTTTATACATCAGGGTTGTGGGCTTAGGGCAGATTCACACAATTAACCATCCGTTCGATATTAGATTATATATAGCTAGTATAAACTAAGTGATTATAGAAAGAACTATTGTGGTTACCATTTTTACTAAAGGAAATAAGGGTTTTTCTTAAAGAATGTTTTCATAAAAAATAAAGGAACTATTACAGTTAACTCCATGAGTACCAAATGAATATGGCAGGGTTATATACAACGAAGATCTAACAAACTATGGGATGTGTGACTTCCGCCTCATTTCATGTTCCTTGTTTGGTTGTGGCCTTAGGGCAGATTCACACAATCGATTCTTTGTTTACTCTGGGTTTTATATAACTTGTATCCATTTAGTACTCATAGAAGGGATTGTAGAGCCATTTTACTTATTTTTCATCATATCAGAAGATATTGGATTTTCTGTAGGAACATGCGAACTTTTCTAAAAAGAACTTTCAACTTACTTCACATCACTAAAATACTGATGAACTCACCACGTTAAATGCTGATCTACTCTTTCAAAATAACTTGTATTCACAGGAGCCTAGTAGACAGGTACACGCACTGGGATTTAGAAGATGGAGCATAGTAGCTTCATGTCTTGTTTTGGTATCTACTTTTGGAGTCTATCTTATGTGAATCACATACTTTGTAAACACTTTAATATTAATGTAATGGTTGTTTGTTACTTTGATTACTATGATACATGTGTTGTGATACTAAACATGACGTCCTCCGCCCCTGAACGTTTTTGCCGTTCCGGTTTGGGGGTGTGATAGATTGGTATCAGAGCATTGTTTATAGTGAACTAAATATATTAACCTATAAAAGATATACAACTATAAAAATAATGGGGCCGAAGTGCTCTGGATAATAATATATTTTAAAAATATAACAATACTTTATAAAAGTATACCTACATGCTTATACATACATACATACTAGAACAAGTATCACAAGAAGAAAAGAACAGAAGTATTTAAAGGTTGAACACTCTCGTCAAACCTGGACAGTTATGTAATCATATCTGGTATCAATATCGCCTGATCAACTATATTCATTTGAGATGTGACCGAGATGTGTTTGGAAGTGATGTGGTGTTGCAACAGTCTTAAAACTTACCTAACTCTATTCAAGGGATTTCTAGATCAAAACATAAAGTTAAAATACTATGGGAGTATTTTATGATAGTATAAGACAACAACAAGTTTAAAACATACCAAGTTCATTACATTAAAATAATATAGGAGTATTTTAGGCACTATAAATAACTTATGTGAGAATTTAAAAGACCCTTCTGGTAGGTCTATGATTTCGGAGTGTATACTTCCAAGGTTTTATATAATTGAGATTTTATAGACTTAGAATTTGTGATCTATGCTTCACTACCTGTTCCTTGTTTGGTTGTGCTTTTAGAGTAGGATCACTTATTCGAAGGTCAATTTAATCTTAAATAATATACAACTTGTATACATTGCGCGGTTATAAGAGGACCTAGTAAGGATCACTATCACACCTCGCTAAAGCGGAAACACGAGGCGTAGCAATACAAAGGGTTTCCTAGCAAAAGTTAAAAGACAACACCAACTATAGTATTCAAAATCATTACAAATTTACAATGAGTTTGAACAACTTTTTAAAATAAATTACAATGTATTTAAAAGTCAACACGTGCAAATGCTCCTACAAGTGTTGTGTCTCTACGTGCCTCTTACTAGATGATTCCTGAAAAAGCATGTAAAACGAGCGTCAACTATAAAAATAGTTGGTGAGTACTCACATATAGAAAAATAATATTGGTTTCATGAATCGAAATCAAAGTTTTGGTAAAAGTTTCCATAAATAAAAGTATATTGTTAAAATGAGTAAATAAGATTGTATAAACAAAGTTCGTTGTCATCATGAGAAATAAAGTATGTCACCCAAATGAGATGCAACGTTCATATTCTCATGGGAAATAAAGTTCGTTACTCAAACGAATAAACAAGTTTCATTGCTAAAATGAGCAATCAAGTTCGTTGCTACAAGGAGCAAACAATTTCATTGCTAAAACAAGTATATAAGTTTCCAGTAATAAAATTTCGTTGTTGTAACGAGAAACAAAGTTCATTGCTATAATGAGAAACAAAGTTCATTGTTATAATTAATAAACAAGTTTTTTTGCCATAATAAATAACAAGTTTGTATGTATATGAGCAAAGAATGAGTTCACAACCAAGCCTATGACTGATGCCCTATCAAGATCTATTCTTATCGTTCCATAGATTAATATGGTGTCATGCACTCATGCAATCAGTCGAGTGAGGAGTTGTCAATTCCTAATAGCGCTATCCATAATGACCATTGGCTCAAAGAGTTAATGGTTGGAGTAAAGTATAAGGGAAGGGACTTAAGACGATAAGGCCTCATGTTTCGTGTTGCATAGACATACATAGCCAAATATAGCAATCAAGTTTGATGCAAATCAATTTAAATACAACGAACAACAAACAGTTTTTTTTGGACATGCTTTTCCACCCCAAAACAATAAAACCGAAAACAGGGGGAGTTGTGAATACTCAAAATGCATTGAGATGATGCAAATGATGCCGTGATCTAAGTTTCACTTGTACCACTACCAAATCCTACAATAATGGTATATGCTAGTGAGTCTCTAATTGAAATCTAATACTAGTATACCTACTACTACAAGAGAATTATGCCAATATTACGTCAAAATTTAATATTGTTAAGTTACAAACATTTTTCTGAAATGGTGAAATTTAATAACTCATGTGCTTAAGATAATTTTGGATATTATTTTCCAGATTTTTGTAATATTAATTGAGGGTATCTCAATACATTTAAATTTGTTTTAAAATCCTAAAATCCAAAAATATTATCAAACAGTTTCCAAAATTCATCAAATTTTATATTTTCGTTCCAATTATAGTAGAGGTCTTTCATAAATTTTCTGTTGAAATTTTGGTGTGATTAACTATTTTTCCAAATTTTTAAGCCTTCATAACAATATAAATTCGTGAAAAATTGTATCCAGATGATAAAAATTCCCGAACTTTTTATAATACTGCCAATAATCATACGTAAGCTGGAAAAAATATAAAATTGGGTTTCTAAATAGTTTACCCCGATTTTATGATTTTTGTGCATTTATTCTAAAAGAAATGGAAATGAATAGAAGGCAGTTTCCAAAATTTCCCAAACATTTTGTAACACTGTTTTTATACATATAGAAGCTGTGAAAAATATAAAAGATATTTTTCAATTAGTTTTGCCATTTTTCTTTATTTTATTCTATTGAAAAATCATGAATTGGTGAATAATTATCAAACAGTTAAAGTAAATTACCAAAGTTTTTGTAAACTTCATTTACAGTGTACATAATCCGGGAAAGATACCAATGGTGATTTTTAAATATTGTAATCCGATTTTGTGGATTTAAGTTGATTTAAACTTAGAAAATAGAAGAAACATAGCATACTAAATAGAAAAATCATCCAAATTTTTATTTAGAGTTCAAATATTTCATAAGGTATTCTGGTAAAGTTTCATGAATTTTGGATGAGCAGAACTATTTTTCCCATTATTCGTCCATTATAAATACAAAAATCAGGGAAAAATAGATATGCATTATGAAAAATTCTGAAAATATTTTTCTGAGAATTTAACATGAGGTAGGATCTGCGAAAAATCTTTGGTAGCCTTTTAACAATTCTCTAAAGTGGTTTTATGATTTATTTGAACTAAACAAAAAGAAAATTCAAAATCATACCAAAAAGTAACCAAAATCGATGAAACTCACTGAAATACCATAATTTACTATTGTGGTCATCCACGAATTTACCTAGGATTTATAAACCTCAAAAAGTATTTCATATGATTTATCGCCCTATTTTATTACAATAATTATAATAATTCGAGAAAAATGAATTAATTTCTAAAAATTTACAGACCATCTTATTTTGTTTGTGGAATTCTGGGAAAAATCGGATTTGATCAAAAAAGAAGTTTTAGCTATTTATTTGGAATAAATCCTTTATAAACCTATTTGAAAACTTTTAACAACAAACTTTGATCATCTAGCATCTAAGCTTGAAGATCATCACATGCATGTTGTTTTAAAGGCCATTCATGAGTTTGAAATGGTCAAAAATCATTTTGGAAAGAAAACTTAGGGTGCATGTGGTGATTTTCCCCCAAAACTTGTAGAAAAGTGCATTATGTTGATTTTGATTTAGGTTTTGGTCCTTGGATTTCACCATTTACAACATGCATGTTGTTTTTGGGTGAAATCCTACCACCATCATCATTAAAACCGTGAGTGTGAGCAAGTGTTCATGATTTTAAAATAAAATGGAGTAGAAGATGGAGAAAATCCAAGAAAAATTGTAAACTTGAAGGAATGGTGAAGTAGAAATCGATTTTACCTTGAAAAACACCACAAGATGATGAAGATTTCGAGTTTGAGGAGTGTTATTGGGTCTTATTTTCTAGAAATGTCATGGTTTAGAGGGTGGAGAAGAGAGAAATGGAGTGGTGAAGGTAGAGAGAAATGAGAGAGAATGAAGGAGGAGGTGGAGTGTGAGAGAGAAGAAAAATTGATTATGTGTGTGTTGGGAAGAGAGGGAGTGTCTTGGGAGAGGGGAGGAAGAAATCTTGGTTGAGTGAGGCTTCCTCTCTCTTATTTCTTTTATAAAAATTGAAATCTTTTATAAAACTATCCAAATTTTTATAAAATGTGCACCTTAATCTAGTTTTTATGCGTAAAACTCTTGATTTTTGACTTATAAATCAAGGGTAAATGTTAATAACTTAAATTTTGTTTTCCTTGATTGTATTTCATAATAATTATTATGATAAGATAATATTATAAGGTTCATAATTATTTTTATAGGATTTTTAAGGTTAAAGTTTATAAATATGAGTTTTTATGGCTTTTAGGGTTTTGGAGTTTAATACATCTTTGGATAACAAAATAAATTGAATCTTTGAGATTTCAAATTATTTTTGTGTTTCGTAACTCTTATTCAAGTTAGAAATAATGTTTGTAATTTATTTTTATTGGTTTATTGGTATTCTATGTAGTGATTCTGAGATTCACACGAAATTAAAGAATCAAGTATACTAGTCTTAGTTTTCAACTTTGACTTAAGTTCCAACGAGACTCGGACCTAATTTCTACTACTAGGTCAAATGCGTGATGTTTCTACATGATTCATGTAAAGATGTTCAAGTCAAAGAATGACCCGAATGTGGACAGTCATTACAGTTAAGTAGTTGTAGAAGTCACATACGAATGTGAATCTAAGTACACTATCCTTCGATTCTACTTGTTTCCAAGTTTCTAGTAGGTTAAAACTTAGCTTCTAGTTACTAAGTCTAGAATGTTTTGTGCCTATACGTGCACTAAGTTTAGTCAAATTTAGAACCGACTCCAATTTTGATGGTTGTTACAGTCTCCCCCAGTTGAAAGAATTTCGTCCCGAAATTCAATTCGTGATGTACTCTATTAGAACTCAGCCGAATACAATTGTATAGTTGTAGTGGTGGTGGGTTGGAGAACTCTTTGATTATTTTGCGTTAATTCCTTAAGGGAAGAGCCCAATTCTTTAGCTATTATCAAATTAGTTTTTCCGTAATTCGAGGTCTACATTTTAGATTGTGGGAAATTAGGATCATGGTTAGTTGAAACGTTTATCTAGTTAGATATTTTCTAACTTTAGAGGGTGCTATAAGTTTTTCTGAAGCATCAAATGCATTGATTTCTAAGTCCGCATTGATCCTTAAGTCGAATTCTAAATCAATACTACGTGTAAATTTTCCACTTAATAAAGAAGAGATCTGGACAAATTTGTTCAATTCGGGGTTGGCTACTAAATCTGGAAAATATATATTCCGAAATAAGAAGGGGTAGCACGAATAAAAGAAAAGCGATCGAGGGTAAGTTCCTAAAGATACGTACTGAGGGTATGCAACAAAGTTTTTGGTACATCTAGAATTTAAAGGCTATTTAAGTGCCGTCTACAAAAGAAATTATGTAACGATCGAGAATTCTGAAGCTATAATTTATACTACGGGTACTCTTACTATAATAGAACCATAATTGAAGAATATAGTTCGAGAGTCGTTGTTTCTAATGAAGGCGGTGATAGTTTATGATATTTTAAATCACAATATCTAGATAGCATTTTTAGTGTTTTAGAAACGACAATTAATCCCACTGTTATTAAAAATGTGTGATAATTCCAAGAGAATGAAGATACATGTGTGACGATCAAACGAAGTAGTAAAATAATATAAAATTTAATTAATGTTAAAGGTTTAAGTCGTTATTAAGGGAATTTGTCTAGAAATATTTAGATTCCCCTTTGAAAAATTGTCTATTTTTCTAAGTGAAGAAAAATACAAGTTTAAGAGGAGTGAGAGTATTTATGAAAAGAATTGACAGTTTAGGAATTCACTGGAGATTGCAAAGTAGAATGCTATTTTAAGAATTGAGTAAAAATATCGATCATTGAAAATAGTGCATTCTTAATTAAGTGATTGTACCAAAATCAATCATTTTAAGGATAGATAATCGTAACATTTAAAACTTTTTATATTTTTAAAGAAAAGAAGAAACATAAGAAAATGTATTATTTCACATATATTTTATGGATTTAGAAAAATGATAAAAACAATGGTATTCATCTTGTGTATTAATTGTAAGGAAAATACAATGAAAATTGCACTTTAAATCAAGTTTCTGAATTTAGAATGAAAGAACAAATGTAAATAAGGATTACTTGTTTACAGTAGATTTCAAAATAAAAACAAAATGTATATGATAAAAGGCATAATTGAATATATCAAAGTTGACTAAATCAAAATTATACCTCACGACTATACACGTATTAATCGCTCAAAACAAAAGGGTAGACTTCTAGTATGTATGTGTATGAACATGGTACCAAGAAGAAGCAAAATAGACATAAACAAATTTAGACAATGTATTATGTTATTATTATGGGTGTGCGAGATCTAAAATCAGAATGAAAGCAAGAAATCAAGTGCGAGGGAAAGAAAAGGATGGTAGGAGCGACAGTTAAAATTTTAAGGACAATATTCGTAAGTGGATTTAAATCTTAGGTTGAGATATATTTCAAACTTTAATCATTGATGTATGCTGGTGACTAAATAAACATGTGGAAGTTTTAAAACATTTGCTAAAAGAATCATGAGTTATCTATTAAGTTAAATTTCATTTGTGAAAAAGAAGAAACACTACCACTTGTAATTGAAAATATGACAACTTTTGACTTTTTAGACTCGAGTCTAAGAATGGTTAAAACAGACAAGGTAAAGACTCAACATATTTAAAGTAATAATTATACATTGTTGAAAGTGTGTCACTAGAAGTTTAAAAGCGAACACTAAGTTTTGCAATGCTGTAAATTTCAGAAACTTTATAGTTTATAAAGCTATATTGAAGCAAAGTACACAAATGAGGTATGTTTTGAAATGTAAGCATTAGAGATGTCTTATAAACATGTGTGAAGTAGAACGTTTCAAAAATATCATATTGAGTTTCAAGAAAACACATTTAAGTAAAGTGCAATGCCTAGATGAGAAAGTGGTCAAAAGAGCCAAAACAAAAGTGGTTTGAAAGATCCGGTGAAGCTTTCACGCGTATTATGAACTTCAATGTCATATGTTTAAGTTTTATAGCATATAATTTAAACACTTTTATAAAAGAAAAACTTTCTGAGTTTTTCGAAAAACGTGCCAAAATGGTAAGCAAGGTCTAAAGTGGTTTATAGGCCCTTAAAAAGCACATCTATCTATTGAAATGGATTTGAAATGAAATTGAAATTGCAAGGTTAAAAGCAATATTGGTTAAATTGAGTTTTGAAGAAAAGTGTTAAGTTAAAGCAAGTTATCAAAAGATTTTAGCGAGGATATGGCCCACATTGTTAAGAAAGGTCTAGTAAGTTGCATGAAGTGGTTATAAAGTATTTTATCGATGACAAATAAAACCGATGAAGCGAAATAACTTTTTTTTTGTAAGATTAAGAAGTAAGGAATAGGTAGATTAGTGTATCTGATCGTACCTAAATACTAAGGCGAGTACAAGGCGAGTATAAGGTGAGTACCGGTGTCTTTTCCCCAAAATAACGGACAAGAAAAATTGTTTGAAAAACATTTTATGGTGTCAATGCAGTTTACGACCTTTTATAGAGGTCAAAGGGATATCCTATGTTAACTTTTAAGCTCAAGGTGGAAACAACGTAGAGCTAAATCATAGCGTAGTAATAAGGTCTCACGTATGGGTTAAACCTCCGTGTGTCCTCGTGGGTCGAATCCGGAATGCCCGCCAATGGTATCCAAGAGATTACTTAGTGGCGACTCATCTACCTCCTTACGTGATGTTCCAATTCTAATCGGTGTCGGTATCGGAACGCTTTTCCTATTTGTATCTCTAATACGAAGACAATGAAGAGGTATTGAGGAATAATTGATATAGGTTTCGACTAAAGATTATTACTAGTGTCTATCTAGCTACTAACCTTACATCTAAATTCAAAAGCTTCCAATGAATATTCATTATCGGTATTAAGTGGATTGCTCCTAGAATGGCTAGTGAGATAACCTAACTGGTTAGCCTAGGACTTGATAAGTATAAGAATATTTCTAAATAAAGACATTTTTATAAACGTGCACTTAGTTTCTAAGTGTACCTAGATGAATGCCTATAATATGCAATGCCCATACGCACACTGAAAAATTTTGTTTTTCAAAAGTTCAAGTTGAAAATCGTTTTGAACATAATGCTACTATAACCGTTTCCAGCCTCGCATTAACTTTCCTTAATTAAGCATAGTTGGCTAGGCTATACTTAATTAAAGTCCAATAATGCGTACACAAATTAGTTATACCAGTAGTATGTTCTGTACTTTAAAAATGTTTTGAAATTTTTTGGCTATAGTTGTGGTTCTCCAAAGGAAAACTGGGATTCTCTATAACCTTCGGCTCTGATACCATTTCTGTCACACCCCGCTAAAGCGGAAACACGAGGCGTAGCAGTACAAAGGGTTTCATAGCAAAAGTTAAAAGACAACACCAACCATAGTATTAAAAATCATTACAAATTTACAATAAGTTTGAAAACCTTTTTAAAAGAAATTACAATGTATTTAAAAGTCAACACATGCAAATGCTCCTACAAGTGTTGTGTCTCTACGTGCCTCTTACTAGATGATTCCTGAAAAAGCATGTAAAACGAGCGTCAACTATAAAAATAGTTGGTGAGTACTCACATATAGAAAAATAATATTGGTTTCATGAATCGAAATCAAAGTTTTGATAAAAGTTTCCATAAATAAAAGTATATGTTAAAATGAGTAAATAAGTTTGTATAAACAAAGTTCATTGTCATCATGAGAAATAAAGTATGTCGCCCAAACGAGATGCAACGTTCATATTCTCATGGGAAATAAAGTTCGTTACTCAAATGAATAAACAAGTTTCATTGCTAAAATGAGCAATCAAGTTCGTTGCTACAAGGAGCAAACAATTTCATTGCTAAAACAAGTATATAAGTTTCCAGTAATAAAATTTCATTGTTGTAACGAGAAACAAAGTTCATTGCTATAATGAGAAACAAAGTTCATTGTTATAATTTATAAACAAGTTTTCTTGCCAAAATAAATAACAAGTTTGTATGTATATGAGCAAAGAATGAGTTCACAACCAAGCCTATGACTGATGCCCTATCAAGATCTATTCTTATCGTTCCATATATTAATATGGTGTCATGCACTCATGCAATCAGTCGAGTGAGGAGTTGTCAATTCCTAATAGCGCTATCCATAATGACCATTGGCTCAAAGAGTTAATGGTTGGAGTAAAGTATAAGGGAAGGGACTTAAGACGATAAGGCCTCATGTTTCGTGTTGCTTAGACATACATAGCCAAATATAGCAATCAAGTTTGATGCAAATCAATTTAAATACAACGAACAACAAACAGTTTTTTTTGGACATGCTTTTCCACCCCAAAACAATAAAACCGAAAACAGGGGGAGTCGCGAATACTCAAAATGCATTGAGATGATGCAAATGATGCCGTGATCTAAGTTTCACTTGTACCACTACCAAATCCTACAATAATGGTATATGCTAGTGAGTCTCTAATCGAAATCTAATACTAGTATACCTACTACTACAATAGAATTATGCCAATATTACGTCAAAATTTAATATTGTTAAGTTACAAACATTTTTCTGAAATGGTGAAATTTAATAACTCATGTGCTTAAGATAATTTTGGATATTATTATCCAGATTTTTGTAATATTAATTGAGGGTATTTCAATACATTTAAATTTGTTTTAAAATCCTAAAATCCAAAAATATTATCAAACAGTTTCCAAAATTCATCAAATTTTACATTTTCGTTCCAATTATAGTAGAGGTCTTTCATAAATTTTCTCTTGAAATTTTGGTGTGATTAACTATTTTTCCAAATTTTTAAGCCTTCATAACAATATAAATTCGTGCAAAATTGTATCCAGATGATAAAAATTCCCGAACTTTTTATAATACTGCCAATAATAATACGTAAGGTGGGAAAAATATAAAATTGGGTTTCTAAACAGTTTACCCCGATTTAATGATTTTTGAGCATTTATTCTATAAATAGAAGACCGTTTCCAAAATTGCCCAAACTTTTATAACACTGTTATTATACATATAGAAGTTGTGAAAAATATAAAAGATATTTTTCAATTAGTTTTGCTATTTTTCTTTATTTTATTCTATTGAATAGTCATTAATTGGTGAATAATTATCAAACAGTTAAAGTAAATTACCAAAACTTTTGTAAACTTCATTTACAGTGTACATAATCCGGGAAAAATACAAATGGTGATTTTTATATACTATAATCTGATTTTGTGGATTTAAGTGTATTTAAACTTAGAAAATAGAAGAAACATAGCATACTGAATAGAAAAATCATCCAAATTTTTATTTAGAGTTCTAATATATCATAAGGTCTTCTGGTAAAGTTTCATGAATTTTGGATGAGTAGAACTATTTTTACCATTATTAGTCCATTATAAATACAAAAATCGGGGACAAATAGATATGCATTATTAGAAATTCTGAAAATATCTTTCTGAGTATCCAACATGAGGTAGGATGTGCGAAAAATCTTAGGTAGCCTTTTAACGATTCTCTAAAGTGGTTTTATGATTTATTTGAAATAAACAAAAAGAAAATTCAAAATCATACCAAAGTGTAACCAAAATCGATGAAACTCATTGACATGCCATCATTTACTTTTCGGGTCATCCACGAATGCACCTAGGATTTATAGACCTCAGAAAGTATTTTATATGATTTATTGCCCTATTTTATTACAATAATTATAATAATTCGAGAAAAAGAATTAATTTCTGAAATTTTATAGACCATCTTATTTTGTTTGTGGAATTCTGGGAAAAATCGGATTTGATCGGAAAAGAAGTTTTAGATATTTATTTAGGAATAAATCCTTTATAAACCTATTTGAAAACTTTTAACAACAAACTTTGATCATCTAGCATCTAAGCTTGAAGATCATCACATGCATGTTGTTTTAAAGGCCATTCATGAGTTTGAAATGGTCAAAAATCATTTTGGAAAGAAAACTTAGGGTGCATGTGGTGATTTTCCACCAAAACTTGTAGAAAAGTTCATTATGTTGATTTTGATTTAGGTTTTGGTCCTTGGATTTCACCATTTACAACATGCATGTTGTTTTTGGGTGAAGTCCTACCACCATCATCATCAAAACCGTGAGTATGAGCAAGTGTTCATGATTTTACAATAAAATGGAGTAGAAGATGGAGAAAATTCAAGAAAAATAGTAAACTTGAAGGAATGGTGAAGTAGAAATCGATTTTACCTTCAAAAACACCACAAGATGATGAAGATTTCAAGTTTGAGGAGTGTTCTTGGGTCTTATTTTCTGGAAATTTCGTGGTTTAGAGGGTGTAGAAGAGAGAAATGGAGTGGTGAAGGTAGAGAGAAATGAGAGACATTAAAGGAGGAGGTGGAGTGTGAGAGAGAAGAAAAATTGATTATGTGTGTGTTGGGAAGAGAGGGAGTGTCTTGGGAGAGGGGAGGAAGAAATCTTTGGTGAGTGAGGCTTCCTCTCTCTTGTTTCTGTTATAAAATGTGCACCTTAACCTAGTTTTTATGCATAAAACTCTTGATTTTTGACTCATAAATCAAGGGTAAATGTTAATAACTTAATTTTTGTTTTCCTTGATTGTATTTCATAATAATTATTATGATAAGATAATATTATAAGGTTCATAATTATTTTTATAGGATTTTTAAGGTTAAAGTTTATAAATATGAGTTTTTATGGCTTTTAGGGTTTTGGAGTTTAATACATCTTTGGATCACAAAATAAATTGAATCTTTGAGACTTCAAATTATTTTTGTGTTTCCTAACTCTTATTCAAGTTTGAAATAATGTTTGTAATTTATTTATATTGGTTTATTGGAATTCTATGTAGTGATTCCGAGATTCATGTGAAATTGAAGAATCAAGTATACTAGTCTTAGTTTTCAACTTTGACTTAAGTTCCAAGGAGACTCGAACCTAATTTCTACTACTAGGTCAAATGTGTGATGTGTCTACATGATTCATGTAAAGATGTTCAAGTCAAAGAATGACCCGAATATGGATAGTCATTACAGTTAAGTAGTTGTAGAATTCACATACCAATGTGAAATCTAAGTACACTATCCTTCGATTCTACTTGTTTCCAAGTTTCTAGTAGGTTATAACTTAGCTTCTAGTTACTAAGTCTAGAATGTGTCATGCCTATGCACTAAGTTTAGTCAAATCTAGAACCGACTCCAATTTTGACGGTTGTCATAATCATCCTATAATATTTCACTTAATCTCATAGATTCTTTAGACACTTCCATTCTCGTACGACAAACCCAGACAGGTGTAACCACTCCATCATACCAGTCAGCAAAGGAGTCAAGGAGGAACAAGAAGAGATTCAAAATGAGTTTCCAAGAAGTGATCAGCCAGAGAAACTAAAACGTCTTATGCGTCACACTAATAAATAATACCCATGAATGACTTAGTGAGCTAGTTAATACACTACTCACACTATGTGTTAGGATTATTTTCTTCTTTTCATGCAACTGGTAGCATTTATTCATTTCACAGATACTCATTCGAGGATAGCCACTTCTTATTCATAAAGTTTATTTTATATAGACTTCCTTTATGAATTGTTTCCAGAACCCCATTTAAGTCAGAACCAGATACACTCAGACCAGGGATAACTTAGTTTAAATATCACTCGTACAATACCTACTTCTACCCACTACCATGGGCACATCTCAGGAATGTTGTCAGAAACATTGAGAATGGTCAAGCAAAGCATGAAACTGTTAAGTATATTTAATAGGTTGGAATGCATCTAGCGATGACCATCATTACTCACGAGATCATTCTTCAGCATGCAACAGAATCATGTCTTCACAAGGAGGAAACCAACCAACAGGCGAGGCACCAATTCTGCAGATAAACTCCGCTACTTTTCAGGTTGCGGTCACAGCTGCTGTGACAGCCGTCATGGCTAAGTTCAATGTTAATAATGCCAGCGGAAGTGGTGCAAGTTATGCTGATCACGGTAACAATCAAGGGAACCAGCGAGTGTCTGTTGACAAGGACACCCCAGACCACAAACCTAAGAACAAGAAATGAAAGTTCTGGGATAAAAAGAGGAAAAAGTCGGCTCAAGGTTCTAACAAGAGACGACAACCCGTGGCTACCCATGCGGTCACAACAACAGTCACAACATCTGGCACTTCATCTGCCACTACAACCTCCGTCGAACGATATGCTGGAAATCTCCCAAGGTGCGAAAAATGTACCTACCATCACAACGGAGCTTACCGAGAGGTGCAGTGTACCAATTGCAGCAGGAAGGGGCACACTGCCCGTTTCTGCAGGGCGCCGGCGCAGCCAATCTCGCAAGTAAACCTGGCTTGTTTCAAGTGCGGCAAGTCTGGACACTTTAAGAGGGATTTTCCAACAGAGAGGAATGACAAAGAAGATCGTTTCTATGGAGCTCCGACTTAACACATCACTTCAACCACCGATGCCAGTATAGTTCAGGTATGCCATGCACGTGGTGAAATGGGATATGCCAAGATAGACTGCCCAACAGAGATAGGAGACAGAGGAGAAGGAGGAATCTAACGACAAGACATAAGGGAGCAACGAGGAACCCCGCTTTTGAAATTTTCGGTACGTCTTCGAAATAAGAATTACTTTAAAATTTATATTTATATTTATATAACATTAAAACTTGGGGAGCATTTAAAAGTAATTATAATAACTCACTCGTCTGAACAAGTCACAACATTCATAAGAGAATTAAAGATCCGTACAGGTGAGCTATGATGGCTTAGTATGTACATCAGGGTTGTGCATAGCTAAGATTTTGCAGACTTAGATTGAGTGATTCTGCCTCATTTCCTGTTCCTTGTTTGGTTGTGGAATTAGGGCAGAGTCACTAAGTCGATCGTCTTATTCATATTAGTTATACATAACTTGTATATGTTAGGCGATCGTAGAGGTACCGAGGAGGATCATAATATAGAGTATCGACACTAGTTATCAAAAGACTTGCACTATTTGTACTCGCTCATCATGGTACGATTTTTGGTAGTGGTAATATCATGGGAAAACAGAAAGCACTATAACGTTTACACAGAGTACATTGTCGAGCACACTCGGGATACATCATCGTATAACAAACGTTTTTTTCAAATCGGCCTAACATTCGTTTCTGTAAAGAGTCTGTTGTCATCATTCGTCATGTATTGGCGTGGTCCTCACCATACTAAGTTTATATATTTCGAAATTCCATCGCCTTAACCATCAAATTGACGAAACCCTCGTCATTCGTAACGACAGCCTGACCCAGACCTCATAATCGTCTACCTCGTATTCTAAACCCCAAAGTACTCATGCGAGGAATACCTTGCCCTCCGAAACCTTAACGGCGTATATTTAGTAGACCTTCTCGAACTACCACTCGTCCAGCAGATCAAGTTCAAGCATAGAGTCTAAGGACGAATACAACCCACCTATCACTATTAAGTGTATACGCGATGGTAGTATATAATTATGATTACACATATTTAGTATGTATGTTTTCGCCCTATCTACTGTTCCTTGTTTGGTTGTGGACCTAGGGCAGATTCGCACATCCGACCATCTTACTAATCTTAATTATATACGACTTGTATACACGAGGTGATGATAGATCGACCAGGTATGAATCATATCATGAGCGTAAGGGCAAAATTGCCAGGTCTGCGAGTGAGTATTCTGCTTTTCAAAAAAGCGCGACCCCAGGAGTTCTGCTAAGAAAGCTAATTTTGGGACGAGATTCCATCTAACAGGGGGATGATGTGACAACCCGAATTTTTTTTTATCTTGTAAAGTCAATTCAATCAACCAAAAGTCAGACTTAATTCTAATCCCTTTTAGCCTTGTTAAGGGTCATTCTAATGAGCTCTAAGCCTAGTACACTCAAGGGTTGAGTGTTAAGGAGTGTTAGCTCGAGATCCGAAGGCTTCACCCGAACCAGAGAACCAAACACTTGAGGTTCACGGCCGCAAACCTAGTTCACGGCCGTCAACTCTCTTCTGGACGTGATCTCTTCCCCTATATATATATACATAAGATCACTTCACTTTTCTTCATTTCTTTCCCCCTTGGCCGCAAACTTTCTCAAACTCTCTCAAGTATCATAGATCAAGAACACCATCATTCACTCCTAAACACCCCTTTCCTTTGATACTTCATAGAAGCGCACTAGGATCTTTAAACACTCACCAAAACACCTAGATCTTCAAGATCATCATCTTCCACCAAGTACACGAAGAACACACACTTGTTCTTGGTGGCCGTGAACTCCCAAGGGATCCCAAATCGTAAGTGTTTCATCATTTATCTTGTTATACTTGAAAGTCTACTAGATCCTAGCCTTGATTCTTCAAAATTCATCACCATCTTCATGAGCTTGAGGTGTTCACGGTCGTGAACCCTTATTGTGGCCGTGAACCCTTCAAAGATGCTTGATAGGACCGTGAACCATTCTTCCTTGGCCGTAAACCCTTCATATGATCATACTTGGCCCGTGAACACATCATGTGTTCTTGGCCGTGAACAGTCTTAGGCCGTGAACACTTCATAGTGTGGCCGTAAACTCCCTTTAGTCAATCACATGTGATTGTAACACTTCCCTAAGGTTGTTTCCTTGTGTGTTAGTTGTTTTAAACACTAATTGCATGCCTATATATGCCATTATATGTCATTTAGGACTCGTTTGTGTCTTGGGAATTCATTCTTGGAACTTCTCATCGTTACGCGAATCTTTAATTTAATCACCAACATAAGGTGAGTTCATACCCTTATAATCAATCTTTTAATTGTTTTAAATGCTTTTAAGGGGGGAATACAAGTTGAACACAATGATAATTGTGTAAATGTTATCTGTGATAAAAATCATTTTAAAGGATTTCTTATGTGCTATAAGTGATCGAATCATTTCAAAAACTCTTTTAAAGTTATGTCACTTTGTTGTTTATAAAACTCTTTTTTTAACGTACAATAATAACTCAGTAGATAAATGAGTCTTTTCTTCAAAGTCAGTATCAGTTCAACTAAACATACTAGTAAACTATAATAGGTATAGTTTAGGGGTTCAGTTCATACTATAACTAGTACAGGGAGGAACATACTATAACTAGTACAGGGAGGAACATATTATAACTAGTACATGTAGGAACATACTATAACTATAACAGAAGAACAAATCATGATTTACATACTTATACTATAAATTCCCAGTAACCTAGGAAGGGAACGTATCATTAACTCATTGTTCTAAACAAAAGATGATAATAAACATGGTATAAGGTTATATATATATATATATATATATATATATATATATATATATATATATATATATATATATATATATATATATATATATATATATATATATATATATATATATATGGGGTACATCTACAAGGTACCGAAGTTATATATGGGGTAGATCTACAAAGTACCGAATTTATTTATAAAGGGTACATCTACAAAGTACCGGACAATAATAATTAAAACATGTAAATATATACAAAACTCACACCAGTATCGACTAAGGCGTTAAGAGTGCAGGATTTCATTACTTCTAGTAGTCGTCCAAACAATAGAACAACGCCACATAACTTACTAGTAACATGAACATCTAGTTAGAAAGGGGCCTATAATGCTAACTTTATGATTCCTCGGTAGATACATCAGGGATATATATTAATCGGATCCGGTAGACAGTGGAATGTGTGCTTTCCACTTCATTTCCTGTTCCTTGTTTGGTTGTGGGCTTAGAGCAGATTCACCCAGTCTACTATCTAATCGACCTTAGCTATATATATATATATATATATATATATATATATATATATATATATATATATATATATATATATATATATATATATATATATATATATATATATATATATATATTCCGTATACACCAAGTAATCAAAAGGAGTACCAGGTATGGGCCAGGTCATAGTATACAAATTCAGTAAACTGTTTTCTAGTTGAAAACATACTTTTCGGATAGAGCATTTAGTAGGCTAAACTAGAAACTTACCAGTAAAGGGTTTAATCCATTTTATTAAACCAGTATAACTTAAAGGACCTTTGATGGTTAATTCTATAATACCTTAGTTTATACATCAGGGTTATATATAATTAATATCCGATAGGTTGTTGGATGTGTGCTTTCCGCCTTACTTCCTGTTCCTTGTTTGGTTGTGGGCTTAGGGCAGATTCCCACAATTAACCATCCGTTCGATATTAGAATATATATAACTAGTATAAGCTAACTGATTATAGAAGGAACTATTGTGCTTACCATTTTTACTAAAGGAAATAAGGGTTTTTCTTAAAGAATATTTTCATCAAATATAAAGGAACTACTATAGTTAACTCCGTGAGTACCAAATGAATACGCCAGGGTTATATACAACGAAGATCTAACAAGCAATGGGATGTGTGACTTCCGCCTTATTTCCTGTTCCTTGTTTGGTTGTGGGCTTAGGGAAGATTCACACAATCGATTGTTTGTTTAGTCTGGGTTTTATATAACTTGTATCCATTTAGTACTCATAGAAGGGATTGTAGAGCCATTTTACATATCTTTCAACCTATAAGAAGATATAGAATTTTCTGGAGGAACAGGCGAACTTTTCTAAAAAGAACTTTCAACTTACTTCACATCACTAAAATACTTATGCACTCACCAGCTTAAATGCTGATCTACTCTTTCAAAACAACTTGTATTCTCAGGAGCCTAGTAGACAGGTACGCGCACTGGGATTCAGAAGATGGAGCATAGTCTCTTCATGTCTTGTTTTGTTATCTACTTTTGGAGTCTATCTTATGTGAATCACATACTTTGTAAACACTTTAATATTAATGCAATGGTTGTGTGTTACTTTGATTACTATGATACATGTGTTGTGACACTTAACATGACGTCCTCCGCCCCCGAACATTTCCGCCGTTCCGCTTTGGGGGTGTGACATGAAGCCTTGTAACTAAGTGTGTTATAGTTTGGAAGGGAAACGACTTAGGAATCGAGAACCCTCGCATGGACCACAAAACCCTCGCATCCATGAGCCTCCGAAGCTGTGAACTCCGAGCCGAGAACTCTGAGCCGTGAACCTCGCAGCCGTGAACTCGGACCGTGAACTAGACCCTATATACATAAGTTTACTTCATTTTTACTTCATTTCTCTTCTTCTGGCCGTGATCCTCCCATTCTCTCTCAAGTATCATCCTCAAGAAACACTATTTTCTTCCTTTAAACACCCCTTTTCTTTTGTAACTTCTTGGAATACAACAAAGGGCCTTCAAATACTTGTCAACCACCAAAAATCTTCAAGTGTTCTTCATGTTCTTGGGCCGTGAACCACTCATAGGGCCGTAAATCATTCATCTTGGGCCGTGAACAGCCCATAGGGCCGTGAACACCACTTCAACCTTCTAACTTGCTTCTAACACTCTTTTCGTGAGTTATTTTTGTATCCTAGGTTGTTTCCCTAAACTCCTTAGTTGTTAAATACAATAAGTATATGCATATATGTGTAATAATATGCTATTTAGGACTCATGTGTGTCTCAGGATTGTGTTTTAAAAATATAAATTGTTTATTATGTTTTTGTACCAATGAATTGTATTTAGAACATGAAAATTTGAATAGAACATAGAAATAAGCATATAAACTTTTATAAGTTTAACTTAAGGAACAAAAGGATCATTTTATAAACTTATCTGTTAATTATAAAAAGGGTTTTCCGCATTATTACTTGTAAATTCTTAATCTAGCTTATGAGACACGTCTTCGGTACTTACTTAAGTACCAATGGAAGTCTACCCTTATGACTAGAGTCTCTTGTAGGGAGAGCGTGAGTTTGTGTATAGATCTATACGGGATTGACAATCCCGCACCTCTCTGTTAGCTACAGCCGGACTGACAGGTCTGCAGGTGACAAATGTCATATTCTTTTCGATGTCTACAATACGTCGTGATTTACACTAGTCAAATTAGTATGGTCGTAAACTCATAATAGATAACAATGATATATTTACGTAGTAATATACTTTTCTTAATCAGTCTCAAGGGATATTAACTATGTGATTACTCAGTATATACCATAGGGTTAGATAAAACTGAAATCCGATAGATAGTGGAACGTGTGACTTCCACCCCACTTCCTGTTCCTTGTTTGGTTGTGGGCTTGGGGCAGATTCACCCATTCAACTGTCTGTTCGGTCTTGGTTATATACAAGTCATATGTATTAAGTGATCATACGAGGGTAGTATCGCCGTATCAGGTTTTCGGGGTAAACAAGACTTTATTCAGTTTAACATATCAACAAAACTAGATATCATTAAAGTAAGTATATTTGGCTATACTTGTACTTTTCAATCTTGGAACAACATCGACATCCACTCGGTTTTATAGGAAATATAGGATTTTCTATGGTAAACATCATTCTTTTAAGATAAATAGATTTCGATAGAACTTTCTGAAAACAATAGCATTTCTATAATTCCTTAGTTTATACTTCAGAGTTATATATAATTAATATCTGATAGGCAGTGAAATGTGTGATTTCCGCCTTACTTCCTGTTCCTTGTTTGGTTGTGGGCTTAAGGCAGATTCATACATTTAACTGTCCGTTCGATATTAGATTATATATGGCTAATACAATCTAAGTGATGATAGAAGGAGCTATTGTGGTTACCATTTTTACTAAAGGAAATATATGATTTTCTTATGGAATATTTTCATCAAATATAAAAGAACTATTACAGTTAACTCTGTAAGCACTAAAGGAATACGCCAGTGTTATATACAATGAAGATCTAACAAACAGTGGAATGTGTGACTTCCGCCTCATTTCCTGTTCCTTGTTTGGTTGTGGGCTTAGGGCAGATTCACACAATCGATTGTCTGTTTACTCTGGATTGTATATAACTTGTATCCATTTAGTACTCATAGAAGGAATTGTAGAGTCATTTTTACTTATCATGTTATCATATCAGAAAATATAGGATTTTCTGGAGGATCAGGCGAACTTTTTCTAAAGAACTTAGAGTATACTTTTTATAACAAAAATGCTTTTGAACTCACCAGCTTAAATGCTGATCTACTCTTTCAAAATAACTTGTATTCTCAGGAAACTAGTAGACAGGTACACGCACAGGGATTCAGAAGATGGAGCATAGTAGCTTCATATCTTTGTTTTGTTATTTACTTTTGGAGTCAATATTTTGTGAATTGAATACATTCTAAACACCTTAATATTAATGCAATCGTTGTCGTTACTTTGATTACTACGACCGAACACCCTTCAAGTCTTCAAATCTTCATCGACTGTACACCACTCTACGACCGTACACCTTCAAAGGTCGTACACCATCCAAGGGGCTGTCTACGGCCATACACCTGTATACGGCCATACACTTGTTCACGACCGTACACCCCATTTACAGCCGTACACACACTTCCTAAGTGGTGCTTTAGACTGAAAACTCACTTTCCTCGATTCAAGCAAGTCCCGGTAACATTCCTTAACCGAAAGCAAGTGTTTATGTAACACTTTATCTAACGAAATCGCTAATTTAGATAAATCATGTATTTAATTGTTATTAGGATTCCGTTAAGTGTAACACTACAACTAGAGGATGTTCATTTCAGTCCGTTGACTCGACGCTTGTACCCGACTAACAGTGAGTTCAAACCCCTACATTTTTATGATTTTTAATGTTTTCAGGGGGGTAATACAAGCCAAACAAAAACGATTTTGTGAAACAAAAACAAAAGGATTCCAACAAGTTTAAAACTTATGAAATCAATACAGTAAATGATTTCCCATGTTTTATGAAACATTTAGACATTTTATCCCTTTTGTACTATGTTGAGCATAACGGATGTTTTCAACTTGAAAACATAATTGAATAGTTTTCAGAACAATTTACCAAAACCAGAACAAAACATTTCAAGCAAAATATAGTGGGTATAGTTTGGGGATTTCAATACATAGCTTTTACCGATTCAGATTTCATTAATGGGTAAACATATAAACTATGACCGATTTAGTTTATGATATACACTACTACAAGAGTACAATATTTAATAATTATTTAAGTATAATTATTACCTCATACAGTATACACACGATTTTCAATACAGTAGATCACTACAAGACCTACACGTAAACTAGTTAATACAGAATTGTGAGACTCTACTTCAAAATTATACCCTTTGGTGTACTGAATTAAATCCTATCATAGTATAACCAGAGTCTCCTGGAGGGAGAGTGTGAGATTTGTGAATAGATCTATTCGGGACTGACAATCCCACACCTGAACTGCTAGCTACAGTTAGGCAGGCATGCCTGGGGTGACAAATGTCATTTAACCGACACTTCAAGAACGTCGAAAAGGTCACTAGGTCATATCAAGCATGGTTATACGACTCACTATAGTATAAACTAACCATTTTTTTACGGGATTTCATTCTTCATTAGTTTTATTTTAATTAATAGAATGTACTATACATACTGGTGGTAGCCAGGGTTTTCAAACAGAACGTACTATAGACACTGGTGGTAGCCAGGGTTTTCAAAAGGAACATGCTATACAATGGTTTTTGTACAGAACACATACATACTATGATTAGTATTAATCAGACATTCAAATTAGTATTTTCCTATGCTACAACAGATTTCAGTAAAGAACATACATAGTTAATTCTATAATTAGTTTGTTTAAGCATCAGTGCCATGTAGGAAGAATATTCGATACACCGTGGAATATGTGGTTTCCGCCTCATTTCCTGTTCCTTGTTTGGTTGTGGGCTTAGGGCAGATCCACATAGTCAATTGTCTATTCGATATTGGTTTATACATGGCTAGCATAAAGTAAGTAGTCGTAGATAGAACTGATATTATCACACTTTCACTAAAGAAAATACTGGATTTTCTTGGAAACGTTCAAACATTTTTACAGAGTCATCAATAGGTTTTTATTACAAAAACATCGCTTATGAACTCACCTGCTTTATGCTGATACTCTTTCAAAACTGCTTGTATTCTCAGGAAATCAGTAGACAGGTACCACCTGGAGTTTTTGAGAAGACGGAGCGTATAGAGTCACATCTTTTTCTTTTGATAATACTTTTGAAGTACATAAACATGAATCAAACTGATGTAAATACTTTTCATTTATGTATTCGATGTAATGGTTGTGTTTACTATGATTACTATGATGCAATGGTTGTGATACTACATATGACGTCATCCACCCCCGAACGTTTCCGCCGTTCCGGTTTGGGGGTGTGACAGATTGGTATCAGAGCAATTGTTTATAGTGAACTAAGTATAGCGAACCTTACATGGTATACAACTATAAACATCAAGGGGCCGAAGTGCTCTGAACTAAAATTATACTTTTAAAATATAAGTATTTTTATAAGAAGTATACAAGTATGCATGAGTACCAGAAACAATATCATAAGTAGAACAAAACAAAAGTATTTGGATGTTGGACGCTATAGTTAAACCTGGATAGTTATGTAATCATGTCTGGGATCAATATAGCCTGATCAACTATATTTATTTGAGACATGACCAACATGTGTCTGGGAGTGATCGTTGTGTTGCAGCAAGCCCAAACTTACCAAGCTATATACATCAAGATACTGATAGAATAGAGCATACAACTTAAAATACTATAGGAGTATCTTAGCTAGAGTCGAATACAGCGTACAGATTCATTCCAAGTGTTGCTACTTATATATCTTCCGAGCGATAGTTACGTGCATTTGTAACTTTGCTCTGTCTATCGCTTAGTAGAACACTTTATTTATCAGGATGGGATATATCTTGTTTCATATCTCTTGATTTAAAAATCTAGGGGACTTACCATCCTCTTCTTCCTGATTATTTTAGAAAAAGATGCCTCCCAGAAAGAGACCCAGCAGGAAAAACAACGACGCTTCGCCTCCACTACCTCCTCAGTTCGATCCTGCCATGTTCCAGACAGCAGTTACAGCCGCCGTGACTGCAGCAATGGCACAAATAAACCCCGGAGGGGCTAGGGGATCCGGAGGTGGTACTCATCCCCAAAATCTCGGCGATCAGGGACATTAAAAGGAGTGTTCCTATAAGGATTTCATGAACGTGAAACCCAAATCGTTCGATGGAAATGGAGGAGTTATCGCCCTAACCTGATGGTTCTAGAAGATCGAAGCCATGTTCGAGATTTGCGCTTGTTCTGAAGGCAACAAGGTGAAGTTCGCCGCCTGCACCTTCACCGACAGAGCACTGACTTGGTGGAATGGTTTAGTCAAATCCCTAACCTTGCCAGTAGCGAATGCCATGGGTTGGGAAAGCCTGAAAGAACTCATGCTGGCTGAGTACTGCCCAAGGGGCGAAATGCAGAAGTTAGAGCACGTGCTTTGGATCCTAAAGATGAAGGGTTCTGAGATTGCTGTCTACACAACTAGATTCTGCGATCTAGCTCTTCTATGTCCAGGAATGGTCACCCCGGAAAGCAAGAAAATAGAAAGATACATTTGGTGATTGACACCCCTAACTCAAGGGAATGTTTTGGCTGCTAGGCCTACAACTGCAACTTTCATTATCACGGACCCTGCCGTGATTTGCAATGTAACAAATACGGCAGGACAGGGAATACAACGCGATTCTGCAAAATACCAGCTCAACCGACCAACCAGGCTACTGAAGCAGGCATGGGTCAAGCATGTTATGGCTGTGGAGAGGTTGGGCACTTCAAGAGAAGTTTCCCTAAGGCAACAACAACTAGCAACACTGGGAGAGTGCTGGCTATGGGCCAGGAGGAGGCAGTTGTTGATCCCACCGTTGTTACGGGTACGTTCCTCCTCGACAACTCTTATGCATGCATTCTTTTCGATTCAAACATCTACTCAAATGTAAATCCCAACCTTTAACCAAAACATCTACCATTGAGATGGCTAATGGAAAGAAAGAGAGCACTAACGAGATATTCATAGGTTGTACCCTTACCCTGAGCGATCATTCCTTCTCAATCGACCTTATGCCGGTTTCCATAAAGAGCATTGATGTCATCATTGCTATGGATTGGTTGAGACCCAATCATGCTGATATCCCTTGTTACGAAAAAGCCATCCATCTCAATTTTCCCTCGCGCAAAACTCTCACTATTTACGGTGATAAACTCAGCTCAAACCTTCGCATGATTTCGTGCATCAAAGCCCGGAAGTATCCTCGAAAGGAATTCCATGCATTCCTAGCCCACATTGTAGATGAAAAGAAAAAAGTTAAAGACCTCGAGAGCATCCCCGAAGTCTGCAACTTTCCTAATGTCTTCCCCGAAGATCTTCCAGGAATCCCTCCCGACCACCAAGTCGAGTTACATATCGACTTAATCCCCGGAGCTACTCCTGTAGCTAAATCCCCATACTGCCTAGTGCCGACAGAAATGCAAGAGTTATCCAGCCAGCTCAATGAGCTACTCAGCAAAGGATTCATAAGACCGAGTTCCTCACCCTGGGGAGCCCCAATCTTATTCGTGAAAAAGAAAGATGGACCCTTTCGGATGTGCATTGATTACCGAGAACTGAACAAGCTTACCATCAAAAACTGTTATCCTTTAGGGAGCCAGTTATTTCTTGAAGATAGACCTAAGATCAGCGTACCATCAGTTACGAGTTCATGAGAATGATGTTCCCAAGACAACATTCCTAACTCGTTATGGACACTACGAGTTTGTAGTAATGCCATTTGGTCAAGCCAACGCACTGGCAATATTCATAGATCTGATGAATCAAGTGTGCCGCCCTTTCCTAGACAAGTTCGTAATCATGTTCATTGACGATATACTTGTCTATTCTCGGAGCTAGGATGATCATAGACAACACTTGAGGCTAGTGCTAGAAACACTAAGGGCGGAGAAGCTCTATGCAAAATTCTCTAAGTGCGAATTCTGGATCCGAAAAGTAACATTCCTTGGTCATGTGGTTAGCGAGGAAGGCATACACGTGGACCCTTCCAAGATCAAAGCGATTGAGAATTGGTCAGCACCGAAGACGCCCATAGAAATTTGTCAATTCTTGGGTCTCGCTAACTACTATCGCAGATTTATCCAGAATTTCTCTAGAATTGCTAAGCCTTTAACCACCCTGACTCATAAAGGTGTAACCTTTAGTTGGGGAGAAAAGCAAGACTCTGCATTTCAAACATTGAAGCAGGCCCTATGCAACGCACCTATCTTGTCCCTGCCCGAAGGGACGGAAGACTTTGTTGTCTACTGTGATGCATCCAATCAGGGCCTAGGCTACGTGCTCATGCAGCGAGGAAAGGTTATTGCCAATGCCTCGAGACAATTGAAAATGAACGAAGTAAATTACACAACTCACGAACTAGAGTTGGGAGCAATGGTCTTTGCGTTAAAGATTTGGAGACATTATCTCTATGGAACTAAGTGCACTGTCTTCACCGACCATAAGAGCCGCCATGTCTTCACAGAATGCATAAATACGAGTTTTTTTCACAATTTTGCATCAAGTTTCTAACAAACAAGCCTAGGCTCTGATACCACTGATGAGTTTTGAGCATTCTAACACTCCTAAGGTGTACATGCAACCCTAGAAACATTGGATCTATATTTGTCTAAAATACATGAAAAATACTTTTTCCAAGGTTCATAATCCTATCTAGCATACATGGGGAACTTTTAAACATAAAAGATAGCTAGAGTTACATACCTTTTAGTTGATTTGATTCCTTGAAAACCTTGAGAGCCTAGCACCCCAAGTGTGATGCCTCAAATGTTTCACACAACACCAAATGCTCTTGGAATAAACATTGAGAGAGAATGTCACACTTAGAAATCGGCTTGCTCTCTATATTGCTTCTAGTAGTCGATTTTCACGAGATTCATGTCATTTATATAGTGTGTTACAGTTAGGGTTACACCATGTATACCCTAATGTAACATGGCTCTTCATTTCCATGACCCATGGGTTTGTAACTCCCATGGCGCATCCATGGAGCATCCTATGGACCTTAGCCCAACTTGATAATCTATGGAGCCTTTAGCCCACTATACAAGTTATCGATGATTTACATAATCAACCCATATATTTAATTAGTCATCTTTTGTTCACTTAATTAATTCCAAATTAATTCTTGATCAAAACTAATTAAACAATATTTTTAATATATTAGAACTTATAATATATTAATAAGCCATAAGTGTTATTTCTCTCATTTTAGTTTATCCAATTGCATGACGCCATGCAACCCAAATGGACCATGCCGGGTCGGGTCAAGTACATACCAAAAATAGTTATGGACTTAGACACCTTATCCAACAATCTCCCACTTGAATAAGTCTAATAACTATAACTGCAAGTATGACTTCAGGAACCGATCAGTAATCGCAGCTCTTTCAAGGTCTCTCGGAACTGAGAAGATGATGATATGTCGTTTAAGATAAGTGATCATATAATCCTCTGTTCTAGATATCAGCCGGAAAAATACATAGAACAATGTCTTACTTATTGTCCAACAGTTTGTTTCTCGATTTCCGATTTATTTGACATAGAACTTAATTGAACACATCAACTTAGTTCTGACCGGGCCCGGTACATCGGTCAACACAAAATCATCGAGGGGCCCAGATATCGCTTCTAATCCAAGAAGGACCAGATAAACTTCGACTCATATGCTAGTTCTACTACTTGTTGAATCATACATAAATACACGTTTTATAATATCGAGTTACCAATGCGTTTTCGTACAATCAATGCATAATCAACTCATAGGAAACAAGTCATATCTCTAGGTTTGAAGACTTATATGATATTACCGTCTCGCGATCACTCGAGATAAATTCCATGAAGTGATACCAGCGAGCGTGGGTTGGATCTAATACTCAGAACTTATGAGCAGTCATGAAGTGTTGTAGCATCTCTTGCCATGTAAAACCACATGGCCCTCTACAAGCCAACTTCATGACAGTCTTAATTCATATCTACTTCCTACATATGACCGACTGTGGATAATTTGAATAATATGTAAAAGATAACATAAATATTTTGGAAGTCAAAACATGCAAAAAAAATAATAGTAAACGATTGACAAAAGATAGCAACACTTTACTCATAAATAAACACAACTTTTATTCATCATCAAATGTCAATTACACTTTACAAATTTCAAGGTTATCTAACTACTAAAACTAATTGTTGGATTAATGTCTAAGTCCATAACTATATTTAGTATGTACTTGACCCGACCCGGCATGGTCCATTTGGGTTGCACTTCACCGGCACAATTTATATGGATAGTCTTTTGAGAATAGTATATTTATGATTTATATTAATATATTATAAGTTCTAATATATTAATATGGAATCATATTATTTAATTAGTATTGATCAAGAATTAATTTAGAATTAATTAAGTGATCAAAAAGAACTAATTAAATATGGACTCTTATATATATATGGAATGGGCCAAGTTCATTTAGGTTGGGCTAAGCTTTCATGGATGGTCCATGGAGCTTTTAACCCATGGATCCTATGTAAATGAAAGGTCATGGGTATTAGGGTTTACATGGATGTAACCCTAATCCTCCATAATATATAAAGGGGTCCTTGGCTCACAAAATTGACACAAGTGTGTGAAAATAAGAGTGGGCCGATTTTAGTGTGCATACATATTCTCTCAAGTTCTTCCAAGGTGTTTTGGTGATTTGTGATTCCATTTGAGGCTTCCACACTATTGGGGCTAAGCTCTTAAAGCTTGAAGAAATCAAGCTACATCAAAAGGTATGTCATCTAACTAGAACTTTTTAGTATAGGTGCTTCATAATATGCTAGTTAGGATGAAACCTTGGAATAGTTAATATTTACATGTATAATAGAGAAAACATAGATCCAAGGTTTATAGGGTTGCATGTACACCATAGGAGTGTTAGAATGCTCAAAACCCAATAGTGGTATCAGAGCCATGAGTTGTTTTCTGTTATATTGATGCAAATGTTTTATTTTCAAGTTGAAAAAAAAGGAAAAAAAACATGACGTTTGTCAAATATTAAGATAATTACTTGTTTTTGTGAAAAACTAATTATTTGTAAAATTTGAATCATTTGCTATATGAGTTGAATTAGGTCAAATTTAGTAAAAGATAAAATGATATGATTATTTTATTAGTTTTAAAAGTTTGATCTAAAGAGTTTTTTGAAACCTCCGTAAGTTATGGATATGAAAAGGTTTTTAAAAAAAATTGATTCATAGTTTTTTATGCAGTTACAAAACTTGGTCTTAATGTTTTAAAGAATTCCATAACTTGTTCTTAAGTTATGGAACATGAAAAGTTTCATCATAAAACAAGTATTTAACTCCATAAGTTATGAAATCCAAAAGTTTTCAAGAGTTACAAAACTTGCCCTCAAGTTTTGGAATTTGGAAAAAGTTTTTTATGATAAAAAAAAGAATTGAATTCTAAAACTCTTGGGTTCATAACTTAAACAATTAATTAAATGATTTTAATTTTGAATTTAATAATTGGAATTATGATGTTTTTATTGAATAATTCAATTAACTCTTATGGACTTTATTAATAGATAATTAAAGTGTTTAATTAAAAGAGAATTAATAATTCCATAATGACATGGTTTAAATTTAATTAAATTAAAAGTATAGTTTAATTAATAGATTAAACCACCAAGTATTTTAAATGTCTAAAATACACCCTTATACTATTATAAGATTAAAAGTTTAATATATTATATGTATAAGAGCAAGTCGTCTTACCATTAGTAGGCCTCATTCACGAAGCCGGTCTATAAGGGGGGTATAAGGTTACTGCCTATAAAATGGCAGTTTAATGGGTGTCCACTCTCACCCACCGCTTCCTTGACTGGTGGAGGGTCTATAAGGGGGGTATAAGGTTACTTAGGAAAATGTGAATAAGGTGGTAATCCATGAAATTACACTTTGCACTTTGTTTAAGCTGTTAGTGGAGCGTGTGTGGTTAACCGGCACACTAACCTGGACTTAACAAGGTAGGCAAAGGGTAACTTAATGTTTATCATAGTATCGTTGGAGCGTGTGTGGTTAACCGGCACATCGATTGAGGGGTAAATATTAAGGGTACCAAGTATATTTGCATGGTTACTTCACACCTTGTTTTGTGATCCTCGGCATCCCAGTCACAAAACCTGAAGGGCACACTCGAGATTGAAACATGCCATTGAAAAGTTCAATGAATCTCAAAAGCATCTAGGAGTTTCAAAACCAATTAAAACCTAATAATACATTTCGTTTATCTTGGTGGAAATTGGTGAATCGTCATTCACCTACCTTCAAATATTTTATAGCTTGGATTACAGCATCCCTCTTCCAAGTTATAAAATAGTTTGTTGGGTCCTAGCCTTAATATATCATATTGGGTGTTATATTAAGGACTTAAATCAACTTTACGTGAATTTCTCCCATTGTTGATGTCTGGTTTAGACAACAATGATCTTCCCAAACCAAGCTTTCCTAATGAATATGACTTCCCGAGTTTGGCTCATGGAAGTCATACTTCTCTTCCTCCACCTCCTCCAATTATTCTCCCTAACCCACAAGTTCAAGGTCACTCAAGCCCTAATGGCAAGCAAGGTCTATGTGTGATCACATCTTAGAGATGAAGTCACATATTGACAAGCCGGGAGAGTTGGGTGTCAAAGTCTTGAGAAAGTTGGATGTTCAATCACTTTCTAAGTCACATATTGAGTTCCTTTGGGACTACTATGAAACAGACTATGACATGAACCTTAATGATCATATCTATTTGCTTGGTGCTGCTGAACCATCAATGATTTGGAACGATAGTAAAGCAAATTTGATTAGAAGATCAACTTCCCAAAAACTTTATGGACAGTGACAATGGTGACACTGGAAATCCAGAAAAAGCATTCTCTTCCCAATGGAAAGGGATTGGCCATAGTCAACCCGGTTGACCAAATGGTAAAGAGAAAGGCTAAGTCTGAGATAGTCCCATTACCAAAGGGTCCATATGTTTATTTTGCCAAAGGAAGGGGCGTTGATTGCAAAGCTGCCAAATTTACCTAAGGATGTTAAAGTCAATAAGTTTTACTCTACATCAGGTAGAGCCCATTATCTAACTCAGTTAAGTTCTATTCTGAGATCCTCATTACATGATGTGACTGGGTCACATGTTGATGTTTTAAGAATCAAAGAATAGAGAGAAATCTTAAAGGAAGTATATGCTGATTCTGATCGCGAAGGTGGATTTCGATCGCATCAGAATTTTGAGCAGTTGGTTAAGAAGTTATGATATATTGCTAAGGAATAGATAACAACAATTTTACATGTGGATTGTAAGGATAAGTTTTTCCGCAAAGTTTTAAAATAAAAGAAAATTGTTTAATTTTATTTATTTGAAGTATCCTTACAATGGCATTTGTGGAAAATTGTTGCTTATATGATTCCACTGACAGCAATATTGGAAAATTGATTTGATTCTTTCATTTGTGGTAGTGTCTAAATTTACCAAATCAGGAAAGTTCCTCATTGCCCAAGTTTCAATTGGACCGAAACTTGGAATCATGAAAGTTGAATAGTATGATGAATGAGAACTTTCAAGCATTGGAAAATCAAGACTAATTACTTGTTCACATGGATGTGTGAGTCAAGTGAAGGATTAAAGGGATTGAGTACACATTCTTGTGCACTGGTCATGTCCACCACAAAGCTCGTTAAGGCTATTTGATTTACTAAAGTTTAGTAAATATGGTTATACTTACAAGTTTAAGTATAATTCCGAAACATTGGAAAAGTCTTAATGTATGGCAGAACGACTGAGAAGAATCAAATTAGGCAGAAAGATAAAAGTTTCTCAAATCTGAAAAGATGGGAGAGTACTTTAGTATCATGTTTGTGATCATCTTAATGATTTAGAAATCATATCACAATTAGTCCTCTAAAGGTATTCTTAGTGCATTCTTATGACTAAGAAGAGGAGTCATGAATTGTTGAAATGGTTAGATCAGGAAGATGAGTCATACTTCGTTCCAAAACAATTCTTAGAGTCATACTCCAAGATTGTAACTTGAGTGACATATCTTAAAGAAAGGTTTAAAACACTTGTCAAATGTAAGAGTAAAAGTGTCCTACTCTTGTACATTTAAAATTGGTAAGTTGTGATGTTTTGGATAAAACAAAGACCAACTAAGGCCAATTGTGTGAAGTGTTTTTTCTTGATAAAGAATCCGCACTATCTCTTGAATATTTGGAAAGATAGTCTTATATGTCAAGAGGATAGTGGGAGTCTTAAAGATCCTAAAAAGAATTTCAAGAACTAATCAAGAATAAAACCTGAGGTTCTTCACTAGCACACGACTTGAGGTTTATAACCTATCATGTGGACATATTCTGTGCCCATTCCAGTTAAAGTTGGATTTGCATAGGAGTTCTGAAAGTTCTCAATTGGTTGCATAGCAACTTGGAAGCAATGGCAGACCCTGTACTGCCAGGTGGCAAGAAGTTAAGATTGCATAAGTTCAGTCCATATGGGTTTGGATTTGTCATTATCCTTGTCTTGTGACTATGGTTTTGACGATTCACATGGATAAGAACACATACACCATAAAATCTAAGGGTCATAAGGTTTCTCTCCGATTCATGAAAATGATGGTGAAGAAACACTTCCACCAAGTAGATTTGAAGCAGATGGCAAAAGGTCTAAACAATTGAGACTATGATTACGATATCCCTTTTCATAGTTCTGAAATTTTTTAGACACACATGCATGCTATCTAAGGAAAGGTGTATGATTTTGATAAAGTTTTATCAAAGCATCTCGTATCAGAAATCTAAACTTTGGTAAGAAAGTCAATAAAGTATTGATTTCTAGAAGTCCAGCTGATTTCTGAGTACATGTCAAAGCTAGTGGGAGCATAAGTGTTATGCTAATAATCATCATGTAAGTGGGAGCATGATAATTATTGTTAGTGTTGCAAGTTAGCAATGTTAATTATAGAAAACAAAAGTTTCAATTCGTGAGGCTGTAGGGATTGAAAAAGTTGTTTTGCTATAATTAAGGGAGAGGATATACTTCATTTCAGTTCTAAAGGCTTAGATTGAGACCTTAATCATCTTTAGTCAAGAATATATATATGAATTTCATGTTGGATTGGTTCAACTTAAGGAAATTCTATATATTGCGTTCTCAAAATTCGATTATGATTACGGCATCCCTCTTCATAGTCAAATTTTGAAAACATGGCAAATAAAAATATTGTAGTAAAAGACTGGTCTAGAATCATGTCTTTATGTGAGACATCATGAATCGTGTACCATTTGCTTTGGGTACATGATCGATTGTATGTGCTATAATATTTGTCATTTCTAAATTTTTCCAAATGCCGAGAGGCATTAAGAAGGGAAAAGGTCTAGAATTGGATATGACTAAAATGATTAAGCAAATATCAAGGACAATATGAGGTTTACCAAAGATTGGTTGCTCAGGGACAGTTGGATGTATAGTGCTAATTTTGGAAGGACCATATTGACATATTCTGAAAAGAGGCATCTCTTATTCAGAAGTGATAGTCAAAATGAGAATATGGAGTTGTCTCCATAGGTGGAAGTTATCTGTGTAAGATTAGAAAACTTAATGCAAGAAGCATGTCCAAAGCAATGTACTTTGAATACGAGACTTAGTTTCCATGGAGTTGATCTCCATTGGAATAACTTATAATGACTGTTGACAAGTCTTTGTGACTTTGTACATATTCATTACAGGAGGGTCAGTGCATATAAGTTTATAATCTAAACAGATTTCGATAAATGATAGGAATTTGAAGTTCTCACATTTTTCGATAAGGATTTGGGAGTGTGAAATTAGAATCATTGAAATTATGTTCAATTGGTTTATTTCACAAAGTAAGGATCATAGACAAACATAGAGTACATACTTGGTGTATGGCAAAGCTATTGTTTAAGAAAAACATAGTGTACATGCTTGGAGCATGGGGCAACTAGTGTTTTTAATTCAAGTATAAAGTTGATAAAACCGAAACAATGAATAATCAGTAATCAGTATGGTGATAAATAAAAGTGTTTATTTATATTCATAGGGTTTGATACCATATTTGATTCATTTATTCTTCTGTTTCACTTTGCATGTTTTGACTTGCAGAATAACTAAGTCGCTCTTCCTGAATGATTAAGTTATTCAAACCATCCACAGTCGGTCATATGTTGGAAGTAGATATGAATCAAGACTGTCATGGGTTGGGCTGTAGAGGTCCAAGTTGGTGGACAAAGTGGTGCTACAACACTCATGAGTGCTCATAAGTTCTGAGTATTGGATTCAGCCCACGCTCATTTGAATCACTTCATGGATTTTATCACGAGTGATCATGAGACGATAATATCTTATATTCTTAAAACCTAGAGATATGAGTTGTTACCATGAGTTGGTTATACATTGATTGCACGAAAACGCATTGGTGACTCGATGTTATAAAATGTGCCTTTGTGTATGATTCAACAAGTAGTAGAACAAGCTATATGAGTCGAAGTTTATCCATTCCTTTTACCTTCGGGATAAAAGCGATATCTGTGGGCCCCTCGATGATTTAGCGATGACACATGTGAGTGCTTGGCCAAGCCAGGACTGATTTGATTTGTTCAATCAGTCAGTCATCATAAATCGAAAATCGGGAAACAACAAATGGACAGAAAGAATGATTATAATCCATATCTCAGTCCATATGATATCTAGAATGGAGGAATATATGATCCCTTATCTAATGGACAAGTCATTGACAAGGTCAGAGTTCGACAGCGGCTTTAAGAGCTACGATTGCCAGTTAGGTTTTGAAGTCATACTCAATAATAGTTTTAGACTTATCCAAGTGGGAGACTGTTGGATTAATGTCTGAGTCCATAACTATATTTGGTATGTACTTGACCCGACCCGGCATGGTCCATTTGGGTTGCACTTCACCGGCACAATTTATATGGATAGTCTTTTGAGAATAGTATATTTATGATTTTTATTAATATATTATAAGTTCTAATATATTAATATGGAATCATATTATTTAATTAGTATTGATCAAGAATTAATTTAGAATTAATTAAGTGATCAAAAAGAACTAATTAAATATGGACTCTTATATATATGGAATGGGCCAAGTTCATTTAGGTTGGGCTAAGCTTTCATGGATGGTCCATGGAGCTTTTAACCCATGGATCCTATGTAAATGAAAGGTTATGGGTATTAGGGTTTACATGGATGTAACCCTAATCCTCCATAATATATAAAGGGGTCCCTGGCTCACAAAATTGGCACAAGTGTGTGAAAATAAGAGTGGGCCGATTTTAGTGTGCATACATATTCTCTCAAGTTCTTCCAAGGTGTTTTGGTGATTTGTGATTCCATTTGAGGCTTCCACACTATTGGGGCTAAGCTCTTAAAGCTTGAAGACATCAAGCTACATCAAAAGGTATGTCATCTAACTAGAACTTTGTAGTATAGGTGCTTCATAATATGCTAGTTAGGATGAAACCTTGGAATAGTTAATATTTGCATGTATAATAGAGAAAACATAGATCCAAGGTTTATAGGGTTGCATGTACACCATAGGAGTGTTAGAATGCTCAAAACCCAATACTAATATCATCCTTCAGCCCTATGCGCCTTGCATGCTAGAGATGCTTAGCCGTACTCAGTCTCTTCGTGAGGGGATCTGCTGGGTTCTCATCCGATGACACTCTCTTTGCCACGAGGAGTCCTTCTTCTATACGATGTCTGATAAAATGGTATTTTCTGTCGATATGTCTGGATCTCCCGTGATCCCTTGGTTCCTTGGCTAAGGCAACTGCACTTTCACTATCACAGAAAATTTCCATAGGCTCGTTTATAGCTGGTACTACTCCAAGGTCTCCAATGAAGTTCTTCAGCCATATTGCCTCCTTTGCTGCCTCGCTTGTTGCTATATACTCTGATTCGCTAGTTGAATCAACCACTGTCTCCTTCTTGGAACTTTTCCAAGTAACTGCTCCTCCGTTTAAGGTAAAGACCCAGGCCGACTAAGAGCGGAAATTATCCCTATCAGTCTGGAAGCTAGCATCACTATACCCTACAACTCTCAGGTCATCACTCCTACCGAGGGTAAGGACCCAGTATTTAGTCCTCCACATGTACTTGAGGATATTCTTTATCGCAGTCCAGTGAGCCTTTCCAGGGTTCCCTTGATATATGCTGACCATGCTCAATGCAAAGGCCACATCAGAACGAGTACAAGTCATAGCATACATGATCGATCCTATAGCGGAAGCATAAGGTATTCGACTCATTTCTGCCATCTCAGTCTCTGTACTCGGACTCTGAGTCTTACTCAGTTTGGCATTACTCTGGATAGGTAACTCTCCTTTCTTGGAATCCTGCATGTTGAACCTCTTCAGCACCTTATCCAAGTAGATACTCTGAGTGAGTCCAATCAGTCTTTTACTCCGGTCCGTAGCCTCTTTCCATTTAGCAGCCTCAAGGCCTTCCATGGCTTCCGTGTAGCTGTTAGGTTCATCCAGACTCATCAGTGTGCTATCACTGATAAGTGTATCACCTTCCGCAGTAATATGGAAACCATAGTAATGCTCAGGTGCATTCCTAACTCTTGTGGAACGCCTCAGAGGTACAGACTCTTCTGTCGGATCAACAGGAGTTTCCTCCTCAGGTTGATTGCTAGGGTTTGAGGTTCCTTCACCACTTGACTCTTGAATTTCTTCAAGGTCAATTTTCCTCCCACTGTTTCCTTGGCTTATGAACTCTCTTTCTCGAAAGACACCCCTCGTTGCTACAAAGACCACATTATCACTAGGTCTGTAGAAGAGGTAACCAAAGGATTTTCGTGGGTAGTCGATGAAAATACACCTCTCACTTCGAGGTTCGAGCTTATCATGAGTCTTGCGTCTCACAAAAGCTTCCCAACCCAAATCTTGATGTGGGCTAGACTAGGTACTTTTCCAGTCCACATCTCGTGAGGTGTTTTGGCAACCTTCTTTGTAGGGACCAGATTAAGGATATGGGCGGTAGTCTCTAAGGCATACCCCCAGAATGAGATTGGTAGCGAAGCTCCAATCATCATGGAACGAACCATGTCCAAAAATGTTCGATTACGCCTCTCAGCTACACCATTCAGCTGTGGTGTCTTGGGAGGAGTCAATTGTGAGACAACCCCACCTTCCTTAAGATAGTCGAGGAACTCTGTACTAAGATACTCACCACCACGATCGGATCGAAGCATCTTAATGTTCCTGCCCAATTGATTCTCGACTTCCTGTTTAAACTCTTTAAACCTTTCGAAAGTCTCTGACTTATGCTTGATTAAGTAGACATATCCATATCTACTATAGTCATCTGTAAAAGTCACATAATAACGATTAGCATCCCTTGTGGCAGTTTTGAAGGGTCCACACACATCTGTGTGCACTAGATCTAACAAACCTTCACCCCTAGTACAAGAACCTGTGAAGGGTGACTTTTTCATTTTTCCAAGTAAGCATGATTAACAACTATCATCTGAATTTAGGTCAAATGACTCCAAGACTCCATCCTTTTGGAGTTGGCCTATGCGTTTCTTGCTTACATGTCCAAGATGACAATGCCATAATGATGCTTTATCCAAGTTATTATCATTAGTAGAATCAATACACAACACATTATTTCCTAAGTTATGTACAAAAGACACAGCTTCATACACACCATCACAAGGTAATGCTTTACAATAAAACACATTATTAAAGAAAGCATTTATTCCACCAACTTCATTATCAAAAGAAAAGGTAAACCCTTGTTTGTACAAAGCATGAAAGGAAATAAACCCACTACTTAGCAATAAAGAATAAACTCCAATCTTGGTGACATGTGTAACTTTACTATTTCCCATGATCAAGTTTATCTTCCCATGCTCCACATTCTCAGTTCTTCTTAGTCCCTGCAAATCAGAACAAATATGAATACCACAGCCGGTATCAAGGACCCAAGAGTTAGAATAGGGTGAGTTATTAGATAATATAGTGTAAATAACTGCATGGTTGGGTTTTACTTTACCATCCTTCAAATCTTGCTGGTACTTTGGGCAGTTCCGCTTCCAGTGCGCCTTTTCATGGCAATAGAAGCATTCAGCCTCTTTTGGATCAGAAGAAGGAGTGACGAAACCTTTCTTGGTTCCACTCGAAGAGGAGCCATCAAGGGACTTACCCTTGGTACCCTTCGAAGGGTTCTTCCTCTTCTTCCCTCTATGTTCCCGGTTGCCAAGACAGGGGCGGAGTTTTGAGTAGGAGTAGGATTGGTAACAACCGACTTACCTTTATGACCACTTTCAGCGGTCTTTAGGAGTCCTTGAAGTTTTCTAAGTGTAACTTCCCCCTTATTCATGTGGTATGTCATGCGGAATTGATCATAACACGTAGGTAAGGAGTGCAAAATGATATCTATTGCCAACTCCTTGGGGAAGTCCACATTCAGCTTCATCAAACAATCCACAAACCTTTGCATTTTCTGCATGTGGCCCGTGATGGGTTCACCATCCTTTATCCGGGTTGTTATCATGGAGGAGATGATTTCATATCGCTCTTGACTAGCACTCTGATGGTAGCGATCCATCAAATCCTGGTGCATCTCGAAAGGATAGTAGTCCTCATTGGAGTTTTGGAGCTCGGCTGTCATAGTGGCCATCATGATGCATGCCACTTTGGTAGCATCTCCTTCATGTGCCTCATATTTAGCGACCTCGTCAGGAGTAGCAGTCGCCTCGGGTACCTTAAGCTCCTTGTCGAGAACATATTCTTTGTTCTCATAGCCAGTGACCATCCTGATGCTCCTGATCCAATCTGTAAAGTTGGATCCATCAAAGATAACTCTCCCACAAAGGTTCATGAGAGAGAAGGAGCCGGTAGGGTTTGAGCCAGAAGCAGCATTGTTGGAAGACATCTGAAAAAGAAGAAAAGACAAGTTTAGTTTAGATATAAAGATAGTCCTTAATAAAACACCCAATGTAATATTAAGGCTAGGAACCGATCACAATATATTATAACTTAGAAGAGGGATGCCGTAATCTAAGCTATAACATATTTGAAAGGTAGGTGAATGACGATTCACCAATTTCCACTACGAAAACGAAATATTAAGTTATTATGTTTTTAATTGGTCTTAGAAACTCCTAGATTCTTTTGAGATTCATTGAACATTTTCAATGGCATGTTTCAATCTTGAATGTGCCCTTCAGGTTTTGTGACTGGGATGTCGAGGATCACAAAACAAGGTGTGAAGTAACCATGCAAATTACTTGGTACCCTTAATGTTTTTCAGTGAATCGATGTGCCGGTTAACCACACACGCTCTACCGACCTATGAAAAACCTTAAGTCACCCTTTACCTACCTTGTTAAGTCCAGGTTAGTGTGTCGGTTAACCACACACGCTCCACTAACGACTTAATCAAAGTGCAAAGTGTAATTTCATAGGTTAGCACCTTTTTCACATTTTCGTAAAGTAACTAAGATTGGGAATTTATAAAAACATTTAGTTACTTTATGATAATCATTATACTTTTAATGAGAATTTTTAAGTCATTGTCCTACCCGTTCGGCTAACGACCCTCCACCGATCAAGGAAGCGGTGGGTGAGAATGGACACCCATTAAGTGTCACACCCCAAAACTGGAACGACGGAAACGTTCGGGGGTGGAGGACATCATGTTCAGTATCACAACAATGCAAAGTAGTAAACGAGCAACAACATCATCCATTGCATTAATAATGTAATTTCATACAAGTGTGTTCTGTCAAGTTATATAGACACCAAAAATATGAATCAAAATAAAAGATGAGTCTTGAACGAGCTCCATCTTCTCAAAACCTGGCTCCGGTACCTGTCTACGGATGACCTGAGAATACAAGTTATTTTGAAAGAGTTTATCAGCTTTAAAGCTGGTGAGATCATAAGTATATTAGTGTCTCTATTTGTATGAAATTGTTTGTAAGTCTGTAATTGTATAAGTTTGTAAAAGTTTGTAATTGGTTGAACTCCCCAAGAAAACCCTATGTTTCCTACTAAAAGTAGCCTCTAACCAAGGCATCTAGTGTCTGTGTGTGTCTCTTGTAAGATTGTGTATTTTCCCAAATCTGACTATCATTAACCAAAAATATAGTTTTTACATTATTGTTTATTGTGTGAAGATCACAAAGTGAATGTAATGGGAAAATGAAATAGTACTGTAGTGTTGTATTAAGTAACTACTGTTGTACTAACTACCTTAAACCAATTGTTATTTAAAGTACCATGTGATCGGCCTGTATCCTGCTACCGACTATAGAACGCGACAATGTAAGATGTCGGAAGAAATGACGTTTGGCACCCGTAGACTTGCAAGTCCCACTGTAGCGTGCAGCAAGGTGTAGGATAGTCAATCCAGTATAGATCTATACACAAACTCATACTCTCCCCACTTAAGGAGATTCTGGATACAAAAACGGTAATGATAGGTAATGCCATGCCCCGTTACGTGGCTCACATAACTGTAGTAATGTTCTAGTATATGTATGTGCTAGCTGTATTGTGTGTTCTCTCCCTGTCTAGCATTTATGTATGTTCTCTCTGTATGGTATTGTTTGTTTCTCATCATAGTATTCTCTATCTGTATGTTATGTTCTCTCTGTATAGTATTGACTCATGTATGAACTGACTGTTTGTATGTTTCATTGTTCTAGTAATAGTATTAGTATCTCCCTAAACTACACCTATTATAGTTTACTAGTAACATGGTTTGTATGTATGAACATGTTTGTATACCCTTGCTACCCAAAGGTTTTGGATAGAAAGAAGGAACTTTTATATCTATATACATATACATAATATATAACTAGGATTCAAACGACCTTCGGACAAATAACCGATACCCTAAGTCCACAACCAAACGAGGAACAGGAGGTAGGGTGAGTTATCAGTCCTAAGTCCTTTCAACCCTACTTATATAACTATATCTATAAAGATATACATTTAACAGAATATAAGTTTAAAAGAGTTTAATTAAAAGTATTTGACATGTAAGAAATCCACGTGTTTGGTAGTTATTAATCACATGTGATTGATATAATAACTAAAATTGTTCAACTTGCATTCCCCCCACCCCCCCCCCCCCCATAAAAGCATTTAAAAACATTTAAAAGGTTAATTAAGGGGTATGAACTCACCTGTAGTGAGTGGTTTGGATGAAAGTGTCGGATAGGATGTTAAGTGTCAAGTGAAGACTTGTGCACACACGCAGATCCTATTTAACATATAATGATATATATATGAATACAATTAGTTCTTATAACAACTAATTATTGAATTGGAACCAACTTAGGGACTAGTAAACACTTATTTTGAAGTGTTACAACCATATATGATTGTATATAACGGGTATATGGCTATACAAGGGAGTGTATGGTCAAAATACACACTATTTGTGTGTGTGCAGCCAGGGTGTGCGGCCAGGGTGTGTGTGCGGCCGCATACTCCCTATGGAATGTGCCAAAACGTATTTTATGGCTTTAGGACTCATCTAGGAAGGTTTCTTACTTCATGCTTTAGCCTTATATGGAGTTTATTGCCATTTTTGGACCTAAAAACTGTGTGCGGCTATACTTGGTGTGTGCGGCCGTACACATGGTGTGTGCGGCCGTACACACTTGAAGATCATGTGAAATGGCGTTTTTCATGTGTAAATTCAAGGGTCTTTAGCTTATAACAAGCTATTGCAAGTGTATACCCGATTTAGAGGCTTAAAAGTGTAGTTAAAAGCCCCAAAAGTAGTGTGTGTTCTTGGTGTTCTTGGTGTTCTAACACCAAATAGGTGTTTTCATGGATCAAATCAAGGGAAAAGGCTAGTTAAGGTCATGTATTTGCTAAACAAAGAAGGAATCACTCACTTGGTTGAAGATTGAAGTGAAACTTTGGATGATACTTGAGAGAAAACGAGTTCTAGCTTTGAAGAAGTGGAAAAAGTGTTCAAAAATGACAAGTGTTGAATATATATGGGAGAGTGTGCGGTTGGGATGGGTGTGTGGCCGCACACTCTTTTGTGTGGCCATACACACAAGTGTGTAGCCGTACACACAAGTGTGTGGCCGCACACTCCATATATTGGAGTATTTGGCCCGATTTTGCTTGATATGCATCTACTTTTCCCATTTCTAGGCCCCTATCTTGATGGTACTAGGTTTAGAACACTCAACTAGACTCTAACCAGTGCTAGAAAATAGCAAAAACGAGTCTAACCTTCATTGATTTGAATAAATGTATAAGATAAAAATTTCGGATTGCCACATCATCCCCCCGTTAGTGAGAATTTCGTCCCGAAATTAGAGTTTAAGCAATTAAGTAGTTACAAATAACTAAGTAAAAAGATGAGGATATTTCAGTTTCGTCTGATCCTCTCGCTCCCAAGTGAATTCAGGTCCTCGCTTGGCGTTCTAGAGAACCTTCACTATCGGGATGCGACTTTGCTTTGTTGCTTGACCTCTCGGTCCATGATCTCTACAGGTTCTTCCATGAAGTTGAGGCTCTCGTTGATCTCGATCTTGTCGAGTGGGATTACAAGAGTCTCGTCGGATAGACACTTTTTCAAGTTCGAGACGTGGAAAGTAGAATGTACGTTACTGAGTTCACGAGGTAAGTTAAGTTTGTAAGCTTCAGGGCCGATCCTAGTGACAATCTCGAAAGGCCCTATGTATCTTGGGTTTAGCTTTCCATGCTTTCCAAAGCGTATTAAGCCCTTCCAGGGTGAGACCTTCAATAAAACACGGTCGCCCACCTGGAATTCCAACGGTTTCCTTCGTTTATCTGCGTAGCTTTTCTGTCGGTCTCTAGAGGCTTTCAATCGTTCACGAATCTGAACGATCTTCTCTGTCGTTTCTCGTATGATCTCCGGACCTATGAGAGTGCTGTCAGGAACTCGTCCTTTAGCTAACTGGGTATCACCCACCTCAGCCCAGCACAGAGGGGATCTGCACTTTCGGCCATAGAGGGCCTCGAATGGAGCAGCCTTTATGCTCGTGTGATAACTATTGTTGTAGGAAAATTCGACAAGGGTTAAATGAGTATCCCATGCTTTTCAAAAGTCAATCACACAGGCTCGCAACATATCTTCCAAGGTTTGGATAGTCCTCTCACTTTTTCCGTCGGTCTGTGGATGGTAGGCTGTACTCATGTCCAGCCTAGTTCCTTAGGAACTTTGTAGCGACTGCCAGAACCTCGAAGTGAATCTACTATCTCTGTCCGAGATAATGGATATGGGAACACCGTGCAGTCGTACAATCTCCTGTATGTAGGTTCTTGTAAGTTTCTCCATCTTGTCTGTTTCCTTGATAGGCAGGAAGTCCGCGGACTTGGTCAATCTGACTGGTACTACTACAAATCCGTAGCATCCGTAACGAGTTCGGAAGGCTGTCTTCGGAACATCCTCCACTTGGACTCGCAACTAGCGATACCCGGATCTCAGATTTATCTTCTAAAAGTAATTCACCCCTAGCAGTTGGTCGAACAAATCGTCTATACCAGGCAGAGGATAACGATTTTTTTGACGGTCCGTTTGTTGAGCTCCCTGTAGTCGATGCACATACGAAATGATCTGACTTTCTTCTTGACGAACAAGACTGGAGCTCCCCAGGGTGAGAAACTTGGTCTTATAAAGCCCTTGGCTGAGCAGTTCGTTAAGTTGACAGGACAGTCCTTGCATCTCTGCAGGTGCTAGACGATAGGGCGATTTGGCTACTGGAGTAGCCCCTGGAACTAAGTCGATTTTGAACTCGACTTGACGTTGCGGAGGAAATCCTGGGAGTTTTCTGTTCTATTTGAATCTATTGTCTCGATTGGTGGGAAAAGCATCTGATTGGATTCTAATTTTATCCGTATGGAAGTACGATCACTCGTAGTCTTGGACAGTCTCCGTCCTAAAGTTCATATCAGAAGTCATATTTGGTTCATCAATCACAGCTTCGTGTATACGAGTCGTATATAATTAAGACTGAAAAGGCAGTCGAATAAATGATTCTTCCTTAAGCTCACATCCAAACAAGGAAAAGAAGTTCAAGCGGAATCATCAATTCTAAGCCTTTAGAACCTTGATTATATACCACCCTTGCGTATACCTTCTCCAGCGATAAATCAACCATATGGATCTTCGGGTTGAACTTGACGTACTGTACAAGTGGTACTCCGGGGAGTTTTGCTGAAGTGTCTTCGGGAAGGATACGAGGCATAAGGTATTCTCTGCATGAGTACCCAGGAGTTCTAGAATGACGGCTTCGCTAGAAAGGCGATTTCGGAGAAAAGAATTAACGCATTAAACTGGCATTGTGAGGATCGAATTTACTCAAGTTAAATGATAATGTCGGACTACTCGGAATAAAAGGGCGTTAAACTAGATCATACAGGTGTTACAAAACATATCGGTGCAACTTTTACAGTGTTTAAGTACTTTAGTTTTATCTATAAGACTACTGCTGCGAACAGGAATACTACAAAAAGCATGTATACGCAGCACGAGAGTCCCTTGACTGATGGGGTCTCGCCAAAAAGATAAGACTCGAGTTGCATTAGTTTTTTTTAACAGCTTATCAGTCTACTATTACGAAACGCCCTAGTATTTCAACGTGGGTCCGAAGTAGTCTCTCCTGCAGCAGTGATCCTTAGAATCTTCCCGTGTGCGCCAGAGTTCTTTGCTATTGGACAATCCTTCTTGAGATGTTCAATCTCATCACATAAATGACATATCTGACTTGCACCAACATCAGTGGTGGAAGTGAAGTGTCGAGTCGGAATTATGTGGACACGGTTGCTTTCGTTGATCTTCCCTTTTGGACAATTTCTATAATAGTGTCCTGCCTCACCACAACTATAGCAAACTTGGCTGGCTCCAGTGGTGGAGGTGGTTCTATCGAAACGAGCTATGTGCCCCATTTTGTTGCATGCATTGCAATACCCGTCAAGCTCCATTATGATGATAGTTACACGTGTTACACTTCGGGAGTGTTCCCTCATATCGATTGACCGGTGCTGAGGCGGCAGGGGTCGCCACTGGTTGCGGTTGTCTGGCAAGCCTTTGAAATCGCTTGCGTTCCACTTGGGCTTGACGCTTTCGTTTCTTAAACTCTGAGTTGTGGATTTGGGCGTTCGTGAACGTTACTATTTGTTGATTTCCCGGCTGGTTACCACAGTTCGAACTGTCAACACCTTTTTCAGCCTTGCTTTCGTTACTAGTGTTGAGGTGTGCAAGGACAGCTGTCACAGCAGCTGATACCGCTGCTTGGAAAGTGGCAACGTCTATGTGAAGGATCGGGGTTGTGTCGTTCATCGGATTACCTCTTGGTGACGACATGATTCTGCTATTTGACAAGAAAGGAGTTTGTGAGTGATTATTGTCGGTCCTAGATGTATTCTTCTCAATCATGTAAAGATAAAGTTTTGAATTTGTTAAACTGTTCTCGATGGCTTGACCTACATCCCTAACTGGAAAAGAATTGAAGTAAGTTCGTAGCATGTTTACTATACCATTGCTATTTTGCACTAGACTATCATTGGTTGGTGGATAACTGGATCCAACCTTTGACAAGAATTGGAAGAAATCCTTGAGCTAATTCACCATAGCTCAATTATTTGACGAATAGAGTGTTTAGATAGGGTTCTAATGATAACAAAACGAAAGTATTTGAACAATGATTGGCACAAAAATTTGCCGACTTTCAATATCATTGATATTTAAGATGTAATACGTTTGGGAAAAATGACTTTGGAGTAGGTCTTACATCATATCCGAAGTAGCAAAAGTTTTGACGGCATACTGGCCTAACGAGAAAGTACTTACAGTACAAAGTTAGTTACTTAGAAAAGTGGTACTTAGAGCATAGATAGAAAGACTATTCTTTTAACTAGGGAAAGAAAGGTAGAACATCTCCTACTGACGGTTATCCCTTGGGTGAACCCTCAGTTCAGCCAGCTGACGCTCCATATCAAGTAGGTACCTTTCGTACACCCTTTGGCGTACTCGGAGCTCTATGACTTCAGCTCGAGTTTCAGCTAGCTCTTGCAGTAGGGTCTCATGATCTACTCTAGGTCTCTCCCGAGCATCTTCCAGACGAATCGTGCGGATTGTATGCATTCTTGCATTGGCGTCGACTTCCGTGATTCGATGGAGAGCTGTCCTGCCTTGAATTTCTTTTCTGGCCACTCTGCGGACCAGGATTGGCAAGACTCTGTCTGCTGAGCCCCCTTCGCTTAGGTCATAAAAGCTTCTGTCTCCATTGAATGGCATGGGCTGATCCTGTCCTTGGCTCCATGTTTCCAAGCTTTCTACCCATGGAGGTGTCGGGCCTTGAAAAGCCGGACGAGGGTTAGGATTTGGGACAGGAGCCATCGGGGGTAGGTTCTCAACTTTAGGCTCGGAGTCAGAACCAACTGCAAAGCCTTCAGCCTGGTGATCATCCATAGGGATTGGGTGATCATTTTCCGGCTCTGCTTCAAACCCTCCTCCATTACCTTGGTTCGGGAAGTACAAGTTGTCGTGGGGATGGAATCCAGCCATATTATCTACGCGAGAAAAGGGATATAAGAATCTAGCACATAAATAGTTTATTGTAACACAAAATACCCCTATAGTATTTTAAGTTTATTTTTTGTTCTAAGGTTTTCATTGTAGTAGTGTTGGTAAGTTTTTAGACTTGTTGCAACCTCACAACCACACTTAGGCACATGCTAGTCACTCCTCGGATAATATAGTTGATCAGGCTATATCTTCCCAGGTTTGACCATATGCCTCTAAGTCTACTTGTGCCGCCCAACAATCGTAATACTTTTGTTCTGTCCTAGTGACACTGAGTTTAGTATGAATGCAGGTATGTATACTTGGTTAAATATTTTATTATTTTAAAAGTATAAACTCTTTATCAGAGTATTTTAATCCCGCTGTGTTTATAGTTTGTATATCTTTTATGGGTTCATACACTCGATTCACTATAAACAATGCTCTGATACCAATCTGTCACACCCCAAAACCGGAACGACAGAAACGTTCGGGGGTGGAGGACGTCATGTTCAGTATCACAACAATGCAAAGTAGTAAACAAGCAACAACATCATCCATTGCATTAATAATATAATTTCATACAAGTATGTTCTGTCAAGTTATATAGACACCAAAAATATGAATCAAAATAAAAGATGAGTCTTGAACGAGCTCCATCTTCTCAAAACCTGGCTCCGGTACCTGTCTACTGATGACCTGAGAATACAAGTTATTTTGAAAGAGTTTATCAGCTTTAAAGCTGGTGAGATCATAAGTATATTAGTGTCTGTATTTGTATGAAAGTGTTTGTAAGTCTGTAATTGTATAAGATTGTAAAAGTTTGTAATTGTTTAAACTCCCCTAGAAAACCCTATGTTTCCTACTAAAAGTAGCCTTCTACCAAGGCATCTAGTGTCTGTGTGTCTCTCTTGTAAGATTGTGTATTTTCCCAAATCTGACTATCATTAACCAAAAATATAGTTTTTACATTATTGTTTATTGTGTGAAGATCACAAAGTGAATGTAATGGGAAAATGAAATAGTATTGTAGTGTTGTATTAAGTAACTACTGCTGTACTAACTACCTTAAACCAATTGTTATTTAAAGTACCATGTGATCGGCCTGTATCCTGCTACCGACTATAGATCGCGACAATGTAAGATGTCGGAAGAAATGACGTTTGGCACCCGTAGACTTGCAAGTCCCACTGTAGCGAGCAGCAAGGTGTAGGATAGTCAATCCAGTATAGATCTATACACACACTCATACGCTCCCCACCTAAGGAGATTCTGGATACAAAAACGGTCATGACAGGTAATGCCATGCCCCGTTACATGGCTGACATAACTGTAGTAATGTTCTAGTATATGTATGTGCTAACTGTATTGTGTGTTCTCTCCCTGTCTAGCATGTATGTATGTTCTCTCTGTATGGTATTGTTTGTTTCTCATCATAGTATTCTCTATCTGTATGTTATGTTCTCTCTGTATAGTATTGACTCATGTATGAACTGACACTTTGTATGTTTCATTGTTCTAGTAATAGTCTTAGTATCTCCCTAAACTACACCTATTATAGTTTACTAGTAACATGGTTTGTATGTATGAACATGTTTGTATACCCTTGCTACCCAAAGGTTTTGGATAGAATGAAGGATCTTTTATATCTATATACATATACATAATATATAACAAGGATTCAAACGACCTTCGGACAAATAACCGATACCCTAAGTCCACAACCAAACGAGGAACAGGAGGTAGGGTGAGTTATCATCCTTAAGTCCTTTCAACCCTACTTATATAACTATATCTATAAAGATATACATTTAACATAATATAAGTTTAAAAGAGTTTAAGTAAAAGTATTTGACATGTAAAAGAGTTTGATAAAACATTTTGAAGAAGTTTGTTTGATAACACAGTTTAAAAAGTAAGAAATCCACTTGTTTGGTAGTTATTAATCACATGTGATTGATATAATAACTAAAATTGTTCAACTTGTACTCCCCCCCCCATAAAAGCATTTAAAACATTTAAAAGGTTAATTAAGGGGTATGAACTCACCTGTAGTGAGTGGTTTGGATGAAAGTGTCGGATAGGATGCTAAGTGTCAAGTGAAGACTTGTGCACACACGCGGATCCTATTTAACATATAATGATATATATATGAATACAATTAGTGCTTATAACAACTAATTATTGACTTGGAACCACCTTAGGGACTAGTAAACACTTATTTTGAAGTGTTACAACCATATATGATTGTATATAAGGGGTATATGGCTATACAAGGGAGTGTATGGTCAAAATACACACTATTTGTGTATGTGCGGCCAGGGTGTGTGTGCGGCCGCACACTCCCTATGGAGTATGCCAAAACATATTTTAAGGATTTAGGACTCATCTAGGAAGGGTTCTTACTTCATGCTTTAGCCTTATATGGGGTTTATTGCCATTTTTGGACCTAAAAAGTGTGTGTGCGGCTATATTTGGTGTGTGCGGCCGTACACATTGTGTGTGCGGCCGTACACACTTGAAGATCATATGAAATGGCGTTTTTCATGTGTAAATTCAAGGGTCTTTAGCTTATAACAAGCTATTGCAAGTGTATACCCGATTTAGAGGCTTAAAAGTGTAGTTAAAAGCCCCAAAAGTAGTGTGTGTTCATTGTGTTCTTGGTGTTCTTGGTGTTCTAACACCAAATAGGTGTTTTCATGGATCAAATCAAGGGAAAAGGCTAGTTAAGGTCATGTATTAGCTAAACAAAGAAGGAATCACTCACTTGGTTGAAGATTGAAGTGAAACTTTGGATGATACTTGAGAGAAAACGAGTTCTAGCTTTGAAGAAGTGGAAAAAGTGTTCAAAAATGACAAGTGTTGAATATATATGGGAGAGTGTGCGGTTGGGATGGGTGTGTGGCTGCACACTCTTGTGTGTGGCCGTACACACAAGTGTGTAGTCGTACACACAAGTGTGTGGCCGCACACTCCATATATTGGAGTGTTTGGCCCGATTTTGCTTGATATGCATCTAGTTTTCCCATTTCTAGGCCCCAATCTTGATGGTACTAGGTTTAGAACACTCAAATAGACTCTAACCAGTGCTAGAAAATAGCAAAAACGAGTCTAACCTTCATTGATTTGAATAAGTGTATAAGATAAAAATTTCGGATTGCCACATTAAGCTGCCATTTTATAGGCAACAACCTTATACCCGCCTTATAGACCGACTTCGTGAATGAGGCCTACTAACGGTAAAACAACTTTGTTCTTATACATATATAATTATTATTCACTTATAATATTATAAAATATAAGGGTTGAATTTTACCTTTTAAAATTCCAGGGGTTGGAACTAAAGTTAACTAAGATGAGTCCAAAACTTGAGGGCAAGTTTTGTAACTTTACAAAACCTTTCAATTCATAACTTATGAGTTAAATGGTTCATTAAAATGAGTGACATTTCATTTTATGTAACCTATGTGATTAACAATGAACTTTAAAAGAAAAAACTTTTGGTAATCCATAACTTGAGGACAAATTATGGATCCCATTAAAACTCATATTGATCATGAATTAAGCATTAAACAATTTTAACAAATAATTCCTATGATCTATCAAGAACTCACAAGAACATGAATATTCATATCAAAATTTCAAGAACATATGAACACATATAAACATGTAATTTTGATATTAGCCATTGTAAATGGATTAGAACAACCATTACACCAACTAAGACAAGTTTTAAAACACCAAAACAGTTTAGGGTAATGTTTCTAGTCCATTTCCAGCAGCTAAAATCGAAAATCTGCATTCTGCCTGACCAACTCGTCGAATGCATGAACTGAATTGTCGAGTTGGTTGAAGATACGCTTAGACTCGTCGAGTCCCCCCATGGACTCAGCGAGTCCCCTGTGCAGACAGCAAAAATTTCGACTTTTTCAGCTATTTTGCATCAAGTATCAAACAAACAAGCCTAGGCTCTGATACCACTGATGGGTTTTGAGAATTCTAACACTCCTAAGGTGTACATGCAACCCTAGAAACCTTGGATCTATGTTTGTCTAAAATACATGCAAAATACTTTTTCCAAGGTTCATAATCCTATCTAGCATACATGGGGAACTTTTAAACATAAAAGATAGCTAGAGTTACATACCTTGCAGTTGATTTGATTACTTGAAAACCTTAAGAGTCTAGCACCCGAAGTGTGATGCCTAAAATGTTTCACACAACACCAAATGCTCTTGGAATAAAATTTGAGAGAGAATGTCACACTTAGAAATCGGCTTGCTCTCTATATTTCTTCTATTAGTCGATTTTGGTGAGCTTCATGTCCTTTATTTAGTGTGTTACAATTAGGTTTACACCATGTAAACCCTAATGTAACATGGCTCTTCATTTCCATGACCCATGGGTTTGTAACTCCCATGGAGCATCCTATGGACCTTAGCCCAACTTGATAATCCATGGAGCCTTTAGCCCACTATACAAGTTATGGATGATTTACATAATCAACCCATATATTTAATTAGTCATCTTTTGATCACTTAATTAATTCCAAATTAATTCTTGATCAAAACTAGTTAAACAATGTTATTAATATATTAGAACTTATAATATATTAATAAACCATAAGTGCTATTTCTCTCATTTTAGTTTATCCAATTGCATGATGCCATGCAACCCAAATGGACCATGCCGGGTCGGGTCAAGTACATACCAAAAATAGTTATGGACTTAGACACCTTATCCAACAATATCTTCGATCAGAAAGAGTTGAACATGAGACAACGGCGATGGGTAGAGCTACTCAGTGATTACGAGTGCGAAATACGCTATCATCCTGGAAAGGCCAATGTGGTAGCGGATGCCCTTAGCCGGAAAGAGTATTCAGGTCGTAGAGTGAAGGCACTGATAATGACCATCCATTCCCATTTATCCGATCAAATCAGAGAGGCTCAGCTGGAAGCCTTAAAATCGGAGAACATGTCGGATGAAGCCTTGAGAGGGATGGAAAAGAATTTAGAGGTCAAGGGAGACAGAGTTTACTATTTCATGAACCGTATTCGGATCCCGAAGTACGATGGTTACAGGGAGGTTGTCATGAACGAAGCTCACAAGACTAGATACTCTGTTCACCAAGGTTCAGATAAGATGTACCTGGATCTCAAACAAATCTATTGGTGGCCGAACATGAAAGCATAGATCGCTACCTTCGTGGGCAAGTGCCTGACTTGCGCCAAGGTGAAGGTATAATATCAAAAGCCCTCAGGTCTACTTCAGTAGCCGGAAATACCTGAGTGGAAGTGGGAAAGGATTACTATGGATTTCATCACTAAGTTGCCCAAGTCTCCGAGTGGGCGCGCCGCCATCTGGATAATTGTCGATCGACTAACTAAATCCGCCCACTTCCTGCCAATCAAAGAAAACTTCAAAATGGAGAGACTGAAACGAATCTACATTCGCGAGATAGTCCGCCTTCATGGTGTGCCCGTATCCATTATCTCCGATCGAGATAGCAGGTTTACCTCGAGATTATGGCAGTCACTACAGAAGGCTCTTGGAGCTAAGCTGGATATGAGCACAGCTTACCATCCTCAAACAGATGGGCAGAGTGAGAGAACCATTCAAACATTGGAAGATATGTTGAGAGCCTGCGTCATCGAATTTGGCATGTCGTGGGACACTCATTTGCCCTTGGTTGAATTTTCTTACAACAACAGCTACCATACCAGCATCAAGGTTGCGCCGTTCGAAGCCCTTTATGGCCGTAAATGCAGATCCCCTCTGTGATGGGCTGAGGTGGGCGACATGTAGCTAGTCAAGGGTCAAGTCCCCGATAGCACTCTCACAGGCCCGAAAATCATCCAAGAGACTACTGAAAAGACCGTACAAATCCGGGAAAGACTAAAAGCTTCAAGAGACATGCAAAAGAGCTACGCCGATAAGAGACGAAAACCCTTGGAATTCCAGGTTGGTGACCGCGTTCTTTTGAAGGTCTCACCCTGGAAAGGAATGATACGCTTCGGAAAGTGTGACAACCCGAAATTTCTATCTTGTACAAACCATGCATTCCAATAAAAGTCAGACTCGTTTCTGCTAACTTTTAGCACTGTTTGGAGTCTGTTTAAGCATTCTGAGCTTTGTTCATCAAAGCAATCAGTTTTTGGAAGTGAGAGTTTAAGTTCTAAACTAACTAGCAAACCGTAAACCTCCTCAAAAGGAGTTTACGGTCAGGACCCTTGAGTTTACGGTCAGGGTGCCCGTAAACTCCCTCCTATACATATATTTATGTTAGGTAACCAGCATTCTAACACTCCTATGGTGTACATGCAACCCTATAAACCTTGGATCTATGTTTTCTCTATTATACATGCAAATATTAAATATTCAAAGGTTTCATCCTAACTAGCATATTATGAAGCACCTATACTACAAAGTTCTAGTTAGATGACATACCTTTTGATGTAGCTTGATGTCTTCAAGCTTTAAGAGTTAGCCCCAATAGTGTGGAAGCCTCAAGTGGAATCACAAATCACCAAAACACCTTGGAAAACCTTTAGAGAATATGGATACTTGGCTCACACTATGAAATCGGTTATTTCCCTCTTTAGTGTATCCACACTAGCCACTAGCATAATTTCATGAACCATAAGACCCTTTATATAGTGTGGAGGATTAGGGTTAAACCCTAATACCCATGACCTTTCATTTCCTAGGATCCATGGGTTAAAGCTCCATGGACTATCCATGAAGACTTAGCCCAACCTAAATGAACTTGACCCACTACACATATATATATCTAAGAGTCCATATTTAATTAGTTCCTTTTCATCACTTAATTAATTATAAATTAATTGTTGATCAATACTAATTAAATAATATGATTATATATTAATATATTAGAACTTATAATATATTAATATAAATCATAAATATACTATTCTCAAAATACTATCCATATAAAATGTGTCCGTGAAGTGCAACCCAAATGGACCATGCCGGGTCGGGTAAAGTACATACCAAATATAGTTATCGACTTAGACATTAATCCAACAATTTCATGATCATTTTTGATCATTTCTTCCTTTGCAAGCCTAGAATCTCGAAAACTCTCTCAAGTATCATAGGATCTTCTTGCAAATCCCCGAAAATGTAAGTGTTTCCTTCCCTTTTTGAGTTAATACATCTCCTCTTCTTGATTCACTCATGATTTCATCCAAGAAATCTCTTCATTTTGATAGATCTTCAAGTGTTCTTCATTTCACCAAGAACACCAAGAACACACACTAGTGTTCTTGGATCCTAACCTCCATTACACGCTTCTAATAAGTAAGTACATTACCCTTAGCTTGTTATATACTTGAATCACTTGTTAAACACTTAGAAAAGATCAAGAAACTCAATAACAAAAGGTGTTTATGGTCTAGTGAATCTTCATAGACCGTAAACCCTTATAAAGGGTGTTCTTATAACCTTTACCCTTCCTAAGGCTAAGCATGGTCCCTAGAATCCAATACCTTTGATTGAAGCCCTTCAAAACCTTCATTTGTGAAAGATTTGGTGAGTTTGCGGTTGGATCTCCTTAGACCGTGAACTCCATGACTGTAAGGTCATTAGACCGTGAACACATTAGTCTGTGAAAACATTAGATCGTGAACACATGGACCGTGAACACTTGGACCGTTAACACATGGACAGTGAACACTTGGACCGTGAACTCCCTAGGTCATGCCATTTGGACCATAAACTCAATAGGGTGACAATACACCCTAGCTATGCAGTCATATGTGATTGCATCCCTTCAATATAAGAGTTCCTAGTCTATTAGGGTGTTATCCCTTATAATTAGTTGGTTATACACTAATTATATGCTTATATGTATCATTATATGATAAATAGGATCCGTGTGTGTGCTCAAGCCTTCACTTGGCACTTAGCATCCTATACCACCCGTTCATCCAAACCACTCACTACAGGTGAGTTGATACCCCTTAATCTACCTTTTAAATGATTTTAAATTCTTTTATGGGGGGGGGGGGAGGGAATACAAGTAGAAAACATGTAGTTATATAATCAATCACTTGTGATTTGTAACTTTGTTTCAAACAAAGGACTTCTTATACTTTAAATTGTCTTGTCAATCAAATTACTTTTAAATCGATTTACAAATTGACATCAAGTCATCAATATGTATTATTAAACTCTTCAAATGTTTTACAAAACTTCTTTTTAAACTTATATTTTGTCAAATACAAATCTATATAGATATAGTTATATAAGTAGGATTGAAAGGACTTAGGACTGATAGCCCGCCTTACTTCCTGTTCCTTGTTTAGTTGTGGACTTAGGGCATCGATTGTTTGTACGAAGGTCGTTTGAATCTTAATCATATATTATGTATATGTATATAGATATATAAAGTTCTTTCATTCAGTTCAATACCTTTGGGTAGCAAAGGTATACAAACATGTTCATACATACAAACAACATTTCTAGTTAACTATAATAGGTATAGTTTAAGAGATTACTACTCACTATTACTAGTACAACGAATCATACAAGATTCAGTACATTTATGAGTCATTACAAACGTACTATAACGAGAAACAATAAATACTATACAATATACAAGAGAACATACTATGATGAGAAACTAAGAGAACTAACACTATACTATACATAAGAATATACTATACAAACATTAGAATACGATTACTAGAATGTGACACACTATTTAAGGATACAACAAAACAGTGTTGTATCATATTGTAACTAGAGTCTCCTGGAGGGAGGGCGGGCATCGTGTGTATAGATCTATACGAGACAGACACTCCCACACCCCGACTGCTAGCTACAGTCCCAGCCGATAAGGGCAAGGGGTGACAAAATGTCACCTCACTACATTATGACACCGGAGGGTCATCAGTTATTCAGTCGTCGATCAGCATGGTTACAAACGAGTTCACATTTAAACCTTTAATTAACCGACTAAGGATTAAAGGCAAAAAGACTCCATGAGGGGTATTGTACATTTAATACTACCTGGAGTCTGTATTTTATCACTTTATAGCTAGCAGTGTCACTGCTGAGGTAAAACATTATTTTCCCTATTACATTTACTTTGTGATCTTCTCATATATTCATTAATGTATAAACTATATTTAGTTAATGATAGTCATACTTGGGAAAATACACACTTTTACAAGAAACCAACATACAGAACATTTGATGCCTTGGTAGAAGGCTACTTTTAGTAGAAAATATAGGATTTTCTAGGGGATACAATTATTTACTGCAAACCTTTACATTGAAAACTTACAAACATTTTCTTCGAACTTACAAACATTTTAATACAAGCAATGACACTAAATACTGATGAAACTCACCAGCTTTAATGCAGATAAACTCTCTCAAAATAACTTGTATTCTCAGGTCATCAGTAGACAGGTACCGTCAACCAGGTTTTGAGAAGACGGAGCGTGTTCCAGACTCGTCTTTTATTTTGAGTACTTGTTCGAAGGTCACTTATTCGAAGGTCTATCCTGCCTTGGTTACATATGACTGGTATGCACTACGCAAATGTTGGAGTAACTAGTAAGGATCATCTTAAAATTATCTTAATTATTTCGTCTGTTAATTATTCTTTTACCCTTAATTCTCGTCTAGATAAATGGATGGATTCCACTTCCCCGGCGACCTTTACTTTCCCGGCCAAGAGAATGGAGGAGGGCTAAATGCAGAACCAGAAGCAGAACCTGAACTCCCTTTAGATGATGATCTGGCAGAAGACCTTCCAGAGGATCTTGATCCCGAGCCAGAAGTGGAGAATCTACCCCCAGTTGCTCCAATTCCAATTGCTAACCCTCGTCCGACCTTTCAAGGCCAGACGCCTCCGTGGGTGGAAAGCTTGGAAACATGGAGCCAAGAGCAAAATCAGCCCATACCATTCAATGGAGATCAATGCTTTTATGAGCTGAGTGAAGAAGGCTCAGCAGACAGGGTCTTGCCAATCCTGGTCCGCAGAGTTGCCCAAAACGAAATTCAGGGCATGACAGCTCTCCATCGAATCACGGTAGTTGATGCCAATGCGAGAATGCATACCATCCACACCATTCATCTGGAAGATGCTCGTGAGAGGTCTAGGAGAGACCACGAGACCCTGCAGCAAGAGCTTGCTACGACCCCAGCCGAAGTCATAGAGCTCCGAGTACGCCAGAGGGTATACGAAAGACACCTACTTGATGTGGAGTGTCAGCTGGCTGAACTAAGGGTTCATCCGAGGGATACTTGCCATCAGTAGGAAATGCTCTACCTTCCTTGCTTTTTGGGTTAAGAAATAGTCTTCCTATCTATGCTCTAAGTAGCACTTTCTTATGTAACTACCCCGGTACTGTAAGTACTTTTCGTAGGCCTTTGTTCGGTCAAAACTTTTCTACTTCGGATATGATGTAAGATCTACTTCAAGGTTAATTTTCCCAAATTTATTACATCCTAAATATCACTGATATTGACAGTCAGCAAATCCCTGTGGGAATCACTTGTCCAAATACTTTCATTCTACTATCATTAGAATTCTATCTAAATCTCACTCTCGTCAAATTCATCGAACTATGGTAATTTAGCTCATGGGTCACTTCCAATTCTTTTTGGAAGTTGGATCATGTTATCCACCAACCAATGATAGCCTGGATCGGATGAAAAACGTCTTGTGACCATTCTATGAACTTACTTCTATTCTTTACCAGTACTACATCATAGGTATGTAGGCCAAACCATCGAGAACAGTTTAACAAAACGAGAAATTTACATTTACATGGATGATTAGAATACATCAAGGGCCGATCATAATCGCTCACGAACTCATTTTCTTATCGTATGACAGAATCATGCCATCATCCAGAAATAGCCAGCCAAACGACGAAACCCCGATCCAGCATATAGACGCCGCTACTTTCCAAGCCGCGATAACAGCTGCCGTGACGGCTGTCCTAGCACAACTCAACGCTGGTAACGCAAACAAATGTGGAAACGGTGTTGACAATTCGAATCATTGTCACAATCCAGGAAAACATCTAATGATTTCAACCACAAACATCCAAAGCCACAAATCTGAGTATAGGAAACGAAAGCGTCAAGCCCAAAAGGAGCGCAAGAAATCTCAAAGACTTGCCATGCAACAACAACAAGTGATGACCCCTGCCCCTTCGGCACCGATCAAACGATATGAGGGAACACTCCCGAAGTGTAACAAGTGTAACTTTGATCAAAACGGAGGTTGCTGTGAATTGCAATGCAGCGATTGCAACAGAATGGGGCACACTGCTAGTGTTTGTAGAATGCCGACACGAACCATCTCCCAAATCACTGGCATCGGAGCCAGCCAGTCTTGCTATAGTTGTGGTGAAACCGGACACTATAAAAGGAATTGTCCAAAAAGGAAGAACAACGAAAGCGCTCGTGTCCACATAACTCCGACCCTGCACATCACTTCCACCACCGACGCTGGTACAAGCCAGATATGTCATATATGCGGTGAGATAGGACATCTCAAGAAGGATTGTCCAATAACAAAGAACTCTGGCGCAATGGGAAGATACTAAGGATCACCGCCGCAGGAGAGACTACCCCGGACCCACGTTGAATTACTGGTACTTTCCGTAGCGATAAAGTTAGACTTATCAAAAACTTTTAAACTACTAGTGCAACTCGAATCATATCATTCTACGAGATCCCATCGGTTCTAAGGACTCTCGTGCTGCTTGTACTTGCTATTTGTAGTATACGTTGTTCGCAGCGGTAGTTTCATAGATAAAACTAAAGTACCGAAACTCTTTCATAAGTTGCACCGTTGTAATTTTGTAACACCTTTCTGAACTAGTCTAACGCCAGTTATTACGTGTAGTCCGATATTGTCATTTAACTTGAGTCAATTCGATCCTCACAATGCCAGTTTCGTGCGAAAACATCTTTTTCCCGTAATCGCCTCTCTAACGAAGCTGTCATTTCAGAACTCCGAGGTACTGATGCGTAGAGTGCCTTATGTTTCGTATCCTTCCTGAATTAACCTCAGCAAACCTCCCTGGAATACCACTCGTACAGTACGTCAAGTTCAACCCGAAGACCCATACGGTTAATCTATCGCTGAGGAATGTATACGCAAGGGTGGTACATAATCAAGGTTCTACAGGCTTAGAATTGATGATTCCGCTTTAACTTCTTTTCCTTGTTTGGATGTGAGCTTAGAGAAGAATCATTTATTCGACTGCCTTTTCAATCTTAATTATATACGACTCGTATACGCGAGGCTGTGATTGATGAACCAAGTGTGAGTTCTAATATGAACTTCAGGACAGAGACTACTCAAGACTACGAGTGATCGTGCTGCCATACGTATAAATCTAGAAGCCAAACAAATGCTCTTTCCGCCGATCGGGACAAGAGATACAGATGGAACAGGAGTACCTATCCATTTTCCTTAATTCATGAGTAATCATACTTTCTTTTATATCTTCACGACATCTAAATGAACCACAAGGTTGTGACGCCATAATCGGTATGAATTGATTGAGTCTACATCGAGCCAACATCATGTACTTTGAGAAAGCAATTCGTATTAACCACCCTAACAACGAAACTCTAGTTATCTACGGTGACAATCAAGAACGGACCTTCGTATCATCTCGAGTATTCAAGCCCAGAAATACTTGCGGAAGGAATGTCGCGCATTCCATGCTCATGTTGTCGATATGAGCCAAGAAATGAAGGACAAAAGGGACATTCCAGTAGTACACCATTTTCCCGACGTCTTTCCAGAAGGACTACCAGGATTACCTCCGCAACGTCAAGTCGAGTTCAGAATCGACTTAGTTCCAGGGGCTACCCCCATAGCCAAATCGCCCTATCAGCTAGCACCTGTAGAGATGCAATAACTGTCCGGTCAACTTAACGAACTGCTTAGCAAGGGCTTTATTAGACCAAGCTTCTCACCCTGGGGAGCTCCGTTCTTGTTCGTCAAGAAGAGTGACAGATCGTTTCGTATGTGCATCGACCACATAGAACTCAACAAACTTACCGTTAAGAATCGATTACCTCTGCCTAGCATAGATGATTTGTTCGACCAACTTCAAGGGGAAAATTACTTTTCGAAGATAGATCTGAGATCCGGGTATCACAAGTTACGAGTGTTAGAGGAGGATGTCCCGAAGACAGCCTTCCGAACTCGTTATGGACACTACGAGTTTGTAGTGATGCCATTCGGATTGACCAATGCACCCACAATATTCATGGACTTAATGAATAGGGTATGTCGTCCTTACTTGGATCAGTTTGTCGTCGTCTTCATAGATGACATACTTATCTACTATCGTAGCTAGGAAGAGCATAGTAAGCATCTACGACAGATCTTGGAATCATTACGATCAGAGAAGCTCTACGCGAAGTTCTCTAAATGCGAGTTTTGGATCCGAAGAGTAGAATTTTTGGGTCACGTTGTTAGTGAAGAAGGAATTCATGTGGACCCCTCCAAAACCAATGCCATTAAGAACTGGGCAGCACCAAAGACGCCTACAGAAATTCGCCAATTTCTAGGCCTCACTGACTACTATCGTAGTTTCATTTAGAACTCTCTAGCATCGCAAAACCGCTCACTACGCTGGCCCAGAAAGGAGTGGCCACGGACTGGGAAGAGAAACAAGAGAAGGAAACCGTTGGAATTTCAGGTGGGACACCGCGTCCTTTTGAAAGTCTCACCGTGGAAGGGCTTGATACGCTTCGGAAAGCGTGGGAAGTTCAATCCAAGATATGTAGGGCCTTTCGAGATTCTCGCTAGAATCGGCCCTGTAGCTTACAAACTCAAACTACCGTAGGAACTTAGTAACGTACATTCTACTTTCCGCGTCTCGAACTTGAAAAAGTGCCTATCCGACGAGACTTTTGTAATCACACTCGACGAGATCGAGATCAACGAGAGCCTCAACTTCGTGGAAGAACCTGTAGAGATCATGGACCAAGAGGTCAAGCAAACGAAGCAAAGCCGTATCCCGATAGTGAAGGTTCGCTCGAACGCCAAGCGAGGGCCTGAATTCACTTGGGAGCGTGAGGATCAAATGAAACTGTAAAATCCTCATCTCTTCGCTTAGTTATTTGTAACTTAATTGCATAAATTCCAATTTCGGGACGAAATTCTCTCTAACGGGGGGATGATGTGACAACCCGAAATTTCTATCTTGTACAAACCATTCATTCCAATCAAAGTCGGACTCGTTTATGCTAACTTTTAGCACTGTTTGGAATCTGTTTAAGCATTCTGAGCTTAGTTCATCAAAGGAATCAGTGTTTGGAAGTGACAGTTTAGGTTCTAAACTAACTAGCAAACTGTAAACCTCCTCAAAAGGAGTTTACGGTCAGGACCCTTGAGTTTACGGTCAGGGTGATCGTAAACTCCCTCCTATACATATATTTCATGACCATTTTTGATCATTTCTTCCTTTGCAAGCCTAGAATCTCGAAATATCTCTCAAGTATCATAGGATCTTCTTGCAAATCCCCGAAAATGTAAGTGTTTCCTTCCCTTTTTGAGTTAATACATCTCTTCTTCTTGATTCACTCATGATTTCATCCATGAAATCTCTTCATTTTGATAGATCTTCAAGTGTTCTTCATTTCACCAAGAACACCAAGAACACACACTAGTTTTCTTGGATCCTAACCTCCCTTACAAGCTTCTAATACGTAAGTACACTACCCTTAGCTTGTTATATACTTGAATCACTTGTTAAACACTTAGAAAACATCACGAAACTCAATAACAAAAGGTGTTTACGGTCTAGTGAATCTTTATAAACCGTAAACCCTTATAAAGGGTGTTCTTATAGCCTTTACCCTTCCTAAGGATAAGCATGGTCCCTAGAATCTGATACCTTTGATTGAAGCCCTTGAAAACCTTCATTTGTGAAAGATTTGGTGAGTTTGGGGTTGGATCTCCTTAGACCGTGAACTCCATGACCGTAAGGTTATTAGACCATCAACACATTAGACCGTGAACACATTAGACCGTGAACACATGGACCGTGAACACTTGGACCGTGAACACTTCGACCGTAAACCATTTAGACCGTGAACTCCTTAGGTCATGCCATTTGGACCATAAACTCCATAGGGTGACCATACACCCTAGCTATGCAATAATATGTGATTGCATCACTTCAATCTAAGAGTTCCTAGTCTATTAGGGTGTTATCCCCTATAATTAGTTTTTTATACACTAATTATATGCTTATATGTATCATTATATGATAAATACGATCCGTGTGTGTGATCAAGGCTTCACTTGGCACTTAGCATCCTATACCACCCGTTCATCCAAACCACTCACTACAGGTGAGTTCATACCCCTTAACCTACCTTTTAAATGAGTTTAAATGCTTTTATGGGGGGGGGGATACAAGTAGAAAACATATAGTTATATAATCAATCACATGTGATTTATAACTGTGTTTCAAACAAAGGACTTCTTATACTTTAAATTGTCTTGTCAATCAAATTACTTTTAAATCGATTTACAAATTGACATCAAGTCATCAATATGTATTATTAACTCTTCAAATGTTTTACAAAAGTTCTTTTTAAACTTATATATTGTCAAATGCATATCTATATAGATATAGTTATATAAGTAGGATTGAAAGGACTAAGGACAGATAGCTCGCCGTACTTCCTGTTCCTTGTTTGGTTGTGGACTTAGGGCATCGGTTGTTTGTCCGAAGGTCATTTGAATATTAATTATATATTATGTATATGTATATAGATATAAAAATTTCCTTCATTCAGTTCAATACCTTTGGGTAGCAAAGGTATACAAACATGTTCAAACATACAAACAACATTTCTAGTTAACTATACTAGGTATAGTTTAAGAGATTACTACTCACTATTACTAGTACAACGAAGCATACAAGAGTAAGTACATTTATGAGTCATTACAAACGTACTATAAGGAGAAACAATAAATACTATACAATATACAAGAGAACATACTATGATGAGAAACTAAGAGAACTAACTCTATACTATACATAAGAATATACTATACAAACATTAGAATACATAACTAGAATGTGACATACTATTTAAGGATACAACAAAACAGTGTTGTATCATATTGTAACCAGAGTCTCCCGGAGGGATAGCGGGCATCGTGTGTATAGATCTATACGGGACATACACTCCCACCCCCCGACTGCTAGCTAGAGTCCCAGCCGATAAGGGCAAGGGGTGACAAAATGTCACCTCACTACATTATGACATTGGAGGGTCATCAGTTATTCACTAGTCGATCAACATCGTTACAAACGATTTCACATTTAAACCTTTAATTAACCGACTAAGGATTAAAGGCAAAAAGACTCCCCAAGGGGTATTGTGCATTTAATACTACCTGGAGTCTGTATTTTATCACTTTATAGCCAGCAGTGTCACTGCTGAGGTAAAACATTATTTTCCCTATTACATTTACTTTGTGATCTTTTCACATATTCATTAATGTATAAACTATATTTAGTTAATGATAGTCATACTTGGGAAACTACACACTTTTACAAGAAACCAACATACAGAACATTTGATGCCTTGGTAGAAGGCTACTTTTAGTAGATAATATAGGATTTTCTAGGGGATATAATTATTTACTGCAAACATTTTCATTGAAAATTTACAAACATTTTCTTCGAACTTACAAACATTTTCATACAAACAATGACACTAAATACTTATGAAACTCACCATCTTTAATGCTAATAAACTCTTACAAAATAACTTGTATTCTCAGGTCATCAGTAGACAGGTACCGTCAACCAGGTTTTGAGAAGACGGAGCGTCTTCCAGACTCGTCTTTTATTTTGATTACTTGTTTTTACTATGAAAGAACACACTTGTTTTAAATTATACTATTAATGCAATGGATGATGTTGTTGCGTGTTTACTACTTTGCATTGTTTTGATACTGTACATGACGTCCTCCACCCCAGAACGTTTTCGCCGTTCCGGTTTTGGGGTGTGACAGAAAGCATGGAAAGCTGAATCTGAGGTACATCGGACCATTCGAGATTCTCGCTCGGGTTGGTCCCGTAGCATACAAAATCTGCCTGCCACTAGAACTTTGCAATGTACATCCTGTCTTCCACGTGTCAAACCTAAAGAAGTGTCTGTCCAATAAGACACTTGTGATACCTCTCGATGAGATCGAACTAGACAAGAGCTTATACTTTGTGGAAGAACCTGTAGAAATCATGGATCGGGAAGTCAAACGAACGAAACAAAGTCATATCCCGATAGTGAAGTTTCGCTGCAATGCCAAGCGGGGACCTGAATTCACTTGGGAACGCGAAGATTCAATGAAACAGAAGTACCCTAATCTTTTTCCGATTCCATGATTTGTATTCATTGTTTGAATTTCGGGACGAAATTCCCTCTAACGGGGGGATGATGTGACAACCCGATCCTTTTTCTAGTTTCCGTTAATTAATTTTCATTAATAAAATTTTATTTTATTGGGTTCCGTCAACTTCCTTCGGTTTGGAAAGTCATTTAATTATATATTTTGAGTTCTATATTCGAGTCGGAACCAAAACCACGCGAAATTTCGGGAATTCCTTCGATCAAGACCGAGTTCACGACCTGACTTGGGTTCACGGCCGTACACCTGTGTACGGCCGTACACTCGTTTATGGCCAGGGTTGGGTGGACCCCACCACCGACGACAAAAACCCCTATATATATGAGACTCGACCCCTCATTTACACTCTTCCGGCCGAACACCCACTCATTCTCTCTCTAAACTCGTAACCGCACACCCCTAAAACACCCTCATTCCTCTGGAAAACATCGAGAATCACTAATTGGGGGTCATTTCGGAGCACCTATAACACGTTTTTCATCGATTTCAGCATCTTTGTTCTTGAGTGTACGACCGAACACCCATCAAGTCTTCAAATCTTCATCGACCGTACACCAGTCTACGGCCGTACACCTTCAATGGCCGTACACCATCCATGAGGCTGTCTACGGCCGTACACCTGTGTACGGCCGTACACCTGTTCACGGCCTTACACCCCATTTACGACCGTACACACACTTACTAAGTGGTTCTTTAGACTGAAAACTCACTTTCCTCTATTCAAGCAAGTCCCGGTAACATTCCTTAACCGAAAGCAAGTGTTTATGTAACACTTTATCTAACAAAATTGCTAATTTAGATACATTATGTATTGAATTCTTATTAGGATTCCGTTAAGTGCCACACTACAACTCGAGGGTCTTCATTTCAGTACGTTGACTCGACGCTTGTACGCGACTAACAGTGAGTTCAAACCCCTACATTTTTATGATTTTTAATGTTTTAAGGGGGGGGGGGGAAATACAAGCCAAACACAAATGATTTTTGTGAAACAAAAACAAAAGGATTCCAACGAGTTTAAAACTTATGAAATCAATACAGTAAATGATTTCCCACGTTTTATGAAACATTTAGACATTTTATCCCTTTTGTACTATGCAGAGCATAAGGGATGTTTTCAACTCGAAAACATAATTGCATAGTTTTCAGAACAATTTACCAAAACCAGAACAAAACATTTCAAGCAAACTATAGTGGGTATAGTTTAGGGATTTCAATACATAGCTTTTACCGATTCAGATTTCATTCATGGGTAAACATATAAACTATGACCGATTTAGTTTATGATATACATTACTACAATAGTACAACATTTAATAATTATTTAAGTATAATTATTACCTCATACAGTATACATACGGTTTTCAATACAGTAGATCACTACAAGAACTACACGTAAACCAGTTAATACTAAATTGTGAGACTCTACTTCAAAACTGTACCGTTTGGTGTACTGAATTAATCCTATCATAGTATAACCAGAGTCTCCTGGAGGGAGAGCATGAGATTTGTTAATAGATCTATTTGGGACTTACAATCCCACACCTGAACTGCTAGCTACAGTTAGGCAGGCATGTCTGGGGTGACAAATGTCATTTAACCGACACTTGAAGAACGTCGAAAAGGTCACTAGGTTATATCAAGCATGGTTATGCGACTCACAATAGTATAAACTAACCATTTGTTTATGGGATTTCATTCTTCATTAGTTTTATTTTAATTAATAGAACGTACTATACATACTGGTGGTAGCCAGGGTTTTCAAACAGAACGTAGTATACACATTGGTGGTAGTCAGGGTTTTCAAAAGGAACATGCTATACAATGGTTTATGTACAGAACACATACATACTATGATTTGTATTAATTAGACTATCAAATTAGTATTTTCCTATGCTACAATAGATTTCAGTAACAAACATACATAGTTATTTCTATAATTACTTAGTTTAAGCATCAGTGCCATGTAGGAAGAATATTCGATAGACGGTAGAATATGTGGTTTCGGCCTCATTTCCTGTTCCTTGTTTGGTTGTGGGCTTAGGGCAGATCCACATAGTCAACTGTCTGCTCGATATTGGTTTATACATGGCTAGCATAAACTAAGTAGTTGTAGATAGAACTGATATTATCACACTTTCACTAAAGAAAATATTAGATTTTCTTGGAAACGTTCAAGCATTTTTACAGAGTCTTCAACAGGTTTTTATTACAAAAACACCGCTTATGAACTCACCTGATTTATGCTGATACTCTTTCAAAACTGCTTGTATTCTCAGGAAATCAGTAGACAGGTACCACCTGGAGTTTTTGAGAAGACGGAGCGTATAGACTCACATCTTTTTCTTTTGATAATACTTTTGAAGTATATAAACATGAATCAAACTGATATAAATACCTTTCATTTATGTATTCGATGTAATGGTTGTGTTTACTATGATTACTATGATGCAATGGTTGTGATACTACATATGACGTCATCCACCCCCGAACGTTTCTGTCGTTCCGGTTTGGGGGTGTGACAGAACAAAACATAAGTATTTAAAGGTTGGACACTGCGGTCAAACCTTGACAATTATGTAATCATATATGTGATCAATATAGCCTGATCAACTATATTTATTTAAGATATGACCAACATGTGATTGGGAGTGATGTGGTGTTGCAACAGACTTAAAACTTACCTCACTCTTTATGCAAGGGGATTTCTAGAACAGAACACAAAGTTAAAATACTATAGGAGTATTTTATGATACTATAAGATAACAACAAGTTTAAAACTTACCAAGTTCAAACCATTAAAATACTATACAAGTATTTTTGGCAATAAGTAATTTATGTCAAAATTTAAAGGACCCTTCTGGTAGGTCAATAATTTCGGAGTGTATACTCCCATGGTTTTATATAATTGACATTTTATAGACTTAGAATTTGTGATCTATGCTCTACTTCTTGTTCCTTGTTTGGTTGTGGTCTTAGATTAGGATCACTTATGTTGGGTTTTGAGCATTCTAACACTCTTATGGTGTACATGCAACCCTATAAACCTTGGATCTATGTTTTCTCTATTATACATGCAAATATTAACTATTCCAAGGTTTCATCCTAACTAGCATATTATGAAGCACCTATACTACAAAGTTCTAGTTAGATGACATACCTTTTGATGTAGCTTGATGTCTTCAAGCTTTAAGAGCTTAGCCCCAATAGTGTGGAAGCCTCAAATGGAATCACAAATCACCAAAACACCTTGGAAGAACTTGAGAGAATATGTATGCACACTAAAATCGGCCCACTCTTATTTTCACACACTTGTGCCAATTTTGTGAGCCAAGGACCCCTTTATATATTATGGAGGATTAGGGTTACATCCATGTAAACCCTAATACCCATGACCTTTCATTTACATAGGATCCATGGGTTAAAAGCTCCATGGACCATCCATGAAAGCTTAGCCCAACCTAAATGAACTTGGCCCATTCCATATATATAAGAGTCCATATTTAATTAGTTCTTTTTGATCACTTAATTAATTCTAAATTAATTCTTGATCAATACTAATTAAATAATATGATTCCATATTAATATATTAGAACTTATAATATATTATTATAAATCATAAATATACTATTCTCAAAAGACTATCCATATAAATTGTGCCGGTGAAGTGCAACCCAAATGGACCATGCCGGGTCGGGTCAAGTACATACCAAATATAGTTATGGACTTAGACATTAATCTAACAGTCTCCCACTTGGATAAGTCTAAAACTATTATTGAGTATGACTTCAAAACCTAACTGGCAATCGTAGCTCTTAAAGCCGCTGTCGAACTCTGACCTTGTCAATTACTTGTCCATTAGATAAGGGATCATATATTCCTCCATTCTAGATATCATATGGACTGAGACATGGATTATAATCATTCTATCTGTCCATTTATTGTTTCCCGATTTTCGATTTATGATGACCGACTGATTGAACAAATCAAGTCAGTCCTGGCTTGGCCAAGCACTCACATGTGTCATCGCTAAATCATCGAGGGGCCCACAGATATCGCTTTTATCCCGAAGGTAAAAGGAATGGATAAACTTCGACTCATATGGCTTGTTCTACTACTTGTTTAATCATACACAAAGGCACGTTTTATAACATCGAGTTACCAAATGCGTTTTCGTGCAATCAATGTATAACCAACTCATAGTAACAACTCATATCTCTAGGTTTGAAGAATATAAGATATTATCGTCTCATGATCACTCGTGATAAAATCCATGAAGTGATTCAAATGAGCGCGGGTTGAATCCAATACTCAGAACTTATGAGCACTCATGAGTGTTGTAGCACCACTTTGTCCACCAACTTGGACCTCTACAAACCAACCTATGACAGTCTTGATTCATATCTACTTCCAACATATGACCGACTGTGGATGGTTTGAATAACTTAATCATTCAGGAAGAGCGACTTAGTTATTCTGGAAGTCAAAACATGCAAAGTGAAACAGAAGAATAAATGAATCAAATATGGTATCAAACCCTATGAATATAAATAAACACTTTTATTTATCACCATAATGATTACTCATTATTCATTGTTTCGGTTTTATCAACTTTATACTTGAATTAAAAACACTAGTTGTCCCATGCTCTATGCATGTACACTATGTTTTTCTTAAACAATAGCTTTGCCATACACCAAGTATGCACTCTATGTTGGTCTATGATCCTTACTTTGTGAAATAAACCAATTGAACATAATTTCAATGATTCTAATTTCACACTCCCAAATCCTTATCGAAAAATGTGAGAATTTCAAATTCCTATCATTTATCGAAATCTGTTTAGATTTTAAACTTATATGCACTAACCCTCCTGTAATGAATATGTACAAAGTCACAAAGACTTGTCAACAGTCATTATAAGGTATTCCAATGGAGATCAACTCCATGGAAACTAAGTCTCATATTCAAAGTACATTGCTTTGGACATGCTTCTTGCATTAAGTTTTCTAATCTTACACAGATAACTTCCACCTATGGAGACAACTCCATATTCTCATTTTGACTATCACTTCTGAATAAGAGATGCCTCTTTTCAGAATATGTCAATATGGTCCTTCCAAAATTAGCACTATACTTCCAACTGTCCCTGAGCAACCAATCTTTGGTAAACCTCAGATTGTCCTCGACAATTGCTTAATCATTTTATTCATATCCAATTCTAGACGTTTTCCCTTCTTAATGCCACTGGGCATTTGGAAAAATTTAGAAATGACAAATATTATAGCACAAGCAATCGATCCTGTACCCAAAGCAAATGGTACACGATTCATGATGTCTCACATAAAGACATGATTCTAGACCAGTCTTTTGCTACAATATTTTTATTTGCCATGTTTTCAAAATTTGACTATGAAGAGGGATGCCGTAATCATAATCGAATTTTGAGAACGCAATATATAGAATTTCCTTAAGTTGAACCAATCCAACATGAAATTCATATATATATATATATATATATATATATATATATATATATATATATATATATATATATATATTCTTGACTAAAGATGATTAAGGTCTCAATCTAAGCCTTTAGAACTGAAATGAAGTATATCCTCTCCCTTAATCATAGCAAAACAACTTTTTCAATCCCTGCAGCCTCACGAATTGAAACTTTTGTTTTCTATAATTAACATTGCTAACTTGCAACACTAACGATAATTATCATGCTCCCACTAACATGATGATTATTAGCATAACACTTATGCTCCCACTAGCTTTGATATGTACTTAGAAATCAGTTGGACTTCTAGAAATCAATACTTTATTGACTTTCTTACCAAAGTTCAGATTTCTGATACGAGATGCTTTGATAAAACTTTATCAAAATCATACACATTTCCTTAGATAGCATGCATGTGTGTCTAAACAATTTCAGAACTATGAAAGGGATGTCGTAATCATAGTCTCAATTGTTTAGACCTTTTGCCATCTGCTTCAAATCTACTTGGTGGAAGTGTTTCCTCACCATCATTTTCATGAATCGGAGAGAAACCTTATGACCCTTAGATTTTATGGTGTATGTGTTCTTATCCATGTGAATTGTCAAAACCATAGTCACAAGACAAGGATAATGACAAATCCAAACTCATATGGACTGAACTTATATAATCTTAACTTCTTGCCACCTGGCAGTACAGGGCCTGCCATTGCTTCCAAGTTGTTATGCAACCAATTGAGAACTTTCAAAACTCCTATGCAAAGCCAACTTTAACTGGAATGGGCACATAATATGTCAACACGATAGGTTATAAACCTCAAGTCGTGTGCTAGTGAAGAACCTCAGGTTTTATTTTTGATTAGTTCTTGAAATTCTTTTTAGGATCTTTAAGACTCCCACTATCCTCTTGACATATAAGACTATCTTGCAAAATATTCAAGAGATAGTGCGGATTCTTTTACAAACACTTCACACAATTGGTCTTAGTTGGTCTTTGTCTTATCCAAAACATCACAACTTACCAATCTCAAATGTACAAGAACAGGAAACATCTTACTTCTACATTTGACAAGTGTTAAAAACTTTCTAAAGACTATGTCACTCAAGTTTCAATCTTGGAGTATAACTCCAGGATTTGTTGTTGGAACGAAGTATGATTTATCTTTTGATTTAACCATTTCAACAATTCACGATTCCTCTCCTTAGGCAAACAAATGCATTAAGATGTCCTTAGAGGATCAATTGTGATATGATTCCATAATCACTAAGATAATCATAAAACAAGATACACAAGTACTCTCCCATCTTTTCAGATTTGAGAAACTTTTATCCTTCTGCCTAATTTGATTCTTCCCATTCATTCTGCCATACATTGAGACTTTTCCAATGTTTCATAATTATACTTAAACTTGTAAGTATAACCATATTTACTAAACTTTAGTAAATCAAATAGTCTTAAAGAGATTTATGGTGGACATGACCAGTGCACAAGAATGTGTACTCGATCCCTTTAGTCCTTCACTTGACTCACACATCCATGTGAACAAGTAATTAGTCTTGATTTTCCAATGCTTGAAAGTTCTCATTCATCATACTATTCAACTTGCATGATTCCAAGTTTCGGTCCAATTGAAATTTGGGCGATGAGGAACTTTCCTGATTTGGTAAATTTAGACACTACCACAAATGAAAGAATCAAATTCATTTTCCAATATTGCTGTCAGTAGAATCATATAAGCAACGATTTTCCACAAATGCCATTGTAAGGATACTTCAAATAAATAAAATTAAACAATTTTCTTTTATTTTAAAACTTTGTGGAAAAACTTATCGTTATAATCCACATGGAAAATTGTTGTTATCTATTCCTTAGCAATATATCATAACTTCTTAAGCAACTGCTCAAAATTCTGATGCGATCGAAATCCACCTTCGCGATCAGAATCACCATATACTTCCTTTAAGATTTCTCTCTATTCTTTGATTCTTAAAACATCAACATGTGACCTAGTCACATCATGTAATGAGGATCTCAGAATAGAACTTAACATAGTTAGATAATGGGCTCTACCTGATGTAGAGTCAAACTTATTGACTTTAACATCCTTAGGTAAATTTGGCAGCTTTGCAATTAACGCCCCTTCCTTTGGCAAAATAAACATATGGACCCTTTGGTAATGGGACTATCTCAGACTTAGCCTTTCTCTTTCCCATTTGGTCAACCGGGTTGACTATGGCCAATCCCTTTCCATTGGGAATAGAATGCTTTTTCTGGATTTCCAATGTCACCATTGTCACTGTCCATAAAGTTTTTGGGAAGTTGATCTTCTAATCAAATTTTCTTTACTATCGTTCCAAATCATTGCTGATTCAGCAGCACCAAGCAAATAGATATGATCATTAAGGTTCATGTCATAGTCAGTTTCATAGTAGTCCCAAAGGAACTCACTATGTGACTTAGAAAGTGATTGAACATCCAACTTTCTCAAGACTTTGACACCTAACTCTCCCGGCTTGTCAATATGTGACTTCATCTCTAAGATGTGATCACACATAGACCTTGCTTGCCATTAGGGCTTGAGTGACCTTGAACTTGTGGGTTAGGGAGAATAATTGGAGGAGGTGGAGGAAGAGAAGTATGACTTCCATGAGCCAAACTCGGGAAGTCATATTCATTAGGAAAGCTTGGTTTGGGAAGATCATTGTTGTCTAAACCAGACATCAACAATGGGAGAAATTCACGTAAAGTTGATTTAAGTCCTTAATATAACACCCAATATGATATATTAAGGCTAGGACCCAACAAACTATTTTATAACTTGGAAGAGGGATGCCGTAATCCAAGCTATAAAATATTTGAAGGTAGGTGAATGACGATTCACCAATTTCCACCAAGATAAACGAAATGTATTATTAGGTTTTAATTGGTTTTGAAACTCCAAGATTCTTTTGAGATTCATTGAACTTTTCAATGGCATGTTTCAATCTCGAGTGTGCCCTTCAGGTTTTGTGACTGGGATGCCGAGGATCACAAAACAAGGTGTGAAGTAACCATGCAAATATACTTGGTACCCTTAATATTTACCCCTCAATCGATGTGCCGGATAACCACACACGCTCCAACAATACTATGATAAACATTAATTTACCCTTTTCCTACCTTGTTAAGTCCAGGTTAGTGTGCCGGTTAACCACACACGCTCCACTAACAGCTTAAACAAAGTGCAAAGTGTAATTTCATGGATTAGCACCTTATTCACATTTTCCTAAGTAACTAAGATTGGGAATTTATAAGTGTTTAGTTACTTAGTATTTATCATTATACTTATAATGAAGGGAGAATTATAGTCCTTCTCCTACCTGTTCGGCTAACGACCCTCCACCGGTCAAGGAAGCGGTGAGTGAGAGTGGACACTCATTAAACTGTCATTTTATAGGCAGTAACCTTATACCCCCCTTATAGACCGGCTTCGTGAATGAGGCCTACTAATGGTAAGACGACTTGCTCTTATACATATAATATATTAAACTTTTAATATTATAATAGTATAAGGGTGTATTCTAGACATTTAAAATACTTGGTGGTTTAATCTATTAATTAAACTAGACTTTTAATTTAATTAAACTCAAACCATATATTTGTGGATTAATAATACTCTTTTAATTAAACGCTTTAATTAACTATTAATAAAGTCCATAAGAGTTAATTTGAACTATTCAACAAAACATCATAATTCCAATTATTAAACTCAAAATTAAAACCATTTAATTAATTGTTTAAGTTCTGAACCCAAGAGTTTTAGAATTCAATTCTTTTTTTCATAAAAAACTTTTCTCAAATTCCAAAACTTGAGGGCAAGTTTTGTAATTCTTGAAAACCTTTGGATTCCATAACTTATGGAATTAATTGTGTTTTATGATGAAATTTTCCATGTTCCATAACTTAAGCACAAGTTATGGAATTCTTTAAAACATTAACACCAAATTTTGTAACTCCATAAAAGCTTTGAATCAAATTTTTTTTTTAAAAAAAAAAACTTTCATATCCATAACTTATGGAAGTTTCAAAAACCCTTAAGATCACAACTTTAAAAAAAAAACTTTTGAGCTCCAAAATTTTATGACAAAATATGTAACTCCTTAAAACATTTAGATCAAACTTTTAAGACTAATAAAATAATCATATCATTTTATCTTTTACTAAATTTGACCTAATTCAACTCATATAACAAATTATTCAAATTTTACCAATAATTCGTTTTTCACAAAACAAGTAATTATGTTAAAATTTGACAAACGTCATGTTTTTTTTTCCTTTTTTTCCAACTTGAAAATAAAACATTTGCATCAATATAACAGAAAACAACCCATGGCTCTGATACCACTGTTGGGTTTTGAGCATTCTAACACTCTTATGCTGTACATGCAACCCTATAAACCTTGGATCTATGTTTTCTCTATTATACATGCAAATATTAACTATTCGAAGGTTTCATCCTAACTAGCCTATTATGAAGCACCTATACTACAAAGTTCTAGTTAGATGACATACCTTTTAATGTAGCTTGATGTCTTCAAGCTTTAAGAGCTTAGCCCCAATAGTGTGGAAGCCTCAAATGGAATCACAAATCACCAAAACACCTTGGAAGAACTTGAGAGAATATGTATGCACACTAAAATCGGCCCACTCTTATTTTCACACACTTGTGCCAATTTTGTGAGCCAAGGACCCCTTTATATATTATGGAGGATTAGGGTTACATCGATGTAAACCCTAATACCCATGACCTTTCATTTACATAGGATCCATGGGTTAAAAGCTCCATGGACCATCCATGAAAGCTTAGCCCAACCTAAATGAACTTGGCCCATTCCATATATATAAGAGTCCATATTTAATTAGTTCTTTTTGATCACTTAATTAATTCTAAATTGATTCTTGATCAATACTAATTAAATAATATGATTCCATATTAATATATTAGAACTTATAATATATTAATATAAATAATAAATATACTATTCTCACAAGACTATCCATATAAATTGTGCCGGTGAAGTGCAACCCAAATGGACCATGCCGGGTCGGGTCAAGTACATACCAAATATAGTTATGGACTTAGACATTAATCCAACAACTTATTCAAAGGTCTATTTAATCTTAAATTATATACAACTTGTATACACTGCGCAATTATAGGAGGACCCCGTAAGGATCACCCCATAATGTTTCAATTAATCTCATAGATTCTTTAGACACTTCCATTCTCGCACGAAAAACCTAGATAGATGTAACCTCTCCATCATAACAGTCAGCAGAGAAGTCAAGGAGGAACAAGAAGATGTTCATGAGGAGTTTTCCAAGGAGGGATCTGCCGAAGAAACCAACCGTCCTATGCATCACACTAATAAATAATAACCTAAAATGACTTAGTAAGCTAGTGAATACACTACTCACATTATGTGTTAGGATTATTTCTTTTCGTACAGCTAGTAACAGTTATTCTAGTAATAAATAACTTATGTGAAAATTTAAATGACCCTTCTGGTAAGTCTATAATTTCGGAGTGTATACTCCCATGGTTTTATATAATTGAGATTTTATTGACTTAGAATTTGTGATCTATGCTCTACATCTTGTTCCTTGTTTGGTTGTGGTTTTAGAGTAGGATCACTTATTCAAAGGTCTATTTAATCTTAAATTATATACAACTTGTATACACTGCGCAATTAGAGGAGGACCCCGTAAGGATCACCCCATAATGTTTCAATTAATCTCATAGATTCTTTAGACACTTCCATTATCAGACGACAAACCTAGATAGATGTAACCACTCCATTATAGCAGTCAGCAGAGAAGTCAAGGAGGAACAAGAAGAGGTTCATGAGGAGTTTTCCAAGGAGGGATCAGCCGAAGAAACCAAACGTCCTATGCATCACACTAATAAATAAGAACCCAAAATGACTTAGTAAGCTAGTGAATACACTACTCACATTATGTGTTAGGATTATTTCTTTTCGTACAGCTAGTAACAGTTATACTGGTAATAAATAACTTATGTTAAAATTTAAAAGACCCTTCTGGTAGGTCTATAATTTCGGAGTTTATACTCCCATGGTTTTATATAATTAAGATTTTATAGGCTTTGAATTTGTGATCTATGCTCTACTTATTGTTCCTTCTTTGGTTATGGTTTTAGAGTAGGATCACTTATTCAAAGGTCTATTTAATCTTAAATTATATACAACTTGTATACACTGCGCAATTATAGGAGGACCCCGTAAGGATCACCACATAATGTTTCACTTAATCTCATAGATTCTTTAGACACTTCCATTCTCGCACGACAAACCTAGATAGATGTAACCACTCCATCATAGCAGTCAGCAGAGAAGTCAAGGAGGAACAAGAAGAGGTTCATGAGGAGTTTTCCAAGGAGGGATCAGCCGAAGAAACCAAACGTCCTATGCATCACACTAATAAATAATAACCTAAAATGAATTAGTAAGCTAGTGAATACACTACCCACATTATGTGTTAGGATTAGTTCTTTTCGTATAGCTAGTAACAGTTATTCAATTCACATAAACTCATTCGAGGATAGCCACTTCTGATTCATAAAGTTTCTTTTATATAGACTCCCATTATGAATTGTTTTTCAGAACCCTATGAAAGTCAGAACCGAATACACTCAGAAGTAGGATAACTTAGTTATTCAACATTCGACTTATAACCCCTGCTATAGACTTATCACAGTTTCATCTTTGTATTCATTTTTAGCAAAAAATGCCTCGCGGTTGACCTGTAAGGCGCGTAGTCAGTAACACAACAGAGAATCCACCACCACAACACGACCCTGCTGCTCTCCAAGTAGCGGTAACAACTGCAGTAACAGTTTCTATTAATCAAATCCGCGCAAGTGGTACCAGTGGATCTGGTAGCGGTACCCACCTATCTGACCCCGGAGTTACCTACGGACACCCATGGGAGTGTTTGTACAAGGACTTCATGAAATGTAAACCCAAATCCTTTAATGGAAATGGGGGAGTCATTGCTCTAATGCGATGGTTCGAGAAAACAGATTCAGTTTTCGAAATCTGTCTTTGCCCAGAAGGGAGCAAAGTGAAGTTTGTTGCCTGCACATTCTCTGACAGAGCCCTAACATGGTGGAATGGCCATGTTAAGTCACTGACCCTATCATTGGCTAACTCTATGGGTTGGGAGAACCTGAGAGAGATGATGTTGGAAGAATACTGCCCAAGCGGCAAAGTTCAAAAGCTGGAGCAAGAGCTATGGGAGCATACCATGGTCAACCCAGATACAGTAGCCTACACTGACAGGTTTAGCCACCTGGCAACACTCTGCCCCGGGATGGTTACCTCGGAGAGTAAAAGGATAGAAAAGTACATATGGGGCTTATCTACCCTGATTCAGGGGGATGTACTGTCTTCTAATCCAACTACCTTCGATTGCGCCAAACGCCTGGCCCAGAGACTCATTGACCATGGAGTACGCCATGGCGTGGCGGTCCCCGTTCCCGAGCCAACAAAGGGAGGGGACTATAAACGGGAGTCGGGGAACAAGAGGGAGGAACGAACAACACAGGAACCCTCGCAGGAGCAACATGTGGTTTCTGTATACGCCGCCACAATACCTGTCACTCCAGCGCCTGTCAGTCGATATGTTGGAACTCTCCCCAAGTGTGGTAAGTGTAACTAGCACCACACCGGAGTATGCCGGGAAATGCAGTGCATGAATTGCTGCATGAAGGGGCACGCTGCCCGTTTCTACAGGGCGTCGGCACAACCAATCTCCCAAGTCCCCGGAGTAGAATTAAACCAAGCCTGCTATGGTTGTGGTGAGACTGGGCACTACAAGAGGGACTGCCCAATAACGAAGAACTCGGGAGGGGAAGGGTAAATACTGATGATCACCGCAGGAGAGACTTCCCCGGAACCACCAGCAAACAGCGGTACGTCTTCTAGATAAAAATTACTTTAAATATTTAAATTTATATTAATATTAAAAATTGGGGGAAAATTTAAAAGTAATTATAATAACTCACTCGTCCGAACAAGTCACAACATTCATAAGAGCACTAAAGATCCGTACAGGTGAGCTATGATGGCTTAGTATGTACATCAAGGTTATGTATAACTAAGATTTTACAGGCTTAGAGTGAGTGATTCCGGCTCATTTTATGTTCCTTGTCTGGTTGTGGATTTAGGGCAGATTCACTCAATCGACCGTCTTATTCATCTTAATTATACATAACTTGTATATGCCAAGCGATCATAGAGGTACCAAGGAGGATCATAATATAAAGTATCGAAACTAGTTATCAAAACACTTTCGCTGCTAGTACTCACTTATTGTGGTACATATAGTGGCAGTGGTAATACCGAGTAAGCACTAGAAAGCCTGTACAGAATACATTGTCTAGCACACTCACGATACACCATCGTATAACAAACGTTTTTTTCAAATCGGCCTAACATTTGTTTCTATAAAGAGTCTCTCGTCATCATTGGTCGTCGATTGGCGTGGTCCTCACCATACCAACTTCATGTGTTTCAAAAATCCACCGCCGTAACCGACAGATTAACGAAACCCTCATCACTCGTAATGACAACCCGACACAGACCTCAGAATCGTCTCCCTCATATTGTCGACACCGAGTTACTCATGCGAGGAGTACCTTGTAACACCCCGTTAATTTCTTCTTGTGAAGTCAACCCTAGTCAATCAAAGTCAAACCTTGAGTCAACTAAACTCAACTTAAATCTTATTCTATCTTAAATGGGTTATATTAATATTTTAAAAGTGTTTACACCTTGTATTCAACGTGTTATATGTTTAGGAGGTGAAAGCTTGAAGTCCGAAGACCATTCCTTTTTTCCCGTCGGACAGCAGCCTCGCAACTGAGATCAAACAGGCTTCGGCCGTGAACGAGGGCCGCAAACCCTCGGACCGTTAATGCGTTCTCGGCCACCACCGCCTTCGGACCGCAAACAAGGCTCACGGTCGTGAACCCTTCGGACCGTGAACCCTCGCTTATATATAGTTGTGTTAGCCATTTTTCTGCTCATTTCTCATCTTCCAGCCGTGATCCTCCCCTTCTCTCTCAAGTATCATCCTCAAGAAACACTCTTTTCTTCCCTTAAACACCCCTTTTCTTTTGTATCATCTTGGAATACAAAAAAGGGGCCTTCAAGCACTTGCTAAACACCAAAATCTTCAAGTGTTCTTCATGTTCTTGGGCTGTGAACCACTCATAGGGCCGTGGACTATTCATCAAGGATGCAAACCCTTCAACTTGGGTCGTGAACACTCATGTGTTCTTGGGCCGTGAACACTCCTTCCTGGCCGTGAAATCCATTTCAGCCTCGTAACTAACTTCTAACACTCTTTTGGTGAGTTACCCTTGCATCCCATGTTGTTTCCTAAACAACATTGTAGTTATATTCACTTTTGAGAAAAAAACCTAGTACCGTGTAGCGTCTTTCGTCTTTTGATATATCTACTTTTGATATTTGAATAAGAAATGTTTAGACACTTATATAAAAACCTATACATAATTAATGCAATGGTTGTTTGTACTTTGATTACTATAATGCATGTGTTGTGATACTTGACATGACGTCCTCTGCCCCCGAACATTTCCGCCGTTCCGGTTTGGGGGTGTGACAGATTGGTATCAAAGCATTGTTCATAGTGAACTCAGTAGATCAATCATAAAAGATATACAACTATAAACACATTGGGATACAAACACTCTGACCAAGAATTATACTTTAAAATATAAAAATATTTTATAAAAGTATAAGTACAAGCAGAATATATATACCAGAAAGAGTATCAGAAGAAGAACAAAACAAAAGTATTTGGATGTTGGACACTGTAGTTAAACCTGGATAGTTATGTAATCATATCTGGGATCAATATAACCTGATCAACTAAGTTTATTTGAGATATGACCAACATGTGTTTGAGAGTGATTGTGGTGTTGCAACAAGTCTAAAACTTACCTAGGTACCAGAAGAATTCTAGAACCAAACATAAAGGTTAAAATACTATAGGAGTATTTTAGGATGTTATAACAACAAAACTGAAAACATATCAACTTCTTATATCTGGAAGTTCAAGAATCAAACATATATTTAAAATACTATAGAAGTATTTTAGGTAACATAAATAACTTCGAGAAATAACTAAAAAGATCCTTGCTGTTAGGTTTATAATTACTAAGTGTTTACGTTAAAGTTATATATAGCTGATATTTTATAGACTTAGAATATGTGATTTTCACTCTACTTCCTTTTCCTTGTTTGAATGTGGTTTTAGAGTAGGATCACTTATTCGAAGGTCTATTTGATCTGGATTATATATAATCGGTACACACTATGTGATTATAGAAATACTGGAATGGATCATGTAACACCCAAAAAAATTCGAGCCAATTTAAAACTTTTTAAATCATTTGAAATCATTCAATTATTACAATTTGTTTTCAAAATAGTTTATACATCAGAGTTCCTAGAAATCATAATCATCAATCGAGGAAGTGTACAGTCACGCCTTCGCCTCCCCGCGACCATCCACTGAACCTGAAACAATAAACCGAAACTGTAAGCCCGAAAGCTTAGTGAGTTACCCCCAAAATACCAACCTCATATAACCATAATCATATCATATCAACAAATACATAACAACATGCATACTGAACCCTCAGCTTGACTGGACCGCCTTGCAAGGCCTACAATCTACCTGGATCTATCTCGAGCCTTCGGTATGACTGCACCGTCATGCAGGTTAACAGTCTGTCTGGACCGCTCGTCGGGTATGTTGGTCTCAACCGCACGAAGTAGGACTTCGCCTCAACACACCCATCAACAATAACCATGTGCACATAAATAACATATAGTGGCATATATATAACAGTCATACCGATCTAACAGATCATCAATCATAGCAACATCCTATAACCAGCATACCGACCTAACCAGGTCACTAACATAGCATCATCCTATATACCAGGATACCAATCTAACAGATCATAATGGCATAGCAACATCCTAATCAGGATACCGACCTAACCGCTCACTAACATAACATCATCCTATATACCAGGATACCAATCTAACAGATCATAATAGCATAACAACATCCTAACCATGATACCGACCTAACCGGTCACTAACATAACACCGTCCTAACTACCAGGACGCAGATCTAACAAACCAATAACTATATCATGTGAATACTCGGATACAAATCCGATAAAGGGTTGGCCTTGGTTCCGTAGACGCTGTTGATATAGTGAGGATAACTCACCTCGAAATGCCGAACTGAAGAGGTACGATCAAATCCCCCGATCACGGCCACGAACTCCACCACCTAACACTTTGATGACACCATAACTATAAGTGACCAAATTACCAGAATACCCTTGGAAGTCAAACTAGTCAACTCTTGGTCAAAGTCAAAGTCCTGGTCCAAGTCAGCCTTCTTGATTGACCCAACTCGCCGAGTCAGCCCGTTGACTCGCTGAGTCCCTAAACTCAGAAAATCGTCATATCACGACTCAACTCGCCGAGTCACCCCATGACTTGTCGTGTTCATAAATCCCTGAGTCCTAGCCTGTCCAACTCACCGAGTCACCACTCAACTCACTGATCCTTATCATAACCAGATGGGTTAGGGTTTACGACCCGACTCGTCGAGTCCAAGAACAGACCCGCCGAGTTCACTTAAGTTATCCTCATTCAGACGATTTCAGTCCATCCCACTGGTTCCAACTCATAGATCTGGAATCCTAGGGCTAGTTTTACACGTCAAGTTTCCAACTTTACGTGCATGCAAAGTGATTTTGGCTCAATACAAGCTAGAGAGAAGGTTCAAGACAAAAATGCTCACAAACAAGCTAAAGGGCTGATACTTTATGCCTCCATGGACCAAGATGAGCCTAGATTTGAAGTTGCAACCCCAGATCTAGTCCCAAAACCCGAAATGGATCCCAAACATGCTAAATAGCCCCAAATCATTATCCAAGAATAGATCTAGAAGGGAAAATCTCAAAGTAACGACTTGCTACCTCAGAAATGTGCCCAAGATGAAGTAGATTCCGGATCTATATGAACTCCTTGATTCTAGCCTCTTGATCTACAATTTTCCTTCACTATAATCATCTTCCAAAGCTTCCAATTACTCAACAATGGAGGTTTACACGATTTAGGGTTTATTGACTCTCAAGGGGTAACAAAGAGGTTGGGGTGAGGACATAAGGTCCTTTAAATAGGGTGCAAACCCTAAATTAGGATTTTCTCTTCCCATCACCGACTCGTCGAGTCACGCCGCCGACTCGGCGAGTTGGTCACTTAACACGTGGCCAAAACCCGCTCCGACTCGACGAGTTAAGATACCTACTCGTCGAGTCTACTCCTTTATTTACACATAGCACCCCGAACTTATATTCCTGAATTTGGGATGTTACAACTCTCCCCACTTAAATTAGGCTTCGTCCTCGAAGCCTGCTGCAGCACACAATTTCGGATAACACTCCTACATTGCAGCCTCCGGTCTCCCAAACCAGCCCAAATCTCTTCAGGCGCTACTACTGTGTCCCTGATAAGGACAACTCCTTCCTGTCATGAACACACTTTCGTGACTTGCGAAAGTTAGATACTCCTATAATTCACTGGGCTCTTTCACAAGACTAATCTATCTTTCCCTTTCCCAAACTGCCGATAACCCGAGTAACTTGCAATATTGGAAACTTATCTTGTCCCCTTCCTGAATCTAGTCCCTTTCAGCACTGACATGATATGCATCCTTTAGCTTCCGGGCAACTCCCATGAATAACCAACTATATCACATAAACGCTCATACCTGGCCAAATCAGCCTCATGCTGAAATACCAGGTACGCCTACGACGAGTCCAGTCATCCCTAGGATGGTATAGCCTCGTATCCTCACGCATGTTTGGCCCAATCAACCCTCGGGTTGGAATGCCAAACACATCAGGTCCAATAAATCACAGGGTCCGGTCATCCTCATGATGGAATACCGTAGATTGGAATACCACTACATACATATCCCATGTCTACAACCATACTTGGAATCCAAGGATCCATCCTTGCATCTCCTTCAAACTCCTCTGATTCGACACAACCGAGTACAACTTACCCAAATCTCAACAATACGTCTACTTCAAACCCGCTACAGCAGGGTATATAACTATCACGATCTCTACGCCCACGACCTATGACTGGAATACCCTTACGTGGTCCTCAATATAGGTCTGGATTGCCTCTGAGCCCACATCATGAGTCTGGTATACCCTCCTCGGCCCTCAGCTCATGACTGGAATGCTCCCGATGACCGATCGACATTACTGTCGTCACTTCAGTTTCCTAACACTTCGACCCTACATATATTCACTTTCCTCCACCACTCCAAAGGCCTAATCGATGCTCCTCTCATCAACGAACAACATACGATACAAAAACTACTACCACACATGAATCCCAAGAAACATCACAATAAATCAAACCATCATCAACATACCTACCACTACCGGCGAACCAGTACATCACTCATATCTAACCCATATGACCCCCTTCGGGTTAGAATACCAACATGTCTAATCAATTCAACTATTGAGTTGAAGTTCTCAGGGTTTGTTGGCCTACCGCCTTAACCCTACCACTCCCTTCGAGCCTCCGTGCCTACGACTTACAGTCGGCCCGCACCGGGAATCTTGGCCTACTGCATAGAGCAGGATCGCCTCAACCCTATCCAAATGCCATAGACGATCATGAGAAAGATCTAACCCGGTTCCCAGAACCTGGATGACAGGAGATTCTAATCGCAAACCTTCCCAAAACTGACGAATACTCATTCGGATCCACTCACAGTCGTCAACTGGAGTATCACCCGATCCCAGAAGATCAAGCCTCGGAGACAATCCGAACTGATGAGATCACAAAGATCCTTTGAACACCCTTCGTCCTCTAACAACGACTTCCAATCAACCAAAATACACCGGAGTCCTCAGCCTACTCCAACAGAATGTTCAATACTTGGAACAGACCTATTGATTGCTATAGCGTAGCAGTCTACTCAATAACCGAACACAGATCTACAAACATATACAGAGTCTTCAGCATGACTGGACCGCTTTACCAGGCCTTCAGCCTTTCTAGACCACTCTCAAAACCTTCAGCATGTCTGGACCGCCTCTCCGGGCCTTCAGCCTGTCTGGACCGTTCTCCGAGCCTTCAATCTGACTGGTACGCCCCACCGGCCTTCAGTCTATCCGGACCGCCCTAAATTGTTGAGCATTTCCCTGGTCCACCCCTCAACATGCTCTCTCCCATGCATCCTGTTCTAACCCACTTGGGGCTTCGAACCCCTGATCTACTCCGGGGACTACAACCCCGACCTAATCCTAGACCACAAGCCGATCCTCCACACTCTCGGAAACCGTGGTCTGTTCCCTAACCCACGTATCTACCACATACGCTAAATAACCCGCATACTCGTGCTGGATGTACTGCCCAAGTCTGGCTGCTAACCAGACCCTTGATCTATCAATCAAAACCCTCCGAGTTGAGCACACACTCGACCGAACACCCGTACCGAACTCAGTTCATGACTAGAACCCCAACCTGGTTCTCCAAATTCCGCTATCAAGCACCTCGAAGACACGTTTATTATACTGGGGAGTTTTACCGAACCCCCAACTAATACGTCCCTCAAACCAAACAGCCACTTGGCCTCCATTCTCCCTGTCGGGTTGTGTAACTTATGTTGTTTTAAAACCTCTCCTGCTTGGCATCCCGGGGTAACTCTCCCCCACTTAGATTCGACTAAGCCCTCATAATAAATGAAAATTGGAGGATTCCCAATCCTTCTTGCTTCCTAACGATCAACCCGTGACAACCAACTCTTTCCCTCTAGTGCCCCATTACCAGCCAATCCTAATTGATCACACACTCCTAAGAACCTGATGAACACTTCCTGAATCCCAGGGAACCTGGAAAATCCCTAATGCTCGAATACTCCCATATTAAATCTTGAAGTCCAAAAAGAAGATGCCCCAACTGATATAGCAACAATGAGCTACCTCCCTTGGCGCCTTCACTCGCCAATCACTAACGGTTACTAAAACTGCTGAATCCTGACAACGTTGATTAACCATCCTGTGGAACCCTGTCCGCAGACATCCCACATAATAACCTTCTTTCCAATGTGCCCCAAGCGAATCTCCCACTCTCGGCTCTAGAAATCATATCTTTCAGAGGCTCGCGTCCTGACTCACTCACCAGCTCAATCATCCACAGCTGAACTGCAGTAGCTGAAATAACCTAAACCGGGCCACAACTACTCCAAGACATAGTCTACAATACCAAAAGTGCGATAGATCGCATAATCCTTCCTTACCGTCCGATACAAGAGATCGAAGGTGAACCGGACCTCACCAAATACTTATGCATTATCGACCCACCCGCGCTCACCAGCGCTGAACTATTGTCGCCAATCCCGACGACTAACTGACCCCGAGCTGGAAATACAACCTGATCCTGGGGTCACAAGCCTGCTCATTCCTTTGAGCTCGCAAAGCTGAAAAGGGCACGATCCTTGCCCTAGACCGACATTCCTATCCATCATTTAACCATTCTCCTTCCAGCTGCAAAACTCCAGCTGATCATAGTCATCACTCTTTCCGGAGTCCTCGCGACTCGCATTCCGGCCTCGAGAAAATCTCCCGAAGCCTCAATTTCATTAACACATGTGCTAGCCACTCCCACTCAGCCCGCGGAATGTAATGAGTACAGAACATCTCTCGGATCACAAATAACCACAGCCCTCGGCCCATCAGAATAAGATCCTATAACAAGTCTCGGTACTGGAAAGCTCGACCAGCTCCTCCCCCTGCCGTCGTTACAGCTGCTGTAGCTGCTGTGGCAGCCGTATCATCAAGGCTGCATAGCGCTCATCGAAATACTCAAACATGGCGGTCTCTTAATAGACCTAAACATATCCGGTAACTGTCCCCAGACGAACTCGATCACCTCCTCCCGGATGATCTCACTAACACGATCCTCTGACAATGCTGGCCTATCCTGGCTGCCAGCTCCCGATCCTAACCTGGATCCGATCTCAAGACGTCTCGTAGCCACCATTCTGGTAAGACACCAGAAAGATCTCTGGTAATCCATATAATGACAGGGGACCAACTCCCAACCCAACCCTAGGGGTTGTGACTTCCTTGCCACACATATGGGTCATGTGCTTTCAGTAGTATAGGCCCATACTACCTTCCACACCTACCCATATTTGTCTCAAGTATCACCACAACACCCTACTAATACATATAGCGAGCGCTCAATCCTCACCCCTAGAGGAATGCTAAATCTCTCATAACTGGCCTCACGGCCTCTCACGACCCATCCATCCATGAAACTTCCACCAACTCCTGCAGCACTAGTGTATGCTAGCCATACATAACGCTGGACCCTATAGAATTTTGATTATCCAATCCTACCCTAAGCTTTAATCAATAAGAACAAAACGTAAGGCCAGATCAAACATTCTCAGGCTATAAGATCTTAATTATATACAGTTGTGATGCATACACAAGACAACTACAGTAATGATGTCAATTTCACATAAAGGAAACCCTAGGCTAGCAGGCATCATGTAATCAGACAATTCTATCATGCAACTCCTGAAGATCCCTAGCATAGTACTAGCATGCTGTTCTAACATATCACAATATCAAATAACTGTATAGTATTTTGGGGTCTACTTACTGGCTCCGGCAGATCGTACACTTTACATCCTCCTTTACATATTTTGAAAACCATTTTAAAAATCATTCTAAAATCATTTCCTTGATTTGAGACTGGAATCACACGAGTGTTCCTCCAATTCACTAAAACCAAGGCTCTGATACCAACTTGTAACACCCAAAAAAATTCGAGCCAATTTAAAACTTTTTAAATCATTTGAAACCATTCAATTATTACAATTTGTTTTCAAAATAGTTTATACATCAGAGTTCCCAGAAATCATAATCATCAATCGAGGAAGTGTACGGTCACGCCTTCGCCTCCCCGCGGCCATCCGCTAAACCTGAAACAATAAACTGAAACTGTAAGCCTGAAAGCTCAGTGAGTTACCCCCAAAATACCAACCTCATATAACCATAATCATATCATATCAACAAATAAAGAACAACATGCATACAGAACCCTCAGCTTGACTGGACCGCCTTGCAAGGCCTACAGTCTACTTGGATCTATCTCGAGCCTTCGGTATGACTGGACCGTCATGCAGGTTCACCGTCTATCCGGACCGATTGTCGGGTATGTTGGCCTCAACCGCACGAAGCAGGACCCCGCCTCAACCCACCCATCAACAATAACCATGTACACATAAATAACGTATACTGGCATATATATAAAAGTCATACCGATCTAACAGATCATCAATCATAGCAACATCCTATAACCAGGATACCGACCTAACCAGGTCACTAACATAGCATCATCCTATATTCCAGGATACTAATCTAACATATCATAATGGCATAGAAACATCCTAATCAGGATATCCACCTAACCGGTCACTAACATAACATCATCCTATATACCAGGATACCAATCTAACAGATCATAACAGCATAGCAACATCCTAACCAGGATACCGACCTAACCGGTCACTAACATAACATCGTCCTAACTACCAGGACGTAGATCTAACAAACCAATAAGTCTATCATCCGATAAAGGGTCGGCCTTGGTGCCGTAGACCCTGTTGATATAGTGAGGATAACTCAGCTCGAAATGCCTAACTGAAGAGGTACGATCAAATCCCCCGATCACGGCCACCAACTCCACCACCTAACACTTTAATGAAACCATAACTGTAAGTGCCCAAATTACCAGAATACCCTTGGAAGTCAAACTGGTCAACACTTGGTCAAAGTCAAAGTCCTGGTCAAAGTCAGCCTTCCTGATTGACCCTACTCGCCGAGTCAGCCCGTTGACTCGCCGAGTCCCTAAACTCAGAAAATCCTCATATCATATATCAACTCCCCGAGTGACCCCATGACTCGTCGTGTTCATAAATCCCCGAGTCCTAGCCTGTCCAACTCACCGAGTCACCACTCAACTCACTGATCCTAATCATAAACAGATGGGTTAGGGTTTGCGACCCGACTCGTCGAGTCCAAGAACAGACTCGCCGAGTTCACTTAAGTCATCCTCATTCAGACGATTTCAGTCCATCCCACTGCTTGCAACTCATAGATCTGGACTCCTAGGGCTAGTTTTACACGTAAAGTTTCCAACTTTACGTGCATGCAAGGTGATTTTAGCTCAATACAAGCTAGAGAGAAGGTTCAAGACAAGAATGCTCACAAACAAGCTAAAGGGCTGATACTTTATGTCTCCATGGACCAAGATGAGTCTAGATCTGAAGTTGCAACCTCAGATCTAGTCCCAAAACCCGAAATGGATCCTAAACATGCTAAATAGCCCCAAATCATTATCCAAGAATAGATCTAGAAGGGAAAAGCTCAAAGTAACGACTTGTTACCTCATAAATGTGCCCAAGATGAAGTAGATTCTGGATCTATACGAACTCCTTGATGTTAGCCTCTTGATCTACAAGTTTCCTTCACTATAATCCTCTTCCAAAGCTTCCAATCTGTGACACCAGTCAAATATTGGTCAAAAATAAATTGATCAATAATCGTAATTGGGATTAACAAAGTGGTAGAGATTGTAACAAGGTTTCCAAAAATATAAAGAACACTGAAATCCGAGTTATAACGAAGAAGTTATGACCAATCGAAAATCCGCGACAAAACCTGCAAAACACTATTCAGTGTAAAAAGTAAATTTTCGATAAAAGGCTTTTTAGTCTTAACAATCTAAATGAAAGTTGTAGAATATGTTAAAACGAGAATGTTCATAAAAAGAACGTAAAAATCTGACTTCATATGAGGAAGTTATGATTTTTCTAAGTTTCGGTTTAGCAGTAGACAACTAAAAATTCGAAATATAAATCGATCGACATTTAGCCGACACAACTTAAACGAGAATCGAAGGTCTCATCAAAGGTAGTACAACGGTAAAAAGACAGACGAAAACGGACGTCGGATGAAAAAGTTATGAATTTTTAACGGATTTCCTGTCCCGGTCCGTTAAAAATAATAATATTAAAAATAAATTCAAAATCAGATGACGAAGTCTAAACAAAAGGCGTAAAGTATAATTTTACCTACGCGTGCATATATACAACGTAAAAAACGGAGCTCTTATGCGGAAGTTATGATTTTCGCAAGTTTTTGGCACAAAAACCAAGAAATATTGAAAACCGGGCAATTTCGCATGGGTGACCTTCGGACACGTCACCCTCCCATGCGAGCCTCCACGTGTCACCTTATGATAGGACCGAAGTTCGCCGTGTCACCATCTGATTGGATCGCAGCCGAGGTCCAGTAAGCAGCCGACACCTTCGCATGAGACACCCCCCGGACACACCCTCGGACACATGCCCTCTTCCCATTGGACCGAAGTTCGGCCCACTCAGAAGCCACCACGTCCGAAGCCTTGCCCCGTGTACCCTTTGCATGACCGACGCGTGTGCTACTGACTCCTTCCTTCGCCACCTGTCCGAACACATGGCAGCCTCGCACAGCCTCGCACAGCCTCGCATAGCCTCGGATCCGAGGCTCCGACCTATATAAGGCATGCGAGGGCTTCCGAAGAATTCACATATTTCACCCTAAAATTCATCTTTCTTCACACTTTCTACCCCCACAAGCATATTTACAATCCCCAATGCCCCGGTATCCTATTTTAAACCCTAAGCAAGCCTCGAAGTCCCGAGATCCCCGTTAACCTCTCTCCAGTCGAAACTCTGCTCATTTTAAGCCGGTTTCTCGTCAAACAAACTCCTTTCCGGGAAACGAAACGCTGTCCAAATCACCACTTATCAAGTGAGTTCATACCCCTATAATTTACCTTTCTAATGGTTTCTAATGATTTTTAGGGGGGGGGGGGGAATACAAGTTTAATACAATATTAAATTGTGTTAATAACTGTATATGATAATAATCACACAAAGGGTTTCCTTATGCTTTCAAGGATTACCAAATACTTCCAAAATGACTTAAAGCCTTGTTAAATCTTTAAAGTCATGTAAACTCCGTTAAATTCTTTGAAAAAGGTTTTATAAACTATTTCATATTATAAATGCCAAAATCATGTTTATATATGTATAAATATATAAATAAGATTTGAAGGGCTTAGGACTAATGAAATATCTTATTTCCTTATCCTTGGTTGGATGTGGAAATAAGGTTGTGTTATTTGTCCGAAGGTCGTTTCCTTCTTAATTATATATATATTATACACATATGTGACAACCGTCAAAATTCGAGTCGGTTCTAGATTTGAATAAACTTAGTTGCACATATAGGCACGACACATAATAGACTTAGTAACTAGAAGCTAAGTTATAACCTACTAGAAACTTGGAAACAAGTAGGATCGGATGATAGTGTACTTAGATTTCACATTGATATGTGAATTCTACTACTACTTAACTGTAGTGACTATCCATATTTGGGTCACTCTTTGACTCAAACACCTTTTCATGAATCATATACACACATTATGCACTTGACCTAGCAGTAGAAATTAGGTTGGAGCCTCATAGAAACTTAAGTCAGAGTTGAAAACTATGACTAGTATACTTGATTCTTCAATTTCGTTTGAATCTCGAAACCACTACATAGAATGCCAATAAACCGATAAAATAAGTTACAAATATTATTTATAACTATAAAAGAGTTATAATACCATAAGATAAATTGAAGTCTCAAAGATTCTATTGATTTTGATATCTAAAGATTTATTAATTCTCAAAACCCTAAAAACCCTAAAACCTAAATTTTATAAAATTTGACATCAAGAATTCTATAAAAATAGTTATGAAACTCATAATATTATCCTAAAACAATTAAATTCAGGGAAATATAATCAAGGAAAATAAAATTTAACTCATTAACATTTACCCTTAATTTATAAATCAAAAATGAAGGTTTTATGAATAAAAACTTGATTTTAGTGCACATTTTATATAAAAATTGAGATATTTTATAAAAGAACTTAAATTTTATAAAAGAAAATGAATGAGAAAGGGGTATTATACTAAAAAATTCGGATCCCTCTCTCCCCATATCTCTCTCTCACACTCTCATTCTCCAACACACACACATCTCTCTTCTTTCTCTCTCTAGAAAACTCTATCTACCTTCTCTCTAATTTTTCTCGCCAAACACCACTCCATTATCTCTTCCTCCCTCTAAGAACCATGAAATTTTCCAGAAAACAAACCCAAGAACACTCCTCAAACTCGAAATCTTCATCATCTTGTGGTATTCTTGAAGGTAAAATCGATTTCTACTTCACTTTTCCTTCAAGTTTCGCTCTTTTTCTTACACTTTCTCCTTCTTCATCTTCTTCAAACTTGTTTTATTTTTGTTAAAATGGTTTTTAGAACATTATGGATGTGTTTTAACACCATGCATGTATGATAAACAAGGTTGCATGTTCATGATCTTAGTGCAAAAATCGATTTTAAGGATTAAAACATCAAACTCAAGTTAAGAGTTTTTTAGAAACAAAATTTTGTTCATAAATGGATGTATACATTTTGATAAGTTTTAATCTTTTGATCTCTGGAAACATGACTAAAATATGAGTTTATCATGATATATTTAAAATACTTCAAAAGATTTACTCAAGGAAATGATGAAAACTCACTTTTCTAACCAATCATCATGCATGCAATCTGCCAGATTTCTTTACCTGACTTTAAACTGCCATATCTCACTCATTTCTTAACCAAAATTCGTGATTCTTTTTCTTCAATATAATATTTTGAGTTAGCTTTCAAACCCATCTAACCTCACTGGAAAATTCCAATATTTGGATTTTTACCAATTTTTACAAAACTGTTGCTCAAACAGCACTTTCCTTATGAACATTTGTTTTTTGTTGCATGTTCAAAGGACTTATTCATCACTAAAAGTCATTCAAAAATTATTTTGAACTCTTAATATCATGTATTAATAGGTACAAAAAGATCTTGATTCAAAAGTCTTTGTAACATGTTGCAAAAATTGTCATAGTAACATCAATAATCTTTACATAAATCACAAGAACCAAGTTTTCTCTATAATTTATTGAGCCTTTAGGCATGGTTTTCAACATCAAAAATAAGAAAACAATTTTTCATTGTTATTAAATTGTATGAAGATGCATTCTGGAAATTTTCAGCTCAATATATATTTTCTTTATTTTTATATGAAAATAATAAGAAAATAGAGTGTTAAATCATATAAAATACTTACACTAGTAAATAAGTTCTGGAAAAATTCTTGGATGATCCTTTAAGTTAATACACATTCCCCATGAAGTTTCAATGACTTTTGTTACTGTTTAGTATGGTTTTTAATTTTCTTTATATTTAGCTCCAATAAATCATAAAACCACTTTAGGGAATGTGAAAATATTAGTTCTTATTTTCCGCAGCTTGGGAATTTTTGAAAATGTATATCTATTTTTCTTGAATTTTTGTGTTTATAATGGACTAAAAACAGGAAAAATAGTTTTACTCATCCAAAATTCATGAAAATTTACCAGAAACTCTCATAATATGTTAGGATGATACATAAAAATTTTGATGAATTTTATCTTCTGTATGCTATTTTTCTTCTATTTTCCCAAGATTTAATACACTTAAATGTACAAAAATCAGAAAAATTGTGTTAAACTTTTTGAAAACACATATTAATATTTTTCCCAGATTATGTACACTATAAAACAGTTACACAAAAATTATAAGAATTTTTCATGATAGTTTACTATTTTTCCATGATTTTATGATTATTCAAGGAATTAAATGGTGAAAAATAGTTAGACAAATCAAAAAGTCATGAAAATTTATCTTAAGGTCTTTGACTTCAATTAAAACTTAAATGCAAAGTTTGGGAAAGTTTAGAACTAAATTGATTTAGTTTTGAATATTTAATCATTGGAACACCTCTAAAATCTTAAATATTAACATTTCAATAATGGAAATTTTCCAGTTAAATTGTTATATAATAATTGATTCTTTGAAACTTAATTTCCACAGAAAAATGTTTGTAACTTATCAATATTAAATTTTGACACATTATTGGCATAATTCTATTCTATAGTAAGTATACTAGTGTTAGATTTCGATTAGAGACTCACTAGCGAATACCATTATTGTAGGAATCGGTAGTGGTACATGTGGAACGTAGTTCAAGGCACCATTTGCATCATCTAAATGCATTGTGAGTATTCACGCACTCCCCTATTTTTGGTTTTTATGTTTTGGGGTGGAAAAGCATGTCCCGAAAAACTATTATTTGAATGTTGTATTTAAATTGATTTGTATCAAACATGATTGCTATTTTATTGCTATGTCTCTCTATGTATGCCTATGCAACACGGAACATGAGAACTTATCGTACTAAGGCCCTTCCCTTATCTATAACCATTAACTCTTTGAGCCAATGGTCATTATGGATAGCGCTATTAGGAATTGACAACTCCTCACTCGGCCTATTGCTGGAGTGCATGATACCATATTCATCTATGGAACGATAAGCATAGATCTTGATAGGGCTTCAGTCATAGGTTTGGTTGAGACTTATTGTTTGCTCATACACATACAAACTCGTTTCTCGTTATAGCAATAAACTTGTTATTAATTATAGCAATGAACTTTGTTTCTCATTACAACAACGAACTTTTATTACTGAAAACTTATATACATGTTTTAGCAATGAAATTGTTTGCTCCTTGTAGCAACGAAATTGATTGCTCATTTTAGCAATGAAACTTGTTTACTCGTTTGTGTAACGAACTTTATCTTCCATGAGAATATGAATGTTGCATCTTATTTGGGCAACATACCTTATCTCTCATGATGACAAAAAACTTTGTTTTTACAAACTTATTTACTTATTTTAACAATATACTTTTATTATTGGAAACTTTTATCAAAACTTTGATTTCAATTCATGGAACCAGTATTATTTTGTTTATCTGTGAGTACTCACCAACTATTTTTATAGCTGACGCTCGTTTTACATGCTTTTTCAGGAATCATCGAGTAAGTGACAGTTAGGGACACTTCACTTTTAGGAGCATTCGCATGTGTTGTATTTCAATTTACATTGTAATTTCTTTTAAAAGTTGGTCAAACCCATTGTAAAATTGTAATGATTTTTAATACTATGGTTGGTGTTGTCTTTCAACTTTTGCTATGAAACCCTTTATACTGCCACGCCTCGTGTTTCCGCTTTAGCGGGGTGTGATAGAAAATGGTATCAGAGCCGAAGGTTATAGAGAACACCGGTTTTCCTTTGGAAAACCACAACTATAGCCAAAAATTTTCTAAACGATTTTAAAATACTGAACATACTACTGGTATAACTAATTCAAGTACGCATTATTGGACTTTAATTAAGTATAGCCTGGCCAACTATGCTTAATTAAGGAAAGTTAATGTGAGGCTATAAACGGTTATTGTAGAATTATGTTCAAAACAATTTTCAACTTAAACTTTTGAAAAACAAAATTTTTCGGTGTGTGTACGGGCATTGCATATTATAGGAATTCATCTAGATACACTTAGAAACTAAGTGCACTTTTATAAAAATGCCTTTATTTAGAAATATTCATGTCCTTTATCAAGTGCTAGGTTAACCACTTAGGTTATATCACTAGCCACTCTAGGAGCAATGCACATAGTACTACGAGTGGGTATTCCTCAGTAGCTATTGACTTTAGATGTAAGGTTAGTAGCTAGATATACACTAGTAATAATCATAAGTCGAAACCTATACTAATTATTCCTCAATACCTCTTCATCGTCTTCGTACTAGAGTTACAACAATGAAAAAGTGTTTCGATATCGACACGAATGATAATTGGAGCATCGCGTAAGGAGGTAGATGAGTCGCCACTAAGTAATCACTTGTATACCATTGGTGGGCATTCCGGATTCGACTCACGAGGAGACACGAAAGTTTAACCCATACGTGAGACCTTATTACTACGCTACGATTTAGCTCTACGTTGTTTCCACCTTGAGCCTAAAACTTAACATAGGATGTCCCTTTGACCTCTATAAAAGGTCGTAAACTGTATTGAGACCATAAAACGTTTTTCAAACAATTTTTCTTGTCCTTTATCTTTGGGAAAAAGACATCGGTACTCGTCTTATACTCGCCTTGTACTCGTCTTAGTATTTAGGTACGATCAGCTACACTAACATACTTATTCCTTACTTCTTAATCTTCCATCGAAAAATTATTTCGCTTCATCGGTTTTATTTATCATTGATAAAATATTTTATAACCACTTCATTCAACTTAGTAGACATTTCCTAACAATGTAAGCCATATTCTCGCTAAAAATCTTTTGACAACTTGCTTTAATTTAACACTTTTCTTCAAAACTCAATTTAACCAATATTTGTTTTAACATTGCTATTTCAATTTCATTTCAGTCCATTTCAATGGATTGATGTGCTTTTAAGGGCATATACACCATTTTAAACCTTGCTTACCATTTTGACACGTTTTCGAAAAACTTAGAACCATTTTATTTTATAAAAGTGTTTAAACTCTATGCTATAAAACTTAAACATATAACATTAAAGTTCATAGTATGTGTAAAAGCTTCATCGGATCTTCAAACCACTTTTGTTTTAAGTCTTTTGACTACTTTCTCATTTAGGCATTGTACTTAACTTAAATGTGTTTTCTAGTAACCTAACATGGTATTTTTACAACTTTGTAATCTAAATATGTTTACAAGACATCACTGATGCCTACATTTCAAAACACACCTTATTTGTATATTTTATTACAAATTAGTTATACAATCTGTAAAACTTCTAAAATATAAAGCATTGCAAAACTTAGTGTTCACTTTTAAATTTCCAGTGACGCACTTTCAACAATGTATAATTACTCTTCTAAACCTATTGAGTCTTTACCTTATATGTTTTAACTATTATTGAACTCCATTGTAAAAAGTCAAATTCTCAGATTTTCAACTACCGTTTGTAGTGCTTCTTCTTTTTTCACAGATGGAGTTTAACTTAATAAGATAACTCGTGATTTTTAGCAAACAATTTAAGACTCTCACATGTCTATTTAATCATCAATATACATCAAATATTGAAGTTTGAAATATATCTCAACCTGGTTTTAATCTACCTATAGGTATTCTTCTTATAATTTTAACAATAACAATCATTGCCGCCGCTACCTTCCTTTTTCTTTCCCCCGCACTTGATTTCTTGCTCTCCTTATGATTTTAGATCTCGCACACCCATAATAGTAACATAATACATTGTCGAACTTTGTTTCTGTCTATTTTGCTTCTCCTGGTATCATGCTTGTACACATACATACTAGAAGTCTACCCTTTCGTTTTGAGCGATTAATATGTATATAGTCGTAAGGCATACTTTTGATTTAGTCAGCTCTGATATATTCAATTACACCTTTTATCATATACATCTTGTTCTTATTTTGAAATCTCTATAAACAAGTGATCCATATTTACATTGCTCTTTCGTCCTAGATTCGGAAACTTGATTTAAAATGTAATTTTCATTGTATTTTTCTTACAACTAATACACAAGAATAATACCATTGTTCTTATCATTTTTCTAAATCCATAAAATATATGTGAAGGATATGTTTCCTTATGTTTCTTTTTTTTAAATACATCAAAAAGTTTTGAATTTTACGATTATCTATTCTCTAAATGATTGTTTTTGTAGAAACACTAAATTAAGAATCCACTATTTTCAATGATCGATATTTTTACACATTTCTTAAATAGCATTCTACTTTGTAATTTTCAGTGAGTTCCTAAACTCTCAACTTTGTTTTTATAAATATTCTGACACATAAGCTTGAATTTGTCCTGACTTAGAGAATTAGACAATTTTTCAAAAGAGTAATCAAAATATTTTCGTATAAATTCCCTTATTGATGACTTAAACCTGTAACCTTAATTAATCTTTATATTATTTTACTACTTCGTTTGATCGCCACACATGTATTTTCGTTATCTTGGAATTATTACATATTTTGATAATAGTGAGATTATTTATCATTTCTAAACACACATTTTAATAACAGTGAGATTTTTTTTATTCACTTCTAAACACTTAAAATGCTATCTACACAATGTAATTTAAAATATCATAAACTTTCATCGCTTCCATTTGCAACAATGACTCTCTAAATATATTTATTCTTCGAATAAGGTTTTATTATTGTAAGAGTAAATGTAGTAGTAGTTATAGCCTCGGAGATCCTCAATAATTTCGTAATTTATTTTGTAGACGACACTTAAATAGCCTTCACATTTGAGATGTACCAAAACTTCGTTGCTTACCCTTAGTATGTATTTTTAGGAACTTACCCTCGATCGTTTCCCTTTCATTCGTGCTACCCCATCTTATTTCGGAATATATCTTTTCCAGATGTAATAGCCAACCCGGAAGTGAACAAATTGTTCCTAATCTCTCCTTTATTAAGCGGCGAAATTACACTTAGTGCTAATTTAGAACGCAACTTAAGGATCAATGCGGATTTAACGCTCAGTGCAGTTAGTGCTTCAGCAAAACTTATAGCTCTCTTAATTCAGATAATATCTAACTAGATGATCTTTTTCGACTAGGTCGCCATGTTTGGATCATGATTTCCATAATCCTAATTTCTCGCAATCTAAATTGTAGAACTCAAATTAAGGAAACATTAATTTGACTATAGCTAAAGAATTGGGTTCTTCCTTTGAGGAAATAAACCCGGAATAATCAAAGAACACTGCAAGTCACCACCTCTCCAGCTATATAATTGTATTCAAATGAGTTCTAATAGAATACGTCACGAATTGAATTTCGGGGCGAAATTCTTTCAACCGGGGGAGAATATGACAACCGTCAAAATTCGAGTCGGTTCTAGATTTGAATAAACTTAGTTGCACATATAGGCACGACACATAATAGACTTAGTAACTAGAAGCTAAGTTATAACCTACTAGAAACTTGGAAACAAGTAGGATCGGATGATAGTGTACTTAGATTTCACATTGATATGTGAATTCTACTACTACTTAACTGTAGTGACTATCCATATTTGGGTCACTCTTTGACTCAAGCACCTTTTCATGAATCATATACACACATTATGCACTTGACCTAGCAGTAGAAATTAGGTTGGAGCCTCATAGAAACTTAAGTCAGAGTTGAAAACTATGACTAGTATACTTGATTCTTCAATTTCGTTTGAATCTCGAAACCACTACATAGAATGCCAATAAACCGATAAAATAAGTTACAAATATTATTTATAACTATAAAAGAGTTATAATACCATAAGATAAATTGAAGTCTCAAAGATTCTATTGATTTTGATATCTAAAGATTTATTAATTCTCAAAACCCTAAAAACCCTAAAACCTAAATTTTATAAAATTTGACATCAAGAATTCTATAAAAATAGTAATGAAACTCATAATATTATCCTAAAACAATTAAATTCAGGGAAATATAATCAAGAAAAATAAAATTTAACTCATTAACATTACCCTTAATTTATAAATCAAAAATCAAGGTTTTATGAATAAAAACTTGATTTTAGTGCACATTTTATATAAAAATTGAGATATTTTATAAAAGAACTTAAATTTTATAAAAGAAAATGAATGAGAAAGGGGTATTATACTAAAAAATTCGGATCCCTCTCTCCCTATATCTCTATCTCACACTCTCATTCTCCAACACACACACATCTCTCTTCTTTCTCTCTCTAGAAAACTCTCTCTACCTTCTCTCTAATTTTTCTCTCCAAACACCACTCCATTCTCTCTTCCTCCCTCTAAGAACCATGAAATTTTCCAGAAAACAAACCCAAGAACACTCCTCAAACTCGAAATCTTCATCATCTTGTGGTATTCTTGAAGGTAAAATCGATTTGTACTTCACTTTTCCTTCAAGTTTCGCTCTTTTTCTTACACTTTCTCCTTCTTCATCTTCTTTAAACTTGTTTTATTTTTGTTAAAATGGTTTTTAGAACATGATGGATGTGTTTTAACACCATGCATGTATGATAAACAAGGTTGCATGTTCATGATCTTAGTGCAAAAATCGATTTTAAGGATTAAAACATCAAACTCAAGTTAAGAGTTTTCTAGAAACAAAATTTTGTTCATAAATGCATGTATACATTTTGATAAGTTTTAATCTTTTGATCTCTGGAAACATGACTAAAATATGAGTTTATCATGATATATTTAAAATACTTCAAAAGATTTACTCAAGGAAATGATGAAAACTCACTTTTCTAACCAATCATCATGCATGCAATCTGCCATATTTCTTTACCTGACTTTAAACTGCCATATCTCACTCATTTCTTAACCAAAATTCGTGATTCTTTTTCTTCAATATAATATTTTGAGTTAGCTTTCAACCCCATCTGACCTCACTGGAAAATTCCAATATTTGGATTTTTACCAATTTTTACAAAACTGTTGCTCAAACAGCACTTTCCTTATGAACATTTGTTTTGTGTTGCATGTTCAAAGGACTTATTCATCACTAAAAGTCATTCAAAAATTATTTTGAACTCTTAATATCATGTATTAATAGGTACAAAAAGATCTTGATTCAAAAGTCTTTGTAACATGTTGCAAAAATTGTCATAGTAACATCAATAATCTTTACATAAATCACAAGAACCAAGTTTTCTCTATAATTTATTGAGCCTTTAGGCATGGTTTTCAACATCAAAAATAAGAAAACAATTTTTCATTGTTATTAAATTGTATGAAGATGCATTCTGGAAATTTTCAGCTCAATATATATTTTCTTTATTTTTATATGAAAATAATAAGAAAATAGAGTGTTAAATCATATAAAATATTTACACTAGTAAATAAGTTCTGGAAAAATTCTTGGATGATCCTTTAAGTTAATACACATTCCCCACGAAGTTTCAATGACTTTTGTTACTGTTTAGTATGGTTTTTAATTTTCTTTATATTTAGCTCCAATAAATCATAAAACCACTTTAGGGAATGTGAAAATATTAGTTTTTATTTTTCGCGGCTTGTACCATATATTTAAGACTTAGAAAAATATTTTGGGAATTTTTTAAAATGTATATCTATTTTTCTTGAATTTTTGTGTTTATAATGGACTAAAAAGAGGAAAAATAGTCTTACTCATCCAAAATTCATGAAAATTTACCAAAAACTCTCATAATATGTTAGGATGATACATAAAAATTGTGATGAATTTTATCTTCTGTATGCTATTTTTCTTCTATTTTCCCAAGATTTAATACACTTAAATGTACAAAAATCAGAAAAATTGTGTTAAACTTTTTGAAAACACATATTAATATTTTTCCCATATTATGTACACTATAAAACAGTTACACAAAAATTATAAGAATTTTTCATGATAGTTTACTATTTTTCCATGATTTTATGATTATTCAAGGAATTAAATGGTGAAAAATAGTTAGACAAATCAAAAAGTCAAGAAAGTTTATCTTAAGGTCTTTGACTTCAAGTAAAACTTAAATGCAAAGTTTGGGAAAGTTTAGAACTAAATTGATTTAGTTTTGAATATTTAATCTTTGGAACACCTCTAAAATGTTAAATATTAACATTTCAATAATGGAAATTTTCCACTTAAATTGTTATATAACAATTGATTCTTTGAAACTTAATTTCCACAGAAAAATGTTTGTAACTTATCAATATTAAATTTTGACACATTATTGGCATAATTCTATTCTATAGTAAGTATACTAGTGTTAGATTTCGATTAGAGACTCACTAGCGAATACCATTATTGTAGGAATCGGTAGTGGTACACATGGAACGTAGTTCAAGGCACCATTTGCATCATCTAAATGCATTGTGAGTATTCACGCACTCCCCTATTTTTGGTTTTTATGTTTTGGGGTGGAAAAGCATGTCCCGAAAAACTATTATTTGAATGTTGTATTTAAATTGATTTGTATCAAACATGATTGCTATTTTATTGCTATGTCTCTCTATGTATGTCTATGCAACACGGAACATGAGAACTTATCGTACTAAGGCCCTTCCCTTATCTCTAACCATTAACTCTTTGAGCCAATGGTCATTATGGATAGCGTTATTAGGAATTGACAACTCCTCACCCGCCCTATTGCTGGAGTGCATGATACCATATTCATCTATGGAACGATAAGCATAGATCTTGATAGGGCTTCAATCATAGGTTTGGTTGAGACTCATTGTTTGCTCATACACATACAAACTCGTTTCTCGTTATAGCAATAAACTTGTTATTAATTATAGCAATGAACTTTGTTTCTCATTACAACAACGAACTTTTATTACTGAAAACTTATATACATGTTTTAGCAATGAAATTGTTTGCTCCTTGTAGCAACGAAATTGATTGCTCATTTTAGCAATGAAACTTGTTTACTCGTTTGAGTAACGAACTTTATCTTCCATGAGAATATGAATGTTGCATCTTATTTGGGCAACATACCTTATCTCTCATGATGACAAAGAACTTTGTTTTTACAAACTTATTTACTCATTTTAACAATATACTTTTATTATTGGAAACTTTTATCAAAACTTTGATTTCAATTCATGGAACCAGTATTATTTTGTTTATCTGTGAGTACTGACCAACTATTTTTATAGTTGACGCTCGTTTTACATGCTTTTTCAGGAATCATCGAGTAAGTGGCACTTAGGGACACTTCACTTTTAGGAGCATTCGCATGTGTTGTATTTCAATTTACATTGTAATTTCTTTTAAAAGTTGTTCAAACCCATTGTAAAATTGTAATGATTTTTAATACTATGGTTGGTGTTGTCTTTCAACTTTTGCTATGAAACCCTTTATACTGCCACGCCTCATGTTTCCGCTTTAGCGGGGTGTGACAACATATGAATATAAAAGGTTACTTCATTCGGTATCATTACCTTTGTATCATGCTGAGCAAAGGTGTTCATCCCTGAGAAATCATGCTAATCAGATAGAACATATAAATTATAATAGGTATAATTTATGATTCTAAACTAAATATACGAGTATGATTAACGACTGTATACTTTCCAAGGAAATTACCAACAATTCATTTAACTATACCAGCATATGTATAATACCTTTAATATATGAACAACATATTAAAGAAGTAATAATACATCATACCGGGCTTGCATTAACAAATGTACAATACAGAGTACCAGGGTTAGCAAACACGGGGTAATAATACATCATACCTGGTTTGCATTAACAAAGGTACTATACAGAGTACCAGGGTTAGCAATCACGGGGTAATAATTCATCGTACCGAGTTTGCATTAACAAAGGTACGGTACAGAGTACCAGGGTTAGCAATCACGGGGTAATAATACATCGTAAATCTCGTTGAAACAATAAACTTGTGAGACTCTTCATGGTGTACTTATCTAAGTATGACTTTAAGTCCTGACTTATTAACTAGAATCTCTTGTAGGGAGAGTGTGAATTTGTGTATAGATCTATATGGGACTGACAATCCTACACCTTTACTGTTCGCTACAGTTTAGCCGGCAGGCCTTGGGTGTCAAATATCATATCATTTCCGACGCCTGAAGAACGTCACAGCAGGCATATCAGTCATATTAGTATGGTTAATAGAACTCACATGGATAAAACAATGAGTAAATTACTAAGTAATATACTTCTCTTAAAACAGTAAGAAAAGATAATTACATCCTGACCAAATATACCTTCTGTTAGTTTTTACTTACAGTAAAAACTACGTATCACGAAATCGAGTATGGTAAATATACTTGTACTTCTGGTTTTGAACATTTAAAACCACAAGGCAGTATTATGGATAATATAATATTTTCCAGGATTAATACTAATGTTTTTACTGTAAAACGGATATAACTAAGAACACTTTTACAAATGAAACGGTTTATGGGATTAAACCACTTTTACCATTGGGAACTTAGTCATTCACTTTCTGTAAACTAGTATAACATAAAGGACCTTTGGTGGTTAATTCTATAATTCCTTAGTTTTTACATTAGAGTTATACATAAGTAATATCCGATTGACAGTGAAATGTGTGACTTCCGCCTTACTTCCTGTTCCTTGTTTGGTTGTGGGCTTAGGGCAGATACACCCATTTAACTGTGCATTTGATATTGGGTTATATATAATTAGTATAAACTAAGTAATTACAAAGGGAAACTATTGAGGTTATCAATCTATCACCTCAGGAAATATAGGATTTTCTGGAGGAACCAGTGAACTTATCCAAAGAACTTAGGGTATACTTACCGGAACTAAAATACTTATGAACTCACCAGCTTAAATGCTGAACTATTCTTTCCAAATAACTTGTATTCTCAGGAATCCAGTAGACAGGTACACTCCCGAAGCTTTTGAGAAGACTACCTAGTATCGTACCGCAACTCTTGTCTTCTACTGTACCTACTTTAGTGTTTGAATATGTAATGTTTAAACACTTATGTAAAACTTATACTTATTAATGCAATGGTTGTTTGTACTCTGATTACTATATTGCATGTGTTGTGATACTTACCTGAAGTCCTCCGCCGCCGAACGTTTACGCCGTTCTGGTTTGGGGGTGTGACAGATTGGTATCAGAGCAGTGTTTCTAGTGAACGCAGTATATCAGTCATAAAAGATATACAACTATAATCCCATTGGGATAAAAACACTCTGACCAAGAGTTATACTTTAAAAATATAACAATATTTTATAAAACTATAAGTACATGCAGAATATATATACTAGAATGAGTATCACAAGAACAACAAAACAAAAGTATTTGGATGTTAGACATTACAGTTAAACCTAGACAGTGACGTAGTCATATCTGGGATCAATATAGCCTGATCAACTATATTCATTTGAGATATGACCAACATGTGTTTGGGGAGTGATTGTAGTGTTGCAACAGGTCTAAAACTTACCTAAGTACCAGAAGAATTCTAGAACCAAACATAAAGATTAAAATACTATGGGAGTATTTTAGGATGCTATAACAAGAAAGCTGAAAACTTGTCAAGTTCTTATATCTAGAAGTCCAAGAATCAAACTTATAATTAAAAATACCATGGAGGTATTTTAGATACCATAAATAACTTTGGGGAAATGATTAAAAAGATCTTTCCTGATAAATCTATAATTACTACGTGGATACGTTAAAGTTATATATAGCCGAGATTTTATAGACTTAGAATATGTGATTTTCACTCTACTTCCTTTTCCTTGTTTGGATGTGGTTTTAGAGTAGGATTACTTATTCGAACGTCTATTTGATCTGGATTATATATAATCAGTACACACCATATGATTATAGAAGGACCAGAAAGGATCACCTTCGTAAAAATTTAAATTTTCTCATAGATTCTTTAGACATTCCCATGCTCGTGTAAACCCCTTAGATAAATGTAGTTACTCCAGCAATCAATAGAAGAGTCAAGGAGAATCCAACAGAAATTCATTAGGAGAAATCCAAGAAAGAAACATATGAGAAGTAAATAAACTATAGAAATCATTTAGTGCCCTTACCCTATTAAGGACACGAATGAGAGATTCGCATGAACTTTCGAGATTCAAAATCACTTGTTACGAAGTAATGGGGATCAATGTCAGAATCGGAAGTAAGACAGCTCAGGAATTCAATATACCTACAGAGGAGAAGGACACCCTATAGATACCAGGAGGAAACAAATCATTACCACCCAGAATAGAACAGAGAACAAAGGAAAACAACGTGTGATTCATGTGAAGTGTTTGAGCACCTTTTCATCTGAGTAATAACTAGTAAATCGATTCAACCTAGTGAGTTAGTGATTACATTACTCACATTAGGTTTTGAGCTTATCCACTTTCCCTGTCACGGCTAATAACAATAAATTAGATCACGAAATCTTAATTGATAGTGATTACTTCTCAAATTCATAAGTCTATTTTATTGTAGACACTGTTATGAATTGTTTTCGAATATTTTCGAAAGTTGGAAAACGATATCCACCAATCGAAGGTAACTTAGTTCGGATGATACTCGGTTCATAACCATTCTAGAAACTAATTTATGTACCTTACCAGGACTGCATCATGGGGATGCAGGTCGAATCATTGAGAACAATATAACAAAATGTAACACCCAATTTTTCAAAAAAAATTTTCATTTCAAAACATACTTTCCACCACATAAAAATCACAAAATCATAATAAATATATGTATCATCACAAAACATGTCCCAAGATCTCATATAAATAAATCCTCTCTCGTGTGTACGAATCATGTCGGCGCCTTCCCGCGATCCTCACTAGTACCTGAAACACATCACACAACAACTGTAAGCATAAAAGCTTAGTGAGTTCTCCAATATACCACATACAACACATACGCCAATCGAGGCTACAATACGACCCTCCTGTCCGATGTGTCTCAGCGGGACCCTCCAGTCCCGTAGCTCGTTGGACCCTCTGGTACGGTCATAGCTCGTTGGACCCTTCGGTCCGGTCTATATCGTTGGACCCTTCGGTCTGGTCTATATCGTTGGACCCTTCGGTCCGGTCTATATCGTTGGACCCTTCGGTCCGGTCTATATCGTTGGACCCTTCGGTTCGATCTATATCGTTGGACCCTCCGGTCCGGTCTATACAAAACATAGCATACATATAACACAACGCACATAATCTCATACATACACATAGCATACAAGACCCTCTGGTCTACACATAAATACCACTCTAGGTAATGTATAGTGAGAAGACTCACCTCGGATGTCTCGGATAATATCCCGCCCGTGTATATACTGATCTAGCCTCTGCCTATACACATAACATAATCATCTCAATCAATCACGACTCTCTAGGCTAGACTAGACTCTCACATGTCCTCTAAGAAGGCTAAAAGGCTATTTTACCCTTCAAACAGTCCACAAGTTCCATTGTTGACCAAACCCAAAAAGTCAACGGTCAACCCTTGACCAGACTCGCCGAGTGCATAAATGTGACTCGGCGAGTTCAGTCGTGAACTCGAGTCCTCTATCCCCCTTCTGACTCACTGAGTCATTCCCCCAATTCGGCAAGTCACTCACAGTGTGATTTACGAGAAGCCCTAACCCTACACGCCGAGTCTGCCCTTGGACTCGGCGAGTTCATGTCATGCACAAACTCAATTGACCTCCTGAGGTCAAATCTATTCCTTAGAACCACAGATCTGACCTTCCCAAGCCTGATAATCACGTAAAGCTTGGATCTTGACACTCATGTGACGCCTAGGAGGCTTTACTTGGTGATTTAGCCCCAAAAACAACAACCTGAGCTCATTGCCTCCATAGCTCAACATAAAGCAAGCTGGAATAAGCTCTTTAGACCACTATGGGTCCAGATCCGAAGTCTCAAAGTGAATAGGGGCCATATTCTCACAACTCCTTCCAATAAAAGACATAAAAACTCTACATCTATGGATTCCTTCAACCAAACAGATAAAGGGGCGACATAATACCTCAAAGATGAAGTCTTTTTCTCGAAATCCCAAGATGCACAACCTCCTTGGTCCCCTCCAAGCTGGAATCACCTCCTTCTTGTAAGATTCAATCACAAAGATCAAGAAATGGCTCCTTTCCTCTCACAAACGCTCTAGCTCTTTTAGGGTTTCTCTCTGGGGTTTGGTAGCCGCAAGTGACGGCCCTAAGGGCCTTTAAATAGGTCCCAAACCCAAGAAATTAGGGTTTCATTAAACAGCGTGGACTCGCCGAGTCCAGTCATTAATCCAGTCCAACAATGCGTGGCTCTACTCGGCGAGTCTAAGCGCCTACTCGCCGAGTCCCTCTCCAAAACTCAAAAATAATTAGATAAATACAGTACCTAGAAATCCGGATGTTACATAAAACAAAAGATTTATACATAGATACAAATGGTTAGAATACATCTAGAGTCAACGATAGTCGCTCACAAGCTCATTTTCTTATCATGAAACATAATCATGCCTCCGAAGGAATGTAACCAACCCACCGGCAAAACACCAATCCTTCAAATAGATGCGGCTACGTTTCAAGCTGCAGTCACAACAACTGTAGCAGCTGTCATGGCACACCTTAATGCCAACAATGAAAATGTTAGTAGTAATGTCATCGGTAACCCCGATCGTGGTGATGACAAAGTAAAGAAACGAGTACCTATTTTTAAGTACACTTCGAACCTTAAGCCTAATATCCTGAAACGAAAGTTCAAAAACAGGAAAGGGAGTTGTTCAACTCAAAAACCTAATAAAGGGCAATGAACTGGGGCAGTCAACACCCCCATCAACCCTGTTATTCTAGCACCGACCACGCCGTACTTAGGAAACCTCCCACACTGCAGCAAGTGCAACTACCAACAACATGAAGTTTGCCGAGAGCTGCATTGCAATAGATGCAACCTGAAGGGGCATACCGCCCACATCTGTAGAACTCCGGTTGAGTTCATCACTTCAACTACCAATGTTGGAACCATTCCCATATGTCACCTTTGTGGTGAAATAGGACAGTACAAGAGGGACTGTCCAACAGAGAAGAATGACGGGGGAGCAGGAGGAGTTTGACCCCAATACATGGGAAGGCATCAAAGAACCCTGCTATATTTTGGTACGCTTCCAAACCCCGATAACTATCTATAATTATGATTACACTCCCGTTCGAATTAAATCACAACAATTATATAAAATTTGAAACCCTAACAGGTAACCTATGATGACTTAGTGTATACATAAGGGTTATTTATAATTAAGATTTGTAAACTTAGAGTGAGTAATCCCGCCTCATTTCCCGTTCCCTGTTTGGTTGTGGATTTAAGGCAGGGTTGCTCAGTCAAAGGTCTTACCAATCTTAATTATACATGACTTGTATACACCAAGCGATTATAGAGAAACCTAGTAAGGATCGTTTCATGAAAGTTCATAATTTCAAATTATCAGAACCCTCGTATTGGTAGTACCCGCCAATTTCGAATCAAAAAGGGGTTCGTAGCGATAATAACAGAATAAAACCAGAAGCGTTGAAAACTTAGGTACATAGGATATCATCTTACTAATCATTCCTCCCAGAATGACTTAATATCTATTTCGTCGAGAGAATTCCGACATCCTCATTCGACATGGTTTGGCCTGACCCTTACCATGTGAAAATTATTATGCTGTGTAAGAGAACTTTTCCTTAATCAGCAGTGTCACACCCCAAAACCGGAACGACGGAAACGTTCGGGGGTGGAGGACGTCATGTACAGTATCACAACAATGCAAAGTAGTAAACAAGCAACAACATCATCCATCGCATTAACAATATAATTTAATACAAGTGTGTTCTGTCAAGTTTTATAGACACCAAAAATATACATCAAAATAAAAGACGAGTCTTGAACGATCTCCATCTTCTCAAAAACCTGGGTCTAGTACCTGTCTACTAGCGACCTGAGAATACAAGTTATTTTGAAAGAGTTTATCAGCTTTAAAGCTGGTGAGTTCATAAGTATATTAGTGTCTGTATTTGTATGAAAGTGTTTGTAAGTCTCTAATGTATAAGTTTTGTAAAAGTTTGTAATTGTTTGAACTCTCCTAGAAAACCCTATGTTTCCTACTAAAAGTAGCCTTCTACCAAGGCATCTAGTATCTGTGTGTGTGTCTCTTGTAAGAGTATGTATTTTCCCAAATCTGACTATCATTAACCAAAAATATAGTTTCTACATTATTGTTTATTGTGTGAATATCACAAAGTAAATGTAAAGGGAAAATGAAATAGTACTGTAGTGTTGTATTAAGTAACTACTGATGTATTAATTACTTTAAACCAATTGTTATTTAAAGTACCATGTGATCGGCCTGTATCCTGCTACCGACTCTATAGAAAAACGACGATGTAAGACGTCGTAAGAAATGACGTTTGGCACCCGTAGACTTGCAAGTCCCACTGTAGCGAGCAGCAAGGTGTAGGATAGTCAATCTAGTATAGATCTATACACAAACTCATACGCTCTCCACTTAAGGAGATTCTGGATACAAAACGGGTCATGACAGGTAGTGCCATGCCCCCGTTAAGTGGCTCACATAACTGTAAGTAATGTATATGTATATGTATATGTATGTGCTAGCTGTATTGTGTGTTCTTTCTTTGTCTAGCCTGTATGTTTTGTTTCTCATAACTGTGTATTATGTTTGTTTCTCATCACTATGTATTATATTTGTTTCTCATCACTATGTATTATGTTTATTTCTCATCACCATGTATTATGTTTGTTTCTCATCACTATGTATTATGTTTGTTTCTCATCACTATGTATTATGTTTGTTTCTCATCACTATGTATTATGTTTGTTTCATTGTTCTAGTAATAGTATCTTCCTAAACTATACCTATTATAGTTTACTAGTAATGTTGTTTGTGTATATGAACATGTTTGTATACCCTTGCTACCCAAAGGCATTGAACTGAATGAAAGAAGTAAGTTTTTATATCTATACACATACACATGATATATAACTAGGATTCAAACGACCTTCGGATAAATAACCCGAATACCCTAACTCCACAACCAAACAAGGAACAGGAAGTAAGGTGAGCTATCAGTCCTAAGTTCTTTCAATCCTACTTATATAATTATATCCATATAGATACACAGAATATACGTTAAAAGAGTTTATTAAAAGTATTTGATAAGTAAAAGAGTTTGTAAAACAGTTTCAAGTAAAACAGTTTGATAACACAGTTTGAAAAGTAAGAAATCCACTTGTTTGGTAGTTATTAATCACATGTTATTGATATAATAACTATAATAGTTCAACTTGTATCCCCCCATAAAAGCATTTAAAAACATTAAAAGGTTAATTAAGGGGTATGAACTCACCTGTAGTGAGTGGTTTGGATGAACTGATGATATAGGATTGCTAGGTGTCAAGTGAAGACTTGTACACACACGATGATCCTAGTTAACATATAATATCACATATATGTATCCAATTAGTCTTTAAACAACTAATTAACAAAGTTAAGACATCCTAGGACATGTAAAACACCTTATTTAAGTGCTATAAGTCCTAAGGATTGCATGTAAGTGTTGTAGGACATTGCTATTGAGTTTAGGGTTCAAGGGAACCCTTTATTGGAGTTTACGGTTTTGTGACCATAACTCCTTGAGTTTACGGTCGTAAACCCATGAGTTTATGGCCGTAAACTCATGTTTCTTTGACCATCTTGTGTTTTGAAGCCTTAAAGATCACAAGAAGCATTCCTACTTCATGTTTAAGCCTTAGGAAGAGATTAGGGCACCATTTCACTACTTTAGGCAGTTTACGGTCCTTAGACCATTTGTCTTTGGGTTTACGGTCGTAAACCCAAATGATTTATGGTCTTTTGATGTTTTCAATTCCTAAACACATTAAGGAAGGGGTATAAGCTAGTTTCCAAAGCTTAGAAGGGACTAGGGCACACTTTGGCACCCTTTTTGGGGTTTACGGTCCAAGAACATCTTGGACCGTAAAGACCTTTGATCCTTGGTTTCTTGGGTGTTTTCTTGATGTTTAGAAGTGTAACAAGCTCTATAATACTCTAGGATAGAAGTACTTACTAGGTAGAAGCTTGAAAAGGTGCTAAAAGTCCAAGAACACTAGTGTGTGTTCTTGGTGTTCTTGGTGAAACTTGAAGATCTCCACTTTTGGAATGATTTCACGGATGGAATCATGTTAGATCACTAGATTAACGTATATATCAACTTATTAGGGTAAGAAACACTTACAAGTTGAAGATCTTGAAGAAATGTTGGATGATACATGAGAGAGAATTGAGATTTGGATCTTGAAAATGTGAAAAATGGTAAAATATGAGTAAGTGTCATATTTATACCCCCTTTTAGGCCGTAAACTCCTTTGTTTAGGCCATAAACTCCAAACTCTTGGATTCTTGGGACATTATTGTTGCACAATAAACCCTAGGGCATCCTCTCTCCTGTTATCTCCTGAAGTACTAATCTTAAAATACTCAAACTTATTCCAAAAAGCTTGAAAATTAGCAGAAACAGTTTTGACTCCTATTGAAGTGAATGGTTGTACAGAATAGAAATTTTGGGTTGTCACATCATCCCCCCGTTAGAAGGAATTTCGTCCCGAAATTAGAATTTAAGCAAATAAGTAGTTACAAATAACTAAGGAAAAAGACGAGGATATTTCAGTTTCATCTGATCCTCCCGCTCCCAAGTGAATTCAGGTCCTCGTTTGGCATTCTAGCGAACCTTCACTATCGGGATACGGCTTTGTTTCGTTTGCTTGACCTCCCGGTCCATGATCTCTATTGGTTCTTCCACGAAGTTGAGGCTCTCGTTGATCTCGATCTCGTCGAGTGGGATTACAAGAATCTCATCGGACAGACACTTTTTCAAGTTCGAGACGTGGAAAGTAGAATGTACGTTACTGAGTTCGCGTGGTAAGTTAAGTTTATAAGCAACAGGGCCGATTCTGGCAAGAATCTCGAAAGGCCCTATGTACCTTGGATTTAGCTTTCCACGCTTTCCAAAGCGTATCAAGCCCTTCCAGGGTGAGACCTTCAATACAACACGGTCGCCCACCTGGAATTCCAACGGTTTCCTTCGTTTATCAGCGTAGCTTATCTGTCGGTCTCTAGAGGCTTTCAATCGTTCACAAATCTGAACGATCTTCTCTGTCGTTTCTCGAATGATCTCCGGACTTGTGAGAGTGCTTTCAGGAACTCGTCCTTTAGCTAACTGGGTATCACCCACCTCAGCCCAGCACAGAGGGGATCTGCACTTTCGGCCATAGAGGGCCTCGAATGGTGCAACCTTTATGCTCGTGTGATAACTGTTGTTGTAGGAAAATTCTACAAGGGGTAATGAGTATCCCATGCTTTCCCAAAGTTGATCACACAGGCTCGCAACATATCTTCGAAGGTTTGGATAGTCCTCTCACTTTGCCCGTCTGTCTGTGGATGGTAGGCTGTACTCATGTCCAGCCTAGTTCCTAGGGAACTTTGTAACGACTGCCAGAACCTCGAAGTGAATCTACTATCTCTATCTGAGATAATGGATATGGGAACACCGTGCAGTCATACAATCTCCCTAATGTAAGTTCTTGTAAGCTTCTCCATCTTGTCTGTTTCCTTGATAGGCAGGAAGTGTGCGGACTTGGTCAATCTATCGACGATGACCCATATGGTATCAAGTCCACCCGTTGTCTTGGGCAACTTGGTTATGAAGTCCATTGCGATCCGCTTCCACTTCCATTCAGGTATCTCCGGTTGTTGTAGTAAACCGGAGGGTTTCTGGTATTCGACCTTGACCTTTGCGCAAGTAAGGCATTTACTTACGAAGGTAGCAATCTCTGCTTTCATGTTAGGCCACCAGTATAGCTTTTTAAGATCCAGATACATCTTATCTGAACCTGGGTGGACGGAGTAACGGGTGTTGTGCGCCTCGTTCATGACCAAGTCTCTGAAACCACCGCGTTTCGGGGTCCAGATCCGATCCATGAGAAAATAAGCTTCGCCACCCTTAACCTCCAAGTTCTTATCCATCCCTCTCAGGGATTCACCCGCCACATTTTCAGGTTTCAAAGAGTCGAGTTGAGCCTCCTTAATTTGCATGGACAAGTGTTAATGGATAGTCATAATCAATGATTTGACTCTACGACCAGAATATTCTTTCCGACTTAGGGCGTCAGCTACTACGTTGGCTTTACCCGGATGATAACGAATTTCGCATTCGTAATCATTGAGTAGCTCGACCCACCGTTGTTGTCTCATGTTGAGCTTCTTCTGGTTGAATATGTGTTGTAGGCTTTTGTGGTCTGTAAAGATTGTGCTCTTTGTACCGTACAGGTAGTGTCTCCAGATCTTCAGAGCAAACACAACTGCTCCTAGCTCAAGATCGTGGGTGGTGTAGTTGACCTCATGTGTCTTCAGCTGTCTCGAGGCATAGGCGATGACCTTACCTCGCTGCATCAGAACACATCCGAGTCCTTGATTCGATGCATCGCAATAGACAACGAAGTCTTCTATCCCTTCGGGGAGGGATAGTATTGGTGCGGTGCAGAAGGCTCTTTTGAGCGTTTGGAACGCTCTCTCCTGCTTCTCTTCCCAGTCATAGGCCACGCCCTTATGGGTCAGTGTTGTAAGAGGTTTCGCAATGCGGGAGAAGTTCTGAATGAACCTGCGATAGTAGCCAGCGAGGCCTAGAAATTGACGAATTTCTGTAGGCGTCTTCGGTGTTGAACAGCTCTCAATGGCTTTAATTTTGGAAGGGTCCACGTGTATTCCCTCTTCGCTAACCACGTGCCCTAAGAATTCGACTCGTCGGATCCAAAATTTGCATTTCGAGAACTTCGCATAGAGCTTCTCCGAGCGTAATGTTTCGAAGACCTTTCGCAGATGTTGACTATGTTCATCCTTACTACGAGAGTAGATAAGTATGTCATCGATGAAGACGATGACGAACTGATCCAAGTAAGGACGACACACCCTATTCATTAGGTCCATGAATACAGCAGGCGCGTTTGTTAATCCGAATGGCATCACTACGAATTCGTAGTGCCCATAACGAGTTCGGAAGGCTGTCTTCGGAACATCCTCCCCTAGCACTCATAGCTGGTGATATCCGGACCTTAAGTCGATTTTCGAAAAGAAGTTTGCCCCTTGAAGTTGATCGAATAAATCGTCAATCCGAGGCAAAGGATAACGATTTTTGATGGTCAGTTTGTTGAGTTCCCTGTAGTCGATGCACATACGAAACGATCCGTCTTTCTTCTTGACGAACAAGACTGGAGCTCCCCAGGGTGAGAAGCTTGGTCTTATAAAGCCCTTGCTGAGCAGTTCGTTAAGTTGACCCTTGCATCTCTGCAGGTGCTAGACGATAGGGCGATTTGGCTACGGGGGTAGCCCCTGGAACTAAGTCGATTCGAAACTCGACTTGACGTTGCAGAGGTAATCCTGGGAGTTCTTCCAGAAAGATGTCGGGAGAGTCGCGTACTACTGGAATGTTCTGAATGTCTTTCGTTTCTTGGCTCACATCGACCACATGAGCAAGGAATGCGCGACATTCCTTTCGCAAGAATTTCTGAGCTTGAATGCTCGAGATGATACGAAGGTTCGTGTCGGGTTTGTCGCCATAAACTACTAGAGTTTCGCCAGACGGCAGATTAAGGCGTACAGCCTTTTCGTAACACATGATGTCGGCACGATGAAGACTCAACCAATCCATGATGATAATGACGTCGAAACTTTTAATGGAGACCGGCATGAGGTCGATCGAAAATGAATGGCTATCTAGTGTTAGGGTACACCCTATGAATATATTGCTAGTGCTCTCCATCTTTCCATTAGCCAATTCTACAGTGAACGGTTCTTTAAGTGCTCGTGATTTTTGCTTAAGTAAATGAGCAAATTTTTGGTTCACGAAACTCCTCTCCGCTCCACTATCAAACAGTATGCATGCATAAGAGTTATCGAGGAGAAACGTACCAGTGACCACTGTGGAGTCGGCAACCGCTTCCTCGTGGCCTATGGCCAGAACTCTTCCCACTCCACCGGCATTCCCTGCCTTCGGGCAGTTCCTTTTGTAGTGGCCCACCTCGCCACAACCGTAGCATGTTTGGCTCACACCAGCGTCGGGGATTAGGTGATTGGCCTCGCCGGAGCTTTGCAGAAACTAGCAGTGTGCCCCTTCCTGTTGCAGTTCAAACACTGCATTTCCCGGCAGGCTCCTACGTGGTGGAAGTTGAACTTGTTGAACTTGGGAAAACTTCCAGCGTACTGCTTTACTGGAGCAGCAGCAGTGGCAGGTGCTATCGCACTATGAACTGCCACGATCTGCTGCTTTTTGGCAGCCTTCTTCTTTTTCTTGTCATCCCAGAATTTCCGCTTGGTATCAGCGGTTCTGGCGGGTTCTGAGATGGCCCGGGTCGTTGTTGCGGCCGGGATACGAACCCCATGGTCTATGAGCCGCTGTGCCAATCGATTGGCACTATCAAATGTAGTGGGGTTTGAAGCCAAACATTTCCCTGGAATGGAGGCACCAGCCCCCATATGTATCTTTCAATCTTCTTCCCCTCTGTATGAACCATGTTGGGACAAAGGGCCACCAGTTCACAGAACCTGGCGGTGTAGGAGACTATGTTGGAGCCCTTCATGGTTAGGCTCCACAGTTCTTCCTCCAGCTTTTGGATTTCTCCCCTCGGGCAGTACTCCTCAACCATTAGCTCTCTCAGAGCTTCCTAGCCCATAGCATTTGCCACTATAAGGGATAGTGACTTGACATGGCTATTCCACCATGTTAGGGCTTTTGCCTCGAAGGTGCAAGCAGCAAACTTGACCTTGCTCCCTTCAGGACAGGAGCAGATTTCGAAAACCGATTCGGTTTTCTCGAACCATTGCGAAAGGGCAATGACTCCGCCAGTCCCTCTAAAGGATAATGGCTTGCAGTTTGTGAAGTCCTTATAGGAGCACTCTCTTAAGCGCACATGAGCTTCACCATGAGTAGATTGAACCGGAGTTCCTCCTCCAGTGGAACCAGATGAATGATATTGAGCCATGGCTGTAGCCACAGCTGCAGCTACAACAACATTCAGGGCTGCCATGTCGAATTGAGGAGCAGGTGGTGTTGGTGCGGGAGGATCGCGTCTTGTAGATTTACGAGGAGGCATTTTTCAACTATAAGATTAGAAACATGAAGGTATTGATAAGAATTTAAAAGGGAAATTGATGAAAATGACTCATGGACTAACTCTCCATAGCCCAACAGCACAATTGAATAGCACGATTGAATAGTATGATTGAATGAAGGTCTAGTACTAACAAATGATAGCAATTGGATATTGATTTCCATAAGATTAGATATCTGTCAATAATACTGGGATTACAGATGTAATGACTTCGGGGAAAAATGACCTAGAAGTAGGCCTTACATCAACCAAGATGGGAAAATCTTGACAGACTACTACCTAATCAAGACCTAACTGGTCTAAGATTTACAAAGATGGGAAATTAGACTAGAGTTTTTACACTAACTAGGTTACATCCAAAAGAGAAGTCGATGAGACTCTAACGGCGACGAGAACTACTAGAGTGAGTTCTTGAATCCGACAGTAGACGTTCTATGTCTCTCATACGCCTATCATATCTTGTTTGCTGAGCTCGAAGTTCCCTGACTTCAACTTGGGTTTCAGCAAGTTCCCTCTGTAGAACTGCATTGCGGACCGAGTCCCTTCATGAGCAGACTCTAGCTGGCGAATGCGGACTGTGTTAACGCCAGAGTTGGCGTCAATCTCTATGACTCGATCGATAGTTGCTCGACCTTGCTCAATGTTCCGAGAAATCCTTCGAACCATGATGGGTAGGACCCTGTCAGCTGAACCTCCCTCGGTGAGGTTGTAGAAGCTTCTGTCTCCATTGTAGGGAATGGGTTGACCCTATTCCTGACTCCATCTATTCAAGTCTGTGGCCCACAGAGGAGTGGGTCCTTGAAATGCTGGACAAGGGTTCAGGTATGGGTCTTGAGCAGCTAGGGGTAGGTTGTTGACTTCAGGCTCTGAGTCAGAATCATCAGAAAAGCCTTCAGCTTCTGGCTCTTCTCCCAGCCATCCTGTATTGCCGTGGTTGGGATAGTACGGGTCTCCGGGAAGATGGAATCCAGCCATTATATCTACGCGAGAAAAGGGATAAGGAAATAATTAATAGACGAACTAACTAGATAATTATAAGATGATCTTTATCAGTTACTCCAACATTTGCGTAGTGCATACCAGTCATATGTAACCTAGACAGGATCGACCTTCGAATAAGTGACCCTAACTCTAAGCCCACAACCAAACAAGGAACATGAAGTAGAGCAAAGATCACAGATTCTAAGTCTATGCCATCCTAGTTACCTATAACCTTAATGTATCCACCCCGCAACTATTGACATACTAATAAAGACCTTTTTAGTTCTCAGATAAGTAATTAATAGTAACACAAAATACTCCTATATTATTTTAAGTTTATATTATGTTCTACTGTTCTCGTTATAGTAGTGTTGGTAAGTTTTTAGACTTGTTGCAACCTCCCAACCACACTTAGGCACATGCTAATCACTACTCGGATAATGTAGTTGATCAGGCTACTTCTTGCCAGGGTTGACCATATGTCTCTAAGTCTACTTGTGATGTCCGACAATCATAATACTTTTGTTCTGTCCTAGTGACACTGATTTTAGTATGAATGCAGGTATGTATACTTAGTTAAATATTGTATTATTTAAAAGTATAAACTCTTTATCAGAGTATTTTAATCCCGTTGTGTTTATAGTTCGTATATCTTTTATGGGTTGAGACACTCGATTCACTATAAACAATGCTCTGATACCAATATGTCACACCCCAAAACCGGAACGGCGGAAACGTTCGGGGGTGGAGGACGTCATGTACAGTATCACAACAATGGAAAGTAGTAAACAAGCAACAACATCATCCATTGCATTAACAATATAATCTAATATAGGTGTGTTCTGTCAAGTTTTATAGACACCAAAAATATACATGAAAATAAAAGATGAGTCTTGAACGATCTCCATCTTCTCAAAAACCTGGCTCTGTTCCTGTCTACTGGCGACCTGAGAATACAAGTTATTTTGAAAGAGTTTATCAGCTTTAAAGCTGGTGAGTTCATAAGTATATTAGTGTCTGTATTTGTATGAAAGTGTTTGTAAGTCTGTAATGTATAAGTTTTGTAAAAGTTTGTAATTGTTTGAACTCTCCTAGAAAACCCTATGTTTCCTACTAAAAGTAGCCTTCTACCAAGGCATCTAGTATCTGTGTGTGTGTCTCTTGTAAGAGTATGTATTTTCCCAAATCTGACTATCATTAACCAAAAATATAGTTTCTACATTATTGTTTATTGTGTGAATATCACAAAGTAAATGTAAAGGGAAAATGAAATAGTACTGTAGTGTTGTATTAAGTAACTACTGCTGTACTAATTACTTTAAACCAATTGTTATTTAAAATATCGTGTGATCGGCCTGTATCCTGCTACTGACTCTATAGAAAAACGACGATGTAAGACGTCGTAAGAAATGACGATGTAAGACGTCGTAAGAAACAACGATCTCCATCTTCTCAAAAACCTGGCTCTGTTCCCGTAGACTTGTAAGTCCCACTGTAGCGAGCAGCAAGGTGTAGGATAGTCAATCCAGTATAGATCTATAAACAAACTCATACGCTCTCCGCTTAAGGAGATTCTGGATACAAAACAGGTAATGTCAGGTAGTGCCATGCCCCCGTTAAGTGGCTCACATAACTGTAAGTAATGTATATGTATATGTATATGTATGTGCTAGCTGTATTGTGTGTTCTTTCTCTGTCTAGCCTGTATGTTTTGTTTCTCATAACTGTGTATTATGTTTGTTTCTCATCACTATGTATTATGTTTGTTTCTCATCACTATGTATTATTTTTGTTTCTCATCACCATGTATTATGTTTGTTTCTCATCACTATGTATTATGTTTGTTTCTCATCACTATGTATTATGTTTGTTTCTCATCACTATGTATTATGTTTGTTTCATTGTTCTAGTAATAGTATCTTCCTAAACTATACCTATTATAGTTTACTAGTAATGTTGTTTGTGTATATGAACATGTTTGTATACCCTTGCTACCCAAAGGCATTGAACTGAATGAAAGAAGTAACTTTTTATATCTATACACATATACATGATATATAACTAGGATTCAAACGACCTTCGGACAAATAACCCGAATACCCTAAGTCCACAACCAAACAAGGAACAGGAAGTAAGGTGAGCTATCAGTCCTAAGTCCTTTCAATCCTACTTATATAATTATATCCATATAGATACACAGAATATAAGTTAAAAGATTTTAATAAAAGTATTTGATAAGTAAAAGAGTTTGTAAAACAGTTTGAAGTAAAACAGTTTGAAAAGTACGAAATCCACTTGTTTGGTAGTTATTAATCACATGTGATTGATATAATAACTATAATAGTTCAACTTGTATCCCCCCATAAAAGCATTTAAAAACATTTAAAAGGTTAATTAAGGGGTATGAACTCACCTGTAGTGAGTGGTTTGGATGAACTGATGATATAGGATTGCTAGGTGTCAAGTGAAGACTTGTACACACACGATGATCCTAGTTAACATATAATATCACATATATGTATCCAATTAGTCTTTAAACAACTAATTAACAAAGTTAAGACATCCTAGGACATGTAAAACACCTTATTTAAGTGCTATAAGTCCTAAGGATTGCATCTAAGTGTTGTAGGACATTGCTATTGAGTTTAGGGTTCAAGGGAACCCTTTATTGGAGTTTACGGTTTTGTGACCATAACTCCTTGAGTTTACGGTCGTAAACCCATGAGTTTATGGCCGTAAACTCATGTTTCTTTGACCATCTTGTGTTTTGAAGCCTTAAAGATCACAAGAAGCATTCCTACTTCATGTTTAAGCCTTAGGAAGAGATTAGGGCACCATTTCACTACTTTAGGCAGTTTACGGTCCTTAGACCATTTGTCTTTGGGTGTACGGCCGTAAACCCAAATGATTTATGGTCTTTTGACGTTTTCAAGTCCTAAACACATTAAGGAAGGGGTCTAAGCTAATTTCCAAAGCTTAGAAGGGACTAAGGCACACTTTGGCACCCTTTTTGGGGTTTACGGTCCAAGAACATCTTGGACCGTAAACACCTTCGATCCTTGGTTTCTTGGCTGTTTTCTTGATGTTTAGAAGTGTAACAAGCTCTATAATACTCTAGGATAGAAGTACTTACTAGGTAGAAGCTTGAAAAGGTGCTAAAAGTCCAAGAACACTAGTGTGTGTTCTTGGTGTTCTTGGTGAAACTTGAAGATCTACACTTTTGGAATGATTTCACAGATGGGATCATGTTAGATCACTAGATTAAGGTATATATCAACTTATTAGGGTAAGAAACACTTACGAGTTGAAGATCTTGAAGAAATGTTGGATGATACTCTAGAGCGAATTGAGATTTGGATCTTGAAAATGTGAAAAATGGTAAAATATAACTAACTGTCATATTTATGTTGGATATAGTGTCTAAGTCCATAACTATATTTTGTGTGTACTTGACCCGACCCGGCATGGTCCATTTGGGTTGCACTTCACCCGAACAATTTATGGATAATCGTTTGAGAATAGTATCAGTTATGATTTATTAATATATTATAAGTCCTAATATATTAATATAAAATCATATTATTTAATTAGTATTAATCTATAATTAATTTAGAATTAATTTAGAGATCAAAAGTATGACTAATTAAATATGGGCTCTTGTATTTATATAGTGTGGGCTAATGCTTATTTGGAATGGGCTAGGCTTGCATGGAAAGTCCATGGATACTCCATGGAGCTTTAACCCATGGATCTCATGGAAATGAAAAGACATGGGTATTAGGGTTTACATGGATGTAACGCTAATCCACCACACTATATAAAGGAGGCTTTGGTTCTTGAAATTGCACTACTTGATGTGTGTAAACCAAGAGGGCCGATTTCAAGAAGTTTGTGACTATTCTCTCAAGTTTCCAAGCTTGTGGTGATTTGTGACTTCCATTTGAGGCATCCACATTATTGGTGCTAGGCTCTCAAACTCCAAGCAATAAACTACTACTACAAGGTAAGAAATTCTACTAGTTTTATTTGATTCAAGTATCCCATGCCATGCTAGTTAGGATAAGAACCTTGGAAAAATAATTATTTGCATGTATCTTAGTCAAACATAGATCCAAGGTTTCTAGGGTTGCATGTACACCATAGGTGTGTTAGAATGCTAAAAACCCATCAGTGGTATCAGAGCCAGGTTTGTTTATTTAATACTTGATGCAAAAAAAAAAAACTTGAAAATCGATTTTGTTCAAAAGCTCGTATCAAAATTTCAAGTTTTGTATATGTACTTACGATTCTTGAAATTTTTGATATGAACATTCATAAACATATGAGTTTAACAAGATCATAGAAATTATGTCCTAATAATTGATTAGATTAATTCTTGATCTTTATGTGTTTTAATGGAGTCTATAACTAGTTCTTAAGTTATGGATAACCAAAAGTCACATTTATAAATAACCATTAAAAGAACACATAGGTTACATAAAAATGAAGAGTCTTCATTTTTAATAACCATTAACTCATAAGTTATGAGAAATGAAAAGTTTTGAAAGTTTACAAAACTTGCCCTTAAGTTTTGGAACATGTAAAGTCATAGTAAAAACTTTAGTTCCAACCCCTAGAAATTTAAAAGTTAAAATTCAACCCTTATACTTTATAATATTATAAGTTAATAATATATATATATATGTATAAGATCAAGTCGTCTTACCGCTAGTACGCCTCATTCACGAAGTCGGTCTATAAGGGGGGTATAAGGTTGTTGCCTATAAAATGGCAACTTAATGGGTGTCCACTCTCACCCACCGCTTCCTTGATCGGTGGAGGGTCGTTAGCCGAACGGGTAGGACAAGGACTTATAAATTCTCATTAAAAGTATAATGATAATACTAAAGTAACTAAACTTTATTGAATTCCCAATATTAGTTATTTTAGGAAAATGTGAATAAGGTGCTAATCCATGAAATTGCACTTTACACTTTGTTTAAGTCGTTAGTGGAGCGTGTGTGGTTAACCGGCACACTAACTTGAACTTAACAAGGTAGAAAAGGGTCACTTAATGTTTATCATAGTATCGATGGAGCGTGTGTGGTTAACCGGCACATCGATTGAGGGGTAATACATTAAGGGTACCAAGTAATTTGTATGGTTACTTCACACCTTGTTTTGTGATCCTCGGCATCCCAGTCACAAAACTTGAAGGGCACACCCGAGATTGAAACATGCCATTGAAGAATGTTCAATGAATCTCAAAGAATCTAGGAGTTTCTAAACCAATTAAAACCTAATTAAATATTTCGTTTTTCATGGTGGAAATTGGTGAATCGTCATTCACCTACCTTCAACTATCTTATAGCTTAGATTACGGCATCCCTCTTCTAAGTTATACAATATTGTGTTGGGTCCTAGCCTTAATATTACATTTGGGTGTTTTGTTAAGGACTATCTCTATATATAATCTAATCTATTCCCTCTTCTTTTCAGATGTCTTCCAATAACAATGCTTATGGCTCAAACCCTACTAGCTCCTTCTCTCTCATGAATCTTTGTGGGAGAGTCATCTTTGATGGGTCCAACTTTACAGATTGGATCAGAAACATCAAGATGGTCACTCGGTATGAGAACAAAGAATATGTTCTCGACAAGGAGCTGAAGGTACCCGAGCCAACTGCTACTCCTGAAGAGCTTGCTGAATATGAGGTACATGAAAGAGATGCTACAAAAATGGCATGCATCATGATGGCCACCATGACAGCCGAGCTCCAAAAGTCCTATGAGGACTGTTATCCTTTTGAGATGCACCAGGACTTGATGGACCGCTACCATCAAAGTGCTCGTCAAGAGCGATATGAAATAATCTCCTCCATGATAACAACCCGAATGAAGGATGGTGAACCCACCACGGGCCACATGCAGAAAATGCAAAGGTATGTGGACCGTTTACTCAAGCTGAATGTGAACTTCCCTGAGGAGTTAGCAATAGACATCATTGTGCACTCCTTGCCATCGTGTTATGATCAATTATGCATGACATATCACATGAACAAGGAAGAAGTCACCCTCAGCAAACTTCAAGGACTCTTGAAGACCGCCGAAAGTGGTCTAAAGGGTAAGTCGGTTGTTACTACTCCTACTCCAACTGTGGCCAATGTCTTGGCAATCGGGCATGGTAAAGGGAAGAAGAGAAAGAACCCTTCTAAGGGTACCAAGGGTAAGACCCTTGAAGGCTCCTCTTCAAGCAAAACCAAGAAAGGTTTTGTCACTCCTTCTGCTAACCCTAATGAGGCTGAATGCTTCTATTGCCATGAAAAGTCGCATTGGAAGCGAAACTGCCCAAAGTACCAGCAAGATTTGAAGGATGGGAAAGTAAAACCCAACCATGCAGGTATATACATTATATTGTCTAATAACTCACTTCATTCTAAATCTTGGGTCCTTGATACAGGTTGTGGTATTCACATATGTTGTGATTTGTAGGGACTAAAAAGAAGTGAGAATGTGGAGCAGGGAAAGATAAACTTGATCATGGGAAACAGGAAAGCTTCACCTGTCACCAAGATAGGAGTTTATTCCTTAGTGCTAAATAGTGGGCTTACATTAGATTTGAATAAATGTTATTATTCGCCAGAAATGGCAAGAAATGTTATTTCCTTTCATGCATTGTATAAACAAGGTTTTACCTTTTATTTTGATAATAATAATGGTAGTATTGATGCTTTCTTTAATAATGTTCTTTATTTTAAAGCATTACCTTGTCATGGCGTGTATGAAATTGTATCTGTTGTAGATAATCTAGGAAATAATGTATTGTGTATTAACTCTTCCACTAGCTTAGATAAAGCATCCTTATGGAATTGTCGTCTTGGACATGTAAGCAAGAAACGCATAGGCCAACTCCAAAAGGATGGAGTCTTGGAGTCATTTGACCTAAAGTCAGATGATAGTTGTGAATCTTGTTTGCTTGGTAAAATGACAAAGTCACCTTTTACTGGCACTTGTGCTAGGGGTGAAGGTTTGTTGGAGCTCATACACACGAATGTGTGTGGACCCTTCAGAACCGCCACAAGAGATGCTAATCGGTTCTATGTGACTTTTACTGATGATTTTAATAGATATGGATATGTCTACCTAATCAAGCATAAGTCAGAAACCTTTGAGAAATTCAAAGAGTTTAATCAAGAAGTGGAGAATCAGTTGGGCAGGAACATTAAGATGCTTCGATCCGATCGTGGTGGTGAGTATCTTAGTACTGAGTTCCTTGACTATCTTAAGGAATGTGGGATTGTCTCACAATTGATACCTCCTAGGACACCACAGTTGAATGGTGTAGCTGAGAGGCGCAATCGGACCTTGTTGGACTTGGTTCGTTCCATGATGAGTCGAGCTTCGCTACAAATCTCATTTTGGGGGTATGCCTTAGAGACTGCCGCCCATATCCTTCATCTTGTCCCTACAAAGAAGGTTGCCAAAACACCTCACGAGGTGTGGACTGGAAAAGTTCCCAATCTAGACCACATCAAGATTTGGGGTTGCGAGGCTTTCGTGAGACGCGAGACTCACGATAAGCTCGAACCCCGAAGCGAAAGGTGTATTTTCCTCAGCTACCCATAGAAATCCTTTGGTTACATCTTCTACAGACCCAGTGATAATGTGGTCTTTGTAGCAAGAAGAGGATTCTTTCGAGAGAGAGAATTCATGAGCCAAGGAGACAGTGGGAGGCAAATTGACCTTGAGGAAATTCAAGAGTCAAGTGGTGAAGGAACCGCAAACCCTAGCCCTCAACCTGAGGAGGAAACTCCTGTTGAGCCGACTGAAGAATCTATACCTCTGAGGCGTTCCACCAGAGTTAGGCATGCACCTGAGCATTATTATGGTTTTCATATTACTGCAGAAGGTGAGACACTTATCAGTGATAACACACTGGTAAATCTGGATGAGCCTAACAGCTACACGGAAGCCATGGCAGGCCCTGAGGCTGCTAAATGGAAAGAGGCTATGGATAGCGAGATACAGTCCATGTATGACAATCAAGTTTGGAACTTGGTTGACAATGTACCTGATCGTAAGATAGTTGTGTGCAAATGGATGGTAATGTACACACATATAAGGCACGACTGGTTGCAAAGGGTTATATTCAAACTCCGGGAGTTGATTATGATGAGACCTTTTCACCAGTGGCCAAGATTAAGTCTATTAGGGTTCTGTTAGCCATTGCTGCATTTCATGATTATGAAATATGGCAAATGGATGTCAAAACCGATTTCCTTAATGGAAAGTTGGCTGAAGATGTTTACATGGTTCAGCCAGAGGGTTTTGTCAGTATAGAGTACACCAGTAGAGTGTGTAAGCTCGAGAAATCCATTTATGGATTAAAACAGGCACCTCGCAGATGGAATCTTTGCTTTGATGAGAAAGTCAAAGAATTTGGCTTTTCAAGGAGTGAAGATGAATCTTGTGTCTATATCAAGGCTAGTGGGAGTATAGTCAACTTTTTGGTACTGTATGTGGATGACATACTACTCATAGGAAGTGACATCCCAACCCTGCAGGAAGTAAAGTCCTGGCTTGGAAAGTGTTTCGCTATGAAGGACCTTGGAGAAGCTACCTATATCCTAGGGATAAGGATTTTGAGAAACAGGAGTAAAAGACTAATTGGACTTAGTCAAAGCACTTATGTGGACAAAGTGTTGAAAAGGTTCAACATTCATAACTCCAAGAAAGGAGAGTTACCCATCCAGAGTAACGCCAGATTGAGTAAGACACAAAGCCCTAGTACTGAGGCTGAGATAGCAGAAATGAGTCGAATACCTTATGCTTCAGTTGTATGATCGATCATGTATGATATGACGTGTACTCGACCTGATGTAGCCTATGCTTTGAGCATGGTTAGCAGGTATCAGGGGAACCCTGGCAAGGCATACTGGACTACGGTAAAGAATATACTCAAGTACCTACGGAGGACTAAGGGTTGGGTCCTTACCGTCGGTGGCAGTGAGGACTTGAGAGTTGTAGGGTACAGTGATGCTAGCTTTCAGACTGACAGGGATAATTTCCGCTCTCAGTCGGGCTGGGTCTTTACTCTAAACGGAGGGCCAATTACTTGGAAAAGTTCCAAGCAGGAGACAGTGGCTGATTCTACTTGTGAATCACAGTATATAGTAGCAAGCGAGGCAGCAAAGGAGGCTATATGGCTAAAGAACTTCATCGGAGACCTTGGAGTTGTACAGCTATAAAGGAGCCAATGGAGATTTTCTGTGACAGCAATAGTGCGGTTGCCTTAGCCAAGGAACCAAGAGATCATGGGAGATCCAGACACATTGACAGAAAATATCACTTCATCAGACATCGAATAGAAGAAGGAATCCTCGTGGCAAAGAGGGTATCATCGGATGAGAACCCAGCAGATCCCCTCACGAAGGGACTGACTCGGGCTAAGCATCTCCAGCATGCTTGGAGCATAGGGCTGAAGGATGATATTAGTTTTAGTAGTTAGATAATCTTGAAATTTGTAAAATGTAATTGACATTTGATGATAAATAAAAGCTGTTATTTATGAGTAAAGTGTTGCTATCTCTTGTCAATCGTTTACTATTATTTCTTTTTGCATGTTTTGACTTCCAGAATAATTATGTTATGGTTTATATCATATTATTCAAACTCTCCACAGTCGGTCAAATGTTGGAAGTAGATATGAATCAAGACTGTCATGGGTTGGCTTATAGAGGTCAAAGATGTTAGACAAAGCGTGGCTACAACACTCATGGGTGCTCATAAGTTCTGAGTATTGGATTCAACCCACGCTCACTTGTATCACTTCATGGAATTTATCTCGAGTGATTGTGAGACGGTAATATCATATAAGTTTTCAAACCTAGAGATATGATTTGTTGCCTATGAGTTGGTTATGCATTGATTGCACGAAAACGCAATGGTAACTCGATGTTATAAACCGTGCCTTTGTGTGTAGTTCAACAAGTAGTAGAGCAAACATATGAGTCGAAGTTTATCTGTTCCTTCCAGGATTAGAAGCGATATCTGGGCCCCTCGATGATTTTGTTTTGACCTATGTACCGGGCCCGGTCAGAACTAAATTGACGTGTTCAGTTAAGTTTTATGTCAAACAAATCGGAATCCGGGAAACAAATGTTGGACAATAAGCAAGTACACGTTCCATGTATTTGTCCGGCTGATATCTAGAACAGAGGATTATATGATCACTTATCTAAAATGGCGCTTCATAGTTCAACAGAGTTTAAAGAGCTACGATTGCTGATCGGTTCCTGAAGTCATACTTGCAACTATAGTTATTAGACTTATCCAAGTGGGAGACTGTTGGATATAGTGTCTAAGTCCATAACTATATTTGGTATGTACTTGACCCGACCCGGCATGGTCCATTTGGGTTGCACTTCACCCGAACAATTTATGGATAATCGTTTGAGAATAGTATAAGTTATGATTTATTAATATATTATAAGTCCTAATATATTAATATAAAATCATATTATTTAAATAGTATTGATCTATAATTAATTTAGAGATCAAAAGTATGACTAATTAAATATGGGCTCTTGTATTTATATAGTGTGGGCTAATGCTTATTTGGAATGGGCTAGGCTTGCATGGAAAGTCCTTAGATACTCCATGGAGCTTTAACCCATGGATCTCATGGAAATGAAAAGACATGGGTATTAGGGTTTACATGGATGTAACCCTAATCCACCACACTATATAAAGGAGGCTTTGGTTCTTGAAATTGCACTAGTTGATGTGTGTAAACCAAGAGGGCCGATTTCAAGAAGTTTGTGACTATTCTCTCAAGTTTCCAACCTTGTGGTGATTTGTGACTTCTATTTGAGGTATCCACATTATTGGTGCTAGGCTCTCAAACTCCAAGCAATCAACTACTACTACAAGGTAAGTAATTCTACTAGTTTTATTTGATTCAAGAATCCCATTCCATGCTAGTTAGGATAAGAACCTTGGAAAAATAATTATTTGCATGTATCTTAGTCAAACATAGATCCAAGGTTTCTAGGGTTGCATGTACACCATAGGAGTGTTAGAATGCTTAAAACCCATCAATTTATACCCCCTTTTAGGGTTTACGGCCGTAAACACCTTTGTTTTGGCCGTAAACTCCAAACTCTTGGAGTTTTGGGACATTATTGTTGCACAATAACCCCTAGGGCATCCTCTCTCTTGTTATCTCCTAAAGTACTAATCTTAAAATACTCAAACTTATTCCAAAAAGCTTGAAAATTAGCAGAAACAGTTTTGACTCCTATTTAAGTGAATGGTTGTACAGAATAGAAATTTCGGGTTGTCACAAGCAGTAAGATGAAATTCTTCCAATCCATAACGTAAACCCTTAGGTTGTCTCTCGTTTCAAAACTTCAGAAGTACCCATACGAAGGGTACCACACCCTTTTAGCCTACTCAGTAGACAGGAAACTTGAAACGAAAAGCACCGAAGTAGTATTAGAAGTCAGTAACTACCAAAGTACCCCAATAGATCTCATAGGAAAATCATTGTACCGAAGGTCAAGTTCAAGAATAGAGACTAAGAACTCATTAAGTTAATCTATCACTGCTAAGTGTATACACGAGAGTGTTATATAATTTAGACTTAACAAGATTTAGGATGTGTAATTCCGCCCTATCACCTATTCCTTGTTTGGTTGTGGATCTGGGGCAAAGTCATCCATCCGAACGTTTTGTGAAATATGAATTATATACCACTTGTATACACGAGGTGATGGTGAATGAGCCAAGTATGAGTCTTATGATGAACTTCGGAGCAAAAGCCTTCATCATATATTCTACGAGGAGGAATTCAACGTGAGACCACGACAATGGGTCGAGCTACTAAATGACTACGAATTCGAAATTCATTATCAACCCGACAAAGCCAATATAGTAGCTGACACCCTAAGTCGGAAAGAGTACTCAGGTCATAGAACCAATCATTGACTATGATAACCCATTCAAATCTCTCCACACAAAGTAAGGAGGCTCAACAGGAAGCCTTGAAACCTGAAAATGTGGCAAGTAGAGAAGATAACTAGAACGTGTGAGTGCACGATATTCCAATATCTGTTATCTCCGCTGAGATAATAGAATCATCTCCCAGTTCAGGCAATCACTTCAAAAATCTCTAGGAACTAGAGTAGTCATGAGCCTATGTGATCGACTATGCAAAAGTATGGGATACCCATTTACCAATTAGTCGAGTCCTTTATCATGCTGGCATTCAAGTTGCTCCATTCAAAACCTTCTGTGGTCACAAGTGCAGATCCTATCTGCACTGGACTAAATTAGGTAATACGCAACTAGCTAGAGATCCAATTTCCACACAACACATTCGCTGATCTGGAATTCATCCGAGAAACTACCAAAAAAAATACTAATCAGGAAGAGGCATAAAGCTTCCAGAGTTAATCAGAGAAGCTACGGCTTCGATAAAAGAAAACCCTTGGAATTCCACGTTGATGACCTTTTCATATGAAGGTCTCACACCGGAAGGGCAAGATACGCTTGAGAAAGCGTGGAATACTAAACTCAAGGTACATAGGACCATTTGAGATTCTTACCAGAATCGGTCTTGTACTTATAAACTTAAACTACCACAAAAACTTAATAACATTCATCCCACCTTTCACATATCTAATCTAAAGAGGTGTCTATCCGATGAAACACTTGTTATTTCACTCGATGAAATCAAGTTAAATAAAAGTCTACACTTTGTAGAAGAACCAAGAGAAACCATGGATATGGAAATCAAAGGAACCAAGAAAAGTCTTATCCCGTTAGTGAAGGTTCGCTGGATTACAAACTGGGGACCTGAATTCACTTGGGAAAGGGAAGATTAGACCTAGTCCATGAGTATCACTTTAGACTTAATTTCGGGACGAAATTCCCTCTAACAGGGGGATAATGTGACACCAGTCAAATTTTGGTCAAAAATAAATTGATCAATAATCGTAATTGGGATGAACAAAGTGGTAGAGATTGTAACAAGGTTTCCAAAAATAAAAAGAACACTGAAATCCGAGTTATAACGAAGAAGTTATGACCAATTGAAAATCCGCGACAAAACCAGCAAAACACTGTTCAGTGTAAAAAGTGAATTTTCGATAAAAAAAACTTTTTAGCCTTAACAATCTAAATGAAAGTTGTAGAATATGTTAAACCGAGAATGTTCATAAAAAGAACGTAAAAATCTGACTTTGTATGAGGAAGTTATGATTTTTCTAAGTTTCGGTTTAGCAGTAGACAACTAAAAATTCGAAATATAATTCGATCGAAATTTAGCCGACACAACTTAAACGAGAATCGAAGGTCTCGTCAAAAGTAGTACAACGGTAAAAAGACAGACGAGTATGATGTTACTTCATTCGGTATCATTGCCTTTGTATCACGCTGAGCAAAGGTGTTCATCCCTAAGAAATCATGCTAATCAGATAGAACATATAAATTATTATAGGTATAATTTATGATTCAAAACTAAATATACGAGTATGATTAACGACTGTATACTTTCCAAGGAAATTACCAACAATTCGTTTAACTATACCAGGATATGTATAATACCTTTAATATATGAACAACATATTAAACAAGTAATAATACATCATACCGGGTTTGCATTAACAAAGGTACAATACAGAGTACCAGGGTTAGCAAACACGGGCTAATAATACATCATACCGGGTTTGCATTAACAAAGGTACTATACAGAGTACCAGGGTTAGCAATCACGGGGTAATAATACATCATACCGGATTTTCATTAACAAAGATACGATACAGAGTATCAGGGTTAGCAATCACGAGGTAAAAATATATCGTAAATCTCGTTGAAACAATAAATTTGTGAGACTCTTCATGGTGTACTCATCTAAGTACGACTTTAAGTCCTGACTTAATAACCAGAATCTCTTGTAGGGAGAGCGTGAATTTGTGCATAGATCTATATGGGACTGACAATCCCGCACCTTTACTGTTCGCTACAGTTTGGCCGGCAGGCCTAGGGTGTCGAATATCATATCATTTCCGAGGCCTGAAGAACGTCGCAGCAGGCATATCAGTCATATTAGTATGGTTAATAGAACTCACATGGATAAAACAACGAGTAAATTACTAGGTAATATACTTCTCTTAAAACAGTAAGAAAAGATAATTACATCCTGACTAAATATACCTTCTGTTAGTTTTTACTTACAGTAAAAAATACGTATCACGAAATCAAGTATGGTAAATATACTTGTACTTCTGGTTTTGAACATTTAAAACCACAAGGCAGTATTATGGATAATATAATATTTTCCAGGATTAATACTAAGGTTTTTACTGTAAAACGGATATAACTAAGAACACTTTTACAAATGAAACGGTTTACGGGATTAAACCACTTTTACCATTGGGAACTTAGTCATTCACTTTCTGTAAACTAGTATAACATAAAGGACCTTTAGTGGTTAATTCTATAATTCCTTAGTTTTTACATAAGAGTTATACATAAGTAATATCCGATTGACAGTGAAATGTGTGACTTCCGCCTTACTTCGTGTTCCTTGTTTGGTTGTGGGCTTAGGGCAGATACACCCATTTAACTGTCCATTCGATATTGGGTTATATATAATTAGTATAAACTAAGTAATTACAGAGGGAAACTATTGAGGTTATCAATCTATCACCTCAGGAAATATAGGATTTTCTGGAGGAACCAGTGAACTTATCCAAAGAACTTAGGGTATACTTAACAGAACTAAAATACTTATGAACTCACCAGCTTAAATGCTTATCTACTCTTTGCAAATAACTTGTATTCTCAGGAATCCAGTAGACAGGTTGTTGGATATAGTGTCTAAGTCCATAACTTTATTTGGTATGTACTTGACTCGACCCGGCATGGTCCATTTGGGTTGCATGACATTGCAATACTTGGATAGACTAAATGAGAGAAAGGACACTTGTGATTATTAATATATTATAAGTTCTAATATATTAATAATAGTATTATTTAATTAGTGTTGATCAAGTATTAATTTATAATTAATTTGGTGATCAAAATGAGACTAATTAAATATGTAGGGTTGATTATGACAATCATCTAATCTTTTATGGTGGATTTATGATCCATGGTTGATGGAGTTGGGTTATAACCATTTGGAGCTCCATGGATAGTTCATGGGAGTTACATATGATGGGTTTTTGAGCATTCTAACACTCCTATGGTGTACATGCAACCCTAGAAACCTTGGATCTATGTTTGACTATGCTACATGCAAATAATTATTTTTCCAAGGTTCTTATCCTATCTAGCATGGAATGGGGAACATGAATCATATAAAGCTAGTAGAATTACTTACCTTGTAGTTGTAGTTGATTGCTTGGAGTTTTAGAGCCTAGCACCAATAATGTGGATGCCTCAAATGGAAGTCACAAATCACCACAAACTTGGAAACTTGAGAGAATAGTCACAAACTTCTTGAAATCGGCCCTCTTAGTTTACACACATCAACTAGTCTTATTTCAAGAACCAAAGCCTCCTTTATATAGTGTGGTGGATTAGGGTTACATCCATGTAAACCCTAATACCCATGTCTTTTCATTTCCATGAGATCCATGGGTTAAAGCTCCATGGAGTATCCATGGACTTTCCATGCAAGCCTAGCCCATTCCAAATAAGCATTAGCCCACACTATATAAATACAAGAGCCCATATTTAATTAGTCATACTTTTGATCTCTAAATTAATTCTAAATTAATTATAGATCAACACTAATTAAATAATATGATTTTATATTAATATATTAGAACTTATAATATATTAATAAATCATAACTTACACTATTCTCAAAAGATTATCCGTAAATTGTTCGGGTGAAGTGCAACCTAAATGGACCATGTCGGGTCGGGTCAAGTACATACCAAATATAGTTATGGACTTAGACACTATCTCCAACAACATACCCATGGATCATTAGAAATGAAGAGTCATGACAATTAAGGGCATTCAGTGTAAACCCTAATTGTGACAACACTATAAAAGGAACCCTATAGCTAGCAATATCGGCCACTAGTTGATTCTAAGAGGGCATAACCGATTTTGAGTGTTAGTGACATTCTCTCAAGTTATTCCAAGTCTTGTGGTGTTGTGTGAAGCATTTGAGGCACAACATTTGGGGTGCTAGGCTCACAAAGTCTTCAAGGAATCCAAGCAACAAGAAAGGTATGTACTTCTACTAGTTTTTATATTACATATTCCCCATGCCATGCTAGTTAGGAAGTAAACCTTGAAAAAACAAATTTGCATGTATATTAGAGAAAACATAGATTCAAGGTTTATAGGGTTGCATGTACACCATAGGAGTGTTAGAATGCTCAAAACCCATCAGTGGTATCAGAACCTAGGATTGTTTTCTGTATATTTGATGCAAACTGCTTGAAAAATCGAAAAATTGTTCACTGTTCGACTGGACTCGCCGAGTGCAAGGGGAGAACTCAACGAGTCCAAGACAAAATTCATCCTACTCGTCGAGTAGGATCATGCACTCGACGAGTAGGTGCGTGCTGGGCAGTTTTCCGAGTTTTGTTGCTGGAAATGAGCTAGAATCATTATCCCAAACTGTTTTGGACTTGTAAAATCAGTTTTTTAAAGTGGTAATGATTATGTTAACCCATTTCAAATGACTATTATCAATTTTCAAGTTTTATATGTGTTAATATGATTTCTTGAAATTGTTTGATATGAATATTTGTTCTTATGAGTTTTAGAAGATCATAGGAATTGTGTGTAACCTACATGCTTGATTAATTCATGATCTTAATGTTAATGATGGTGTCCATAACTTGTCCTCAAGTTATGGATAACCAAAAGTCACTTCTTTAAAAGTTGTCATTAAAGAATAGGAGGTTTCATAAAATGAAGAGTCTTCAACTTTATGAACCATTAAAACTCATAAGTTACAAATTGAAGAGTCTTGAAATAGTTTCAAAACTTGCCCTCAAGTTTTGGAATTTGTAAAATCTTACACTTTAATACTTTAATTCCAAATTAAACCTTAGATTTTTAAAAGTTTAAAAATCAACACTTATACTATTATTATAATCTTATTTATATAGATATGTATAAGAATAAGTCAATCTTACCGCAAGTAGGCCTCATTCACGAAGCCGGTCTATAAGGGGGGTATAAGGTTGTTGCCTATAAAATGGCATCTTAATGGGTGTCCACTCTCACCCACCGCTTCCTTGACTGGTGGAGGGTCGTTAGCCGAACGGGTAGGATAAGACTTCAACTCCCATTAAAAGTATAATGAATTATAAAGTAACTATACATTATTAATTCCTAATCTTAGTTACTTTAGGAAAATGTGAAATAGGTGCTAGCCCATAAAATTACACTTTGTACCTTACCAAGTCGTTAGTGGAGCGTGTGTGGTTAACCGGCACACTAACAAGGACTAGTAAGTGTGGCAAAGGGTAACTTTACATTATTATAGATCGGTGGAGCGTGTGTGGTTAACCGGCACATCGATTAGGTAATATAGTTAAGGGTACCAAGTCAATTTGTATGGTTATTCACACCTTGTTTGTGATCCTCGGCATCACAGTCACAAACTTGAGAGGGCACAATCGAGATTCAAACATGCCATTGAAAAGTTCAATGTATCTCAAAAGATCTAGGAGTTTCAAATCCAATAAAACCTAATAATAAAATATTTCGTTCTTATGGTGGAAATTGGTAAATCGGCATTTACCTACCTTCAAATATTTTATAGTTTGGATTACGGCATCCCTCTTCCAACTATAAATAGGTTTTGGATCCTAGCCTTAATATCTCATTTGGGTGACTTATTAAGGACTCTTAATCTAATGAAACTTGTTTTTCTTTTCTTTCAGATGTCTTCCAACAATGTTTTTGGCTCAAACCCAATAGACTCCTTTTCCCTTATGAACTTGTGTAGGAAAGTCACTTTTGATGGATCCAACTTCAATGAATGGATCAGAAACATCAGGATGATTACCCGCTATGAGGACAAGGAGTATGTCCTCGATAGGGTGCTTAAGGTTGTGAATGAAACCACTGCTACTCCTGAATAGTTTGCGGAGTTTTTTGCACATGAAAAGGATGCTACTAAAGTAGCATGCATCATGATGGCCACCATGACTCCTGAACTTCAAAAATCCTATGAAGATTTTTACCCCTATGACATGCACCAAGATCTGATGGAAAGGTACCATCAGAGCGCGCGTCAGGAGAGGTACGAAATCATCTCCTCCACGATAACAACCAGAATGAAAGATGGTGAACCCATCACCGGTCACATGCAGAAAATGCAAAGGTTCGTTGATCGATTATTGAAGCTTAATGTGGACTTTCCTGAAGAAATGGTGATTGACATCATTCTCCATTCCTTACCTCCAAGTTATGATCAGTTTCGCATGACTTATCATATGAACAAGGAGGAAGTCACACTAAGTAAACTTCAGGGACTCTTAAGGACAGTTGAAAATGGCCTTAAGGGTAAAGCGGTTGTTACTTCTACTTCTACTCCTTCAGCAGCCCCTGTTCTTGCAATTGGGCATGGAAACAGTAAGAAGAGGAAAACCCCTTCGAAGGGTACCAAGGGTAAGCCCCTTGATGGTTCCTCTTCAAGTAGGACAAAGAAAGGTCCCATTACTCCTTCCTCAAACCCAAAGGAAGCACAATGCTTCTATTGCCAGGAAAAGGGGCACTGGAAGCGAAGCTGCCCCAAATACTTTCAAGATGTAAAGGATGGGAAAGTTAAACCCACCCATGCAGGTATTTACAATATTATCTAATAACTCATCTAATGTTAATTCTTGGGTGCTTGATACAGGTTGTGGTATTCACATTTGTACTGATTTGCAGGGCGTAAGAAGAAGTGAGCAAGTGGAGCACGGGAAGATAAACTTAGTCATGGGCAACAAGAAAGCATCACCTGTCACCAAGATAGGAGTTTATTCTTTATTGCTTAATAATGGGTTAATGTTAGATTTGAATAAATGTTGTTACTCGCCTGAAATGGTGAGAAATATTATTTCTTTTCATGGCTTGTACAAACAAGGGTTTACATTTTCATTTGATAATAATAATGGTGCTATTAATGTTTATTACAATGATGTATTTTACTTTAAAGCATTACCTTGTGATGGTGTATATGAACTTGTGAATGTTGTAGACAATCTAGGAAATAATGTGTTGTATATTGATTCTTCAAATAGCTTGGATAAATCATCCTTGTGGCATTGTCGTCTTGGACATGTCAACAAGAAGCGCATAGGCCAACTCCAAAAGGCTGGAGTCTTGGAATCATTTGACCTTAAGTCGGATGATAGTTGCGAGTCTTGTTTACTTGGAAAAATGACAAAGTCACCCTCCACAGGTACTTGTGATAGGGATGAAGGTTTGTTGAACCTGGTACACACAGATGTGTGTGGGCCCTTCAGAGTTGCTACAAGGGATGCTAATCACTATTATGTGACTTTCACTGATGATTACAGTAGATATGGATATATCTACTTAATCAAGCATAAGTCAGAAACCTTTGAAAAGTTCAAAGAGTTTAAGCAGGAAGTAGAGAATCAATTGGGCAGGAACATCAAGATGCTCCGTTCCGATCGGGGAGGAGAGTATCTTAGCATTGAGTTCCTTGACTATCTTAAGGAATGTGGGATTGTCTCACAATTGACACCTCCCAGAACACCACAGCTGAATGGTGTAGCTGAGAGGCGCAATCGAACCTTGTTGGATATGGTTCGTTCCATGATGAGTCGAGCTTCGTTACCAATCTCTTTCTGGGGGTATGCCTTAGAGATTGCCGCCCATATCCTTAATCTAGTCCATACTAAAATGGTTGCCAAAACACCTCACGATATGTGGACTGGGAAAGTTCCTAATTTAGACCACATCAAGATTTGGGGTTGTGAAGCTTTCGTGAGGCGTGAGACTCATGATAAGCTTGAACCTCGAAGTGAGAGGTGTATTTTCATCGGCTACCCATAAAGATCCTTTGGTTACCTCTTCTACAAACCCAATGATAATGTGGTCTTTGTAGCAAGAAGAGGAGTCTTTCGTGAGAGAGAATTTATAAGCCAAGGGCACAGTGGGAGGAAAATTGACCTTGAAGAGCTTCAAGAGTCAAGTGGTGAAAGAACCTCAAATACTACCAATCAACCTGAGGGGGAAACTCCTGTTGAGCCGATAGATGAGTCTATACACCTGATTTTTATTATGGTTATCACATCACTACTGAAGGTGATACATTTATCAGTGATAGTACACTGATAGATTTGGATGAACCTAATAATTACAAGGAAGCCATGGCAGGCCCTGAGTCTGCTAAATGGAAGGAGGCTATGGACAGCGAGATTCAATCCATGTATGACAATCAAGTGTGGAACTTGGTTGACAATGTACCAGGTCCTAAGACAGTTGGGTGCAAATGGATCTTCAAAAAGAAGACCGACATGGATGGGAAGGTACACACCTACAAAGCCAGACTGGTGGCAAAGGGCTTTACTCAAACTCCGGGAGTTGACTGTGATGAGACCTTTTCACCAGTAGCAAAAATTAAGTCTATTAGAGTCTTGCTGGCCATAGCTGCATTTCATGATTATGAAATATGGCAAATGGATGTCAAAACCGCTTTCCTTAATGGAATGTTGGCTGAGGATGTTTACATGGCTCAACCAGAGGGTTTTGTCGATGCAAAATACCCTAATAGAGTGTGTAATCTTAAGAAATCCATTTATGGATTGAAGCAAGCGTCTCGCAGATGAAATCTTTGCTTTGATGAGAAAGTCAAAGAGTTTGGCTTTTCGAGGAGTGAAGATGAGTCCTGTGTATATGTCAGGGCTAGTGGGAGCATAGTTAGCTTTTTGGTGTTGTATGTGGATGACATACTACTCATAGGAAATGACATCCCAACTTTGCAGGAAGTTAAGTCCTGGCTTGGGAAGTGTTTCGCTATGAAAGACCTTGGAGAAGCTGCCTATATCCTAGGGATAAGGATATTAAGATATAGGAGTAAGAGACTAATTGGACTTAGTCAAAGTACTTACTTGGACAAGGTGCTGAAGAGGTTCAGCATGCAAGATTCCAAGAAAGGGGAATTACCCATCCAGAGTAATGCCAAGCTGAGTAAGACTCAGAGTCCGAGTATAGAGGCTGAGATAGCTGAGATGATTCATATACCATATGCTTCCGCTGTGGGCTCTATCATGTATGCTATGACTTGTACTCGCCCTGATGTGGTCTTTTCTTTGAGCATGGTCAGTAGATATCAAGGGAACCCTGGCAAGGCTCAATGGACTGCGGTAAAGAACATTCTCAAGTATCTGCAGAGGACTAAGGACTGGGTCCTTACCCTCAGTGGCAGTGATGACTTCAGAGTGGAAGGATATAGCGATGCTAGCTTTCAGACTGATAGGGATAATTTCCGCTCTCAGTCAGGCTGGGTCTTTATCCTAAATGGAGGGGCAATTACTTAGAAAAGTTCCAAGCAGGAGACAGTAGCTGATTCTACTTGTGAATCAGAGTACATAGCAGTGAGTGAAGCAGCAAAGGAGGCGATATGGCTAAAGAACTTCATCGGAGACCTTGGAGTTGTACCAGCTATAAAGGAGCCAATGGAAATCTAGGCACGAAGGGACTGAGTAGGGTTAAGTATTTACAGCATGCGAGGCGCATCAGGCTGAAGGATGATATTAGTTTCAATAATTAGATTCCTGAAACTTGTAAAATGTAATTGAGATTTTGATGATTAAATAAAAGTTGTTATTTATTTATGAGTAAAGTGTTACTATCTTATGTTAATCGTTTACTATGGTTTCAATTTTGCATGTTTTGACTTACAGAGTAATTATTTTATTCGAACTCTCCACAGTCGGTCATATGTCTTAAGTAGATATGAATCAAGACTGTCATGAATTTGGTTGGTATGATTTGTCTAAAGGGTATTAGACATAGCAATAGTTGTTGCAACATTCATGAGTGCTCATAAGTTATGAGTATTGGACTCAACCCACGCTCACTTGCATCACTTCATGGAATTTATCTCGAGTGATTGTGAGACGGTAATATCATATAAATCTTTAAATCTATAGATATGAGTTGTTGACTATGAGTTGGTTATCCATTGATTGTACGAAAACGCATTGGCAACTCGATGTTATAAAACGTGCTTTTGTGCGTAATTCAACAAGTAGTCAGTACAAGCATATGAGTCGAAGTTTATCTGTTCCTTCTAGAAATAGAAGCGATATCTGAGCCCCTCGATGATTTGGTTTTGACTTATGTACCGGGCCCGGTCATAACCTAATTGATGTGTTCAATTTAGTTCTATGTCGAAACAAATCAGAGTCGAGAAACAAATGATGGGCAATAAGTAAGACCATGTTCCATGTGTTTGTCCGGCTGATATCTTGAGAGCAGAGGATTATATGATCACTTATCTTAAATGGCGTAACATTATTATCTCAGTTCCGAGAGACTTTGAAAGAGCTACGATTGCTAGTCGGATCCTGAAGTCATATCTGCAAATACAGTTATTAGACTTATCCAAGTGGGAGACTGTTGGATATAGTGTCTAAGTCCATAACTTTATTTGGTACGTACTCGACCCGACCCGGCATGGTCCATTTGGGTTGCATGGCATTGCAATACTTGGATAGACTAAATGAGAGAAAGGACACTTGTGATTATTAATATATTATAAGTTCTAATATATTAATAATGGTATTATTTAATTAGTGTTGATCAAGTATTAATTTATAATTAATTTGGTGATCAAAATGAGACTAATTAAATATGTAGGGTTGATTATGACAATGATCTAATATTTTATGGTGGATTTATGATCCATGGTTTATGGAGTTGGGTTATAACCATTTGGAGCTCCATGGATAGTTCATGGGAGTTACATACCCATGGATCATTAGAAATGAAGAGTCATGACAATTAAGGGCATTCATGTGTAAACCCTAATTGTGACAACACTATAAAAGGAACCCTATTGCTAGCAAAATCGGCCACTAGTTGATTCTAAGAGAGCATAACCGATTTTGAGTGTTAGTGACATTCTCTCAAGTTATTCCAAGTCTGTGGTGTTGCGTGAAGCATTTGAGGCACAACATTTGGGGTGCTAGGCTCACAAAGTCTTCAAGGAATCCAAGCAACAAGAAAGGTATGTACTTCTACTAGTTTTTATATTACATATTCCCCATGCCATGCTAGTTAGGAAGTAAACCTTGAAAAAACAAATTTGCATGTATATTAGAGAAAACATAGATTCAAGGTTTATAGGGTTGCAAGTACACCATAGGAGTGTTAGAATGCTCAAAACCCATCACAGGTACACTCCCGAAGCTTTTCAGAAGACTACCTAGTACCGTACCGCGGCTCTTGTCTTCTACTGTACCTACTTTAGTGCTTTAATATGTAATGTTTAAACACTTATGTAAAACTTATACTTATTAATGCAATGGTTGTTTGTACTCTGATTACTATATTGCATGTGTTGTGATACTTACCTGAAGAGCTCCGCCTCCGAATGTTTCCGACGTTCTGGTTTGGGGGTGTGACACAATCACTCAACAATGGAGGTTTACACGATTTAGGGTTTACTGACTCTCAAGGGGTAACAAAGAGGCTGGGGGTGAGGACATAAGGTTCTTTAAATAGGGTGCAAACCCTAAAATTAGGGTTTTCTCTTCCCAGCACCGACTTGTCGAGTCCCGCCGCCGACTCGGCGAGTTGGTCACTTAACACCTAGCAAAAACCCGCTCCGACTCGACGAGTTAAGATACCTACCCGTCGAGTCTACTACTTTATTTACACATAGCACCCCGATCTTATATTCCTGAATTTGGGATGTTACAGATCATCTTCGTAAAATTGTATTTGTAACAAAAATGTTTTATTAATCTCATATATTCTTTAGACATTCCCATTCTCGTGTAAAACACTTATTTAGATGTAACCACTTCACCACAGCAACCAACAGAGGAAATCAACGAGAATCCAACAGAGTTTCATTAGGAGAATTCCGAGAAAGGAATAGATGAGGAGTAAAGAAACTATAGAAACCACCAAATACATTTACCTTATTAAGGACACCGATGAGAGGTTGTCATGAACTTCCGGGATTCGAACTCTTCATTATGAAGTAATAGGGATAAGTGTCAAAATCGGAAGTAAGACAGCTCAGGAACTCAATATACCTACAGAAGAGAAGGACACCATATAGATATCAGGAGAGAACAAATCTTTACCACCAGGAGTAGAACAGAGAACAGAGGAAAACCACTTGTAATACATGCGAAGTGTTTGAGTACTTTTTCATCACTCTAATAACAAAAAAAAAATTAATGCAACCGAGTGAGTTAGTGAATACATTACTCGGATTAGGTATTAAGTTTATCGCCTTTTCCCGTCACGACTAATAACAGTAAACCGGATCACAAAATCTCAATTGAGAGTGGTTATTTCTCGAATTCATAAGTCTATTTTATGTAAACTCTATTATGAATTACTTTCAAATGTTTTCGAAAGTTGGAACATGATATCCACCAACCAAAGATAACTTAGTTCGGATGACACTCGTCTTATAACCATTCTAGAAATTTACTTCTACCCTTTACCAGTACTGAATATATATATATATATATATATATATATATATATATATATATATATATATATATATATATAAATGATTGGGATACATCTAGAGACAACCATCGTTGCTCACAAACTCATTTTCTCGTCGTGTAACAGAATCATGCCTCCGAAGAAAAGTAACCAACCCTCCGGTAAAACACCAATCCTTCAGATAGATTCGGCTATGTCTCAAGCTGCAGTCACAGCAGCCGTAGCAGCTGTCATGGCTCACCTTAATGCTAACAATGCAAATGTTAGTGGAAATGTAATCGGCAATCCCGATCGGGGTGATAACCAATTTCAGCAAAAAGTGCCTACTTGTAAAAATACTCCAGACCTCAAACCTAATATCTTGAAATAAAAGTTCGAGACCGAGAAAGGGAGTTGTTCAAGTCAAGGGCCTACTGAAGGTCAACAAACTGGAGCAGCCAATACCCCGAACAGCCTGCCATCCCAACACCTACCACACCATACTTAGGAAACCTCCCACATTGCAGCTAGTGCATCTACCATCATTATGGAGTCTGCCGAGTGCTTCATTGCAATAGATGCAACATGAAGGGGCACACCGCTTATTCCTATAGAAGTCCGGCCGAGTACCTTACTTCAACCACCAATCTTGGGACCAGTCCGATATGTCATCTTTGTGGTGAAATAGGACATTTTAAGAAGGACTGTCCAACAGAGAAGAATGATGGGGGAGCAGGAGGAGTTTGGCCCCAGAGCATGGGGAGGCATCAAAGAACTCTGCTATATTTTTGGTACGCTTCCAAACCCCAATAAATAATTATAATTATGATTACACTCTCGTTCGAACCAAATCACAGCACTCATATAAAACTCGGAACCCTATCAGGTAAAGCTATGATGGCTTAGTGTATACATTAGAGTCATTTATAATTAACATTTGTAGATTTAGAGTGAGTGGTCCCGCCTCATTTCCTGTTCCTTGTTTGGTTGTGGATTTAGGTCAGGGTCGCTCAGTCAACTGTCTTCCCAATATTAATTATGCATGAATTATGTACACCAACAGATTATAGAGAGACCTAGTAGGGATCGTTTAGTAAAAGTTCATAATTTGAAATTCTTAGAACCATCTTATTGTTAATAACCCGCCAATTTCGAATCAAAAAGGGGGTTCGTAGCAACAATAACAGAATAAAACTGAAAGCGCTGAAAACTTATGTACATAGGATAGTTCATCGTCCTAGTAATCATTTTTCCCGATCGACTTAATAACTATTTCCTCGAGAAGTTCCGACATCCTCATCCGACATGGTTTGGCTTGGTCCTTATCGTGCAAAATTCTTATGCTGTGTAAAAGAACTTTTTCCTTAATCAGCCGTCAGATGAAATTCTTCCAATCCATAACGAAAACCCTTATATCATCTCTCACTTTAAAACTTCAGAAGTACCCATGCGAGGGTACCGCACCTGCTCGCCTACTCAGTAGATAGAAAACTTGAAGCAAAATGCACCAAAAAAGCCTCAGAAGTCAGTAACCACCGAAGTATCCCCAATAGATCTCATAGGAAGACCACTTGTGCCGCAGGTCAAGTTCAAGAATAGAGACTAAGAACTCATTAGGGTAATCTATCTGCTAAGTGTATACGCCAGAGTGGTATAGAATTTTGACTCAACAAGATTTAAGATGTGTGATTATGCCCTATATGATGTTCCTTGTCTGGGAGCCACCCATCCGAACGTTTTGTCAATCTAAATTATATACGACTCGTATACACGAGGTGATGGTGGATGATCCAAGTATGAGTCTTATCATGAATTTCAGAGCAAAAACTTGCAGGCTTACTACAACAACCGGAGATACCTGAGTGGAAGTGGTAGTGGATTACAATGGGCTTCATAATCAAGTACCCAAGGCAACGGGTGGACTTGAAGCCATTTTGGGTGATCGTTGATAGATTAGCCAAATCCGCGTACTTCCTACAAATTTTAAGGAAACAAGCAAAATAGAGAAGTTAACTAAAACACGTGTCCGAGAGATTAGTTAGACTGCACGGTGTTCCAATAGTTGTTATCTCCGTTAGAGATAGTAGAATCATCTCCCAGTTCAGGCAGTCACTTCAAAAATCTCTGGGAACTAGGCTAGTCATTAGTATAACCTACCATCCACAAACTGACAGGCAAGATGAGAGAACGATTCAAACACTCGAAGTCATGCTAATAACATATGTGATCGACTTTGGTAAAGCATGGGATACCAATTTATCAACTATTCGAGTCCTTTACTATGCTAGCATTTAAAATTGCTCCATTCGAAACCTTCTATGGTCGCAAGTGCAGATCTTCTTTGCACTGGATTAAAGTAGGTGACACGCAACTAGCTAGTGGTTCAATTTCCAGACGGCACCTTCGCTGGTCCGGAATTCAACCGAGAAACTACCGAGAAGAGAGTACAAATCCAGCAGTAACATGAAGCTCCTAGGGTGAGGCAAAAAAACTACGCCATCGATAAGAGAAAATCCTTGGAATTCCAGGTTGATGACCTCGTCATGTGAAGGTCTCACCCGGAAGAGCATGATACGCTTCAGAAAGAGAAAATCCTTGAGAATCCAATAACATACACCCTAGTTTCCACGTCTTTATCTTTCAAACTGTTAGTCCGACGAGACTCTTGTTATCCCACTCGATTAGATCAGGTAAACGAGAACCTCAACTTTGTGGAAGAATCCATAGAAATCGTAGACATTGAAGTCAATAGAATTAAACAAATCTCTATCCTGATAGTGAGGGTCCGCTTAAGTGCATAGCGAGGACCCAAATTCACTTGGGAGCGTGAGAATCATCAGAAACATAAGTATCTACCTCTTTTCCCTTCGTCCATGTGTATGCCTTAGACTTAATTTCGGGACGAAATTCTCTCTCACGGGGGGATAATGTAACACCCCACTATTTTCTTCTTGTGAAGTCAACCCTAGTCAGTCAAAGTCAAACCTTGAGTCAACTAAAGTCAACTAAAATCTTATTCTATCTTAAATAGTTTAGATTAATATTTTATAAGTGTTTGCACCTTGTATTCAAGGTGTTATATGTTTAAGAGGTGAAAGCTTGAAGTCCGAAGACCATTCCTTCTTTCCCTTCGGACAGCAACCTCGCAACCGTGATCAAACAGGCTTTGGGCGTAAACGAGGGCCGCAAACCCTCGGACCGTGAATGCGTTCTTGGCCACGACCGCCTTCGGACCGCAAACAAGGTTCATGGTCGTGAACCCTTTGGATCGTGAACCCTCGCCAATATATAGTTGTGTTAGCCATTTTTCTGCTCATTTCTCATCTTCCAGCCATGATCCTCCCATTCTCTCTCAAGAATCATCCTCAAGAAACACTCTTTTCTTCCCTTAAACACCCCTTTTCTTTTGTATCATCTTGGAATACAACAAAGGGGCCTTTAAGCACTTGCTAAACACCAAAATCTTCAAGTGTTCTTCATGTTCTTGGGCCGTGAACCAATCATAGGGCCGTGAACTCTTCATCAAGGCCGTAAACCCTTCAACTTGGGCCATGAACACTCATGTGTTCTTGGGCCGTGAACACTCCTTCCTGGTCATGGACTCCATCTAACTTCTAACACTCATTTGGTGAGTGACTCTTTTATCCTAGGTTGTTTCCTAAACACCTTTGTAGTTATATTCACTAATTGTACACACATATATATGTTATTATATGCTAAATAGGACTCGTTTGTGCCTCGGGACTTCACTCGTGAAACTTATCATCCTATATCGAATCTTCAGTTGAATCACTCACACCAGGTGAGTTCATACCCCTATGTTATTATTATTTTTAACTGTTTTAGGGGGGGGGGGAATACCAGTTGAACACAATTGAAATTGTGTTAATATCTAAAATGCTTTTTGAATGTTTTTAAAGTTTTTAAATTATTATAATTATTAAAAATTACATATTTATATATGTGTAAATTATGTAATTTGGATTCAAAAGATTTAGAATATATATATTGACCTCATTTCCTGTTCCTTGTTTGGTTGTGGGCTTGGGGTAAAGTTATATAATCAAAGGTCTAATTAATCACAATTATATAAATATTACATTTATATAAATATAAAAAGGGTTTTCAAACTGTTTGGTACTTTTTGGTACAAACAGTGAACTTCATGGGATAACAGTATTACCGATTTTTACCAGCAATTAAACTATAATAGGTATAATTTAGAGAAGTCATTCATTGGTACTTAGCAGAAAATGAGTATAAAACATTCTTTAGAAAACAAACAGAAAGTAAATAGAGTACTTAACGGAAAATGAGTAGAGAGCATTCTTTAGATAACTTCAATCAGAACACAACCATATAAACTATATCTTATATAGTTTATGAAACTTACCTACTGAGTATTTATTTCCTAGTAACTTGTTAATATTCTATACATAATCATCAATATAGCATTTGTGAGGCAACCTTCATGTACTTTTATAAGTACCAACAAAAGTCCTGAAATTATAACCAGAATCTCCTTGAGGAGAGCGTGACACTTGTGTATAGATCTATACGGGACTGACAATCCCGCACCAGAGCTGCTTGTAGCTTTTGCGACGCCTGAATAATGTCGTGTTCAGGCCATCTTAGGTCATCTAGTATGGTTATAATAACTCACAATTTGGTATCGAATAAAATGATTAGTGTATGAATAAGTAAAACTTCACATATTTTTAACTTTATAAAACTATAACACAAAATTTTAAAGGTATAAATACGGAATATTATTTTCGTATTGGAAAACACCCTTTCTTTATGGATTTATGTAAACTAAACTACAGTTTTACCACTGGAGAAAACATAAAACTTTCGCTCTTTTGCTTACCGCATAATACATTAGAAAATATAGGATTTTCTGGGGAAAAACGTGTTTATTTTATCAAATAACGAGAAAAAGGATTTGAGTATTAATCATACTTATGAACTCACCATCTTAAATGTTGATCCTTTCTTTCAAAATAACTTGTATTCTCAGGATTCCAGTAGACAGGTACACTCCCGAAGCTTTTAAGACAACAGCCTAGTACCGTTTTGCATCTTTCGTATTTTGTTATATCTAGTTTTGATGTTTGAATATGAAATGTTTAGACACTTATGTAAAAACCTATACATTATTAATGCAATGGTTGTTTGTACTTTGATTACTATAATGCATGTGTTGTGATAGTTGACATGACGTCCTCCGCCCCCGAACGTTTCCGCCGTTTCGGTTTGGGGGTGTGACATACCTTGCCCTCCGAAACCTTTCCGAAGTATACCCAACAAACCTTCCTTTAATTATCTTAAATTAGAGGCTAAGGACGAATACGGTTAACCTGTGATTACTGAGTGTATACGCGAGAGTAGTATATAATTAAGATTCTGCGGACTAAGAATGTGTGCTTCCGCCCTATCTCCTATTCCTTGTTTGGTTGTGGACCTGGGGCAGAGTCACACATCCGACCACTTACTAATCTTAATTATATACGACTTGTATACACGAGGTGATGATAGATGGACCAGGTATGATTCCTATCATGAACTTTAGGGTGGAGTTGCCCAGGTCTACGAGTGGATATTCTACCATTCAGGGGAGCATGACCCCAGCAGTCCTGCTGAGAAAGCTAATTTCGGGATGAAATTCTCTCTAACGAGGGGATGATGTCACAACCCAAAAAATTTATTCTTATAAAAGTCAACTTTGGTCAAACTTTTCCTTCCATTATCTTAAATTAGATTGATTATTGGTTTATAAGTTTTGCAGCCTTGTAACTAAGTGTGTTATAGTTGGGAAGGGAAAAGCCTTAAGCATTGAGAACCCTCGCATGGACCACAAAACCCTCGCAGCCATGAGCCTCCGAAGCCATGAACTCTGAGTCGTGAACTCCGAGCCATGAACCTCGTAGCCGTGAACTCGGACCGTGAACCTTCGGACCCTGAACTAGACCCTATATACATATGTTTACTTCATTTTTATTTCATTTCTCTTCTTCTAGCCGTGATCCTCCCATTCTCTCTCAAGTATCATCCTCAAGAAACACTCTTTTCTTCCTTTAAACAACCCTTTTCTTTTGTAGCTTCTTGGAATACAACAAAGGGCCTTCAAAGTCTTGCCAACCACCAAAAATCTTCAAGTGCTCTTCATGTTCTTGGGCCGTGTACTACTCATAGCGCCGTGAACCCTTCATCTTGGGTCATGAACACTCATGTGTCCTTGGTCCGTGAATACCCCATAGGGTCGTGAACACCATTTCAGCCTGCCAACTTGCTTCTAACACTCTTTTGGTGAGTTATTCTTGCATCCTAGGTTGTTTCCCTAAACTCCTTAGTTGTTAAATGCACTAACTATATGCATATATGTGTAATAATATGCTGTTTAGGACTCATTTGTGTCTCTGGATTCGTTCGTGGAACCTATCATCCTATATCGAATTTTCAATTGAATCACCACATAAGGTGAGTTCATACCCCCGTGTCTTTTTCCAACTTTTTAAATGTTTTAGGGGGGGATGCAAGTATAACACAAGAAATGTTGTGTTTTAAAGATATAAATTGCTTATTATGTCTTTGTACCAATGAACTGTATTTAGAACATGAAACTTTGAATAGAACATAGAAATAAGCTTATAAACTTTAATAAGTTTAACTTAAGGAACAAAAGGATATTTTTATAAACTTATCTGTTAATTATAAAGTCGTTAATCTAGCTTGTGAGACACGTCTTCGGTACTTACTTAAGTACCAATGGAAGTCTACCCTTTTTAGTTTGAGTTTCTGTATAGATCTATACGGGATTGACAATCCAGCACCTCGCTGTTAGCTACAGCCGGACCGACAGGTCTGCGGGTGAGAAATGTCATACTCTTTTCGACGCCTACAATACGTCGTGATTTAGACTAGTCAAATTAGTATGGTCGTAAAACTCATAATAGATAACAATGATATATTTGTGTACTAATATACTTTTCTTAAACAGTCTCAAGGGATATTAACTATGTGATTACTCAGTATATACCATAGGGTTAGATAAAACTGAAATCCGATAGACAGTGGAATGTGTGACTTCCGTCTCACTTCCTGTTCCTTGTTTGGTTGTGGGCTTGGGGCAGATTCACCCATTCAACTGTCTGTTCGGTCTTGGTTATATACAAGTCGTATGTATTAATTGATCATAGGAGGATAGTATCGTTGTATTAGGTTTTCGGGGTAAACAAGACTTTATTCAGTTTAACATAGAAACAAAACTAGATATAATTAAAGTAAGTATATTTAGCTATACTTGTACTTTTCAATCTTGGAACAACATCGACAACCAGTCGGTTTTATAGGAAATATGGGATTTTCTATGGTAAACATCATTCTTTTAAGATAAACAACTTTCGATAGAACTTTCTCAAAACAATAGCATTTTTACCGAAATCAATGTTTCATAATTGAGTTAGTGAAACTAGAAACTTAGTTATAAAGGGTGTAATACGCATAGGCAGTGAAATGTGTGAATTCATACATCAATGGTTAATTCTATAATTCCTTAGTTCATACATCAGACTTATATATAATTAATATCCGATAGGCAGTGAAATGTGTGACTTCTGCCTTACTTCCTGTTCCTTGTTTGGTTGTCGGCTTAGGGCAGATTCATACATTTAATTGTCCGTTCGATATTAGATTATATATAGCTAGTACAAACTAAGTGATTATCGAAGGAACTATTGTAGGTACCATTTTTACTAAAGGAAATATATGATTTTCTTTAGGAATATTTTCATCAAATATAAAAGAACTATTACGGTTAGCTCCGTAAGCACCAAATGAACACGCCAGGGTTATATAAAATAAAGATCTAACAAACAATGGGATGTGTGACTCCTGCCTCATTTCCTATTCGTTGTTTGGTTGTGGGCTTAGGGCAGATTCACACAATCGATTGTCTTTTTACTCTGGATTGTATATAACTTGTATCCATTTAGTACTCATAGAAGGAATTGTAAAGGCGAACTTTTTCTAAAGAACATAGAGTATACTTTTTATAACAAAAATACTTATGAACTCATCAGCTTAAATGGTGATCTACTCTTTCAAATAACTTGTATTCTCAGGAAACTAGTAGACAGGTACACACACAGGGATTCAGAAGATGGAGCATAGTAGCTTCATGTATTTGTTTTGTTATTTACTTTTGGAGTCAATCTTTTGTGAATCGAATACATTGTAAACACCTTAATATTAATGCAATAGTTGTTGTTACTTTGATTACTATGATGCATGTGTTGTGATACTGAGCATAACGTCCTCTGCCCCCGAATGTTTCCGCCATTCCGGTTTAGGGGTGTGACAGACATAAAGTACAAAACTCTTTGATATCTTTGGATTTACTTTTAAGATCGCTTTCCGCTCATTATTAACCTTCTTAAACTAAACACAATGATGGTTACTTACCTTTTGAAAACGTCATCCTTTGTTTGAAATTTTATTTTTTGATCACATATCAATGGCTTATCTCCTATTATTTATTTTTACCAATACAAGATACTTTCATCTTTTAAATTCACTCTTACTCCCAAGAATACTTCTTGTTGAAAAAATACTACTAGCTTTTATAAAAATTACCCCAAAAACACAATTTCTAATCCTTGTATGTTGAAATTATACTATGAACCTTTTAACCACTCATCAGTGGTTTACTCTCTATTGGCCCATTATTTTTATCAAAGCAAAATACATTTATTTGCAAGTTTGTTTTTATCCTTGAAAATTTTCTTCTTTAAAAACTATCTTTTAAAAACATCAATACTAAAAGATTAGTTTAAACCAACCATAAACATTCAAGAAAGAAAAATGCATTGCTCCTTAAGCATATAAAACCTAAAACTATTACATGAAAAATGTCGTTCAAACCATTCATTGCCCAAAATCAACATCTAAAAACGAAAAATAAAGATATCCTAGAAAACCCACTCACTCGTTTTCTGAGGAACATTCAGTATCTTTACCTTCCTTGTATGTTGGAGCATACTTCACACTCCTATCTACATCGTCATCCATTCAGCTCACCCCTCATTACCCTTCAACCTCTTCAAAGCTTTCTTCCAATTTTTTCTACCACAAATATCTATCATGTTTTCCTAAAAATCATCCATCATATTCAACTTAGCCTCTAACATTGAAATTCCAGTAAACTTCTTCGCTTCTTCTTCTATCTAAGGCAGCAATTTTTCCAATCCATCACGTGTCTCCACCATATTTTATAATTATTTGTTGTTATCATTTAGCTCGCCATTTTTAAGATATAATTCACTATTCTTGGAAGTCAACTCTTTCGCCTTAGTTGCGGGTTCCTTGTCTTTCTTTTTCAAATCTCCCTTGGCTAGGTTTTTCACATCTTCAAGTTCCTTCTCTAATACTCCGGCTCCCTTCAAAATCAAATTTCTATCCTACACCCAAGATAGTTGGTCAAAACTAATATTGAAAGAGGATATGTAAAGAATTAAAACTTACACATTGATTCAGTGATATCATCTTTAGTTTAATTTCAAAAGGGTTCAGCCCTTTCTCACGCTCGAGGCAGAAGGCTTCTCAGTTTTTATAACAGGTGTTAAAGATAGAAAATCACCACTTTTGAAAGAAGAACCAGAAGGAGCACCTGATTAAGTATGATAATGATATGAGAAAGATAACTTGATTAATATCCCAACAAAATATTACCAAGATTATAATAAACTAACGTATATAGACGGAAATTGCTTCCGGATCCTTGGCCACCAAAGCACTAGTCAAATTTGCCTCTGAAATACAGTCAACCAAGGCCTTAAAACTTCTTTTTTATTCAGAGAGCTCCAAAAAATTGTGGATTCTCTTCTCAGTATCTTCACGATCCGGACAAATTTCATCAAACTTGGGAACTATCGATGACAAGTCCAAAAAACTAAAGATCCAAAAAAGAATAAGAAAGAAAAAGAAAACTCGATTTTATCCTCTTTCACCTAATCTTTGGATGAAGAAGGATCTTGAGCAAGAGAAGGAACATTAACAGATAAAGATCTCTTCTTAAAATCATGATCATATGGAAAAAAATTTAAAACCAAATAAGGCCTTAAAGTTTTTATCTTACGAACAACAGGAGAATACCCGAAAGTTTGAAAGTTATAGATACTCACAATCTCAGGTAGCCCAAGATTTATACCTTCAGACTCATTCAAGTTGTTAATCCAAAATAGAATACACCATACAACTGGAATAACTTGAGAATAAGAAAAGAAGGTTTCTTCAAAGAACTATAAGATTAATGGAGTAAACGGGAATGAAAATCCAATAGCAAATGAGAACTCATGAAAGAATGTTGAAGTTGGCGAGAGAAAATATGATCTCATAAATGAGTCGGGAACCCTAAAATAGTTTTGATGAAAGAAATTTACTAGATGAACGAAAAAACTTGATATATGCATTATAGAAAGTGTTGATCCCACTCTCATCTCGTGGTAACATTCCAAAATCAATGAAATCTTCCGTAACAAGACCATTGGACCTAGGCCGAGATTAAGTAAGCCTCTTCCCTACAGTGAACCTAAAGAGAGAACTAAGAAACAAATCCCTTGGGACTATAGATAAATAATAATGATGACATAAATTTATATGAGGATTTGTTGTGATAATCTAGGTTGTCAAAAATTTCAAATTTCCTATGAAAACGAAATAGGATTAATCTTGGTGAAGTAAGCCATGTCACATCACAATCTGTTGAATGGATTTTGCCCCTAGAAATCTCTAACCACCCTGGATCATGGATTGAAGATTTATAGGGGCAATTGTTATGGGTAGATTTTTTAGCATATTATTTTCGTTATCCTGAACTTGTACTAACATCCTAGGCAACCCCAAGATCTTGGTTTTATACAATATCTTAGACTGCCTTCGTGTTTCTTGTAATATCTTGTGCATGAATTTAAAGCTTGACTAAAAAGGAATAGATCATCTCAAAACATACGTGGTCAATGCCTCATCGACGTTGACGACCCTCGAAAAATTCGAGTCAAGCAAGGATTAAGGAAGATCCCAAGAATGTCAAAGTTATAGTTATTATTGTTATGTATATAAAGCCTAACTTTACTTAAATGTACTATAAGTTCAAAGGAAGGTGATTTCATCACCTCCCGAGGTTTTTTTGTGGGAGATCCAAAAAGATTAAGGGTTTTCCTCGTAACTCGTTGTGTTCTTGCATTTTCTTTATTTACTAGTTCTTCAAATCGAAAAAAACATGCGTATTTATTTATTTGATTATTCATTCGTTTACATTGATAAAATTGCTAAGGTATCTTCTAATATATTAGTACATTTTCGATTATCTTAAACTTTATTAAACAAATTTAATTATTAATTCTCTTTAACACTATTTTGGTCCCATTATACACTTATTCATATTGCGAGATATTATACTTTAATGAAATAGTTTTCTGAACATATTAGTTTTTTACCCAGGATCTTGGGCACGACCAAGATCTTCGGACATTTCAAAAGCTTAAGCATTTTTCTTCTATTTACCTTATTTCAAACATCACACTTGTTAGGGGTCAAGATCCTTAACCCTATCTAGGATCTCGAATCTTAAAGGAATCTCAGGATCCTAAAGCATACACCAATATCCTGATCAATATCATTTTTTCCTAATAAGATTAACGACTATATTTTCTTGGTTTTCTTTATTTGTACAGAAATAGTCAACAAAAGACTCATCTATGCTGTAGAATCACTTCAAACGGAATTAAGACCCGGAGATAAAATCAAAGTAATCTTTCAAAATCAGAGTAATCTTTCAAAAAGTGTTGCGGAATTTGTCCCCAAAACAAAATGTGATAAATATTTATCAAAGCATTTATTAAAGAAATGTATTTTCATTTTCCTTACAAAACTCGGGATGTCCACATCGATACAGACCAAAAGCACAAACAACAGAATATAGGCTTTACAACAGTTATTCACATCTACTGGCCTATAATCCAAAATCTCTCGTCATCGTCCAACTATGCTTTTGTTCCTCTACCTGTAATATAGAAAACTGAGTGGGTCAGGCTTGGGAGCCTAGTGAGTATATAGGGTTTCCAACCCACAATAAATAAATTTATTAATTTTCATCAACCAAAAATAAATTTATTAATTTCGTCAACTAATAATAACTTTGATTACGCGTTCACGTTATCCTCAATTTACGTCCCTAAACACCTATACAATGGACCTAGCCTAAGGATTTTCATCGGGGTGACAACATTGCTTTTCCTCAACAATTTATGTCAAATAAGCCAACCATCGGGGTGACAACACTGCTTTTCCTCAACAATTTAAGTCAAATAAAAGAACCATCGGGGTGACAACACTGCTTTTCCTCAGCAATTTATGTCAAATAGGCACAAAGTACATCGTCGCCGGGGTTTATACAACAGGCACTAAATCCATAGCTGCCAGGATTTATACAACAGGCACTAAATCCATAGCTATCAGGGTTATACAACAGGCACTAAATCCATAGCTACCAGGGTTTATACAACATATGCTAAGTCCATAGCTTTCATTTATCGACAACATTATTCACGGGAATCCACCTGCAATGCATGTCAATGGGTTTTTAGAGTACATCTGATGTACATATAGTTCACAACACCTAGAGGTTGCGAGCCTGCTAGTGTTCCACAGACCGTCTAGAATAGTCCATGGTTGTCATCCATAGTCTGCTGAATGACGGGGGCCAACGTTTGGGTAAAGGCTTTTCTCACTTTTCACCTCTCACCCTGACCTCATGATCTGTATCACCTTTCTTTTCATCATCCAAATCAGTTTTCATCACACACCAGCTATTTCATCTACCCAGGTTTTACCCAACATATTTGTAGATATAAAATACATATACAGTTTAAAACTTGTACAAAACAATTATTCAACATCCATCTCAAATAAAAAACAGATATATACACATAGCACATATTTTATATAAAATACTTCATATCTATGTGTAAGATGAAAGTGACTGTACACTCACTTGATAAGACGGTGGTTGGACAACACTTCCTCCCTTAAAACTATCTTTTTCGATGAAACCGGGGTGTTTTCTCAAAAACCGGGCTCCACGCGGGCAGAGTTTCGACTCGACAAATTCTTTTTCTTGGAGACTTCGAGGCTCCGGGCTTGCTTCGGGTGCTAGGTGTGTTCCCGAGGCTTCGGGAGGTGTAGGATAGGCTAAAAGTGGTATAGAGAGTGAAAAAGAATAATATTTGTAAATAAAAATTTGGAGGTCTCGCTTGCTATTTATAGGAGGCTGATGTCTCGCATTATGTTGGGCGTAATATCCTGGTACGCGGGGCGTACTGCCTTGGGAGCCACTACGTTGGGCGTACTTCGTTCCGCTGGGCATACGAAGGGATCATCTCAGAAGCGTCAAGGCTACGAACACGTGTGCACCATGCAGACGAGTAGGCGACGTAGCTGACTCCGGATCAAATACGTGTGAAGTACGCTGGACATAATCTTTAAGTACGTTGGGCGTACTCCTTCGTACCAGCCTTGAAATTTATGCCCAAAACTTCAAAAATCCATATATTTTGCATACGAGCTCCGTTTTAGATGTTCTTTATATCCACACGTATGTGAGATTATGCTCTACAACTTTCGTTTAGACTCCGTCGGCTACTTTTGAGTTTATTTTTAAATTTATATTTTTAACAGGCCAGGACAGGAAAAATCTATTAAAAATTCATAACTTCTTCATCTGACGTTCGTTTTCGTCTGTCTTTTTACCGTTGAACTACTATCACCAAGATCTTCGATTCTCGTTAAGTTTGTGTCGGCTAAAATTCGTTCAATCTCATATTCGAACTTCGGGCTTCATACTGGTAAGCCGAAACTTACAAAAATAATAACTTCCTCATACGTAGTCGGATTTTGGCGTTCTTTTCATGCACACTCTCGGTTTTACGAACACTACGACTTTTGTTTAGATCGCTAAGGCTAAAAAGCACTTTAACATAAGTTCAATTTTTACGTCACATAGCGTCGTGCCGGTTCTGTCGCGAAACTTCGACATGTCATAACTTCTTCGTTATAACTCGGATTTCGGTATTCTTTATATCTCCGGAATCCTTGTTTTAACCACTACAACTTTCAACATAGATATTGGGTTCATCTAAAATTTATTTTCGATGCTTATTTTTATCCTTCACTTATTAAATTATAATAATTAAGTATAAAGCACATAAACTCACATAATTTATTCTTATTACTTCAAAACATGTTATAATAGTTGACCTAGACTATTACCTCGTCTTTAATGCTTAGCCCGAAAACACGGGCGTTAGAATTATCTCCCTGTGACAACCGTCAAAATTCGAGTCGGTTCTAGATTTGATCAAACTTAGTTGCACATATTCGCACGACACATACTGGACTTAGTGACTAGAAACTCAGTTATAACCTACTAGAAACTTGGAAGCAACTAGAAACAATGGATAATGTACTTAGATTTCACATTGATATGTGAATTCTACAACTACTTAACTGTAGAGGCTATCCATATTCGGGTCACTCTTTGACTCGAACACCTTTTCATGAATCATATACACACATCATGCACTTGACCTAGAAGTAGAAATTAGGTCAAAGTCTCATAGAAACTTAAGTCAAAGTTGAAGACTAGGACTAGTACACTTGATTCCTCAATTTCGCTTAAATCTCGGAATCACTACATAGAATGCCAATAAACCGATAAAAATAAATTACAAACATTATTTATAACTATAAAAGAGTTATAATACCATAAGATAATTTAAAGTCTCAAATATTCTATTTATTTTGATATCCAAATTTTTACAAACTCTCAAAAACCCTAAAAACCCTAAAACTTAAATTTTATAAAGTTTAACATCAAGAATTCTATAAAAATAGTTATGAAACTTATAATATTATCTTAAAACAATTAAATTCAGGGAAATATAATCAAGGAAAATAAAAATTTAAGTCATTAACATTCATCCTTAATTTATAAGTCAAAAATCAAGGTTTCATGAATAAAAACTTGATTTTAGTGCACATTTTATATAAAATTTAGATATTTTATAAAATAACTTAAATTTTATAAAACAAAATGAATGAGAAAGGGTTATTATACTCAAAATTTCGGACCCCTCTCTTCCCATATCTCTCTCTCACACTCTCATTCTCCAACACACACACATCTCTCTTCTTTCTCTCTCTAGAAAACTCTCTCTACCTTCTCTCTAATTTTTTTTCTCCAAACACCACAACCACAGCCTCTTAACCACGAAATTATGGAGATTCATAAGGGTTTTTCAAGCCACAAATAAATTTAAGGTAAAGAACATACATCTCTTGAAGATCCACAACAATGATTTAAGCTATGCATGTGCATTTTACTTCGAAAACCGACTTCTACTTCTTCATCTTCTTCAAACTTGTTTTCTTTTTGTTAAAATGGTTTTTAGAGCATCATGGATGTGTTTTAACACCATGCATGTATGATAAACAAGGTTGCATGTTCATGATCTTAGTGCAAAAATCGATTTTAACGATTAAAACATCAAACTCAAGTTAAGAGTTTTTGAGAAACAAAATTTTGTTCATAAATGAATGTATACATTTTGATAAGTTTTAATCTTTTGATCTCTGGAAACATGACTAGAATATAAGTTTATCATGATATCTTTTAAAATATTTCAAAAGATTTACTCAAAGAAATGATGAAAACTCATTTTTCTAACCAATCACCATGCATGCAATCTGCCAGATTTCTTTACCTGACTTTAAACTGTCATATCTCACTCATTTCTTAACCAAAATTCGGGATTCTTTTTCTGAAATATAATATTTTGAGTTAGCTTTCAAACCCATCTGACCTCACTGGAAAATTCAAATATTTCGATTTTTAGCAATTTATACAAAACTGTTGCTCAATCTGCACCTTTTTGTGAATACTAGTTTTGTATTGCATGTTCAAAGATCTTATTCATCACTAAAAATCAAAGAAAAATTAACTTGAGCACTTAATATCATGTATTAAGAGGTATAAAAATATCTTGATTCAAAAGCCTTTGGAACATGTTGCAAAAATTCTCAAAGTAACATCAATAATTTTTACCAAAATCACAAGAATCAAGTTTTCTCTATAATTGTTTGAGCCTTTAGGCATGTTTTTCTACATCAAAAATAAGAAAACAATTTTTCATTGTTATTAAATTGTTTGAAGTTGCATTCTGGAAATTTTCAGCTCAATATATATTTTCTTTATTTTTACATGAAAATAATAATAAAATAGAGTGTTAAAGCATATAAAATACTTAAACTTGTAAATAAATTCTGGAAATATTTGTGGACGACCCTTTAAGTTAATAAACATGTCTCATAAAGTTTCATCGATTTTTGTTACTGTTTAGTATGGTTTTTAATTTTCTTTTTATTTAGCTCTAATAAATCATAAAACCACTTTAGGGAATGTGACAATATTATTTCTTATTTTTCGCAGCTTGTACCTTATAATTAAGACTCCGAAAAATATTTTGGGAATTTTTGAAAATGTATATCTATTTTTCTTGAATTTTTGTGTTTATAATGGACTAAAAACAGAAAAAATAGTTTTACTCATCCAAAATTCATGAAAATTTACCAAAAACTCTTATAATAAGTTAGGATGATACATAAAAATTTTGATGATTTTTATCTTCTGTATGCTATTTTTCTTCTATTTTCCCAAGATTTAATACACTTAAATGTACAAAAATCAGAAAAATTGTGTTAAACTTTTTGAAAACACATATTAATATTTTTCCTAGATTATGTACACTTTAGAATAGTTACACAAAAATTACAAGAATTTTTCATGATAATTTACTATTTTTCCATGATTTTATGATTATTCATGGAATTAAATGGTGAAAAATAGTTTGACAAATCAAAAATTCAAGAAAATTTATCTTAAGGTGTTTGACTTCAATTAAAAATGAAATACAAAGTTTGGGAAAGTTTAGAACTAAATTGATTTCGTTTTGAATATTTAATCATTGGAACACCTCTAAAATGTTAAATATTAACATTTCAATAATGGAAATTTTCCACTTAAATTGTTATATAACAATTGATTCTTTGAAACTTAATTTCCACAGAAAAATATTTGTAACTTATCAATATTAAATTTTGACACATTATTGGCATAATTCTATTGTAGTAGTAAGTATACTAGTATTAGATTTCAATTAGAGACTCATTAGTGTGTAACATCGTTGTAGTAAAACGATAGTGGTACGAGTGGAGCGTAGATCAAGGCATCATTTGCATCATCTCAATGCATTGTGAGTAGTCACGCACTCCCCTATTTTCAGTTTTTATGTTTTGGGGTGGAAAAGCATGTCCCGAAAAACTATTATTTGAATGTTGTATTTAAATTGATTTGTATCAAACATGATTGCTATTTTATTGCTATGTCTCTTTATGTATGTCTATGCAACACGGAACATGAGAACTTATCGTACTAAGGCCCTTCCCTTATCTCTAACCATTAACTCTTTGAGCCAATGGTCATTATGGATAGCGCTATTAGGAATTGACAACTCCTCACTCGCCTGATTGCTGGAGTGCATGATACCATATTAATCTATGGAACGATAAGCATAGATCTTGATAGGGCTTCAGTCATAGGTTTGGTTGAGAACTCATTGTTTGCTCATACACATACAAACTTGTTATTTATTATGGCAATAAACTCGTTTATCAATTATAGCAATCAACTTTGTTTCTTATTATAGCAATAAACTTTGTATCTCATTATAACAACGAACTTTTGTTACTAAATACTTATTTACTTGTTTTAGCAACAAAATTGGTTGCTTCTTATAGTAACAAACTTGTTTTCTCCTTGTAGCAATGAAACTTGATTACTCATTTTAGTAACAAACTTTATTTCCCATGAGGATATGAACGTTGCATCTCTTTTGGGCAACATACTTTATTTCTCATGATGACAACGAACTTTGTTTACACAAACTTATTTACTCATTTTAGCAATATATTTTTATCTATGGAAACTTATATCAAAATTTGATTTCGATTCATGAAACTAATATTATTTTTAAACTTGTGAGTACTCACCAACTATTTTTATAGTTGACGCTCGTTTTACATGCTTTTTCAGGAATCATCGAGTAAGTGGCACTTAGGGACACTTCAGTTTTAGGAGCATTCGCATGTGTTGTGTTTCAATTTACATTGTAATTTCTTTTAAAAGTTGTTCAAACCCATTGTAAAATTGTAATGATTTTTAATACTATGGTTGGTGTTGTCTTTTAACTTTTGCTATGAAACCCTTTATACTGCCACGCCTCGTGTTTCCGCTATAGCGGGGTGTGACAGGAAATGGTATCAGAGCCGAAGGTTATAGAGAATACCGGTTTTCCTTTGGAGAACCACAACTATAGCCAAAAAATTTCAAAATGTTTTTAAAATACCGAACATACTACTAGTATAACTAATTCGAGTATGCATTATTGGACTTTAACTAAGTATAGCCTGGCCAACTATGCTTAATTAAGGAAACTTAATGTGAGGCTTGAAACGGTTATAGTAGAATTATGTTCAAAACAATTTTCAACTTAAACTTTTGAAAAACAAAATTTTTGGTGTGCGTACGGGCATTGCATATTATAGGCATTCATCTAGATACACTTAGAAACTAAGTTCACTGTTATATCAATGCCCTTTTCTAGAAATATTCTTATCCCTTATCAAGTGCTAGGTTAACCACTTAGGTTATATCACTAGCCACTCTAAGAGCAATGCACAAAGTACTGATAATGGGTATTCCTCGGTAGCTATTGACTTTAGATATAAGGTTAGTAGTTAGATATACACTAGTAATAATCTTAAGTCGAAACCAATACCAATTATCCCTCAATACCTCTTCATCGTCTTCGTACTAGAGTTACAACTAGGAAAAAGCGTTTCGATACCGACACGAATGATAATTGGAGCATCGCGTAAGGATGTAGATGAGTCACCACTAAGTAATCACTTGGATACCATTGGCGGGCATTCCGGATTCGACTCACAAGGAGACACAAAGGTTTAACCTATTGCTACTAATACGTGAGACCTTATTACTACGCTACGATTTAGCTTTAGGTTGTTTCCACCTTCAGGTTAAAACTTAACATAGGATATCCCTTTGACCTCTATAAAAGGCCACGAAACTGCATTGACACCATAAAATGTTTTTCAAACAATTTTTCTTGCCCTTTATCTTAGGGAAAAAGACATCGGTACTCGTCTTATACTCGCCTTGTACTCGCCTTAGTATTTAGGTACGATCAGCTACACTAATATACTTATTCCTTACTTCTTAATCTTCCATCGAAAAATTATTTCGTTTCATCGGTTTTATTTATCATCGATAAAATACTTTATAACCACTTCATACAACTTACTAGACATTTCCTAACAATGTAAGCCATATTCTCGCTAAAAATCTTTTGACAACTTGCTTTAACTTAACACTTTTCTTCAAAACTCAATTTAACCAATATTGGTTTTAACCTTGCTATTTCAATTTCATTTCAAATTCATTTCAATGGATTGATGTGCTTTTAAGGGCATATAAACCATTTTAAACATTGCTTACCATTTTGACACGTCTTCGAAAAACTAGAAATATTTTCTTTTATAATCGTGTTTAAACTCTTTACTATAAAACTTAAACATATGACGTTAAAGTTCATATTATGTGTAAAAGCTTCATCGGATCTTCAAACCACTTTTGTTTTAAGACTTTTGACTACTTCCCCATTTAGGCATCGTACTTTACTTAAATGTGTTTTCTTGAAACCCAACATGGTATTTTTACAACTTTCTAATCCAAATGTGTTTACAAGACATCACTGATGCCTACATTTCAAAACACACCTTATTTGTTTATTTTATTTCAAATTAGTTTTATAATCTATGTTTATAAAACTTACAACATTGCAAAACTTAGTGTTCACTTTTAAAGTTCCAGTGACACCTTCAACAATGTATAATTACTCTTCTAAATCTATTGAGTCTTTACCTCATATGTTTTAACTATTATTGAACTCCATTCTAAAAAGTCAAATTGTCAGATTTTCAACTACCGTTTGTAATGCTTCTTCTTTTTCACAAATGGAGTTTAACTTAATAAGGTAACTCGTGATTATTAGCAAACATTCTAAGACTCTCACATGTCTATTTAATCATCAATATACATCAAATATTAAAGTTTGAAATATATCTCAACCTAGTTTTAATCTACCTATAGGTATTGTTCTTATAATTTTAACAATAACAATCATTGCCGCCGCTACCTTCCTTTTTCTTTCCCCCGCACTTGATTTCTTGATCTCCTTATGAATTTAGATCTCGCACACCCATAATAGTAACATAATACATTGTCTAACTTTGTTTCTGTCTATTTTGCTTCTCCTAGTATCATGTTTGTACACATACATACTAGAAGTCTATCCTTTCGTTTTGAGCGATTAATACATGTAGAGCCGTGAGGAATAATTTTTATTTAGTCAAATTTGATATATTCAATTACGCCTTTTTATCATATACATCTTGTTTTTATTTTGAAATCTCTATAAACAAGTGATCCTTATTTACATTTGCTCTTTCGTTCTAAATTCAGAAACTTGATATAAAATGCAATTTTCATTGTATTTTTCCTTATAATTAATACACAAGATGAATACTCTTATGCTTATAATTTTTCTATATCCGGAAAATATATGTGAAGGATATGTATCCTTATGTTTCTTCTTTTCTTTAAATACATCAAGAATTTTGAATTTTACGATTATCTATTCTCTAAATGATTGTTTTTGTAGAAACACTAAACTATGAATGCCCTATTTTGAAGATTGACATTTTTACACCTTTCTTAAAATAGTAATTTACTTTGCAATTTTCAGTGAGTTCCTAAACTCTCAAGCTTGTTTTCATAAGTATTTTGACTCCTCGTAAACTTAGATTTGTCCTGACTTAGACAATTAGTCAATTTTTCAAATAGCGTAATATCAATAATTTCAATAAAATTTTTTTTTCCCTTAATGACGACTTAAACCTTTAACTTTAATTAATCTTTATATTATTTTACTACTTTGTTGGATCGCCACACATGTATCTTCTTTATCTTGGAATTATTACACATTTTGATAATACTGAGATTAATTATCATTTCTAAACAGACATTTTGATAACCATGAGATTTTTAATCACTTCTAAACACTTAAAATGCTATATACACAATGTGATTTAATTTATCATAAATTTTCATCGCCTCCATTTGCACCAATGACTCTCTAAATATATTTATTCTTCGAATAAGGTTTTATTATTGTAAGAGTAACCGTAGTAGTAATTATAGCCTCGGAGATGCTCAATCATTCGTAATTTATTTTGTCGACGACACTTAATTAGCCTTTACATTTGAGATGTACCAAAACTTCGTTGCCTACCCTTAGTACGTATTTTTAGGAACTTACCCTCAATCGCTTCTCTTTCATTCGTGCTACCCCTTCTTATTTCAAAATATATCCTTTCCAGATGTAGTAGCCAACCCGGAAGTGAACAAATTGTTCCTAATCTCTTCTTTATTAGGCGGCGAATTTACACTTAGTGCTAATTTAGAACGCGACTTAAGGATCAATGTGGATTTAACGCTCAGTGCAGTTAGTGCTTCAGCAAAACTTATAGCTCTCTTAATTCAGATAATATCTAACTAGATGATCTTTTTCGACTAGGTCGCCATGTTTGGATCATGATTTCCATGATCCTAATTTCTCGCAATCTAAGTTGTAGAACTCGAATTAAGGAAACATTAATTTGACTATAGCTAAAGAATTGAGCTTTTCCCTTGAGGAAATAAACCCGAAATAATCAAAGAACATTGCAAGTCACCACCTCTCCAACTATATAATTGTATTCGACTGAGTTCTAATAGAATACGTCACGAATTGAATTTCGGGGCGAAATTCTTTCAACCGGGGGAGAATGTGACAACCGTCAAAATTCGAGTCGGTTCTAGATTTGAATAAACTTAGTTGCACATATACGCACGACACATACTGGACTTAGTGACTAGAAACTCAGATATAACCTACTAGAAACTTGGAAGCAACTAGAAACAATGGATAATGTACTTAGATTTCACATTGATATGTGAATTCTACAACTACTTAACTGTAGAGGCTATCCATATTCGGGTCACTCTTTGACTCGAACACCTTTTCATGAATCATATACACACATCATGCACTTGACCTAGAAGTAGAAATTAGGTCAAAGTCTCATAGAAACTTAAGTCAAAGTTGAAGACTAGGACTAGTATACTTGATTCCTCAATTTCGCTTAAATCTCGGAATCACTACATAGAATGCCAATAAACCCATAAAAATAAATTACAAACATTATTTATAACTATAAAAGAGTTATAATACCATAAGATAATTTAAAGTCTCAAATATTCTATTTATTTTGATATCCAAATTTTTACAAACTCTCAAAAACCCTAAAAACCCTAAAACTTAAATTTTATAAAGTTTAACATCAAGAATTCTATAAAAATAGTTATGAAACTTATAATATTATCTTAAAACAATTAAATTCAGGGAAATATAATCAAGGAAAATAAAAAGTTAAGTCATTAACATTCATCCTTAATTTATAAGTCAAAAATCAAGGTTTCATGAATAAAAACTTGATTTTAGTGCACATTTTATATAAAATTTAGATATTTTATAAAATAACTTAAATTTTATAAAACAAAATGAATGAGAAAGGGTTATTATACTCAAAATTTCGGACCCCTCTCTTCCCATATCTCTCTCTCTCACACTCTCATTCTCCAACACACACACATCTCTCTTCTTTCTCTCTCTAGAAAACTCTCTCTACCTTCTCTCTAATTTTTTTTTCTCCAAACACCACAACCACAGCCTCTTAACCACGAAATTATGGAGATTCATAAGGGTTTTTCAAGGCACAAATAAATATAAGGTAAAGAACATACATCTCTTGAAGATCCACAACAATGATTTAAGCCATGCATGTGCATTTTACTTCGAAAACCGACTTCTACTTCTTCATCTTCTTCAAACTTGTTTTCTTTTTGTTAAAATGGTTTTTAGAACATCATGGATGTGTTTTAACACCATGCATGTATGATAAACAAGGTTGCATGTTCATGATCTTAGTGCAAAAATCGATTTTAACGATTAAAACATCAAACTCAAGTTAAGAGTTTTTGAGAAACAAAATTTTGTTCATAAATGAATGTATACATTTTGATAAGTTTTAATCTTTTGATCTCTGGAAACATGACTAGAATATAAGTTTATCATGATATATTTTAAAATATTTCAAAAGATTTACTCAAAGAAATGATGAAAACTCATTTTTCTAACCAATCACCATGCATGCAATCTGCCAGATTTCTTTACCTGACTTTTAACTGTCATATCTCACTCATTTCTTAACCAAAATTCGGGATTCTTTTTCTGAAATATAATATTTTGAGTTAGCTTTCAAACCCATCTGACCTCACTGGAAAATTCAAATATTTAGATTTTTAGCAATTTTTACAAAACTGTTGCTCAATCTGCACCTTTTTGTGAATACTAGTTTTGTATTGCATGTTCAAAGATCTTATTCATCACTAAAAATCAAGGAAAAATTAACTTGAGCACTTAATATCATGTATTAAGAGGTATAAAAATATCTTGATTCAAAAGCCTTTGGAACATGTTGCAAAAATTCTCAAAGTAACATCAATAATTTTTACCTAAATCACAAGAATCAAGTTTTCTCTATAATTGTTTGAGCCTTTAGGCATGTTTTTCGACATCAAAAATAAGAAAACAATTTTTCATTGTTATTAAATTGTTTGAAGTTGCATTCTGGAAATTTTCAGCTAAATATATATTTTCTTTATTTTTATATGAAAATAATAATAAAATAGAGTGTTAAGGCATATAAAATACTTAAACTTGTAAATAAATTCTGGAAATATTTGTGGATGACCCTTTAAGTTAATAAATATCTCTCATAAAGCTTCATCGATTTTTGTTACTGTTTAGTATGGTTTTTAATTTTCTTTTTATTTAGCTCTAATAAATCATAAAACCACTTTAGGGAATGTGACAATATTATTTCTTATTTTTCGCAGCTTGTACCTTATAATTAAGACTCCGAAAAATATTTTCGGAATTTTTGAAAATGTATATCTATTTTTGTTGAATTTTTGTGTTTATAATGGACTAAAAACAGGAAAAATAGTTTTACTCATCCAAAATTCATGAAAATTTACCAGAAACTCTTATAATATGTTAGGATGATACATCAAATTTTTGATGATTTTTATCTTCTGTATGCTATTTTCTTCTATTTTCCCAAGATTTAATACACTTAAATGTACAAAAATCAGAAAAATTGGGTTAAACTTTTTGAAAACACATATTAATATTTTTCCTAGATTATGTACACTGTAGAATAGTTACACAAAAATTACAAGAAGTTTTCATGATAATTTACTATTTTTCCATGATTTTATGATTATTCATGGAATTAAATTGTGAAAAATAGTTTGACAAATCAAAAATTCAAGAAAATTTATCTTAAGGTGTTTGACTTCAATTAAAAATGAAATACAAAGTTTGGGAAAGTTTAGAACTAAATTGATTTCGTTTTGAATATTTAATCATTGGAACACCTCTAAAATGTTAAATATTAACATTTCAATAATGGAAATTTTCCACTTAAATTGTTATATAACAATTGATTCTTTGAAACTTAATTTCCACAGAAAAATGTTTGTAACTTATCAATATTAAATTTTGACACATTATTGGCATAATTCTATTGTAGTAGTAAGTATACTAGTATTAGATTTCAATTAGAGACTCATTAGTGTGTAACATCGTTGTAGGAAAACGATAATGATACGAGTGGAGCGTAGATCAAGGCATCATTTGCATCATCTCAATGCATTGTGAGTATTCACGCACTCCCCTATTTTCAGTTTTTATGTTTTGGGGTGGAAAAGCATGTCCCGAAAAACTATTATTTGAATGTTGTATTTAAATTGATTTGTATCAAAAATGATTGCTATTTTATTGCTATGTCTCTCTATGTATGTCTATGCAACACGGAACATGAGAACTTATCGTACTAAGGCCCTTCCCTTATCTCTAACCATTAACTCTTTGAGCCAATGGTCATTATGGATAGCGCTATTAGGAATTGACAACTCCTCACTCGCCCGATTGCTGGAGTGCATGATACCATATTAATCTATGGAACGATAAGCATAGATCTTGATAGGGCTTCGGTCATAGGTTTGGTTGAGAACTCATTGTTTGCTCATACACATACAAACTTGTTATTTATTATGGCAATAAACTCGTTTATCAATTATAGCAATCAACTTTGTTTCTTATTATAGCAATAAACTTTGTATCTCATTATAACAACGAACTTTTGTTACTAAATACTTATTTACTTGTTTTAGCGACAAAATTGGTTGCTTCTTATAGTAACGAACTTGTTTGCTCCTTGTAGCAATGAAACTTGAGTACTCATTTTAGTAACAAACTTTATTTCCCATGAGGATATGAACGTTGCATCTCTTTTGGGCAACATATTTTATTTCTCATGATGACAACGAACTTTGTTTACACAAACTTATTTACTCATTTTAGCAATATATTTTTATCTATGGAAACTTATATCAAAATTTGATTTCGATTCATGAAACCAATATTATTTTTAAACTTGTGAGTACTCACCAACTATTTTTATAGTTGACGCTCGTTTTACATGCTTTTTTAGGAATCATCGAGTAAGTGGCACTTAGGGACACTTCAGTTTTAGGAGCATTCGCATGTGTTGTATTTCAATTTACATTGTAATTTCTTTTAAAAGTTGTTCAAACCCATTGTAAAATTGTAATGATTTTTAATACTATGGTTGGTGTTGTCTTTTATACTGCCACGCCTCGTGTTTCCGCTATAGCGGGGTGTGACACTCCCCCTTACAATGATTCCGTCCCCAGAATCAGATATCAACAAACAAATGCAAATAGCGACTCATCATGTTATTCTCCGTTTCCCATGTGAGATTTGGCCCATTCTTATGTTTCCATCGCACAAGCACTAAATTGACCATCTTGCGTCGCAACTTTTTAGTCTTACGGTCAACAATTGTCTCCGGTTCTCCAATTAACCTCTTCCTTTCATCCATCCTTAACTCAGAAATTGGAATTATGTTGGGAACTTCTCCCGTGAACTTTCTCAAATAACACACGCAGAAAGTTTTATGAATACCATTTAGTTCTTCTGGTAGTTCTAGCTTGTAAGCTTGGTTCCCAATCTTCTAGAGAACTTTAAACGGTCCAATAAACCTTGGACTCAACTTTCCCATTTTACCAAATCTTATAAATCTCTTCCATGGCGAGACTTTAAGTAAAATCGAATCTCCAACTTCAAATGTTATCGGTTGTCTTTTCTTGTTAGCATAGCTCTATTGACGATCCTAAGCTGCTAACATCCTTTCCCTAATCACTTTCAGCTTTTCAGCAGTCCGACGAACTATCTCGGGTCCCATAAACTGCTTTTCTCCAGCTTCAAGCCAACATGACGACGTTGACACTTTTGTCCATACAAAGCTTGATAAGGTGTCATCTTCATGTTCGAGTGAAAACTATTATTGTAGGAAAACTCTACTATAGTAGGCTGATGGGTCATGTTCTAATGACCTCCCATTGTATTATGTACTGCTTAGACTCAAGTCTTTTAGAGTCGAGTTTTTAAACATAATATACCTTCCTTCGTGTTCCAATGTGATCACATTCTAACTTGTAGTACTTCTAGCTACAAGCCTCTTACTTTAATAATGATTGGGATACTTCAATCTTCCAGTTTGAGTTAGATACTACATCGGACTTGGTTCCCTGAACCACATGACTAACTTATCTTGGTCGGACTCGATTCGATATAATATCTTGGGTCGGAATAACAATCATCTTTCTTAGTCATTACCGAAACGATGGTAACGACAAACTAGAACAAAATGGAATCAATTACTAGCTCCTTGGTAACCTCGTGACTTTCTGTGATCCAAGTGCGAGTCCTATGCTTCCGGTAGTATAGGCCTCTACTACCATTCACACCTACTCATACTCGTCCCAAGTATTGTCTCGCAGTTCTCCAAGTCACCATACAAGAACTTCACATAGTCATTCAATACATCAGATAACAAAACCAGGTTTTATATTATTTCTTGAAACGATTACACAGAGGTTCAAGTTTACTCGATACTATGCCTCTAATAGGCAACACCACTTGTTACTATTCACATTACTACTTCATAACTTGATCTTCGAGTATCAAGTCTTTACTTCTAATTCCTAGCGTTATTATTTGCTTCGTTGAGGATCATGTGGATTGCCCTTGGCCTTGGTGGTGAATCTGGCCTTGCTGTCTCGTTTTTCTTTGTGCTGTCTTTAGGAATATGTCCTTCTTCCCTACATCCATAACACACCCTCTTGGGAAACGTACACTCATCGGTGTAATGCCCGATCTTTCCACACTTGAAACAAGTCACCTCCCTTCTAGAGTGTTTATTTTTGCACTTCCCGCACCATTTTTCTTTACCTCTTCGTTTGCCAGACTTTGAGAACATGTTGCTCTTGTTGGACCTTGAAGACCCCTGAAATTTCCTCTTCTTTCCAACTTCAACCTTGTTGGTGGTACTGTCGTTGATCATTTCTTCAATAGAGTTAGCAACTCGGATAGTTGCCTCAAGAGCAGATGCCTGACGTACTGGCACAGTAAGTTCGTCCTTACTTTGTTGAAGTAAATGTTTTGTCTCTTCCATCTGTTGATCCAACATCGTCCGCACCATTAACAGTACCCCTGCCATTGAAATTGGCTCAGGCTACGGGTTATCGATTCCCAATCCACTTTGAGTGCTTTCCATTTCGATCTATACACCAAAGTAGATGAATTTAGATCTTTATATTTGATATATGTTTAAATCTTCGTTATCACTCTGAAACGTTTAAATGCTAGTTCTAATATCATAGTCATACGTTTAGAATCCTGAACACATAAGGTTTCCAGATCTGATCGGCAACAGACCATAAATCCGAAAAAATAATATCATATGTGGCAAACATATAGCATTTAACACATAAAAGCGTTTTAAGCATCTTTCCTAAAATATACTAGTGCTTGTGTCTAAGTTTAAGTCTACAAATCCTACAAAATTCCTAGTTCGCTTAAACTAATGCTCTGATACCAACTGTGACATTCCCATTTTTACGGCCAGAAAAAGACCGGTTTCGTTTATGCCTCTAAAATAAAATCAGAGTAATCTTTCAAATAGTGTTGCGGAATTTGTCCCCAAAACCAAATGTGATAAACACTTATCAAAGCATTTCTTAAAGAAATGTATTTTCATTTTCCTAACAAAACTCGGGATGTCCACATCGATACAGACTAAAAGCATAAACAGTACAATATAGGCCTTACAACAATTATTTACATCTACTGGCCTATAATCCAAAATCTCTCGTCATCGTCCAACTATGCTCTTGTTCCTCTACCTGTGATATAGAAAACTGAGTGGGTCCGGCTTGGAAGCCTGGTGACTATATAAGGTTTTCAACCAACAATAAATAAATTTATTAATTTTCATGAACCAACAATAAATTTATTAATTTCATCAAATAACAATAACTCTGATTACCCGTTCTGTATCCTCACTTTACATCCCTAAACACCTATACAATGGACCTAGCCTAAGGATTTTCATCGGGGTCACAACACTGCTTTTCCTCAGCAATTTATGTCAAATAAGGCAACCATCGGGGTGACAACACTGCTTTTCCTCAGCAATTTATGTCAAATAAGACAACCATCGGGGTGACAACACTGCTTTTCCTCAGCAATTTATATCAAATAGGCACGAAGTACATCGTCGCCAGGGTTTATACAAGAGGAACTAAATCCATAGCTGCCAGGGTTTATACAATAGGCACTAAATCCATAGCTGCCAAGGTTTATACAACACGCACTAAATCCATAGCTACCACGGTTTATACAACATATGCTACGTCCATAGCTCTCATTTATCGACAACATTATTCATGGGACTCCACCTTCATTGCATGTCATTGGGTTTTTAGAGTACATCTGATGCACATATAGTTCACAACACCTACAGGTTGCGAGCCTGCTAGTATTCCACATGCCGTCTAGAATAGTCCATCGTTGTCATCCATACTCTGCTGAATGACAGGGTCCAACGTTTGGGTAAAGGCTTTTCTCACTTTTCACCTCTCACCCTCATCTCATGATCTATATCAACTATCTTTTCATCATTCAACTCATTTGTCACACCCCCAAACCAGAACGGCAGGAACGTTCGGGGGCGGAGGACGTCATGTTCAGTATCATAACAATTGAATAGTAAAGAAAGCACACACCACCATAACATATATTTGAAAAGTTTACATGATTTTTGTATTACATGTTTCAAAAGTCAAATACAATATGATGTTACAAAAGATATTACTAACGCTAGAGCATTAGTCCCCAAAAGCAGTTGCTAACCTGGTTTAACGATTTCCTGAGAATACAAGTTATTTCAAAGAAAAAGTGTCAACAATTAAGTTGGTGAGTTCATAAGTATATATTTGTATGCCATTTGAAAGTTTCGTGTTTGTTTTCCAGAAAATCCGATATTTTCTCATAAATGGAGTTATGAATCTTTGTTTGTATAATATGGATGTATTGAACCAGGAAAAACCTATATTTTCCTAACAGTGGAGAGTAGTCTCAAATGTCCAAGACTATGATTTTGTAAGTAAATATGTCATACTTAAAATAATGATGCATAGTTTTATTAGTAAACAAAACTATAAGAAGTTTGTAATTTGGCGTAAAAGTAATTGTAATATTACTTTTCCCGCAAAAACATAAATACCATAATAATTGTCTATCCTGTGAGTTTTCATAACCGTACTATGATGGGTTTGCCTGCGGCGACGTTCTTCAGGCGTCGAAGCGATATGATATTTGTCACCTCGCGGACTGTAGCTAACAGTCAGGGCGCGGGATCATCAGTCCCGTATAAATCTATACACACGTATCACGTTCTCACAACAGAGACTCTGGTTATAGAACAGGGCTTTCTAGTGGTACCTTGATAGGTATGGTGAAGACGATTGACTCACATATTCTCAATTAAGTCACGTATTTGGAAAGATATATGAATGATTTCTGAGATGATTACCCTTTCTATAGTGTTAACAAAGGCATAGTAATGAGTTGCATTTTCTTATATAAACATGATGTTATAGTTGAAATGGTTACTCTTGGTATGATGTAGTATGCAGATATATAAATAAAACATATTTTTATTTATAAAACATATTGTACCCCATGAGGGTAAAGTTGCAATGAATGATGTTTTCCATGATAATAATTTCATAAGATAGTTAAAACAACAGTATGAAAAGTATAGCAAAAGATTTGTGTTTCACACGAGTTTAACCGTGTGTTTACTTGTATTCCCCCCCCCCCCCCTTTAAAAGCGTTTAAAAGCATTTAAAAAGCATTTGAAAACTTAGTGATAGGGGTATGAACTCACTTGGTTGAAGTGGTAGCTTGAAGAAGGTGAGACAAAGATCGAGCAGAACTTCGACTGGAGAAAGCTGATTTCTCGGGATTCTCGGGAATCTCGGGAATCTCGGGAGCGTAACACTTACTTCGAGACTTGGATGTGCAAACTGGGATGGCTTCGAGGGGTGAAATGCAGAGCATAAGCACGAGGAAGAGAGGAATTGAGCATTAAACCCGGAACCCCTTGGGTTCTATTTATAGGCTGACTTTGGGGTCTCACGTCGTGAGTTTTGCCAATTCACGTCATGAGTTTGTCCCGATTCGCTCATAGCATGCGTCATCGTCAAGTGGCTCTGAAATCGTCAGTCAGACTGTTCACGTCGTGAACTTTAGTGTTCACGTCGTGAACTCTGAAAATTCTGACACAGCGTCGAAACTCGTGCCTCGAACTTCAGAAATTCATATCTTTCGCATACGAGCTCCGTTTTCGACGTTCTTTATATCCACGCATAGGTGAGATTATGCTCTACAACTCTCGTTTAGACTTCGTCGGCTAATTTTCAATTTATTTTTAATATTGTATTTTTAACAGGCCGGGACAGGAAAAGTCCGTTAAAAATCCATAACTTCTTCATCCGATGTCCGTTTTCGTCAGACTTTTTACCGTTGTAATACCATTGATGAGATCTTCGATTCTCGTTTAGGTCATGTTGGCAAAAAGTCGCTCGATCTCTATTTCGAGTTTTTAGCTGTCTACTGCTATGTCCGAAACTTCGAAAAATCATAACTTCCTCATATGAAGTCAGATTTGGGCGTTCTTTTTATGTATGTTTACGGTTTTGGGATATCTACAACTTTCATGTAGATACCTAAGGTTGAAAAGTATTTTATTGAAATTTCGTATTTTACCCTTAACAGTATTTTACCGGTTTTGTTGCGGATCTTCGATTGGTAATAACTTCTTTGTTATAACTCGGATTTCAGTGTTCTTTATATTTTTGGAAACCTTGTTACGATATCTACCACTTAGTATACTCAAACTGAGCTTTTCGAACATTTCATTTTTGACGTTATTCCAATTATATTAAGCTAGGTTACCAAACTCGACTTTGGATCGATACATCGATTCGAAATATCGGGTTGTTACATCATCCCCCCGTTAGAGGGAATTTCGTCCCGAAATTATTTACAAGGTAAGTGTCTATGGACTAGGGAAGAGATGCGGGTACTTTGTTGCATCTGATCTTCTCGCTCCCAAGTCAATTCAGGTCCCCGCTTAGCATTCCAGTGAACCTTCACTATTGGTATGCGACTTTGCTTTGTTCGCTTGATTTCCCTATCCATGATTTCCACAGGTTCTTCCACAATGTTAAGATTTTCGTTCAACTCGATTTCCTCGAGCGGAATTACAAGGGTTTCATCAGATAGACACTTCTTTAGATTAGACACGTGAAACACAGGATATACGTTGTTTAAGTTCGAGTGGTAGTTGGAGTCTATAAGCTACTGGACCAATCCTCGTAGTAAGTTCGAAGGGTCCAATGTAACTTGGGTTTAGTTTTTCATGCTTCCCAAAGCGTATCATGCCCTTCCAGCGTGAGACCTTCAGTAAGGCGCGGTCACCAACCTGAAATTCCAAGTTGTTCACGGATTTGGACAATCTTTTTAGTTGTCTCCCTAATGATTTCTGAGCCAGTTTGAGTGTTATCAGGGACTAGGCCTCTCGCCAACTGCGTGTCACCCACTTCCGCCCAACACAGAGGTGATCTGCACTTGCGGCCATAGAGGGCTTCAAAAAGGAGCAGTCTTGATGCTACTGTGATAACTGTTGTTATACGGGAATTTCAACTAACGGTAAGTGGATGTCCCATGCTTTAACGAAGTCTATTACACAAGCTCGTAACATGTCTTCTTGGGTTTGGATAGTTCTCTCAGTCTGTCTGTCAGTTTGTGGGTGATAGGCTGTACTCATATCTAGCTTAGTTCCCAAGGCTTTTTGCAGTGATTGCCAGAATCGTGATGTGAATCGGCTATCTCCGTCCGAGATAATAGATATCGGCACTCCGTGAAGTCGCACGATTTCCTGGATGTAAGTCCTTGTCAGTCTTTCCATCCCATCCGTCTCCTTGATTGGTAAGAAGTGGGTAGACTTGGTTAACCTGTCGACGGTTAATGCAAAGGGTCTTTCCGTAGCGCATGGAGTTGGTATAGTGAGGACCAAGCCAATCCATTTCTAATAGCTACTTGAGAACTTCTTATCGTAATGTGCGTTACATCGATTGTTTAGAGTGATGGCATCTTCTATGTATGTGTCTTTAGCGCCTTCTGTTTTATTCTTGTTATTACTGTTGCAAATATTTATACCACCTTTATAGTTGGTATAGGTAGTAGGACTACTTTGGTAATTACTGGTGGAATATCGCAATACGATCCCTACAAAGTCCCTCTACCCTCGTTTAGTGTAAACAAATCGTATATAGTTAGGATTGAGACGATAGTTGACTGAGCAGCTCTGCTCTAAGTCCAAAATCAACCAATAAACAGGAAGTAAAGTGGAATTACTTACTCTAAGTCTGCAAAATCTTAACAATGTATGACCCTAATGTTATACTAAGCCATCCTAGCTCACCCGTATGGATCCTAAGTTTGTATACGACTGTTGTGTTAATTTATGATTTTGATTTAATTGACTAAAACTTTTATGAAAATTTGATGCTTAATTATTGTTATTTTGGAAAACGTACCAAAATTCAAGTAGATTCCCTATTGTTTCCTTATGACTCGTCGTTAAACTCCTCTCGTTCCTCCATCATTCCTCTCTGTCGGGCAATCTCTGTTAAAGTGCCCCTTTTCACTGCATAAATAGCATACTGGATCTACTCCAACATTGGGGATCGGAGTCCTACAGTGATCGTTGGTGTGCCCTTTCTTCTCGCACCTATCACAATAGATCTCTCGACAGGCTCCGTAATGATGGTAGTTGCACCTTTTGCATTGTGGGAGGTTTCCTAAATATGGTGTTGTTGTTGTTGAGGGAGTAGGGCCAGTGGGGTAGGGATTGCTACCTCTTGTTGCCTTTTGATAGGCCCTTGAGTCGAACTGCTCCCCTTTTCGTTCCAGAACTTTCGTTTCATGTTTTTAGGTTTGTAGGTTGGAGTATTCTTGTACGTAGAAACTCGTTGGTTTCCTTGGTTGTTACTAAGATTTGAATTGTCAACACCATTTCCATGTTTACTAGGGTTACTTGCATTCCGATGTGCCATGATGACTGTCACGGCGGCTGTGACCGCAGCTTGAAAAGTAGCTGAGTCTATATGCAGGAGTGGTGTTTCGTTGGTTGGTTGGTTGTTTCAATGTGAAGACATGATTCTGTTACATGATGTGAAACGAGTTGGTTAGATAACTATGATCGTTGTTAGCTGGATTCTATATGTATAATTTCCCCATCCTCTTATTCGGTTTCTAATGTTTCGACTTACATCCCTATGATGTATTTATGAATGAGGGTTGAAATAGGTATCGTATTTACGTTAAGTTTTAGCAAATTAGGGTATAGATGTTGAAATCTTAGGTCGATCTAGTTTCATGGGTTTTGGAAGAGGGTATCCCTCTTACTATTTTTGGTTATGAAGAAGGATGTCATATACCTATCTCATAGCGCGAGTAATATAATTACCACTCACTAGGTAATATTAATTTTCAATTATTCGTTTGACGCATTAGGTCCTCTACCACTTCGCATGCTTCACGAGTGGTTCCCTCTGTTCTCTGTTCTATTTTTGGTGGAAATGATTTGTTATCTCCTAGTATCTCTATAGGGTGTCCTTCTCAGGTGTGTTGAATCTTTGTCATTGTTTTGATTGCCCTAGTTGAAGTTGTAGAGATTTGATATCCTATGGTAACTGTCTCTTTCTCTAAAGGGTGTAGGTGATTTGAAAATTGGGCTTATCGAAGGATTTGGTTTGTTTGGTTAGCGAGACGGCATTTTCCCGCTATAGGGTTAAAGATGAAATGGTGGCAAGACTTCAACAAAGTTTCCAAGTTCAATTCCATTGAACTTCCATAGATTAGGTCAACAACGATAGTGTAGTGAGTTGCTAAAACAGTTTATGGCATGAATTGTTTACATAGCCAAAGCATGGATTGATGGTGATGATCTTTAAAGGGAACAAGAAGTCCGTCATAATAGTTGGTGTAGAAGTTACATAGAGTTCGGAAAACTTGACCTTGGAGTAGGTCTATAATACATCACACAGGGAAAACTTGATAGCATAGAGATCTAGTAAAACCGTACTAGCTAGACCGGAAAGTTTACATGAAAAGAGTACTAATCGGAGTACATACGAAGGTTATCCGATAACCCAAAAGAAAGAGTGAGTAGAGTGCCCTCTACTCGTGATGGGAACTACTTGGATGAGCCTTTGGTTCTGCTAACTGACGCTCCATCTTGCACATACGACTTTCATACATTGCCTGGTGTGCTCGAAGTTTTCTGACTGCAGTTTGAGTTGTAGTTAGTTCCCTCTGTAGAGCTTCGTTTTGATTTACGATTCTTCCATGGGATAATCCTAACTGTCGGATGTGAACTGCATTGACTCCAGTGTTCGAATCATTCTCCTCAGTTCGATGGATGGTTGTCCTTCCTTGTTCATCAATGCGAGCAATTCGGCGAACCAATATAGGAAGGACTCTGTCTGCTGAGCCTCCCTCGCTCAGATTGTAGAAGCTTCGGTCTCCATTGTATGGAAGGGGTTGACCCTGTTCGCGACTCCACCTATTCAGGTTGGTTGCCCATAGAGGTGTCGAGCCATGAAATTCTGGTCGAGGATTAGGATTTTGGATTGAAGCCACTAAGGGTAGGTTATTGTCTTCGGGATCTGAGTCGGAGTCTTCGTGCATTTCTTCCTTGACTTCTTCTTCCGGATCATTCTATATCCTTCCTCCACTGTCTTGGTTCGGGTAGTAGGGGTCCCCTGGTAGATGGAATCCGGCCATAGTGTCTGTGCGAGAATAGGGATATAAGAATTGTCTAGAGCTAAGGCACATAAGGCTGAACATCAAAGTTAAACTATTGCATGCATAAAATACTCCTATAGTATTCTAAATGTTATGTTTGATTCTTTGGTTTATAAGTTTGGTAAGTTTTAGACTTGTAGTCCACTGTAGCCATCCCCTGCCATATGCTAGTCGGCTCTCCGACAAATATAGTTGATCAGGCTATATTCATCCCAGTCCCGATTACATATCCCATGGCATACCTGTATTGCACAACTCATCTATAATACTTATATATTGTTTTCATTATGATACTGAACCTATTATATAATGTATACATGTATACTTTATAAAAGTTTCATTTTAAAAGTATAACTCTCACTCAGAGTGTTTTTGCCCAGTTGTGTTTATAGTTGTATATCAAAAATGGTTTTGATATACTTAGTTCACTATAGACAATGCTCTGATACGAATCTGTCACACCCCCAAACCAGAACGGCGGAAACGTTCGGGGGTGGAGGACGTCATGTTCAGTATCATAACAATTGAATAGTAAAGAAAGTACACACCACCATAACATATATTTGAAAAGATTACATGATTGTTGTATTACATGTTTCAAAAGTCAAATACAATATGATGTTACAAAAGATATTACTAACGCCAGAGCATTAGTCCCCAAAAGCAGTTGCTAACCTGGTTTAGCGATTTCCTGAGAATACAAGTTATTTCAAAGAAAAAGTGTCAACAATTAAGTTGGTGAGTTCATAAGTATATATTTGTATGCCATTCGAAAGTTTCGTGTTTGTTTTCCAGAAAATCCGATATTTTCTCATAAAAGGAGTTATGAATCTTTGTTTGTATAATATGGATGTATTGAACCAGGAAAAACCTATATTTTCCTAACAGTGGAGAGTAGTCTCAAATGTCCAAGACTATGATTTTGTAAGTAAATATGTCATACTTAAAATAATGATGCATAGTTTTATTAGTAAACAAAACTATAAAAAGTTTGTAATTTGGCGTAAAAGTAATTGTAATATTACTTTTCCCGCAAAAACATAAATACCATAATAATTGTCTATCCTGTGAGTTTTCATAACCGTACTATGATGGGTTTGCCTGTGGCGACGTTCCTCAGGCGTCGAAGCGGTATGATATTTGTCACCCCGCAGACTGTAGCTAACAGTCAGGGCGCGGGATCATCAGTCCCGTATAGATCTATACACACGTATCACGTTCTCACAACAGAGACTCTGGTTATAAAACAGGGCTTTCTAGTGGTACCTTGACAGGTATGGTGAAGACGATTGACTCACATAATCTAAATTAAGTCACGTATTTGGAAAGATATATGAATGATTTCTGAGATGATTACCCTTTCTACAGTGTTAACAAAGGCATAATAATGAGTTGCATTTTCTTATATAAACATGATGTTATAGTTGAAATGGTTACTCTTGGTATGATGTAGTATGCAGATATATAAATAAAACATATTTTTATTTATAAAACATATTGTACCCCATGAGCGTAAAGTTGCGATGGATGATGTTTTGCATGATAATAATTTCATAAGATTTGTGTTTCACACGAGTTTAACCGTGTGTTTACTTGTATTCTCCCCCCCCCCCCCCCTTTAAAAGCGTTTAAAAGCATTTAAAAAGCATTTGAAAACTTAGTGATAGGGGTATGAACTAACTTGGTTGAAGTGGTAGCTTGAAGAAGGTGAGATCTTCGATTTCGTCAGACTTTTTACTGTTGTAATACCATTGATGAGATCTTCGATTCTCATTTAGGTCATGTTGGAAAAAAGTCGCTCGATCTCTATTTCGAGTTTTTAGCTGTCTACTACTATGTCCGAAACTTCGAAAAATCATAACTTCCTCATATGAAGTCAGATTTGGGCGTTCGTTTTATGTATGTTTATGGTTTTGGGATATCTACAACTTTCATTTAGATACCTAAGGTTGAAAAGTATTTTATTGAAATTTCGTATTTTACCCTTAACAATATTTTACCGGTTTTGTTGCGGATCTTTGATTGGTCATAACTTCTTTGTTATAACTCGGATTTCAGTGTTCTTTATATTTTTGGAAACCTTGTTACGATATCTACCACTTAGTATACTCAAACTGAGCTTTTCGAACATTTCATTTTTGACGTTATTCCTATTATATTAAGCTAGGTTACCAAACTCGACTTTGGATCGTTACATTGATTCGAAATATCGGGTTGTTACATCATTTTTCAACACACACCAACTATTTCATCTACCTATGTTTTACCCAACATATTTGTAGATATAAAATACATATACAGTTTAAAACCTATACAAAACATTTATTCAACACCCATCTCAAATAAACAAAAAACATATATATACACATAGCACGTATTTTATATAAAATACTTCATATCTATGTGTAAGATGAAAGTGACTATACACTCACTTGATAAGACGGTGGTTGGACAACACTTCGTCCATTAAAACTATCTTTTTCGATGAAACTGGGGTGTTTTATTAAAAACCAGGCTCCACGTGGATAGAGTTTCGACTCGACAAATTCTTTTTCTTGGAGACTTGGGGGCTTCGGGCTTGCTTCGGGTGCTAGGGGTGTTCCCGAGGCTTCAGGGGGTGTAGGATAGGCTAAAAGTGGTATAGAGAGTGAATGAGAATAAGATTTGTAAACAAAAATCTGATGTCTTGCTTGCTATTTATAGGAGGTTGATGCCTCGCATTATGCTGGGCGTAATATCCTGGTACGCGGGGTGTACTGCCTTGCGAGCCACTACGTTGGGCGTACTTCCTTACGTTGGGCGTACGAAGGGATCATCTCGGACGCGTCAAGGCTACAAACATGTGTGCACCATGCGGAGGAGTAGGCGACGTGGTTGACTCCGGATCGAATACGTGCGAAGTACGTTGGGCGTAATCTTTATGTACGCTGGGCGTACTCCTTCGTACCATCCTCGAAATTTATGCCCAGAACTTCAAAAATCCATATCTTTCGCATACGAGCTTCGTTCTCGACGTTCTTTATATGCACGCGTAGGTGAGATTATGCTCTACAACTTTCTTTTGGACTCTGTCGGCTAATTTTGAATTTATTTTTAAAGTTATATTTTTAACAGAACGGGACAGGAAAAGTCCGTTAAAAATTCATAACTTTTTCATCCGACGTCCGTTTTCATCTGTCTTTTTACCGTTGAACTACTATCACCAAGGGCTTCGATTCTCGTTAAGGTTATGTTGGCTAAAATTCATTCAATCTCATATTCGAACTTCGGGCTGCATACTGCTAAGTCGAAACTTAGAAAAATCATAACTTCCTCATACAAAGTCAGATTTGGGCGTTCTTTTTATGCACGCTCTCGGTTTAATGAACACTATGACTTCCGTTTAGATTGCTAAGGCTAAAAAGCACTTTATCGTAAGTTCACTTTTTACGTCACATACCGTCGTTCCGGTTCTGTCGCGAAACTTCGACATGTCATAACTTCTTCGTTATAACTCGGATTTCGGTATTCTTTATATCTCCGGAATCCTTGCTTCAACCACTACAACTTGCTTCATATATATTAGGTTCGCCTAAAATTTATTTTTGACGCTTATTTTTATCCTTAACTTATTAAATTATAATAATTAAGTATAAAGCACACAAATTCACATAATTTATTCTTATTACTTCAAAACATGTTACAATAGTTGACCTGGACTATTACCTCGTCTTTAATGGTTAACCCGGAAACACGGGCGTTACACTACCATTAGAGATTAATCATCTCTCCTCCGATCAAGGGTACTTAACCCCCTCTAAGGTTTAAAGAGTTAATAACTTCTTTCATCCGTATTTAGGTTTCCACACCTCGCTTGGATACACGATATCTAACTATGGGATGTGAATAAAGGGATTATTTCATGATTTATTTACTTGGCAACCCTCTTATTTCTGAACATATGTTAAGATCCTAAACTATTAACCTATGGTTTATAACATTATCATCTTATCTTACGATTTCAGATCTTCCCTAGTAAAATCATAAGTTAAGTTGGGATCTTCCCCACTAAATCTAATTTGGGATCTTACCCAATAAATCTAAGTTGGGATCCTCCCTACAAAAATCTAAGTTGGGATCTTCCCCAGAAAAATCTAACTTGGGATCTTTTCCAATAAACTATCCAAGCATAGAGATTCCCAAGTGAATTCCTAAATTGGATTTTTCTAAGAAGGACCCTCCTCGATACAAGCTTCGAGATCATATAAAATTGAAGAACTTCCAATACAAAACGTCTCCTAAGTCAGAATTCAGAAGGAAAGTTCAAAAGGTCAAATACAGACGAAGCCTCAGGAAGGATCACTAAGTTCTATCCATCCTAGTTTCCTAAAGAATTATTCATACAAAAAATCCTCCTATTTTAAAATCAATGTTTTTTTTAAACCAAGGATCCTAACTATTTCAAGATCCTAATCAGGTGATTAGCTATCTCATAATTTTTAAGGACCTAAGAGTTTTTGTAAAACCTAAACTCGATCATCTAGAGATCCTCGGGAAAAACTATTGTAATTATATTTCTACAATCACATCAACCACGCAGGAGAATAGATTAGCATCCAGAAGCATAAAGATTAAAGGGGTATCCCACAAACCCGAAAAAAAAATTCTTACAAACCAAAATACTACATTTTTTTAAAATTTATCAAACCTAATTCTAGGTTTGACAACCCCCAGCTGGTGTAACATCCCAAAAATTGTAAGGTAAAAATTTCATTTTTAATTCAACCATTAAAACACTATTTAGTATTACCAATCATTCAAAAGTATGGTAATGTAAAAACAGTTATCAGACTACAATCCCAAAATCATAAGGTTACGGAAATATGGGTGAATGTAGTGCAGTCACGTCGAGCCCTTCTCTTTTGTACCGAAAGTACCTAAAATCATAAACAATAAACCGTAAGCACAAATCTTAGTGAGTTTCCCCTAAAACATCACATAGCATACAAACATACAATCAAGCATATCTGGTTGCTTGCATTCCCCTTCGTTCTCTTTCAGTCGGATACTATCAAGAATATATGGGTGCTTCCATTCCCCTTCGGTCTATTTCAACCGGCTACTGTCAAACATAACCGGGTGCTTGCATTCCCCTTCGATCAATTTTAGTCGGATATCGGGCCTATATCACCCTATCACTACCACATAATATCATAGCAAAAGAATCACAGAGTCATCAAATAATACATGCATAATAGTTGATTATCAAGAAGAAGATCATCACACTATAAGCATAAAGTAGTGGGTCGGCATTAGTGGCTTCTACCCACAGATACAGTGAAGGAAACTCACCTCAAATTGCAGAATGTCTTAGATAAGAGCTTGAACTTCCGATCCGGAAAAATTCCCGCGCTAACATTATCAATTCATACCCAATTAATAATTAGCACACAACCTATAGCTAGAATCCTAGTCTGATAGTCCAACACTCTGGGTAAAAGTCCATTATATCCTTTCCTTATGCGGCCCAAAAAATATGAGACCCAAACTAATAGCATCAAAATCCAAATATGACCCAACTTCCAAATTGGGCCCAAAAACCATCATGGGCGTAATCCAAGAAGGCGAAACTTCCTAAAAGACACCTAAAGCTCCAAATGGGCCCAAGCATAACAAGAAGGCCCACAGACAGAAAACTAGGGCCCAACAAAGCCCAAAATCACATCTCACGTCATGACCAGTCCTTGGTCATGTTGTGGGAGATAACTCGATCAGATCCCAACTCATTCCAGCTCCACCTAGCCATCTTAGTCAATAAATAACACCTGAGCTGATCTCACGACGTGAGTATCCTATCCTTAGATCGAGAGCCTCAACAAGCTCATTAGAAATGGGACCAAAATCTCCTCACGTCGTGAGACCTTGTGTCTCACATTGGAAGAACTGTCTGAGGGTAAAAAACCAACTTTTAAGTGCAACACCCGTTCCAGGTATTCTTTAATTTCCTAAGTTTTAGGGCTTTGTGCTGGGACTCGACGAGTTGGGGAGCTCCAACTCATTGAGTAGAGGTCATTTATGAGGACGCGAGACCTAAGACCTACTCAACGAGGTTGAAGGCTCAACTCGACAAGTAGGTGATGTAAAGGAAAAACCCTAAATTTAGGGTTTTCCTCCTATATAATCTCCTTAAGAACCTTGAGGCTGACCTTCCATCAGCCTCCAAACCCTAAGAACGTCTGTGCTAAACCCTAATCCCCATTTTCTCTCTTATTGTGAGCTAAAGTGACTTTTGGAGCACAAGAAGAAGAAGATAGTGAGAAAAAGGAGAAGATCCAACAAACAAAGCCCTCACTCTCGAGCTTGACCATCTTGTGGATTGTTGTAAGTCTTCCAGATTTGATTTTTATCTTATAATATGGCTAGATCTTGAATTTACTCTTCATTTCCTATCATTCTTGTTGATTTCATGCAAGGGGTTCATAAAGTTTGCAACTTTATGAATCTCTAGGGAAAAATGGTCCCAAGGTGGGTTAGATCTAGCTTTTGGTCAAGCTAGGTTTCCATGCATGGGTTTTTAGAGTATATTTCCCCCTTTTTGTCCCTTTTGACTTCAAGACATGTATTGGACATGCATGTCCATAAATCCTCCATCTTTGGAACGTTTTGAGGACTAGAAACTCTTTTGGAAAGGAGGGATTCCAGATCCCTAGAGTCTTGGACCACATGGCTAATCTTTTGAGCTTTCCAACCTTTGTTAAGGGCCTTACAGCATTCAGAGTGGTTGTAAAGGATAAAGTTGGAAACTTTATCCTTCTAGATACCTTTACGTTTCCGATCTAAGCCCTAGAGTCCCTGTAATCGACTTATCATGGGAATAAGCAAACAGGGAAGGAACTCGATGAGATTCTTGGGCAAGTCGACGAGTTGGGTTAGGTTTTCCCGTCTACTGGATATCGAGTAAAGTCGTCGAGTTGATGAGACAACTCGGCGAGTTGGCTAGGCTTTGTCCCGGTTTATAGACTTTGAAGGAACTCGATGAGTTGCTAGATGCTCTCGACGAGTTGGGGTCAACATAGACTGTTGACTTTGGCTGTTGACCTTGACTTTGACCAGGGTTGACAAGGGTTGACTTTGATGGTATTTATGGTATTTCGGGAATTTGACAAGTTAATCACATGATAATTATAGGCAGTTGAGTTGGAGCTATGCGTGGGACTTATCTGATTTGGTCATATCTGTTCAACATTCTTGAGAGGTGAGTCTTCTCACCATACCAATGGGTTTAAGGCACCAAGGCCGACCCATTTTATGATATGTGGATTGTTGATTGGTTTTGCGTTATGTTGGTATGGCATTTACATGGAAGATCCCGGGGGGTTCCCGTGGCAGTAGATTGAGACCATGTGGGGGTTCCCATGGAATTTGGTGTATGACCTAGGAGGGTTTCCATGACATCCAAGTATATTTGCATGTTTAGCTTAAATGATATTTTTCCTGGTAGTGAACACCATGTGGGGTTTCCCATGGCAGTTAGTGAAGACCATGTGGGGGTTCCCATGGCAGGAAGACCATGTAGGGGTTCCCATGGCAGATAGTTAAGACCACGTAGGGGTTCCAGTGACACTAGGTTTAAGACCTTAGAGGGTTTCCATGGTATCCTTATATGTTGTACGCATGGCTTATGTGGTTATGTAGCTTTTACTGCAAATATGATTATGTGATTATGTGGATTGTATGGGGTATGCTATGGGGGACTCACTAAACATTAGCTTATAGTTTGTGGATTTGTTTCAGGTACATCTAACCCTAAGGGCTAGGGAAAGGCCTGATGACGCGGCATGCACTCTCTCTCAGATATTTTTATGGGACACTCTAATGCTTGGAATAATATTTTTATTGTTGTGAATTTGAAAACAAATGTATTTGAGAATTTATGGTTTATGGAAAATGTTCTTGACTATCTAAAAATGAAAATTTTCTTTTGAAAATTGGGTCGTTACAAGTTGGTATCAGAGCCTTGGTCTGAGGGATTCGGGCACACTCTCGGGTGTGTCAAGACTCAAATTATGGAAATGGTAAAATTGTTTTCAAGAATAAAAGTTAAAAACTTCATAAACTTGAAAATAGGAGAGTGCAATGCGCGTGATCGGCCGAGCCAAGTAAGTAATTCCCCAATATGTTAGCCATGTTATAATAATACTTGAGTTATGATAATCTGATGGATCTTGCTATGTGTATGCTTTTAAAATTATATACGGTCAGGAGCTTATAGCCATAAAATGATTGATTTGGCCTTATTTCTTGTTCCTTGTCTGGTTGTGGTCCTAGGGTAGAATCTATTATTCGAAAGTCTATTTGATCCTCTTCTGTGTATAATTTTCATGCATAAAGGCAACCAGTTAGGATTGGTTTGATGAGGGTAGAACAAATCTTAGAATAACCAAGGATTTGAATGATGTTGTAGCTTTTGGGATATGTTTTGTTCTGGGACAAATTAGAGTTATCAGGTAGAACCTTGGGGAAGGTACATGTAGGTGTGGAAGGTAGTATTAGTGTAAGGCCGAAAATATGTTGTAATATGTCGAAGTCTGTGTAATATATGCTTTCTTTAGTTTCATTATGTAATTACTAAGGCACCTTTTAGTCGAAGCCGAATGCTTGCCTTAGCATTTTTTTTTGTATGCTTTACTCTTTTCCTATAAATAGTAAATATTACTTAGAGTTAGATGAGAGTTATAGGAGTCTGTCTTGTCTATTCTCTCTTTGTAATTGTGAAGCATAATTGAGCTGAAACAATATCTTATTTACTCTCGGTGTTCTTAATTCTTGTTACTCTGATTCTACGTTCATTACTTGATTCAATAATTCATCAATTGGTATCAGAGAAGGAATCATATCTCTGCGATCTGATTTTCATTCTGAATCAAATGGTTTTTGAATCAATTTCTGGATTAAAAAATTTCCGCGCCTTTTGTTTTGAAAGTCGTTGTTGATCTACAGTTGTGATTCGATTCTGCAACTGATTTGTTGAATCGAGTGTTTTGTATGAAATCTCTGATCGTTTCAGCTATTTGTTTCCAAAAACTCTTAAGTTTTTCTGAAAATTTCATCCATACGTTCATGGCTAATTTCAACCTGATATTAATGACATCATATTCTCATCTGCTAGGATCTTCAACTAAGATTCCTATGCTCATCCCTGAATACTATGATCAGTGGGCTGATCACATGCAAGACTACTTAAATGGGATGGATGAGGAGCTCTGGTCATGTATTACTGGAAATGGTACTACTCCACCAAATGTTCAAGCAATTGGATCTTCATCTGGAACTTCAAGTGTTACTGATTAATCTGATAGACTGAAGAAGCTTGAGAAAAGATGTATGAGAGAATTGCATGGTGCGTTGCCTCCTATTGTGTATAACTATGTCAGAAGCTGTACAACTGCAAAAGACGTTTGGAACAATCTCAAAGAAAAGTTTCAAGGAAGAGAAAAGACTAAGATCAATTCAGTAAAACATTGTTTGATTGAATTGAAAGAATTCAAACAGAAGGATGGTGAATCGATAGAAGATTACTATGATCGTTTGAATGAATTAATCTACAAATGTAATCGCCATCGAATTATTCGAACAACCACGGAGTTCAATTTGACGTTCATCATGGGCTTACGTAAAGAATGGAGGAATGTGACATTGATGGTGAAAACTCAGTAGAGTTTTGATACTTCGACGCTTAGTGACTTGTACAATCTGCTAAAAACTCATGAAGGAGAAGTAAATGAAATTGTCTAGGAATCAAAAATGAGTCTTGGAGGACCATTAGCCTTGATGTCGGAAGTTAATAAGAAAGAGTTAGTTGAAAAGGTAGATTCTAATAGTGAAGGATTTTTGGTTAATTAAGACAATGAAGTTGTTGCATTTTATTCGAACAATCGAGTAAAGAAGTTTTTCAAGAAACCGTTCAATCCAAAGATGAAACAAGGTGATGCGAAAGGAAGTTTCATTAAAAAGTCAGCTGGTGAGGAAAAGAAAAAGTTTGAGAAAAATGAAGCAAAGACTGATGAATCCAAAGCTGAAAAGAAACTTAAAGTAGATTCGGGAATTAATTGCCACTACTGCCATGGAGCTAATCATATGGCGAGTGATTGTATGCTTCGTAAGAAAGTTGAAAAGAAGAATAAAGTCAAGGACGAAGCATACTATGTGGAGCGTTTAGAAGAGGTTCGTGCAAAAGCGAAATGAATGTCGTTGGTAGCGAGAGGCGAAGGTGAGGAAGATGGCACTTATCAGATATGGTCCTCAGGTTCTGATCACGAGGAAATGCGTAATCCTATGCATCGGTCGATGTAAGCCAAGTTTGAGGAAGAAAGTGATGAAGCGGTGACTGGTCGTTGTTTTATGACCAAAGGAGGAGATAAATTACCCATGACAACAAAGGTACGTTCTATTCTTCAATCCTTTAATATTCCGTTAAGTGCATATGATTCTGAACTAATTGCTTTTGATGATATTGTTGCTTATTTCGATAGTTTGGTTATCTCTGCTAGTGACGAGGCTAAGAAATCAACTTCGCAGTTGCTAGAGGTTCAAAAGCAGTTAGATTTCAAGAAAATAAAAGTAGAAAGTCTAGAGTTACAGATTACAAATATAATGTGTGATAGGGATTCATTGAGTACTGAAGTAAAATTGTTGTTAGCACAAAGGAACATATATTGTAATTCTGCGAAAAGACTTTACGCGAAATTAACAGCTTTGCATCATTCATCTGATATAAGCAAGGAACAACATAGGAAGTTATTACCTTTTTAGCTTACGAGAGAGAGAAGGTTGATAACATTTCTTATGATTGTAAGGAAACAATTGCAGAATTTGATAAAATTCCTGATGATAGATATGCTTATGGAATTGTGAAAATTGACGAATATCTTGATACAAATGAATTAGTTGATATTGTAAATGATACCTTGACCAAAACTGAACAAATTAAAATTTTGAAAAGAACTGAGATATCGACATCTGATTCTCATTCTAATTTTGCTGATATTGAAGATAATTCTGATAATAATGTAAATTTTCATGATTCAAATGACAATGTTTCTGTTGCAGGATCTGAAAATGACGAAATGTTTGAAGATGCACCATTGGATTTTGATCCAGCATATCCACCTTTAGATAAATGGACAAGAAATCATCCAAAGGAACAAGTTCTTGGAAATCCACAAGACGGTGTGTTAACGAGAGCTCAATTTCGTGCAAAGAATGAGGTACTTAACGTTCATCAGGAATTTTGCATGTTTAACGTTTTCATTTTGAAAATTGAACCAAAAACGGTTAAGGTTGCAATGGAATACTCAGATTGGATTGTTGCAATGCAATCTAAATTGGCTGAATTCGAAAGAAACAAGGTTTGGAGATTATTTCCTAAGCCAAAAGACGTTTCGATAGTTGGGTTAAAATGGATTTTCAAAAATAAAACAGACAAAGATGGTAATATTGTTCGAAATAAAGCTAGGCATGTAGTAAAAGGTTATTCGCAACAAGAAGGAATAGAGTATGAAGAAACCTTCGCCCCTGTCGCAAGACTCGAGGCAGTTCGAATATTTTTGGCCTATGCAGCTCATAAAGATTTTGATGTTTATCAAATGGATCTGAAATGTGCATTTTTGAATGGAGAACTCGAAGAGACAGTGTATGTGGAACAACCTCCAGATTTTGTAAATGAAGAATATCCTAATCATTGCTATATTTTAGATAAGGCTATTTATGGGTTAAAACAAGCACCGAGAGCATGGTATGGAACTTTAACTTCTTTCTTAAAACAATCGAAATTTAAACAAGGATCAGTTGATCCCACTCTCTTTTGAAAGAAAGTTGAGGATCATCTAATGCTTGTTCAAAGTTATGTTGATGATATTATCTTTGGCTCTACTGACCCTGCTTTGTCTAATGAATTCGAAAATCTGATGAAAAGAAAATTTGAGATGAGTATGATGGGAAAAATCAACAATTTTCTTGGTTTAAATATTCGTCAAAACAGAGAAGAAATTTTTATCAATCAAGAAAAATATACCAAGAATCTGCTTGAAAATTTTGGATTGACGAATAGCACGATGGCGATTGGAACAAGGCTTACACCTTCGTTAGATAAACCTCCTTTTGATTTAACTCTATATTGAAGCATGATAGGTTCGTTACTTTACCTCACTGCAAGTCGACCTGATATTATGTTTTCTGCTTGTAACTGTGCTAGGTATCAGTCCAATCCTCGAGAACCACATCTCACAGTAGTAAAGAATATTTTTCGTTATCTCAAAGTGTTGGGTCAAAAATATGGTTTATACTTTGCTTTTCTAGGAAAATATATTTTTATGTAATGTTGTATATGTTTGCGGTTTGTGTGTACGGCCGTACACCCGTGTACAGCCAACTATCTCATATATATAGGGTGAGAAGTGCATGAGAGAAAGAGGCTAGAAGAGAGAAGATAGCATATTGTAGAGTGAGAAACTAGAGAGAAGAAGAGTGTGTGTTAGTGTGTGTGAATCTTGTATTTGGATCTCCATTCTAATCATCAAATAATACAAGATTCATCATCTTCTTCTTCTCTTTCTTCTTCATTTGATCTGACATCATCCAATTGATTGGGATTCCGCACCATCAAACGGATCTGATTGATCGACAAGCATTTTGGGGACTTACAATTGGTATCAGAGCTTGGATTGTATCAATCAATTTTGTCAGATCTGGAGCTTATTTGATCTTATTTTTGAAGGATTTCTGTATTTTTGGATAGATCTCTGAAAATTAGGGGGGTTTGTTCTTTGAATTTTTGATAAAAACGAGTTTTTGATCGAGTTTTGGAGTAAAAATGGTGAAAACGTCGTTTGTTTTGCGATCTGATTGAAGGTGTGCGGCCAGTTGAAGGTGTGCGGCCAGTTGAAGGTCTCGCAGAGTGTGTGGTCCTCGGTGTGCGGCTCGGAGTGTGCGGCTCGGTGTGCGGCCCCGGTGTGCAGTCACGATGTGCAGCTCCGTGTGCGACTAGCAGCCTCGTCCTCGGTCTCGCATCTCATTCAGCAAGCTTCGCAGCAGTCTTCGCACTCAACAACCTCGCACAGCAGCTTCCATTAAAAAAGAATCGGATTTTTGGAGGTGCCGGGGATCGAGCCCGTGTCTCCTCCCAACTCACCCAGCGCCTTAACCAACTCCTCTAGCTTGCTGGATGATAAACTCCTTCGCTTCTTAATTCAAATATCGTATATGCGCACCAAATTTCGCCAATTTGACATTTTTAGCCCAAAGTCAATTTTCTTTTAATTTTAAATTACATTTTCAACCAAAAATTTTAGTTTTTAATTTTTGACTTTTAATTTTGACTTTTGACCTTAAATTTTGTCTTTCACTTTTAAAGTTTGACCTTTGACTTTAAACTTTGACTTTTTCGTTTCACTTTTAAATTTTCAAATTTAACTTTTAGATTTAACTTTTAAGTTTGACTTTTCAAGTTTGACTTTTCAAATTTGACTTTTAAGATTGACTTTTGAGGTTTGTAGTCAAAGGGTTTGACTTTTGAGTTTGATGTTAGCTTCTAGTTGTGCTTTTAATGGTTTTTAAGGTCGACGAGGGAAATAAAGACATGGAAGAGAATCGTCAGGATATGTTAAGACAAAATTTCAACATGTTCAATTATATCTCTGGAGAAACCCTGGAAGCTCAGTTGTAGCGATTTACTACAATTACTACTGAGATGAATATAGCTGGGATTTTCTCGACTAAATCTGAGATATACAAAAAGCTGCTGAATTCACTTCGGAAATCGTGGGATATGAACGTGGCTGTCATCAAGAAGACAAAAGATCTCAATCGTCTTAGTCTTGCTGATATAATTGAAGCACTTGATGCTTTGAAGTGTGGAAAAACAATGAGTTCTGCAAATCTTCCGGTCAATGAAGTTTCATGTTCTCAATCATGTGAAGTTTCATGTTCTCAATCATGTGAAGTGTAACATCCCAAATTTCGAGTCCAAAAAAATTTCATTTTAATTAACTGATTATAAAAGCATTCATAAGAAAACCACATAAATATATCATGTCTGAAAACCCAAGTCGTAAAATAGCATCATGTCAGAGTACAATCCCAGAATATCTCAAGTGCGAAAAATCAATGCGAGTGTGTATGATGTGCCGCTACCGCGCGAGCTCTTTCCCCTTCGCTGAAGAGGTACCTGAAACCAAAACTGTAAACTGTAAGCACGAAGCTTAGTGAGTTCCCCCATCGTACCACATACCATACATCACATAGCGTACATACTGCCGGGCAATTCTGGGGTGCCCGACCTACCCGATACGGCCATTCTGGGGTGCCGACCTACGCGGTACGGCCATTCTGGGGTGCCGACCTACCCATGTCAAGCCATTTTGGGGTGCTGACCTACCCGTGTCTAGCCATTCTGGGGTGCTGACCTACCCGTGTCAAGCCATTCTAGGGTGCTGACCTACCCGTGTCAAGCCATTCTGGGGTGCTGACCTACCCGTCGGTCCCAACAACCGACCCTCGGGGACTATTCCACCCCTATTGCTACTATCAAATATATCATAACACAAACATACTGTCAGACATATCTGGGGTGTCCGAACTACCCGTCGGTCCTAACAACCGAACTTGGGGACTATTCCCCTCCTACTACCACTATCACATATAACATATCATGCCAGCATATAAACATATCATCACATACTGTCAGACATATCTGGGGTGTCTGACGTACCCTTCGGTCCTAACAACCGAACTCTACTACTATCACACATAACAGATCATGCCAACATATAACATATCAGGTAGTAGCAAACCTAGATGATATCACAAAGACAATCATCTAACATACAACTCCTACTGGTGGGTCGGCATTGTGGCCGTAGACCCACCGCTACTGGAAGGTAACTCACCTCAAACGAGTAGCTGCTGATAATCTGTGTGGGGAATCTCTGGCTGCTGCTGCTCCGGAAGTCCTCTGGCTATAATCCCCACGAAACACTTAATCAGAATCTGATATCTACCCATAGGGTAAAATGACTATTTTACCCCTAACCAAGTCCAAGTCAAAGTCAACTTCCAGTTGACCCGACTCGTCGAGTTAAGCCGTCAACTCGTCGAGTCCCTTCCCTTTACTCGACCTTATCCACGACTCCACTCGTCGAGTTTGGCAATGACTCGACGAGTTCCCCTTCCTTACGAACATCAATGATCCTTCATCCGACTCGCCGAGTCGGATGAACACTCGCCGAGTTCACCTTCAACTGATAAACAAGTCCTGACCTTGACTCGCCGAGTTGTATGAACAACTCGTCGAGTTCATCTTCAAACAAAAGGAGATTGCCTTGGACTCGCCGAGTCTGTTCTAGCACTCGTCGAGTCCCATGAACTCCAGGTCTAAAATTAAGTCCAATGCGTTGGGTCACTCTTTCTGTCCTGCTACAACCCTTCTAACACCCATCTGAGTTCTTTTGACCCTCAACAGATATGGGACTCAAAGCCTTGGACTCGTCGAGTCCCAAGAACGAACTCGCCGAGTCGATAACGTCCACACCCTAAATCCTCGATTTCTGATGTACAACACTTGACCAAAAGATAGATCTAAGCTCCTTCAATCGTTCTAGCACGTAAAGTTACAAACTTTACGTGCATGCATGGGACTTTGAGCTCAAAAGGACATAAACTAAGCTCTTATGATGCATGGGACCTTTCTTGGGTGCAAAAGCAACCCAAATCTGCCTTGTGACTCTTCCCAAGTGCTAGATCCGAAGCCTTGACCCCCAACCATGTTTGCAATCATGGTTGGTTACCAAAAGTGGCTTATAAAAGCCCTAAATCTCCCCAAAAAGGGATCTATCAAATGAAAGAGAAAGGTACAGACTTTATACCTCTCAAAGACTGCAAATGATGAACCAAACTCGAATCCTTCAGTTTCCTCTTGATCCTTCTATGCTCTTCCTTCTTCCTTGTGAACAAAACCACCAAAATCACCACAAATGCCTTAAGATCTTCACACACTCCGCTAGGGTTTGCTATGGAGGGTTACTGGGACCATAAAGGGGCGATGGTGGCTATATAAGGTTGTTTAAATAGGGTGCAAACCCTCATATTAGGGTTTTGTCCAGACAGAGCCTACTCGTCGAGTCCGGGACCCAACTCGACGAGTCCATCACTTAAATCCCGCGTATCATCCCGCTTCTACTCGGCGATTTGGTCCTTCAACTCGCCGAGTCCTAGGTCAAAATGCAAAAATTACTTAGTTGAAATACATACCAGGAACCAGGTGCTACATGAAGCTACGATTAAACTTCTTCGTGAACATAATGATTTATTAAAAAGAGAAGTTGAGGACCTGAGATATGAAGGATATCAACTCAGGAAAGGAGAGAAACCCCTGAAGGCCCAGTTAGAAACAAAAATAAAGGACTTTAGGAAGCTTCAGGAAGAATTCAGCAACAAGTGTGAAAATTATGACTATATTAAGAGATAACTTGATGCTGTAACTGAAGAACTTGACGCTTTGAAAATTAAGTGTGGAAAAATAGATGTTAGTTTCAAAAATTATATTGCGTCAAGTAAGACAGTCGAGTCCTCATTTGAAACCCAATTAAAATTCAAAGATAATCAAAACAAGGGTCTAGGGTATGATAGTGTTCCTCCACCTTTCAATCATAACTACACATCCATCCCTACGACACAGGAAGAAATTGACAGGGAGGCACATCTTTAATATGGAAACCAGCTGGATTTGTGTCAGGAGGTATTCAGGTTGAAAATACTAATGTTTCTACCTCATATGCAGGTAAAGTAGCAGAAGATGAGAACAAAGAGAACACCATTGAACAAACCAACATCTCCTTGAACTCTGAATCTGTTGCTTCGAACTCAGCTACTTCTGATCAACCTGCTGTTGAGAAATACAAGACACCAATTCCAGTGAAACAAAGTGCCTGTTGTAATTGTGCTTGTGGGAAAAATAAGAGACAAGGCAAGGATACGCCACCAGGGGCAGGAAGAAACAACTTCACAGTGAAGAAAAAGACATGTTTTCACTGTGGAACACCTGGACACATAGCCAGAAATTGTCCTAATCACGTATACGTTCGCTACTATGCACAAGGGTGGCAGAACGCGCCAAGAGGGAGATACTCTAAAAGAAACCCCTCAAGGTGACGTTCAGACAATGGTGTCTGGAACGCGTAGAAGGCCATGAATCAAACCCACAAGGCCAAGAATCCGAATCCCAAGGTCAAGAAGGGGATGTCGGCCAAGAAGTCCAACCCAAGAGATGCTCCAGCGAAGCCAAGACCGGTTAGGTCAAAGTCATCTCGAAGATCGACTTCAAATTCAAAATCAAGTGCTGAGGCACCCATCGGATCGAAAAAGAAATGGGTTAAACCCAACTAGAGATGGGTACCAAAGGTTCAATCTCCCAAATCAAGTAATGACTCTAATATTTCTACATCTTCTGTTTGTGATAAACAGGTCATGTCATGGGAGAATGTATCTTGCGTAGATGACAAAGGTCGACCCAGTTTCAAAATGGACTGGGTTCCAAAGACCAAGTAATCCCGCTCTGTGTCGGAGCAGCTATGGAGGCATATCATCAGACTTCGGTTTGTTGGTAGTGGCTGTTTCAGGCACATGATAGGGGACATCTCTCAACTGTACAACATTCAGATCTTTGTTTGGGAGTATGTGTCTTTTGCGAGAAAGGAAGAAAAGAAGGGATCACAAATGGGGTTAATGCTTAATGACATGAAGAATTTTCAGATCTGTTTTGAGATTATGCGTGTTGTTCTTAGACCTTCTGGATGCAAATTCAATCGGTGAATTACGGTTTGCTTTTTCTTCTCTATACTCCTGAGTTTATCTTACACTGTTTCATTTCAAAGACATTTTTCTTTGAATTCCTTATATGTCTCTCTTTAGTAGGTTGTTTTGGGAAGTGATATGAAGTCTAGTGCTAAAGGGCAATATGCAATTCGTGTAATGCACTAAAGTTGAATTGTCTAGACTCTGTATTCAATGTACTGGTAGGCACAAAGGATTCAAATGGACTAGACATTGATTGACCATGAAATGACTAGACAATATAGACTTAGATAGTTTCATTTGGACTGACCATACGACGCTCGGGTAGATTCAGCAGTGAGATAAACATGGGAACCTACGAGATACACTAAAAGTTAATTATCTAGAACTGTGGCTCAACATTTCCTTGATGTATGGACTCATGTCCTTAATTCCGGTATTGATAGGGCAACTGGGGGGTTCTGATAAAATAGGTCTGTAGGAAATTATTTTCTTGCTTTCTATCTGTCAGTCATTTGTTGCTTCCTTTGCGTGATTGGAACATATCCGACCTGGATTTCAACATATGCAACTCTAATTCTACGCACCTCCTTATCTATGAAACTCTTTCTATCTGTTAGCCATATGATGTCCCCTCTGCGTGATTGGAAGATCCGACCTGGGACACAGCATATGCAACATTCTACCTCTCAATCCCTCTATCTCTGTTAGTCATATGTTGTTCCCGCTGTGTGATTGGAAGACATCCGACCTGGGATACAACATATGGACTTCTATATCTCACTTCTTTCTTAATGGTTGAATACTCACCTAAAGTAAGGAGTTCTTTGGAAGTTCTTGATTACCGGGGTATATCGGGAAGTGGGGAACACGTTCTAGTGCAACTAAAATTGAACCATTTAATAGGTTGTCTATAGATATTGCTGCTTAATTTAAGTGGACAACAATATCCTTGGTCTTCGTCAGCTAAATGTCCATTTAGGAATATATATCACAATGACTAGTCACTTATAGTCTGTCCCAATGTCAACACCCTTTGTGTTTAAGTGGACCACAATATCGGTGATTGACCAGATCTAGACATGCAGGTGTGTGCTAATAAACGATATTGGATTGCTTGACAACTTTGATCCCAAATATTTTTGTATTTGTTAAATTTGTTCATAGTTTTCCTCTATGCACAAATTATGGGGGAGAATTAAAAAAATTCAAAAATCAAACAAAAATTAGAAAATTAAAAATTTAAAAATAGTGTTATTTCTGTTTTACTTCTTGTTCAGAAAAATCAAAAATCCAAAAATATTTTTGTTTCCGTTTTGTGTGCTAAGTTTTCTTTTAGTTTTGTTTTGTCTTGAAAACTGAATTCAGGCGAAGATGAAACTCATGAAGTTTGTGTCGAAGATTTCTGAGCCAAGGCTTCATCCATGATCATCGAAGAATTCTCATTCGAAGGAGCAAGAAATGAAGATTATTCTTTCGACATTCAATCTTTCAACCCCTGAAGCAAGGTGAAGCTGCACTTGAAGATTAGGTGACAGGTTGCATTGAAGCCTCCTCAATCAGTCTGCTGCTATCTATGAACCTGCTGAAGTGATCCAAAAGATTGTTTCTCTCTGATATTCGGAAGATTCTCAAGCTGAAAGCGCTATCTTTCAAGAATCTTTTCATCAAGCCTCCTCACCCAACGTGCATTTAATGCCAAATTTTTGAAGAAATGCCCAACTGCTCAAGATGAAGTCATTCATTGAAGATTCATATGTTCATCTTGAAGTGATAAAGATATCGAAGATTAAAGCTGAAGTAAAAGCTCCCAATGAAGATTAACAAGAAAGCCAGCTACTTTTTAGGGGAGCTTGTTGGGTCGTTTAAGAAAAGAAAGCTATAAACCAAGGGGGAGATTGTTGGGTCAAAAATATGGTTTATACTTTGCTTTTCTAGGAAAATATATTTTTATGTTCTGTTTGCGGTTTGTGTGTACGGCTGTACACCCGTGTACATCCAAATATCTCATATATATAGGGTGAGGAGTGCATGAGAGAAAGAGGCTAGAAGAGAGAAGAGAGCATATTGTAGAGAGAGAAACTAGAGAGAAGAAGAGTGTGTGTTAGTGTGTGTGAATCTTGTATTTGGATCTCCATTCTAATCATCAAATAATACAAGATTCATCGTCTTCTTCTTCTCATTCTTCTTCATTTGATCTGACATCATCCAATTGATTGGGATTCCGTACCATCAAACGGATCTGATTGATACACAAGCATTTTGGGGACTTACAATTGATACCAATTGATAGGCTATACTTTTTTGGTTTGGGCTAGGCATTCTAATGTATAGGTCTTGGTAGGATGTTAGAGTGTGTTGTGGTGGTTGTTGTTTGTTAGTGGGTGTGTGCGGCCATACACGTGTGTGCGGCCGCACACGCTGTGTGTGGTCGTACACGTGTGTGCGGCTGCACACTTGTGTGCTGCTTCATGTGGTATAAATAGGTCGTGTCTGTGTGTCAGAAAGGGGGACGTATGTGTGTGTCTTTCCCAAGGTGTGCATGCTTGGCTAATTCTTCTTCTACTCATTCTATACACTGCTTGATCTTGCATTTCAATTGATCACTGATTAGGATCTATTAGATCGGGACTTACAATTGGTATCAGAGCCAATTCAGTGTCAATTTGAAGAATCATAAGAGTGTGCGGTTGAAGATAGTTGTGGCTTTTGAGGTGCATTTATATTTTTTGATTGAGAAACTGCTTCTAATCATTATATTTTTTTATTGAGAAACTGCTTCTAGTATTTGTGGGTGTGCGGCTGGAACTTTGAAGGTGTGTGTCACACCCCCAAACCAAGGATGGCGGAAACGTCCGGGGGTGGAGGACTTCATGCATAGTATCATAACAACAAATTGCAATAGTGATCAAAGTAAACACAACCAACATAAATATAATTGAAAGAGTTACATCATTGTATGCGTTTACATGTTTCCAAATCAATTACATTATGTTGACAAAAATGAAATGTTTGACGCTTTACGTCCCATCCTCAAAAGCACTTGGTTACCTGTTTATTGATTTCCTGAGAATACAAGTAGTTTTGAAAGACTGTCAACAATTAAGTTGGTGAGTTCATAAGCTTTTGAAAGCGATGCTAAAATCCTTTTCTTGTAAGTATGATGTTTGTTCAAGAAAGATCCCATATTTTCTTATGTAATGCATTGTAGCCTTAAAAATCAAGACCGAAGTGTACAAGTATTTTACCATACTTAAAGTAATTTTATGCAAGTTTAAATCGACGTAAACTCGTTAAATTTAGAAGTAAAACCCGTAAATCTTATGTTTTGTTAATACCACATGTGAGTTATTATAACCATACTATGACTCAGACGGCCTCGTAATACGACGTTCTTCAGGCGTCGCAAGTTAAATGACACTTATCACCACAGACCTGCCAGTCTAGCCGTTGCATGCAGCTCAGGTGTGGGTTTGTCAGACCCAATATAGATATATACACAACTATCACGTTCTCCCTATAAGAGACTCTGGTTATAATTTACAGGACTTTTGATTTTGTTACATGGACGTAACACGAAGCGAATGTCTCACAAATTTATTCATTAACAGATTTACGTGAACTGAAAACCTTTGGTAAAGAGTTTGAAATGTAATGAAACATAAACTATACCTATTATAGTTTATATAATCGTTTGTAATGTAAAGCAATATAAACTATTCTTCCGTAGTTTATCAAATGTTTGTATGAAATGGATGTAAACTTTGTTTATAACCTTAAACTAATTACCATACTTGTGAAGGTAAAATCCATTTGTGTTCTGGTGTATATCATTACACTAAGACGAAATGACATATAATGTAAAAACATATATTCACATAATGATACACACCTTGCTCAACAAGTTACAAGGTGCAAATGAAATTGATAGCATTTTTCTAGTATTAACATTTCTATTCTGTTGTTAGAAATTTTATAAAAAAATCATCAAAGATCCAAATCAGAATCTGTAAATTCTGAGAGTTTGGACAATGAGTCTAGTTTGTTCATAAATTTTATTATGATTTTTAGTGACCTCCAACTTGTGTAAAAAGGTCCTTAATCACAGACTGGTCCGGATTTGTTCTTGAAATGATAGACAGTTTTGTAAAAATCACCATAAATTGTAGAAAAATCGTATGGAGATGTGCAAGTATACATTTTAAAGGTATGAATCTGAAGTATTTGCACCTAATACAGTTTTGAAAACTAAAATGTTTAATTTGACCAAAACAGTCCGTGAATGGAGTTAAACTATTCTGATGAAGGCTGTTAAATGAGTTTAGTTATGTTCTTAGTGTTTTAACCTGTATTCCCCCCCCCCCTTTAAAACTTCAGAAAAACAGTCCGTGAATGGAGTTATGTTTAGTTATGAACTCACCTTGTGTGTTCTTAGTGGATGGATGTTGAAGTAAAGAAGTGTTCTACTCAAGAACACTAAGAAGATGCCTTGAAGGTTCGAAGATCTAACATGAATGTGATGATATTTATGTAAGATATCCATGATTTGAGTAGAAAGAAGTGAAATAATCTTGTGGAGGATGATAATACTTACCAATAGTAGAAGAAAAGCTAGGAGAATGGCCTTGAATCTCGAAATTTAGAGAGAGAATTGAGAGAGAATGGTGTTTGTCTTTTGGAGGAAAAATGAGAGAAATGAGAGAATGGTGAGGAGAGATAAGAGTTTTCAGCCTTTGACCAAGAGTGTGGCTGGTCAAATGGTGGGGAAAGTACTCTGGTCAAATGGCTGGTCCTGGAGTGGGTATGGGGTGGTTGCTTGTGTCATACACTAAAGTAAAGTCAACACTCCACCTTAAATATTCACCCACTAGATTTTATTCTTAAATAAAGATTTCCATAAAAATATGTTTAAATTATGAATATTTAGGGTCTTATATGTTAAAATATGATTTTTGGAGAAAATCCCGCGTTGAAATCACGAAAAACGGGCTTAATACGTGAAAATGGTCAAAAACCGGGAAAAATAGGCGAAAATCCGAAGTCTGGGCCGGAGGTTCGGTTCCTGATGCTTAGAACCGAAAGTAGGTGGGAGCCGAGAGGAGGGTTCGGTCGCGGGAGAGGAACCGAAGGTGCGAAGAGAAGGAACAGAAGGCGAGGCTCGGTCTCGGTGGCTATCTGCGAGGTTCGGTCCAGGCTCGCATCTCGGAACCGAAGGTCAAGTCCTCAGACCGAAGGTCAAGTCCTCGGACCGAAGGTGAGAAGGAGAGCCGAAAGTCAGTCTCGGTTCAGCATCATCAGGGGACCGAAATAGACCGAGCGCTCGGTCCATTTCGCTTGAGAGGGTTTCGGTTCTCAGGAGGTTCGGCTCTAAGAGGTTCGGCTCCTAAGAGGTTCGGCTCCTAAGGGGAGTTTCGGCTCCTTAAGGCTGTTTTTCGCGTAGACTTCCGTTTTCGAGCTGTTTTCGTCAAATTCGAGGGTCGGGATGCCCCGAGTGATTATAAACAGTTGAGAGAGATTTTGAGAGAGATTTGGGAGAGATTTGAAATACTTGGAGAGATTTGGGAGGGATTTGACATACTTGGAGAGATTTGGCATACTTAGAGAGATTTGGGAGAGATTTGACATACTTGGAGAGATTTGGCATACTTATAGAGATTTGGGAGATATTTGACATACTTGGAGAGATTTGGGAGAGATTTGACATACTTGGAGAGATTTGGCATACTTAGAGAGATTTGGGAGAGATTTGACATACTTGGAGAGATTTGGCATACTTAGAGAGATTTGGGAGAGATTTGACATACTTAGAGAGATTTGGCATACTTAGAGAGATTTGGGAGAGATTTGACATACTTGGAGAGATTTTAGATAAGGAGAGATAGAGTGAAAGAGATTGGGAGAGATTTCTTTTATGACCTTTTTGAGTGTTTGGCTTTGAAACACAAGGTCCACAAACCCCGTTAAGCCATGATTAAGGGTCTTACACACCTCCGAAGGGTATGTAATAGTGTTTTATCGCTTTGCTACCTCACTTACCCCGATTAGGGTTCAAGAAATCTAAAAATACAACTTTTCATGCGATGATTTCTTATTAAAATAGTGAGTTGTACAGTAATTACATAAGGTGAACCCTAGTATACAAGTGTTAGTAGGGTTGACCGATTTGACTTGTTGACTTTATTTGACTTTGACTAGACCAGAATTTGACGATTGTCACAGTGTGCGGTTGAGACTTTGAAGGTGTGCGGTTAGGTCTTTGAACGTGTGCGGTTGGTGTGTGCGGTTGAGTGTGTTGTTTTATGTGTGCGCTTGGTGTGTGCGGTTGAGTGTGCTGTTGGTGTGTGCTGTTGACGTGTGCAGCCACACTCATATTAATTAACGAAAATTTTGTTGTTCAAAAATGGAATCTCAAAGCATGCCTACTCATCATGAATTGGATGCTATTATGGGTACTACTTATCGCATTCCCCGGTTGTTGTCAGAAGAAGGATTTCCTGAATGGAAATATCGGATTGAGAAATACATCAAAATGAAGGATTTTAAAATTTGGAGAAGTATTCTGAGAGGTCCAATCCATATCACAACAACATTGGAAGACGGCACCATAATTGATAAGGAAGTTGAGAACTACACCGATGATGATTTCGAGAGAGTCGAGGAACAAGAAAAAGCTTTTGCACACTCACTATGGCATTATCCCCAGAAATTGCTCATGGTTTCCGTGAGTACACTTCAGCAAAGGCATTATGGGAAGCATTGATCGAAGTTTACGAAGGAAATGAAGACATGAAACAAAGTCGCCAAGACATGTTGCGACAAAAGTTCAACATGTTTAACTATGTCTTGGGGGAGACTCTTGGGTTTGTTAACTCAAAACTTCCCAACCATGTCTACAAGTTAGACAAGGCTTTCTATGGGCTGCATCAAGCTCCTAGAGCCTGGTATGCTACCCTAACACAACACTTGCTCGATCAGGGCTATTCCCGCGACACTATCGATCATACCCTATTCATCAAGCATGTCGGTGCAGACCAGATTCTTGTCCAAATATACGTGGACGATATCATTTTCGGGTCGACGTGTCCACAACTATGCAAGGAGTTCGAGGACGTTATGAAAAAGCGGTTCGAGATGAGTTCTTTGGGGGAGATGACCATGTTTTTGGGGCTTCAGGTCAAACAATGTTCAACCGAAATCCTGATTCATCAAGCCAAATATGTGGATGATATGCTCGAGAAGTTCGGGTTCAGAGACGCCAAACCTGCCTTGACACCCATGGCAGAGAGACCACTGCTGACTCCTGATCTTGAAGGCGAATCCGTAGATCAAACGTACTATAGATCGATGATCAGATCGCTGATGTATCTGACTGCAAGTCGCCCAAACATTATGTTTGCGGTCTGTCAATGTGCGCGCTACCAGGCTAATCCTAAACTGTCTCATCTTATTGCTATTAAAAGGATTTTTCGGTACCTCAAAGGCAGCCCAAAACTGGGTCTTTGGTATCCGAAAAATTCTGAATTTGATCTGTATGCTTTTGCTTACAGCAATTATGGAGGCTGCGAGCTTCACAGGAAATCGACTTCAGGCGGATGTCAATTTCTCGGAGATAGGCTGGTGTCCTGGCAGTCCAAGAAGCAGAATACTGTCTCAACCTCAACAGCAGAAGCAGAATACGTAGCCGCGTCTGCTTGTTGTTCTCAAGTCATATGGATCCAACATCAACTGTTGGACTACGGTTTGAATTTTCAAGAAACCCCTATCTTCTATGATAATGAGGTTGCGATCCAAATTGCTAAAAATCTGGTCCAACACTCAAAAACCAAGCACATTGACATCAAAGTTCATTTTATCAGAGATTGTTATGAGCGCTCGCTCATTCGGCTAGAACAGGTTCCCACTACTAATAATGTGGCGGATCTGTTCACCAAGCCGTTTAACAAAGCTCGATTCGATGTGCAGGTAAATTTTTTGAAAATGATTCGCTTTGAGGATTAATTTTTGTTTAGGTTAGTTTAAATTTGCGCATTTATATCTCACTCTCACCCATGCACAAATTTAGGGGGAGAAATAAACAAAAACCAATAAAAAATTAAAAAATTAAAAAAATCCAAAAACATTAGAAAATCAAAAAATCCAAAAACATTAGAAAAACAAAAAAAATTCAAAAATATTACTGAGAAGTGATGTGATGGGAAGTGATATCAGCTTGTGATAACAGGCAATCTGAGTCTGTGTAAAGTACCAAAGCTAAATTGTCTAGGCTCTGTGCTCCATGCACTGGTAGGCGCGAAAAATTTAATGGTCTTGACTAGGTGCAGATGAACTTAAGGAATCTAGAGATTTGACAATTTCTGATCTACATAGTTCTATTTATCCTGACAATACGACGATCAGATAGGTTGAGCAGAGAGATATACATGAGAATCCACCAGTCACATTAAAGAACCCGTATCTAGAACTGTGGTTTAACTTTTCCTCGATGTACGTATTATGTCCTTAATTCCGGTATTGACGGGGCGACTGGGGAATTCCGATAAAGTAGGTCTGTAGGAAATTATTTTCTTTCTCTCCTACTGTTAGTCATATGTTGCCTCCTCTGTGTGATCGAAAGATCCGACCTGGACTGCAGCATATGCAACTCTATTTCTCTGCATCTTCTATCTATGCAATTCTTCCTATCTGTTAACCATATGTTGTCTCCTTTGCGTGATTAACAATCCGACCTGGTACACAACATATGCAACCTTCTACTTCTCAATCCCTCTGAAATTATAGTCAGTCGTATGTTTCACTCTCTACGTGATTGAAACATCCGACCTGAGTGTACATCATATGCATTCTAAATCTATCCTTTCTATTAATAATTGTCTGCTCACCTAAAGTAAGGAGTATTTCGGAAGTTCTTGATTATTGGGGTATGTCAGGAAGCGGGAAACATGTTCTAGTACATCTAAAATTAAACAATTCAAGATTGTCTGTAGATCTCGCTGCTCAATTTAGGTGGACAACAATATCCTTGGTCGTCGCCAGGTAAATGGTCCTTGGGTATTTTTATCTAGTAACTTAGGATCAATCTGTCCTGTCACTGATAGCATTCCTAAAATTTGTCACAATTTGTGGTGCTTAAGTGGACCACAATAACGGCGATCGACTAGATCTATTCATGAAAGGAGAGTACTGACAAATGGAAAATGATTGTCCAACAACTTTGATCCCACATCTCAAAAGGTTATTAATTTCATATAAAGGCGAAATTTAGGTTAAATTCAAATTTTAGTATCATTTTATTTTATTTTATTTTTATTTTTAGTTTTAATTTTTTATTTTCATTTTAGGATTGGTAAATCTTAGAAATTATTTTATTTTTATTTTTATTTTTATTTTAGTTTTATTTTGTAATTAATCCTCAAAAAGTTTTATTTTTAAATATTTTTGGGTATTGGGCTTTTATTTTTAAGAGTGGTAAATGACAGCCCTTTATTGGAAAGTATAAAAGGGGGTGTGCGGTCAAAACCCTTTCACTTTTTCCTCCTCTTAAGATCGACCGCACACTGCTCCCTCCTCTCTCTCTCAATCTCGAATTTCAAAACTCCATCTTTCTTGAAATTAACCATTCATTCGTGCAGGTATCACTTAATCGACTATCGAAATAATGTTTTGAGGCTTAATCGACTGAAAAACAGTGTCGAATTGAAGGAAATTTGGTTGTCGGGATGTGTACGGCCAGGCCGCACACGCGTGATTGACCGCACACTCCGTGTACGGTCGCACACTCCATGTGCAGTCACACACTCGGTGTAATGTCACACACTCCGTGTGCGGTCGCATACTCGGTGTACGGTTGCATCCTCCGTGTGTAGTCGTACTCCTCGTGTACGGTTGACCTTTGGTGTGCGGCCGTACACTCCAATTTGCCCTTTAAACTTTGAGATTAAGCCTGTAAATGTTTAATACTGCCTATTAATGGGATATACTAGATGATCATTGATAAATTTTTGTTGTTTGTTCAGCATGTCAGGACTTGAATTCGCAAAGGTTCACAACTTGGCCATTTTCCTTGATGATCCTCCAGGGGCTCACTCAGAATTTCAATTTATAGTTAATGGATTAAGAAGATGCTGCTTGCTGACTGCTTTCACCACATGCCCAGTCATCTACCAGCGATTGATTAAAGACTTCTGGAACAACGCGGCTGCAAAGAAGGATGACCAAGGAGCAAAGTATCTTGAAGCTTCTATACAAGGAAAGAAAGTGTTGGTTTATGAAGATATCATTCGAGAAGCTTTGCAGATTGGTGATGAGCGTGAATTTCCAAAGGAAATTGAACTTGACCAGATACAAGGAGTTCTAGATCAAATGGGTTATGAAGGAACCTTTCCACCCACTCACAAGAAGTTGTTGCCGCCATGTTGGAAATATCTGGCCCATGCATTTGTGAGCTGTATCTCAGGACGAAGATCAGGTGCAAATGAGATATCCTTGGTCAACATTGGTGCTATTGCTGGCTTGGCCTCTGGAGTAGACTTCAACTTTTCAAAATTTATCTTGCATGAGATGATTTTGAATGTTGAAGGAAACAAAAGGGACAAGTTTCTTATGTATCCAAGAATTATTCAGCTGATCCTAAATGTCATGCATCCTGAGATTGAAAGAAGAGGAGAGACCCTGGACATCAAGTCAGTTGGCTCAAGTGCTTTTGGATTAATGAAACAAAACCTATTAGGAAAGCTTAACTTTGAAGGAAAGCATCCATTGATCAGATTTGGTATATTTGCTGAGGAGAGTGATCAGTCTGAACCCAACGAATCTTCTTGTCCTACGGAGACCGACGATGTAGTTATCTCTATCTCTGAACATGAAACTGAGGAAGGTCTTATCTCTCTTGTGGCAAGGGTTACAGAGGAGCATGAACAGCTATAGAATGTGGAAGTTGAGAGTAATTTTGATCAAGAGGGAGATAAAAGAGAACATGATGGAAATGACGAGTTTCTCCATGATATGGATTTCTCAGGCCTCGAAAATGTAGCCCTTCCCCTTAACTTCGAATTTGAAGAAGAAGGTGAATTTGACACAGGTCTGGATCTCTCCGACAGGTTCTTTGATAAAGTCGATGAAGTTGTTCAAACTACAACTGAGACTAGGCCTGCGAAGGAGACTCTTGAAACTATGCCTCCTTCATCTACCTCAATGGAAGAAACTTCAAGCCAACAGGGTGCAGCTTCAGGGATTCCTCCCCTTGATTCTGCTATTCCTACATCAATTCCATTTTCAAGTAACCAGACACAGGCACAGACCTCTCTGCCCCCTGTAAAAAGAAAGCATCAAAATTCGAGGCAGGGAGTGTCTATTCAAAGCCAAACACCACCAGTTTCAGCTACAGTCATCACCACAACTGTTACAACACCACCTCTTCAATCTAAAGAAGGTCCAAGTACCGTGCTTGAGACAGGCGGACCGTCTGCTGTTCCAGAATACTCCCCCACAAGACCTTTGCTAGATGAGGCTTCAATCAGACTAGCTAAGCACTTGTCTCAACTTAGCCCAGAACCTTCCTCCCGTGGAAAGGGAATATCTTTCGAGGAAGGTCGCTCAGGGGATGACAATACTTTAGTGTCCAAACTTCAAGAAGAAATTAGTATTCTGAAACAACAGAACATTGAAAAGGACATCATGCTTGAACAACAAGGTAACTTTATCGCTGAGCTTCAAGCAGAAAATGCTTCAAAGACAAAACAGATTACTGATCTGCAAACCAATCTTGGATCAATAACTGCCTTTTACTTTTATTTGAAGAACAAGTTATTTGAAGCTTTTGGGGATAAGATTAAATCTTTTTTTCAGCAGCCTCATGGTATAGAAGACCATCCCACTGCTTCCGACCAGCCTTCCGAAAATGAAGCTTCTTTTAACCAACCTCCTCCTAGAACAAGGATCGTTGATCGATTTGAAAAAGAGCCTGATAATGCCAAATCTCGGATCACGATCAAACATGGAAAAAGGACCGTCACTGCCAATAAAAGTGAAGGATTACTTTTTATGAAGAATTCGAACGAAAATCGCAAAGCAAAAGATCCTGTATTGACAGTGACGGATCTTAAAAAGAGAAAGTTTGGTGACGAGTATGGTGATCGCTCGGGGATCAAAATGTGGGCCTTTGACCATGAGGTGAACATGTGGGTTGTAAAGAGAAACTCTAGAATTCCTGAATACTACCAGAGCATCCATGACTTCAACTCATGGACGAAAGTTGATCTTGCCGAACTTTCAAGGGCCCCATTTCACAATCCTTCATAGGATCCCAGTGCGTCCAAATTCAAACGATTTCTAGACAGGCAGGTCAAAGAAAACTTCTCAAAGATGAAAACTGCAAAAGCCCTGTACAGAAAACATGCGGATGTGATTGATCCTGAATCTGGTGAGCCAATGAAGATCATACTATGGCTAGCAACAAAACAACTGAAACAAATTCCTATCCCTCAACACTTCCATGAAGGATTTCTTGACGACCTGGAATTTTGGGCATATGATGATGAAACTGCTACTGCTGCCATCAAGCTCAAGAATAGCGAAAAAGTGCTAAGGCTCATCAGTGCAAAAGATCTTCTCAGATTCAGAGAAAGAGACATTCGTACCTTGGCTCGTCACCAAATCATTTGCAGAAAAGAAGTCATGGAGGCTGCTGCCAAGGAATTCAGTGGAATGGTCGCCACAATCATCAATGGAAAGCTAAGGATGAGATCCATGGGAAAATCCGACCTGAAGCCGTTCAAAAATCCTGGAGAATGAAGACCAAGTCTATGCTAGCAACAAACCAAGGGGGAGATTGGTAGGCTATACTTTTGTGGTTTGGGCTAGGCATTCTAATGTATAGGTCTTGGTAGGATGTTAGAGTGTGTTGTGGTGGTTGTGGTTTGTTAGTGGGTGTGTGCGGCCATACACGTGTATACGGCTGCACACTTGTGTGCGGCTGCACACTTGTGTGCGGCTGCACACTTGTGTGCTGCTTCATGTAGTATAAATAGGTTGTGTCTGTGTGTCAGAAAGGGGGACATATGTGTGTGTGTTTCCCAAGGTGTACCTTGTTGGATAAGGTGTCTAAGTCCATAACTATTTCTGGTATGTACTTGACCCGACCCGGCATGGTCCATTTGGGTTGCATGGCACCATGCAATTGGATAAACTAAAATGAGAGAAATAACACTTATGGTTTATTAATATATTATAAGTTCTAATATATTAATAATATTATTTAATTAGTTTGATCAAGAATTAATTTAGAATTAATTAAGTGATTAAAAGATAACTAATTAAATATATGGGTAGATTATGTAAATCTTCCATATCTTATATAGTGGGCTAAGAGGCTCCATGGATTATCAAGTTGGGTTCCACCCATAGGATGCTCCATGGATGCTCCATGGGAGTTACAAACCCATGGGTCATGAAAATGAAGAGTCATGACACATTAGGGTTTACATGGTGTAACCCTAGATGTGTCAACACTATATAAGAAACCCATTCTCCACCAAAATCGGACACACTAGGAAACAAGAGGGCTAGAGCCGATTTTGCAAGTGTAAGATTCTCTCAAAGTTCACTCCTTTGCATTTGGTGTTGTGTGAAGCATTTGAGGCATCACACTTGGGGTGCTAGGCTCACAAGGTTTCAAGGATCATAATCAACAACAAGGTAAGTTATTCTATCTTTCATTCAAGTTAAAAATGTTCCCCATGTATGTTAGATAGGAATATAACCTTGGAATTCAACTTTGCATGATTATTAGACAAACATAGATCCAAGGTTATTAGGGTTGCATGTACACTTAGGAAGTGTTAGAATGCTCAAAACCCATCAGTGGTATCAGAGCATGGTTCGTTTGTTGTTTTTTTTTGTGTGCAAACAGCTTGAAAAGAAATCGTTTTTCTGTTTTCTGCTCGTATGAAAGTTTGTACATTTGTTGCTGGAAATCGACTAGAAACATTACCCTAAACTGTTTTGATGTTTTAAAGCTTGTTTTAGATGGTGTAATGTTTATGCTAATCCATTTACAATGGCAATTATTAAAATTACAAGTTTTTTTTAAGTGTAATTTTTTATTCTTGAAAGTGTTCATATTCATGTTCTTGAACTTATGAAGATTAGATGATCATAGGAATTGTTTGTAACCTTCATGGTAGTTTAATTCATGATCATAATGTGTTTTAATGGAGTCCATAACTTGTCCTCAAGTTATGGAAAACCAAAAGTCTCACTTTTATTAAAGCCATTAAAAGAACACAAGAGTTATAAAAATGAAGAGTCTTCATTTTTATTACTCAACTAATTCATAAGTTATAAGAAATGAAAAGTTTTGGAAGTTTACAAAACTTGCCCTCAAGTTTTGGAACATGTAAAGTCTTGATTAAAACTTTAATTCCAACCCTTAGAATTTTAAAAGTTAAAATTCAACCCTTATACTTTATAATATTATAAGTTACTAATATATATATGTATAACGTCAAGTCGTCTTACCGCTAGTACGCCTCATTCACGAAGCCGGTCTATAAGGGGGGTATAAGGTTGTTGCCTATAAAATGGTAACTTAATGGGTGTCCACTCTCACCCACCGCTTCCTTGATCGGTGGAGGGTCGTTAGCCGAACGGGTAAGACAAGGACTTATAATGCTTTCATTAAAAGTATGATGAATATTATAAAGTAACTAAATGCTTTTATTAAATTCCCAATCTTAGTTACTTTAGGAAAATGTGAATAAGGTGCTAATCCGTGAAATTACACTTTACACTTTGTTTAAGTCGTTGGTGGAGCGTGTGTGGTTAACCGGCACACTAACTTGGACTTAACAAGGTAGGTAAAGGGTGACTTAAGGTTTACCATAGCATCGGTGGAGCGTGTGTGGTTTACCGGCACATCGATTGAGTGATAAACCTTGAGGGTACCAAGTGATTTGCATGGTTACTTCACACCTCGTTTTGTGATCCTTGGTATCCCAGTCACAAAACTTGGAGGGCACACTCGAGATTGAAACATGCCTTTGAAAAGTTCATTGAATCTCAAAAGAATCTAGGAATTTCTAAGAACCAATTAAAAACCTAATATCTATATTTCGTTTTTCATGGTGGAAATTGGTGAATCGTCATTCACCTACCTTTCAAATATGTTATAGCTTGGATTACGGCATACCTCTTCTAAGTTATAATATATTGTGATTGGATCCTAGCCTTAATATTACATTTGGGTGTTTTATTAAGGACTCTCTTAATATCTAAACTAATCTTGTTCTCTTCTTTCAGATGTCTTTAAACAATGCTGCTTCTGGCTCTAATCCTAATGGCTCCTTTACCCTTATGAACTTGTGTGGGAAAGTCACTTTTGATGGATCCAACTTCAATGAATGGATTAGAAACATCAGGATGATTACCTGCTACGAGGACAAAGAATATGTCCTTGACAAGGAGCTTAAGGAGATTGATGAGACCACTGCAACTCCCCAGGAGATCGCTGACTTCCGGGCACATGAAAGGGATGCTACAAAAGTGGCATGCATCATGTTGGCCACCATGACAGCGGAACTCCAAAAGTCCTATGAGGACTTCTACCCTTTTGAAATGCACCAAGATCTGATGGAAAGATACCATCAAAGTGCACGACAAGAGAGGTATGAAATCATATGCTCTATCACAACCATGATGAAGGACGGGGAATCTGTCACGAGCCACATGCAGAAAATGCAAAGGTATGTGGATCGGTTGCTGAAGCTTAATGTGAACTTCCCTGAGGAGCTTGCAATAGATATCATTTTGCACTCCTTACCATCGTGCTATGATCAATTCCGCATGACATATCACATGAATAAGGAAGAGGTCACACTCAGCAAACTTCGGGGACTCCTCAAGACCGCAGAAACAGGTCTTAAGGGTAAGTCGGTTGTTAACACTCCTACTCCAAACTCCGCCCCGGTTTTGGCAATCGGGAAAGGTAGAGGGAAGAAGAGGAAGAGCTCTTCGAAGGGTACGAAGGCTAGGACCCTTGATGGCTCTTCTTCAAGTGGAACCAAGAAAGGTTTTGTCACTCCTTCTTCTGACCCTAAAGAGGCTGAATGCTTCTATTGCCATGAAAAGTCACATTGGAAGCGGAACTGCCCAAAGTACCAGCAAGATGTGGAGGATGGGAAAGTTAAACCCAACCATGCAGGTATTTACACTATCTTATCTAATAACTCATCCCATTCTAACTCTTGGGTCCTTGATACTGGTTGTGGTATTCATATTTGTTCTTATTTGCAGGGACTAAGAAGAAGTGAGAATGTGGAGCATGGAAGAATAAACTTAATCATGGGGAATAGGAAAGCTTTACCTGTCACCAAGATTGGAGTTTATACTTTATCGCTAAGTAGTGGGTTTAGTTTAGATTTGAATAAATGTTGTTATTCGCCAGAAATGGCAAGAAATATTATTTCCTTTCATGCATTGTATAAACAAGGTTTCACCTTTTCATTTGATAATGAAGTTGGTTCGATTAATGCTTTCTTTAATAATGATCTTTTTTTTAAAGCATTACCTTGTGATGGTGTGTATGAAACTGTATCTGTGGTTGATAACTTAGGAAATAATGTATTGTGTATTGATTCTGTTAATGATAATAACTTGGATAAAGCATCATTATGGCATTGTCGTCTTGGACATATAAGCAAGAAACACATAGGCCAACTCCAAAAGGATGGAGTATTGGAGTCATTTGAGCTAAAGTCAGATGATAGTTGCGAATCATGCTTACTTGGAAAAATGACAAAGTCACCCTTCACAGGCTCTTGTGAGAGGGGTGAAGGTTTGTTGGATCTTATACACACGGATATGTGTGGGCCCTTCAAACATGCCACAAGGGATGCTAATCGTTATTATTTGACTTTTACTGATGATTACAGTAGATATGGATATGTCTACTTAATCAAGCATAAGTCAGAGACTTTTGAGAGGTTTAAAGAGTTTAAACAGGAAGTCGAGAATCAATTAGGCAGGAACATTAAGATGCTTTGATCCGATCGAGGTGGTGAGTATCTTAGTTCAGAGTTCCTCGACTATCTTAGGGAATGTGGGATTGTCTCATAATTGACACCTCCCAGGACACCGCAGTTGAATGGTGTAGCTGAGAGGCGTAATCGAACCTTGTTGGATATGGTTCGTTCCATGATGAGTCGAGCTTCGCTACCAATCTCATTTTGGGGGTATGCCTTAGAGACTGCCGCCCATATCCTTAATCTAGTTCCCACAAAGAAAGTTGCCAAAACTCCTCATGAGATGTGGATTGGTAAAGTACCCAAACTAGACCACATTAAGATTTGGGGTTGCGAGGCTTTCGTGAGACGCGAGACTCATGATAAGCTCGAACCTCGAAGTGAGAGGTGTATTTTCATCGGCTACCCATAGAAATCCTTTGGTTACCTCTTCTACAGACCTAGTGAGAGTGTGGTCTTTGTAGCTAGGAGGGCTTTCTTTCGAGAGAGAGAGAGAGTTCATAAGCCAAGGAGACAGTGGGAGGCAAGTTGACCTTGAAGAAATTCAAGAGTCAAGTGGTGAAGGAACTTCAAACCCTAGCACTCAACTTGAGGAGGAAACTTCTGTTGAGCCAATTGTCAATGGAGCAGCTATCGAAGAAAAGCCTTTGATAAATCTTCGGTAATATCCGGCTAATCCCAGAATGCTTCGGATCTCCGTGGGACTTTTCGGTTGTTCCCACATCATCACAGCTTCAATCTTCGATGGGTGAACCATTATTCCTTTTTAGTTAACCACATGACCCAAAAATTGCACTTCTTGAATCCAAAAATCACATTTGGAGAACATTGCATAAAGCTTCTGATGGGTTTGAGCCAAAAGAACATCCTATGTGCTCATGCAAACTCTAATGCTTTGATCTAGGTTTCACTAATTGTACATGCAATCATCCAAGGCTTACAAACCCTAGATCTAATGAGAATAATTCGAAATTATATGAAATAAATCAGGTCCAGATCATTACCTCCTATTGCTTGCTTGAATCTTCTTGTCTTTGAAGCTTAGAGTCACAAGTGTCACTCCTCTAATGGCTTACAAACACCAATAGCAAAATAATGATCTTGGAGAGAGGTTGGAGGCTTCTTTAATTTGGCTCTATATCTCATAGGAATAGGGTAGTCGAATTCTGGAACCTTAGGGTCCTATTTATACTGAAGTTGTTAGCCTTTCAGTAAAAAACCCTAATGGACAGCTTAGGCCTTAAGCTATCCAACGAAGCTTCTAGAATAGGGCCATAGGGACGAAATTAGGGATGGACACATCCTAATTTCGTCCATGCCTAGTCCAAGAGGCTCCTCAGTCCAATATTCAACTATGACACATTTGACAGTTTAAGTTCTTGATATTAAATTAATATCTTTTAGCCACAGAATTAATTTCTTAATTAATTCTTGTCTAATATTAATTTAATTATTTGATTTCTCCATTAATATATTATTCATATAACATATTAATAAATCAAAATAACCTCTTTATTCACAAATATCCTATCATGTTGCTTTGGTGAAGGCAACCCAAAAGGACATTCCACAATCGGGTCAAGTACTTACCAAATATAGTTACGGGCTTAGACACTAATCCAACAATCTCCCACTTGGATAAGTCTAGTAACTACAAATGTAAGCACAATTCGATTAGCAATCGTAGCTCTCAAAGATGCTGTCAAACTCTGATCTTACCAGTAACCTTTCCTTTAGATAAGGGATCGTATAGTCCTCTGTTCTAGATATTGTGTGGACAATTTAATGGAACATAGTCATACTTATTGTTCAGCAGTTCGTTTCTCGATCTCTGATTCGTTTGACATAGAACTTAATTGAACACATCAATTCAGTCCTGACCGGGCCCGGCACATAAGTCAACCAAATCATCGAGGGGCCCTGATATTGCTTTTACCCTCTTAGGATAAAAGGAACAGATAAACTTCGACTTATATGCATTTAATATTCACTAATCAAATCATACACAACAATGCGTTTTATAACATCAAATTACTGATGCGTTTACGCATTATCAATGCATAACGAATTAGCAAACAATAAACCATATATCTAGGTTTTAAGACCATATGATATTATCGTCTTGCGATCACTCGAGATAAATTCCATGAAGTGATTCTGTTGGGGTACAAAGTTTTCCTTGAATGACTTTGTAATGTTTGACTTTCGTAAAACCCACTTGCATGTGGAGTATTAGCCTTGTGACACATGAGAGATAGAGAGTGAGAAAGAGACATGTAAACACCTCTATATAAGGTGAGTTTAGTCCATTTGTAGAGGTGTGCTTGAGAGATGTAAAAGTGAGTGTGTAAGTGTGTGTTATTTATGTAGTCTAGATCTAGATCCTTTTTGTGTAACACCATACATAATCAATACATCTCTTGAACACCCAAATCACCATGTTCATTGTGCAATTTTTAATTCCGCATGCCAAACCATGTTCTTATGTCACTACAATTGGTATCAGAGCGGGTCTTAAAGATCAAGGTGATTTTTGAAGAACGATTCTCGGTTTGGCAATTTTTGTCGCAATTTGAACAATTTTGGTGAGTCTCTCTTTATGGTCTCTCGTAATATTTGAATCGTGCGTTACGTTTTTGATTTGTGATCGTTTGACTCGTTGGATCAAATTTTTCTTGAAAAACCCCATTGATGATCCAATTAGTTTTTGTTTAGATCAAAACCATAATCAAACTCATTTTTTTTTTAATTTCGAGTACTATTCATTCATTCAGCTATTTTGGAAATACTTTTGTTTGATTAATTTCGAAGCCCAGTCCAACTTCAGTCTATTTGTTAATTGATTTCAAGCCCAATCAATATTCATATAAAAATCCTAGTTTACAATGGAATAATCCCACAGATCTTTAAAACTCATTCAATCGTCAATAGATGTTCATCACTTGTACACACGCATCTTGTACTTGTACCATTGGTTCTTGTATCTTCATAATCAGTTGTTTTTACATTCTTAATCACGTTTTCTCATTGTTTCTTTCCGATCGGTGTCGATTGCTAATCTGAAAATGAGTTTCGATTTCATGTGATTTGAGACATGATGAAATCGATTTTATACAAGTTCCAGCGAAGAAATCATCAAGTTGATTCTTGATTTTGGTGAAATTGATCAAGAGCACTTGAAATCAATGAAGAACAGTTGAAGAACAAGAAGTTTTTGTGATTTAGATCTGGAATCGGAAGTTCTACAATCAGAAATTAAAGTCGATTTAGGCTAATATCATGTGGTATTGATCGATATCAAACATGAATCTGATTTCAGTTTAGGGCTTATTTGGAATCGAACAAAAACTGATTAGAATCAAATGATTTGGAAATTAAGTCGAAATTTAGGGCTTGATTTTTGAAAAATGGAAGCTTGAGGTTGGAATCGATGGATTATTTTTGAAGTAGATGTCGATGATTTTAATTCTGATTTAAATGGATCGACTAGATTTTGAAATTTTGGAATCGATAAACTGAAAATTTGACCTAATGAAACGAAGTCGTTGAGGATTCGAAATGGGATGATTGGATTTTGCTTTTGGTGAACGACTTTTTGATTTGTTGGAACTGGAAAACGAAATTGATTCTGAGTTCGTTCTTGGTGATGAAATAATTTCGTAATCGTTCGATCGAAGTTTTTGGTTTAATGATTGAACAGATTTATTGGAGTCGATGGTTGATGATTTTGGAAGAACTGTAAAAACGAATATTTGGGTTCGTGTTTGAAAAGCGAAGTGACTGGAATCGATTATTTTGATTTCGTTGATCGATGGTTTGGGGACGAATCTACAACGTTAATAGCTTGATGTCAACTTTGGAGCAAATGTTCGAAAAATTAGTGATGTGAAGTCAAGAATCGATGAATGGAAATTTGCTTTTGTGATCGATTGTCAAGGAACGAAAAAACGATGAACTGTAAGAACGAAAAATTGATTTTGAGTTGAATGTATGAAGTCAGTTAATTCGATTCAGAGGTTGGATGATTAAGAGGTTATTGTTCATTAAGAGGCTTCGAATGCCTTCAAATTCGTGAATATGGTTATGAATTTGGTGCTATGATCATACGAAGAGGAGAGAGAAAATTTTGGGGGAAGATGATTTTTGTATGAAGGGGAGAAAGAAGGAAAAATTTTCGTATATTTGGATGCAAAATTTTCGTATGTTTGGAATGGAAAAGTAAACTTTTTGAATATAGTCCCTCAAGTTTCGAATGGTTGAAAAATGGAAAAAGGCTTCGTATGAATGATCAATATTTGGTATGTTTTGATCAAAAAGCAGAATTTTCGAATTTAGCCCCTGTACCTTCGAATATTTGTCACCTCCACAATTAATTGAAGTTTCGAATGTTTGACACTTTTCACCCAAATTCGAAAATTTTCTGAATTTTCGAATGTTTGGGTCAACTCTTCGTATGTTTGGAACACAAATGGCAGAATTTTCGAAAATAGTCCCTGAGGCTTCGAATGTTTGGCGGTTCATACGCAAATTCTAAAAAGGACTGTTTTTGCTGAAAATTGAAGAAAATGCATTTCAAGCCCCTGCAGTTTGTGCAAATTGAAGATTTCTATCCAGCTTTGGAAAAGGGGAAGAGTTTTGCATATTTTGCTGTTTTGGGCGCACCGGGTCACTGCAGAATTTTGAAATTGACAATTTCTACCCATTTTTGAGAAATTTTGTCAAAGGCGGTCCGTGAACGAAGCTAAAAATTCGATATTTTTTGGGTTTTCCGGATTGAAGCACAAAGTTTATGCCACATATTAAGGAGGAGTTTTGACACGAAAAATTCCGAATAGAGCATGGTCTCTTTCCTTGAAGGTTTTATAATCAAGTTTCGATTATAAAAAGGGGGAGAAATTTATATGGAAATTCGAACTTGAATTTTTCATATTACGCGGATTTGAAGACCGAAGTGACCTTGAATTTTTGAAGCTTACGAAATGATGCAATTGGATGTTCGGAAGTGATGAATCGAAATGGGTTTGATTTTATTGAAGATTTTTGGGGTGTGCTTTATGCTCAACTTTTGGTGATCAATTTGGAGTTTGAGAAGCTCGTGATCATTCGTTGATGCTTGGTTTGTATGGTCTCACATCCTAGAGCCCAAATTTAAGAATCATGGAAGAATTGAAGATTGAAGTTCGTTTCGACATGTGTCACCCTTGAGGCTCGGATCGCGTAGTTGCTCGATTTTGGAAGATTTGAAGTGGGTCATTCATTCCTAACTTTGAGGGGGAGAATGTTGGGGTACAAAGTTTTCCTTGAATGACTTTGTAATGTTTGACTTTTGTAAAACCCACTTGCATGTGGAGTATTAGCCTTGTGACACATGAGAGATAGAGAGTGAGAGAGAGACATGTAAACACCTCTATATAAGGTGGGTTTAGTCCACTTGTAAAGGTGTGCTTGAGAGATGTAAAAGTGAGTGTGTATGTGTGTGTTATTTATGTAGTCTAGATCTAGATCCTTTTTGTGTAACACCATACATAATCAATACATCTCTTGAACACCCAAATCACCATGTTCATTGTGCAATCTTTAATTCTGCATGCCAAACCATGTTCTTATGTCACTACAGATTCCAGCAAGTATGGGTTTATTCCAATGCTCAAATCAATCTCATAAGCACTCATGAATGTTGTAGCAAACTTTTGCTATGTCTAATACACTTTAGACAATCTACACACCAATTCATGACAATCTTCATTCATACCTACTTCCAAAATATGAACGACTGTGGACCGTTCGAATAATCTCATTATTCAGGAAGTCAAAACATGCAAAGTGAAACAATAGGTAAACAATTAACATAAGATAGTAACATTACTAATAAATAATTCTCTTTTATTTAATCATCAAACGTTAATTACAGTTTATCTATTACACGTTTCTAAACTATCTAATCTAAGCTAATATCGTCCTTTAGCCTGATGCTCCTAGCGTGTACTGCAAGTGCTTAACCCTGCTCAGTCCCTTCGTAAGCGGATCTACTGGGTTATCCTCTGACGATACCATCTTTACTACGAGGAGTCCTTCTTCCACCCGATGTCGAATAAAGTGATATTTTCTGTCGATATGTCGAGATCTGCTGTGATCCCTCGGTTCCTTGGTCAAGGCAACCGCTCCCTCATTATCACAGAAAATTTCCATGGGCTCTTTATGGTTGGCACAACTCCAAGGTCTCTAATGAAGTTCTTCAACCATATTGCCTCCTTTGACGCTTCGCTCGCTGCAATGTACTCTAATTCGCACGTTGAATCAGCTACAGTCTCTTGCTTGGAACTTTTCCAAGTCACTGCTCCTCCATTAAGGGTAAAGACCCAGCCCGACTGTGAATGGTAGTTGTCCCTGTCGGTCTGAAAACTGGCGTTAGTGTACCCTCGCACCTTTAATTCATCACTCCCACCGAGGACTAAAAACCATTCCTTGGTCCTCCGAAGGTACTTAAGAATGTTCTTGACTGTGGTCCAATGCACTTTGTTAGGGTTACCTTGATATCTGCTGACCATGCTCAAAGCGAAGGCCACATCAGGGCGAGTACAAGTCATAGCGTACATGATTGAGCCAACTGCGGAAGTGTAAGGTACCCAACTCATCTTTGCTATCTCGACTTCGGTACTCGGACTTTGAGTCTTACTCAACCTGGCATTACTTTGAATCGGTAACTCCCCTTCTTTGAATTTTCCATACTAAAACGTTTTAGTACCTTGTCCAAGTAAGTATTCTAACTAAGTCCTATTAGTCTCTTACTTCTGTCTCTCACTATCCTTATTCCTAGAATATAGGAAGCCTCTCCGAGGTCCTTCATAGCGAAACATTTCCCGAGCCAGGACTTAACCTCCTGCAATGTCGGGATGTCGTTTCCTATAAGTAGTATGTCATCGACATATAATACGAGGAAGATAACTATGCTCCCACTGGCTTTGACATATACACATGATTCATCCTCGCTTCGTAGAAAACCAAACTCTTTGACTTTCTCATCGAAATAAAGATTCTATCTGCCAGACGCTTGTTTAGGTCCATAAATGGACTTTTTAAGCTTGCACACTCTATTGGGATGCTTCGCATTGACAAAACCTTCTGGCTGAGCCATGTAAACATCCTCAGCCAACTTCCCATTAAGGAAAGCGGTTTTGACATCCATCTGCCATATTTCATAGTCATGAAATGCAGCAATGGCTAGTATCACCCTAATAGACTTTATCTTGGCAACTGATGAGAAGGTTTCATCATAGTCAACTCCGGGAGTTTGAGTGAAACCCTTCGCGACCAATCGTGCCTTATATGTGTGCACATTCCTATCCATGTCGGTCTTCTTCTTGAAGATCCACTTGCACCCGACCGTCTTACGTCCGGGTACATGGTCAACCAAATTCCAAACTTGGTTGTCATACATGGACTGAATCTTGTTGTCCATCACCTCTTTCCACTTTGCAGACTCCGGGCCTGCCATGGCTTCCTTATAGTTGTTAGGTTCGTCCAGATTCACTAGTGTACTATCACTAATGAACGTATCCCCTTCGGTAGTAATATGAAAACCATAAAACTGGGGTTGAACCCTAACTCTATCGGAACGTCTAAGAGGTAAGGACTTGTAAATCGGTTCAACCGGAGTTTCCTCCTCGGGTTGAGCGCCAGCGTTAGAGGTTCCTTCATCGCTCGACTCTTGAATCTCTTCAAGATCAATTTGCCTCCCACTGTCTCCTTGGCTTATGAGTTCTCGTTCTCGAAAAACCCCTCTTCTCGCAACGAACACAACGTTGTCACTCGGTCTATAGAAGAGATATCCAAAGGACTTTTGCGGGTAGCCGATGAAAATACATCGCTCACTACGAGGTTCGACCTTGTCGTGAGTCTCTCATCTTACAAAAGCTTCGCAACCCCAAACCTTGATATGTGCTAACGAGGGAGCCTTCCCTGTCCACATCTAGTGAGGTGTTTTGGCAACCTTCTTTGTAGGGACTAAGTTAAGGATATGGGCGGCAGTCTCTAAAGCATACCCCCAGAATCATATAGGTAGCGAAGCACGACTCATCATGGAACGAACCATATCTAGCAAGGTTTGATTACGCCTCTCAGCTACACCATTCAACTGCGGTGTCCTAGTTGGCGTCAATTGCGAAACTATTCTGCATTCCTTGAGGTAGTCATGGAATTCAAGACTTAGGTACTCTCCACCTCGATCGGATTGAAGCATCTTCATTTTCCTGCCCAACTGATTCTCCACTTCTTGTTTAAACTCTTTGAACATTTCAAAGGTTTCTGACTTGTGCTTGATTAAGTAGATACACCCATATCTCCTATAATCGTCGGTGAAAGTCACATAGAAGCGGTTCCCATCCCTTGTGCTGGATCTAAAGAGTGCACATACATTTGTATGTATGAGCTCCAATAAACCCTTACCCCTCGTGCAAGTGCCAGTGAAGGGTGACTTGGTCATCTTTCCAAGTAAACAAGACTCGCACACGTCATCGTCCCTAAGGTCGAATGACTCCAATACTCCATCCTTTTGGAGTTGGGCTATGCGTTTCTTGTTGACATGTCCAAGACGACAATTCCACAAGCATGCTTTATCCATACTATTTGAAGAATCGACACACAACACATCATTTCCTAAGTTATCTACAACCATCACAATTTCATATATTCCATTACAAGGCAAGGCTTGAAAATATAAAACATTATTAAGATAAGCATAAATAGAACCCTTTTCATTATCAAATGAATATCTAAATCCTTATCTATATAAACCATGAAATGAAATGATGTTTCTTGCCATATCTGGCGAATAGCAACAATTGTTTAAATCTAAACCTAATCCATTACTAAACACTAAGGAATAAACTCCAATCTTGGTGACAGGCGACGATCTTCTATTTTCCATGATTAGATTTATTCTTCCACGCTCCACATCCCTATTTCTTCTTAGTCCCTGCAAATCAGAACATATGTGAAAACCACATCCTCTGTCAAGAACCCAAGAATTAGCATGCATCGAATCATTAGATTTAATTGTGTAAATACCTGCGAAAGATGGCTTGATCTTCCCATCCTTGATGGACTGCAGATATTCTAGGCAGCTTCTCATCCAATGCCGTATCTTGTGGCAGTGGTGGCACTCTTCCTCCTTAGGGTTAGAGTTGGGTTTAGTAGAACCAACTTTGGTTCCACTAGAGAGGTACCATCTTGGGACTTTCCCTTGTGGTGGCTCTTTGAGGGAGCCTTCCTCTTCTTACCCTTCCCTTGTCCTATTGCCAAGACAGGGGCAACAGCGGGAGTTGGAGTTGATGCAACAGATTTATCCTTGAGGTTGCTCTCAGCAGTCCTCAACAAGCCCTAAAGCTTGCTCAAAGAGGCCTCCTCCTTGTTCATCTGGTAGGTCATGCGGAACTGGCTATAGCAGGGAGGCAAGGAGCTAAGGATGATATCAATTGCCAGCTCTTCATTAAAGTTCACATTCAACTTCAGCATGCGATAGACATATCTCTGCATCTTTTGCAGATGAGCGGTAAGGGACTCTCCATTACCTATTTTGGTAGTGATCATCGAAGTGATGATCTCGTACTTTTCTTGCCTAGCGCTCTGGTGGTACCGGTCCAGCAGATCTTGGTGCATCTCATAGGGGTACTTGTCCTAATAGGACTTCTGTAGTTCTGTAGTTATAGTCGCCAGCATGATGCAATGGAATTTCGTGGCATCACGCTCTTGGGTCTCAAAGTCTGCGATCTCTTCAGCATAGGCAGTGTTGATGTCAATCTCCTTCAACTTCTCATCGAGGACATACTCTTTATCCTCGTAGCGAGTGACCATTCGGATGTTGCAGATCCAATCATTGAAATTGGACTCGTCAAAGATCACTCTCCCACACAAGTTCATGAGTGAGAACGAGTCAGAGGAGTTTGAACCAGAAGCGTTGTTGTTGACGTTCGACATCTGAAAAAGAAAAAGAACAAAGTTTGATTAGAAATGAATTCCCAATTAAACACCCAAATGAGAAATTAGGGCTAGGATCCAACAACATTATTTACAAATTAGAAGAGGGATGTCGTAATCTAACAAGTAAATAATTTGAAGGTAAGTGAATGACGATTCACTAATTCTCCATCATGAAAAACGAAAAAGAGATTAAGTTTTAAATGTATTGAAAACTCTTAGATCTTTTTAGATTCATTGAACTTTTCAATGGCATATTTAAATCTCGATATGTCCCTCTAGTTTGTGACTGGGATGCCGAGGATCACAAAGCGAGTGTGAATAACCATGAAAATGTACATGGTGCCCTCATTGTTACAGTCACCTATTCGATGTGCCGGTTAACCATACACGCTCCATCAAACTATGACAAACAATGAGTCACCCTTTGCCACCTTTGCTTAGAACCCAATTAATGTGCCGGTTAACCACACACACTCCATTAACGTCTTAGCAAGGGTACAAAGTGTAATTTCATGGAATTGTATCAAATTCACTTTTGCCTAAAGTAACTTAGATTGGGAATTTTGTAAAAACATTTAGTTACTTTTATAATTCATTATACTTATTAATGAGAAAGGGTTGCCCTATCCTACCCGTTCGGCTAACGACCCTCCACCAATCAAGGAAGCGGTGGGTGAGAGTGGACACCCATTAAATGACTATTTTATAGGCCACAACCTTATACCCCCCTTAGAGATTGGCTTCGTGAATGAGGCCTACTAACGGTAAAACTAGCATTTTAAGTTTTATATATATATATATATATATATATATATATATATATATATATATATATATATATAAATTTAAATTTTTTGATTAAAATGTTTAATTTGAACTATTTAAATTTCACACCCTAGAATTTTACATGTTTAAAATTCAACCTTATACTTTAGAATATTATAAGATATATATATATATATATATATATATATATATATATATATATATATATATATATATATATATATATCTTATAATATTCTAAAGTATAAGGTTGAATTTTAAACTTGTAAAATTCTAGGGTTTGAAATTTAAATAGTTCAAATTAAACATTTTAATCACAAAATTTAAATTTTAAAACTTGAGGACAGGTTTTGAACTTTTCAAAACACAAATGATCAAATGGAAAAGAATTTTAAATTAAACAATTAATTTAATGATTATCTAAATTTGACCTAATCAAGATTATTTATAAGATAATTCACAAAATAAATTAAATAATTAAAGATTATCATATAATGAATTTATTATTCAAATAAATGGTAATTATCTTTTAATTTGGTAAGGATAATCATAACATATATATAAAAATCGGATTTTATTATTCAAAAACAATTTTGGTAATTATCCAAACACAAAATTAGTCAAAAATCCGAGTTTTGAGCCATCTGATCCACAGACTCGTCGAGTAGCCTACTGCACTCGTCGAGTCTGTCAGACAGAATGGGCTCACGTCGTGAACTCAGTGAGTCACGTCGTGAGCTGGGTATTTTTAAGAAAACAATTTTCATATCAAGCAAAAAACGAACATATGAGCATCAAATACAATTGAAACCAATCAAAGCTCTAATACCACTAATGGGTTTGAGCCAAAAGAACATCCTATGTGCTCATGCAAACCCTAATGCTTGGATCTAGGTTTCACTAATTGTACATGCAATCATCCAAGGCTTACAAACCCTAGATCTAATGAGAATAATTCGAAATTATATGCAATAAATCAGATCTAGATCATTACCTCCTATTGTTTGCTTGAATCTTCTTGTCTTTGAAGCTTAGCGTCACAAGTGTCACTCCTCTAATGGCTTACAAACACCAATAGAAAAAGAATGATCTTGGAGAGAGGTTGGAGGCTTCTTTAATTCGGCTCTATAGATCTTAGGAATAGGGTAGCCGAATTCTGGAACCTTAGGGTCCTATTTATACTGAAGTTGTTAGGGTTTCAGTCAAAAACCCTAATGGACAGCTTAGGCCTTAAGCTATCCAAGGAAACTTCTGGAATAGGGCCTTAGGGCCGAAATTAGGGATGGACACATCCTAAGTTTGTCCATGCCTAGTCCAAGAGGCTCCTCAGCCCAATATTCAACTATCACACATTTGACAGTTTAAGTCCCTGATATTAAATTAATATCTTTTAGCCACAAAATTAATTTCTTAATTAATTCTTGTCTAATATTAATTTAATTATTTGATTTCTCCATTAAATATTATTCATATAACATATTAATAAATCATAATAACCTCTTTATTCACAAATCATTCTATCATGTTGCTTTGGTGAAGGCAACCCAAAAGGACCATGCACAACCGGGTCAAGTACTTACCAAATATAGTTACAGGCTTTGACACTAATCCAACAACATTTCCCTTTTCGGAACTTCTAACACTTCTCGCAGATTCTTGTCATGCTCCTGCTTGCTTTTTGAATAAATTAAAATATCATCTATGAACATTGTCACAGATTTATCGAGGAATGGTTTACAAACCCTATTCATCAAATCCATGAATGCTGCTGGAGCATTGGTTAGTCCAAACGACATAACCAAAAACTCATAGTGTCCATATCTTGTTCTGAATGAAGTTTTCTCAATATCCTGCTCTCTCACCTTTAGCTGATGATATCCTGACCTAAGGTCGATCTTCAAGAGATAGCTCGAACCTTGCAGTTGATCGAACAGGTCATCAATCCTTGGCAACGGATACTTGTTGTTTATTGTTCCCTTGTTCAACTCTCTGTAATCTATGCACATTCTCATGCTCCCATCTTTCTTCTTTACGAATAACACCGGAGCTCCCCAGGGTGATGAACTAGGTCTAATGAAACCGTTGTCCAATAACTCCTGAAGTTGCATCATGAGCTCCTTCATCTCCGTCGGTGCTAATCGATATGGTGATTTTGCTGTTGGTGTTGTTCCTGGTAACAAGTCTATTCTAAACTCTACTTGTCTATCAGGGGGCAATCCAGGAAAATTTTCTAGAAAAACATCCGGATAGTCACACACCATTGGTATACTTTGCACATCCTTTTTCTCCTATTTGGCATCGATTACAAAATCCCAAGTATGATGTACATCCTTTAGACAAACATTTTCTAGCCTTCATTAGGGAAATTATTCCAGAATTCACTCTGCGCTTGTCTCCGTATAACATAAAGGACTCTTTCCAGGCGGGTTTACCATAACTATCTTATTCTTGCACAGTATCTCGGCATCATTGGCGCTAAGCCAATCCATTCCTAGAATGATGTCGAAACCATTCAACTGAATGGGGAACAGTTCCTCGTGGAATTCGTTTTCGATTAAGTCGATGACAATATTCCTAATACAATTGCTAACAGGTACAATTTGCAACTAGCAACTTCTACAATTAGGGCTTCATCAAGGTTTTCTATAGGCAATGCTAGTCTTTCACCAAATTTATGTGATATAAAGGAGTAGTTTGCTCCGGAATCAAACAATAAATTGGAAGGCAATCCATTTACAAGAATGGTACCTGAAGTGACATCCGCTGCTTCCTTTGCGGCTTCCGATGTCATCTGGAAAGCTCTGGCTTTTGGGTTTGGTGGGAGATTGGGCCTTCGCTGCATCCTTCTTCTTCGGGCAGTCCTTCAAAATGTGCCCGTCTTCGTTGCACCCATAACAGACTTTCTTATTGAAGGTGCACTCATTGGCATAATGCCCATGCTTTCCACATTTATAACAAGTGACTTCCTCGTTACATTTCCCAACATATTTCTTCTTACACTTGTCACGCCACTTCGCTTCGCTACTCCTCCGAATTTCCTAGAATCAGACTTCGAGAATTTACTCTTCTTGTTGGATCTCGAAGATCCATCAAACTTTCTTTTCTCACCAACCTCTGTCCTCTCCTGCCCCCTTTCCTTTAACTGGGTTTCCACGTTTTTAGCTGCTCGGACTGCTGTCTTCAGAGTAGCTTCCATCTTGACCGTTGGGCCAAAGTCGGCTGGCAGTCCATTTGAGAACCTCTCAATTTTTGAGAGTTCAGTTGGCACTAAGTATGGAAATAACTTCATCTTTTCGGTAAACGCAGTAGAATAGTCGTCAATGCTCATTTTCCCTTTCTTCAAGTTCTGAAATTCATTGTTTAGATCTATTAGATCTATCTCTGAGCAGTACTACATCTTTAACTGCTCCAAGAACATTTCCCAAGACATTTTCAGGGCTTCTCCATATGGCATCGTGTCTGCCAATAACTTCCACCAGCTTAAAACTCCGGTCTTCAATTGTCTGACCGCAAAAACAGTTTTCTACTTGTCGCTACAGTTGCAGCTTTCAAATACCATATCCATTTCGAAGATCCAGTCCATAATCTCAACAGGTTTTGGGCTTCTGGCAACACTTGGCGGAATGGTGCCCAAGAAATTCTTATACATAGGCCCATCTCTATTTATTTTCCCCTACGGGTCATTCCTTTCTGCCACTGGGGGTTCCGCTTGACCCACAGTCCTACTATCATCCCCTTCTTCTGACTGTCTGTCATTCAGTTCTAGTTGTTCGACAGGTACTGAGGGTTCATCCCTATTATTCATCAATAATTGTCGCATCTCTTCCCTTCGTTCGGCCATCATAGCCTGAATCATGGTTTGTACTCCAGCCATTGTAATTGGTTCTGGTGCAGCTTCTACGATAGGCACCTGTTCCATCACTTGGGCTTGTGGTTGCTGATTTTTATTTGCATTTCCAACTCCACTTCGAGTTCTTGCCATTATATCTATATACCAAATAAGGTGAATTTAGATCTTTATTCACGATAGATTTTTTAAACTCTCCTTATCACTCTGAAACGTTTACATGCTAGTTCTAATATCATATTCATACGCTTAGAATCCTAAACACATAAGGTTTTCAGATCCGGTCGGCAACATACCATAGATCCGAACAAATAACATCATATATGGCAAACATATAGCATTTAGCACATAAAAGTATTTTAGGGATCTTTCCTAAAATATACTAGTGCTCGTGTCTAAAATATGGTAGACACTCATCTCACGATCATCACTTAGCATTCTAAGTTTAAGTCTAAAAATCCTACAAATTCCTAGTTCGCTTAAACTAATGCTCTGATACCAATTGTCACATCCCTAAATTTCTCGGCCAGAAAAGACCGATTTAGTTTATGCTTTTAAAATAATATCAGAGTAATCTTTCAAAAGATGTTGCAGAATTTGTACCCAAAACAAAATATGATAAAAATTTATTAAAGCATTTCTTAAAGAAATGAATTTTCATTATATAACAAAACCTCGGGATGTCATGTTCCGATACAGACCAAAAGCATAAACAGTACATTATAAACCCTACAACAGATATTTACATCTACTGGCCTATAATCCAAAATCCTCGTCTTCAACCAAATTATGCTCTTGGTTCACTACCTGTAATACAGAAAGCTGAGTGGGTCAGGCTTGGGTGCCTGGTGAGAATATAGGGTTTTCAACCCACAAATAATAATAAATTCTTAATTTCATCAAGCAATAATAAATTTATTAATTTCATCAACCAACAATAAATTTATTAATTTCATCAACCGACAATAACCCTGATTACCCGTTCCCGTTATCCTCACTTTACGTCCCTAAACACCTACCATAAGGGACCTAGTCTAGGGATTTTCATCGGGGTGACAACACTGCTTTAGGGATTCCTCAGCAATTTATGTCAAATAAGGCAACCATGAGGGGGATGGAGTACACCAGCGAACATATAGTTCACCAACACCTACATGTTGCGAGCCTGCTAGCGTTCCACCGGACTGTCTAGAAAGGTCCATGGTCGTCATCTATACTCCGCTAGATGACTACAACAACAACAACAACAACATCGACATCGAGGCCTCTCATCATTTTATCACACATCAACTATTTCATCTACCCATGTTTTATCCAACATATTTGTAGATAAAAATACATATACAGTTTAAAACTTGTATAAAACATCTATTCAACACCCATCTCAAATAAACAAACAATATAATTACATATAGGACATATTTTATAGAAAATACTTCATATTTATGTGTAAGATGAAAGTGACTACACACTCACTTGATAAGACAACGGTTGGACAACACTTCGTCCCTTAAAATAATCTTTTTCGATGAAACCGGGATGTTTTCTCAAAAACCGGGCTTCACGCGGGCAGAGTTTCGTCTCGAAAAAACTCTTTTCTCGGCATCTTCGGGCTCTACGGGGCTTGCTTACGATGCTAGAATTATATTATAGGCTTGGGGGTATTTAGGATAACTTAGAAGAAAGTAGAGGCTGAAAGATATGAGAAATTGTAACCTAAACGCGGAGACCTTCGCATTCTATTTATAGTAGGAGCCTGATCCTCGGTACGCTGGGTGTACCTGCGAGGACGCGTGGTGTTCGGTACGCTGAGCGTACTTGCGAGAACGCGGGGCGTTCCGAGAGACGTGTTGCTGGTTCGGTTTCCGGGCCTCGGACGCGTCGATGTGCGACATATGTGTCCTCCGTCCGAAGAAAGGGGCGACGTGGCCAACTTCTGACCTAGTCCTAGTACGCGGGGCGTAAACTCGTACACTGGGTGTACGGCTTCAGATAAGCCTCAAATTTTATATTTAAAACTTCAAAACTTCATATCTTTTGTGTACGGGCTCTGTTTTTTACTTTCTTTATATCTACGCGTAGGTGAATTTATGCTCTATAACTTTCTTTTAGACTCCGTCGGCTAATTTTGACTTTATTTTTAAAGTTATATTTTTAACAGGCCGGGAGAGGAAAAGTCCGTTAAAAATTCATAACTTCTTCATCCGACGTCCGTTTTCGTCTGTCTTTTTACCGTTGAACTACTATCAACAAGATCTTCGATTCTCGTTTAGGTTGTTTTGGTTAAAAATCACTCGATCGAAAATTCGAGTTTCGGGCTGCATACTACTAAGCTGAAACTTAGAAAAATCATAACTTCCTCATACGAAGTCAGATTTGCACGTTCTTTTTATGCACGCTCTCGGTTTAACGAACACTACGACTTTCATTTAGATCGCTAAGGCTAAAAAGCACTTTATCATAAATTCACTTTTTACGTCACACGGCGTCGTGCCGGTTCTATCGCGAAACTTCGACATGTCATAACTTCTTCGTTATAACTTGGATTTCGGTATTCTTTATATCTCCGGAATCCTTGTTTCAACCAATACAACTTTTTTATTAGATATCGGGTTCATCTAATATTTATTTTCGATGCTTATTTTTATCCTTAACTTATTAAATCATAATAATTAAGTATATAACACATAATAATCAAATAATACATCTTATTATTTCAAAACAAGTTACAAAGGTTGGCCTAGACTATTATATCATCATTAATGCCTCGCCTAGAAACATGGGCGTTACAAATACCAAGGTTGCTTCGAAACGAAAAGGTGAAGTTAGTAAAGGTGTAATGACAGCACCGAAGGGGCTCCAAATGGACATGGTAGCCGAAGAATGAGACGCCAGATCACTACCGGACTTATTTGCATCAGCAGACTTCGAGGACGAAGTCTAGTTCAAGTGGGGGAGATTTGTAACACATGTTCCAATTATTCTTTAATTTCCTAAGTTTTAAGGCTTTGTGCTGGAACTCGGCGAGTTGGGGAGCTCCAACTTGTCGAGTAGAGATCATTTATGAGGATGCGGAACCTAAGAACTACTCGACGACTTGGAAGGCTCAACTCGACAAGTAGGTGTTGTAAAGGAAAAACCCTAAATTTAGGGTTTGCACCATATATAATATCCTTAAGAACCTTGAGACCGACCTTGCATCAAGCTCCAAACCCTAAGAACGTCTGTGCTAACCCCTAATCCCCATTTTCTCTCATATTGTCAGCTAGAGTGACTTGTGCAGCTTAAGAAGAAGAAGGTAGTAAGAAGAAGGAGAAAATCCAGCAAACAAAGCCCTCACTCTTGAGCTTTACCATCTTCTGGACTGTTGTAAGTCTTCAAGATTCGATTTTTACCTTAGAATATGGCTAGATCTTGAGTTTTCTCTTCGTTTCCTATCATTCTTGTTGATTGCATGCATGGGGTTCATATAGTTTGCAATTTTATGAATCTCCAGGGCAAAATGGTCCCAAGGTGGGCTAGATCTAGCTTTTGGTTCAGCAAGGATGCCATACATGGGTTTTTAGAATATATTTCCCTTTTTGGACCTTTTGACTTCAAGACATGTATTAGACATGCATGTCCATAAAGCCTCCATCTTTGGAACGTTTTAAGGACTAGAAACTGTCCTGGAAAGGAGGGATTCCAGATCCCTAGAGTCTTGGGCCACATGGCTAAGCTTTTGAGCTTTCCAACCTTTTTTAATGGCCTTTGAGCATTCAGAGTGGTTCTAGAGGATAAAGTAGGAAACTTTATCCTTCTAGACACCTTTGGGTTTCTGATCTAAGCCCTAGAGTCCCTGTAATCGACGTATCATGGGAATAAGCAAACAGGGACGGAACTCGACGATTTTCTTAGGCAACTCGAAGAGTTGGGTCGGGTTTTCCCGTCTACTGGATATCGAGTGAACTCGTCGAGTTGATGAGAAAACTCAGCGAGGTAGCTAGGATTTGTCCCGGTTTATAGACTCTGAAGGAACTCGACAAGTTGCTAGATGCAATCGACGAGTTGGGGTCAACATGGACTGTTGACTTTGACTGTTGACCTCGACGTTGACCAGGGTTGACTTTGAGGGTATTTATGGTATATCGGGAATTTAACAAGTTAATAACGTGATGATTATAGTCAGTTGAGTTCGAGCTGCGCGTGGGACTTATCCGATTTGGTAATATCTGTTCATCATTTCTTGAGAGGTGAGTCTTCTCAACATACCAATGGGTCTAAGGTACCAAGGTCGGCCCATTTTATGATATGTGGACTGTTGATTGGTAATGCGTTATGTTGGTATGACATTTGCATGGAAGACCCCGGGGGGTTCCCGTGGCAGTAGATTGAGACCATGTGGGGGTTCCCATGACATTTGGTGTAAGACCTTGGAGGGTTTCCATGGAATCCTAGTATATTTGCATGTTTAGCTTGTATGATATTTTCCTGGTAGTGAAGACCATGTGGGGTTTCCCATGGCAATTAGTGTAGACCATGTGGGGGTTCCCATGGCAGGAAGACCATGTGGGGTGTGACAACCGTCAAATTCGTGTGGATTCAAGAATTGATAAACTTAGTTGCACGTGTAGGAACGAAACATACTAGACTTAGTAACTAGAAGCTAAGTTATAACCTACTAGAAACTGGGAAACAAGTAGAATTGAAGGATACTGTACTTAGATTTCACATTGATACGTGACTTCTATAGTTACTTTAACTGTAACAACTATTCAAATTCGGGTCATTCCTTGACTTGAACACCTTTTCATGATTCATATACACACATCATGAATTTGACCTAGTAGTAGAAATTAGATCCGAGTCTCGTTGGAACTTAAGTCAAAGTTGAAAACTAAGACTAGTATACTTGATTCTTCAATTTTGCGTGAATCTCGGAATCACTACATAGAATGTCAATAAACCAATAAAACTAAATTACAAACATTATTTCTAACTTGAATAAGAGTTAGGAAACACAAAAATAATTTGAAGTCTCAAAGATTCAATTTATTTTGATATCCAAAGATGTATTAAACTCCAAAACCTAAAAGCCATAAAAGCTCATATTTATAAACTTTAACCTTAAAAATCCTATAAAAATAATTAAGAACCTTATAATATTATCTTATCATAATAATTATTATGAAATACAATCAAGGAAAATAAAAATTAAGTTATTAACATTTACCCTTGATTTATAAGTAAAAAATCAAGAGTTTTATGCATAAAACTAGGTTAAGGTGCACATTTTATAAAAAGTTGGATATTTTTATAAAATATTTGAATTTTTATAAAAAAAAACAACAGAGTGGAAGCCTCACTCACCCAATATTTCGTCCTCCCCTCTCCTAAGACACTCCCTCTCTTCCCAACATACACATAATCATTTTTTCTTCTCTCTCACACTCCACCTTCTCCTTCATTCTCTCTCATTTCTCTCTACCTTCACCACTCCATTTCTCTCCTCTCCACCCTCTAAACCACGAAATTTCCATAAAATAAGACCCAAGAGCACTCCTCAAACTCGAAATCTTCATCATCTTGTGGTGTTCTTGAAGGTAAAATCGATTTCTACTTCATTATTCCTTCAAAGTTTACTATTTTTCTTAGATTTTCTCCATCTTCTACTCCATTCTAATAAAAAAATCATGAACACATAAACATACACACACAAACTCATGGTTTTGATGATGATGGTGGAAGGATTTCACCCAAAAACAACGTGCATGTTGTAGATGGTGAAGTCCCATGACCTAAACCTAAGACAAAATCATGGAAATGCATTTTTCTACAAGTTTTGGTGGAAAATCACCACATGCACCCTAAGTTTTATTTCCAAAACGATTTTTAACCATTTCAAACTCATGAATGGCCTTCAAAACAACATGCATGTGATGATCTTCAAGCTTAGATGCTCGATGATCAAAGTTTGTTGTTAAAAGCTTTCAAATATGTTCATGAATGATTTATTCCCGAATAAATATATAAAACTTCTTTTCTGATCAAATCCAATTTTTCCCAGAACTCCACCAACAAAATGAGAAGTTCTACAAATGTTCAAAAAATAATTCATTTTTCTTGAATTATTATTATTATTACAAGAAAATAGGGCAATAATTCATATAAAATACTTTCTGAGGTCTATAAATCCTAGGTAAATTCATGTATGACCCGAAAAGTAAATGATAACATCTCAGTAAGTTTCATCGATTTTGATAACTGTTTGGTTTGGTTTTGAATTTTCTTTTTGTTTAACTATAATAAATAATAAAACCATTTTAGGGAATGTGAAAAGGATATATAATATTTTTCACAGATCCTACCTCATGTGGACTACTTAGAAAAATATTTTCAGAATTTTTCATAATGCATATATATTTTTCCCCGATTTTTGTATTTGTAATGGACTAATAATGGAAAAAATAGTTATACTAATCCAAAATTTATGAAAATTTACCAGAAGATCTTATAATATACTAGAACTCTAATTAAAAATTTGGATAATTTTTCTATTAAGTATGCTATATTTCTTCTATTTTCTAAGATTAAATACACTTGAATCCACAAAATTGGATTACAGTATATACAAATCACCATTGGTATTTTTCCCGGATTATGTACACTGTAAATGAAGTTTACAAAAAATTTTGTAATTTAATTTAACTGTTTGATAATTATTCACCAATTAATGATTATTCAAGTGAATAAAACTAAGAAAAATAGCAAAACTAACTGAAAAATATCTTTTAGATTTTTCACAGCTTTTATATGTATAATAACAGTATTACAAAAATTGTGGTCAATTTTGGATACTGTCTTCTAATTATTTCCATTTTTGTTAGAATAAATGCACAAAAATCATAAAATCGGGATAAGTTGTTTAGAAACTCATTTTTATATTTTTTCCAGCTTAACACTACAAGAATATGACTCTATAGAGACAAAAGCTATAGGGACGACGAATATCGTCGCCATAGAGTATCATATAGGGACGAGAAGTCGTCACTATAGAGTTGACAAATTTAGTTTGACTGCGAACCCTAAAGCGACGACAAATCGTTTCCATAGGTTGAGCGGGAAAAAAAATTTGGTTCGCGGGCATCCGAAAAATTATGGGGACGACATTTGGTTCCAAACATAAATAATTTAAATATATATATATATATATATATATATATATATATATATATATATATATATATATATATATATATATATATATATATATATATATATATATATATATATAATGTGTGTATATCCGGAACTTTGTGCGACGTCGTTTTGTGGACACCTATAGGGACGACTTATAGTCTCTATAGGGTTTGGCCAAATTAAAACCACTGAAAACCCTTTTCCCCCAATCAGTCGCTCCACAAAACAGTTTCTCTCGTGAGCTAAAGGTGAAATCGCCGGTACCTGCAAGTGTATAGGTAAATGTCAATCGTTTCTTGCCCACCATTTCCCTCGTCTACTCCTTCAACCTTTCACTATGACATTCTCCCTCCAGCTCTAGATTGAATCAGTGTTCTGAATTGCAGGGCAGCGGTGGTCTCCCTCTTATTCCGGCGGTCTCCCTCTCTTTCCGACGGTCTCCACTTCGTCAACAGGTATCAACTGTGTGAATGTTTATATGTTTTTTTTGATCGATGATTGTTGTATGTGAAAGTTTAGAATACGTTTTTGTGCTGTGAAAGCATATAATTGGTTTTTGGTTATTTGGCTGTGTTTTTTCACAAACAATTGTCTAAATGTGCTTAAAACTTTATGAAAGTTTATGGTTATTGTTTTCAATTCATGGAAGCTATGAAATTTTTTGGTTGTGTATTATTTGGTTGTGAAGTTTTTGTGCTGTGAAAGCTCATAATCTTATTCTGGTGATTTGGCTGTGTTTTTTCACAAATAATTGTCTAAATGTGTTTAAAACTTTATGAAACTTTGGTTAGTGATTTATATACATGGAAGCTCTGAAGTTTTTGGTTGTGTATGATTTGTTAATCATAAAAAGTTATAAGTTCTTGGTTATGTTTAGGATAGTATTTATGTTTAGGATACAAACTTTATGAAAATTATTGTTTCAAGCATGTTAATGTGGTTGTATAGCATTTTAGTTTTGTCCTTTTTTTTTGTCTAAAATTGAAGTAGAATTCTATAAAAATTAGAGCAATACAAATATGCCAATTGATTTATGTATATACAAGCTGTGAAATAGAAGTAGAATGTTTAATTATGAAGACGAGGAGACTGGGAGAATTACGAGGCTACCTATGAGGTTTTTCTGATTTATTAGTTTTTTTCGTTTATAAAACGTGCAATTAATTTATGATTGTTTCTTGGATTTTAATTTCTTTGATACCGACAAGACAAGGGTTTTTAAGAATTATTTTTTCTATCTTTGATCTTTCATACAGAGGGGAAGGGGCAACGGGGTGATGAATGAGGACTGGGCACAGAGGTTCAAGAACATAGGCCGAGAACTGAACTCAAGATTAAAGCATTCAGGTTTCTTATTGTTTTTTTTTTTATTTTACTAGTTTACTATTCAAATTTATGTATGATCAGTTTGGTCTTGAGTTTTTAGTTTGCTTAATTTGAAATTGCTAAATTGAAGGTGTTTTTCAAAGAATTATAAAAGAAAGGTTTTTAGTACTTGCTAAATTTGCTAAATTGTTAGATTAGAATGAAGTTACCAACAATTCATGTTTGTGTTGTTTATCTGTTTCTTTTTAATTTAAATTATGTTGCTTATGATTCATTGGTAGCCTAAAGTTAAAGTTGAATTGAAGGTTTCAAAGACATCACTGTTGTTGGAATTTCTGATGCAAAGTTCATTGCATTTAGGTGTTTCCTTTAGATTACATTGCCTTTTTCAGAACTAAGGTGTGATGTTATTGCTGTTATGATATGCTAATGCCACTATTGAGTTCTTTGTTGATTCCTAATTTCTTGAGTTTTCCTCTGTTTCAGTTGGTTCTAGACAGTTATACCCTTGGGTGGTTATATTTTGTTTGGTTGGTGTTTCGTTTGATTTCTATGATTGTGATTGTGACTGTTTGATTATATATTTTTATAGCTAGCAATTCTGATTTGTGACATTGGGCTTATGTTTGATAGGTACAAGTACCCTGATCTTTCCTTAAACCAACTAAGAAACCTACTAGTTTTGTTCAAGGAAGAATATGGAAACCCGCAAAACATTTCATTAGATATTGTTTCGACTATGAACTCTAGTTTGTTTTGTATGAGACATCTAAAAAATTTCAAATTATGTTGTTTGTATTTGGTAAATTGATGGTGTAAGATATTTTAAATCTTTGGATTGTAGATATGTAAAATGTTTTAGAGTTAAATTTACTATTTTTGTTTTATTGTATACAAAAATTTTATCCTATACAAAAATCCTGGGAAATTAAACAAATCACAGGGGCATGGCTAAAAGCTGTAAAATCTGTGTAGAACCTATAGGGACGACTTATCGTCTCTATAAGGAAAGTATGGCGACAAGAAGTCGTTGCTATAGGTTCACCTACGACGACAACAAGTCGTCCCTATAGGGGTTGCTATGGCGACGACAATAGGATCTAAAGCGACAGAACTATGGCGACAGAACTATGGCGACAGAACTATGGCGACAATGCCTATGGCGACGACATGTCGTCTCCAGGGTCTATAGTGATGACTTTGCACCCTATGGTGACGTCTTTTATTGTCCCCATAGGTCTTTAATATTGTAGTGTTATAAGTATGTTCAATGGAAGTATTATAAAAAGTGTGGGAATTTTTATTATCTGGATATTACTTTTCACGAATTTATATTGTTATGAAGGCTTAAAAATTTGGAAAAATAGTTAATTACATCAAAAATTCAAGGGAAAATTTATGGAAGACCTCTACTATATTTAGAATGAAAATTCAATGTTTGAAAATTTTTGGAAACTGTTTGATAATATTTTGCATTTTTAGGAGTTTAAAACACCTTTAAATGTATTGAAATACCCTCAATTAATATTACAAAAATCTGGAAAATAATATCCAAAATTATCTTAATCACATGAGTTATAAAATTTCACCATTTCAGCAAATGTTTGTAACTTAACAATATTAAATTTTGACACAATATTGACATAAGTCTATTGTAGTAGCAAGTATACTAGTATTGGCTTTCTATTAGAGACTCATTAGTGTGTAACATCGTGTAGGAATTGATCGTAGTACGAATGGAATGTAGTTCAAGTCATCATATGCATCATCTCAAAGCATTGTGAGTATTCACGAGTCCCACTATTTTTGGTTTATAAATGTTTTGGGGTGGAAAAGCATGTCCTAATCTATTTATGTTCGTTGTATATATTTTGACTCGTATGAAACTTGGTTGTTATATTTCGTATGTATGTGTATCTTACTTTAATTCATGAGGACTGTATCGTGGTTAAGTCCCTGGAATCTCTCGACACAACTCATTAACTCTTTTGAGCCTATGGTTATTATGGATAGCTATCAGGAGGTAGACAACTCCTCACTCGCACGATTCGCTTGAGTGCATTTTACCATTTTATTCTCTATGTTTGCGATACACATAGTAGTTAATAGGGAACGATTCGGTCATTAGGCTTGGGTTGTGAACTCATGAATGGAAACTTGATGTACATACGAATCTTACATCGTATTTTAGCGACGAAACTTGTATTCTCATTTTAGCAACGAAACTTGTATACTCATTTTAGCAACGAAACTTGTATACCCATTTTAGCGATGAAATTTGTATACTGATTTTATCAACGAAACTAATATACTCATTTTAGCGATGAAACTTGTATACTTATTTTATCAATTAAACATGTATACTCATTTTAGCAACGAAAATTGTTTACTCGTTTTAGCAACGAACTTTATATCCCATGAGAATATGAACTTTGCATCTTATTTTGGAAACATACTTTATTTCTCATGATGACTACGAACTTTGTTTATGCAAACTTATTTACACATTTTAGCAATGTACTTTTATTTATGGAAACTTCTATTAAAACTTTGATTATGATTCATGAAACCAATATTATTTTTAGCCTGTGAATACTCACCAACTATCTTGGTAGTTGACCACTCATTTTACATGCTTTTTCAGGAACTCGTCTATAAGATGGCACTTAGGGACACATCACTTTTAGGAGCATTCGCATGGGTTGTATTTCAATTTCATTGTAATTTCTTTTAAAATATGTTTAAACACATTGTAAATTGTAATACTTTTTAATACTCTGGTTGGTGTTGTCCTTTAACTTTTGCTATGAGACCCTTTGTACTGACACGCCTCGTGTTTCCGCTTTAGCGAGGTGTGAAAGAAATGGGATCAGAGCCTATGGTTATAGAGAATACCGGTGTTCCTTTGGAGAACCACAACTATAGCCAAAAAATTTCAAAACTTTTTTAAAATACTAAACATACTATATGTATAACTAATTCGAGTACGCATTATTGGACTTTAATTAAGTATAGCCTGGCCAACTATGCTTAATTAAGGAAAGTTAAGGTGAGGTTGGAAACAGTTATAGTAGAATTATGTTCAAAACAATTTTCTACTTAAACTTTTGAAAAACAAAATTTTTCGGTGTGCGTATAGGCATTGCATATTATAGGTATTCATCTAGATACACTTAGAAACTAAGTGCACTTTTATAACAATGCCTTTATTTAGAAATATTCCTATCTCTTATCAAGTGCCAGGTTAACCACTTAGGTTATATAACTAGCCACTCTAGGAGCAATGCACTTAGTACTGAGAATGTGTATTCCTTGGTAGTTATTGACTTTAGATGTAAGGTTAGTAGCTAGATATACACCAGTAATAATCTTAAGTCGAAATCTATACCAATTATTCCTCAATACCTCTTCATCGTCTTCGTATTAGAGTTACAACTAGGAAATCGATCCAATATCGACACGGGAGACAAATGGAGCATTGCGTTAGGAGGTATATGAGTTGCCACGAGTAGTCACATGAATACCATTGGCGAGCATTCCTGATTCAACTCACGAGGATGGGCTCTAGGGTTTTTCTGAGCTGAAAGTGGGTTTGAGGCTGATAAGAAACCGGGGTTAGAGATGCTTAAATACGAAGGAAACACTAAAAGATCATGGGCTTGGGCTATAACTCTCCTCACGTCGTGAGTTCTTATTGCTCATTTCATGAGCTCGGTTTCGGACCAAATCTTCATGCAACCCATCTCACATCGTGACAATCTATGCCTCACGTCGTGAGGACCCTTTTTCTCCAAAATCCAACCTTTTGACTCGTTGAAACCCTAATTTGATTCGTCTTGGAAAAATAGGTGTTACAACTCTGCCACACTTAAATTAGATTTCGCCCTCGAAATCACTTGTTACTACCTTCCAAAAATGAATGACCCCTAGGGAGATTCTCCCACAACTCCAATACGAACTGAAAAGTCGACTCATAAATACGATGCCCTTCCAAGTCTATAACTGATCCTAGCCTTAGCAGGGCTCCCAAATCCTTACGACTACTTTTCCCGCAATCTGAAATCCTAAAACCTTGTCTGACTCTCTGACAGACAACCTACTATGAATCACTGTCAATTCCACTCCACTTTGTAATCCAAACCAATCATAACCCTTCCAGCCCTTGATGTTTCCACTGGAAAACAGAATCCCTGACCATTTATTGTTGCCGAAAGCTTTTCACTTAATAAAAGGCTTAGATAATCCTTCGAGTAAAGACTCATCCCTACAACGGTTAGAATCAGACGAGATCTGCACAGTAGGGTCAAATCAATTACTCTAAGATTATTTAACCCATGCATGAATTGACTTAATATATCCACTTAATAACAACGCGACTCCTAATACGGATCCCAATCACTTGTTCCACCTCGGGCTTGTCTTGTTGCCCCATAATTACATTTCATATGCAACCGAGACCTCCCAAGTCTCATACTTACCTACCAATTAACTAATATATCCGTTTTCCAACTGGCTGATAAGTTTGTTAGGCTCACACAATCACACCACGCGACTGCTGAACGAAGGCCTATCTCGCAAGAGTTGTCCATTCTTGCTTGCCTTAGTGGCTCCAACATCCCTCCTCATCCAACCAAGGATAACATAATCAATAATTCATCACTGATGAATTATTCACTTGAGATCAACGGTGACTCCCAACGCAAGTCTCAACCCCACCCTCCCCCCACTGTGCCAACCGCGAACATAAATCCTATCCCAAAATCCAAAGATTTACACTTGCATTCTGTCTGAAATCCTTCGATTCTTGGGCGTCCGTTCACTAAACTGAAAATATAAATTCCTCAACCCACAAATAAGATTCCAACTAATAAGGGCTACTGAAGCCAAATCACCCCACAGATCCCAACCAATGACCTAGAGTCATCCCACTCTAAACACGACCTGATACCTTGCTCATGTCGATCATACCAGATCTCACATACACTACTCAATCAAACGGGCCCCACATTGTGTCAGATCCAACAATCCTCATACTACTCAAGGAGTGGTTCTCTACTAATACCAGCCGCCTCGACCCAGGCGTGTGCTGATCTTTCCTCAGTCCAACTGACCACTCGAACCAAGGCCTGCCTCATACAGGTGAATGCTACAACTACATCACTGACTTACAACACTTCCCCGATACCCTATCATCCTTTTTTATGCTACTGCTACCCCGCAGTCTTACAACACTTTCATATTTTCATGGGTCCACCCATGGTCTTATCGTCCATATACTATACAAACCATAATCATCATGATTCGAACCCGCATCCGACTATAACCCAATCAGGTATTCAGGTTATGATTCATACCCCAAAGCCTTAATCAGACAAGAATAGGTGGGGAGAATCTAACACGACCCTCAAACTGGATCCATCCACACACCCACTATGGGTCACTAATGATGTGCAATGAAACCTCAACATCCATTCTTATGCAATCTATTATACCAAACGTTTCTCCCCCACTTAGATTCGACTGTGCTCTTCAAATCCTCAACGTTTCACGGAATCCCAATCCATCTCACAACCTTACAATTCAGATTTTCGACAAGATGAGCTTACAAGAACTATCATTCCATTACTAGCCAATCTTAGCGATCACACACATTCCAAAACTAGATGAATACTTTCCGAAATCTCAACGAGCTCAATAGCCCCAAGCACTTTCCACTGACCTCACCACAAGTCCTCGGCGACATATCGGATGACGAAGAGAAACATCACAAATATCAAAGCGGGTACCCAACCAATTCCACGACCTACTTGAACTTAGAGCAATTCCAATGATAACGTGTAAGTGAACACGATGTGAAGGTATGAACTTGGTAACTACTGATATCACGCCCATGATTAAACCATTCCTTATTGCTCCGACAGCATGAGGAACCCCTACATACCCTGCATCCAAACTCGGCATGTCCACCTCAAGAATTTCTTGAATCCTTGTCGTAACTACCAAATTTTGAATCGAATGTTGATATTTTCTCGCTTTATTCTTGTTTCGATGATAACCAATGGCTCCCACATCGCATTCCAAATTTAGCTCACCCAAACATCCCATAAACATGGCTCTCGGGGCATGGAAAATGGCATATGAAGATTCTTGCGATAAAATGAATAGACCATCATGAAGAAAACTGTAATTTCTAGGTGGAGACTTATATAGGCCAAAAATAATGTCTCACAAACAAACATATAATCATAAGCACTATTAATAAGAGCATGAAGGAAGTGAATACAGCAAATACATGTGATGTCAACTGATGGAACTCGGATCCCCTCGGCCTGGAACTGTAATGCTCGGCTTCTTACCATAGGAACCTCCACCCTGCTTCACGACCATTAGTAATCGTCAAAGTGGCTGGAGCAAGTGTACTGATTGCTCCCCTCATCAACTCCGGACAATCGGCCTTCTTGTGGCCCACTTGGTTGTAGTGAAAACATATCAAAACCGATTCTTGAGGGAAATCCCTAATGAACTGAACCATCAGACTGCAAATGAAACATCCCCTCCCTGTCTCCCAACAACCTCCTGCATGGATCCTTCCACACTTGGCACAACGGCCCCGACCCTAATGGACTCCCAAAAGTGAGTCCTGAGTATTGTGCCTATTCTCCTAGCCCACTGTGGTCTGACTCTACTCTGCCTTCCTCTTCCTAAGGTGCTCCAAATCAATCTCTCGCTCACGGGTACCAGAAATCACATCATTCAGGTTCTTACACCCTGACATGCTCACAAAATCCCTTCCCAACGGCTGCACTATGATATTTGGCACAATCTCCGCCCTAAACTAGGTCACAAACTCTTCCCAAGACATAGTCTCCAACTCAGTAAGCATAATAGATTATGCAATCAATTCCCAGCAACACATTGCCATGTGATGGAAGAGATCCAAGGCAAACCAAACCTTGGCTCCTATGGGATAGGGACTAGTGCTGAAGTCACCTTCCATTTCCTCAATCCAACGTGAACTCAGAACCCTAATGCTCCTCCCATCAATTGGCTCATCACCGGAGCCTGAACCAAAAGCTGAACCTTCTCCATGCGTGCTCATCAGCATTCTGAAAAGCAATCATACACATGATCAAAACATACCCAAATAATCCTCAACCCGTCGGCTTCCTAGATTTTTCGTGACTCTCCTCGAGTCGAGTATGGATCTTGTACTTTAAGTAGTACGGGCCTAATACTACCTTCCACACCTGTCCATACTTTCCCCAAGAATTATCCCGAATCCTCCGGGTCACCTCCTCAAACTGGTACTCCAAGTACTTGCTAAACAGCACATTCGAACTCACTAAAAGACTTCCTAGGCTCTCCTAGGTTCCCGACCTCACCTTTCCATCAGTTGTTGAAGAACTCTCAGTAATGTCAACTAACTACTCATGAATACAATCACATGCCGCAAAGCTTAGATAATCCTTCGAGTAAAAGACTCAATCCTACAATAGTTAGACTCAAATGAGAGCTGTGCAATAGAGTCGAATCCATCACTATGAGATTATTTAACCTTTGCAACATGTGACTTAACATATTCACTTAATAGTTAACTTACATTGCGAAGAGTTCCACAAAGCACAAAGCAAGCAACATTCATGCAGTAACACTCCAAGCCATAGAACAAACAAAGAACATTCATCGCTCTCTTACTACAACTCGTACTAGGAACTTCCACTCTCATTAGTGGTTTCCTTATGCATTCAAATTATACACAATACAATATCAAATAGACTATAGAATAAAGACTCTACCCAAGGACCACAACCAAACGAGGAACATGAAATAAGTCCAAATCAATCATTCTAGGGCTATATGATCCTAACGTATATAATTTTTTAAAACACACACTTATCAATTACTGATACCAATACAAATTCTCAATCATAACATCTAATGCTTCCTAGGGTACAAGGCATCATATATCAGGAAATTCTATCATGTAATTCCTGAAAATATCCCTAGCCTTATCCTAGCATGCAAATATTCATATCATATAACATATCAAAATGTATGGGCATTCTGGGAATCACTTACTTGAGCTCGGCCGATTGTACGCATCACATCCCCTTTTTCTTTACAAAATATTTTAAGAAATTCATATTCTTTTAAAAGATTACCAATTCATCAGTTTGATTTCATTCACACCCAAGATTGTGCCCGAATCCCTCAAACCAAGGCTTTGATACCATCTTACAACATCCCAAAAATTGTAAGGTAAAATTTCATTTTTAATTCAACCATTAAAACACCATTTAGTATTACCAATCATTAAAAAGTATAGTAATGTAAAAACAGTTATCAGAGTAAAATCCCAAAATCATAAGGTTGCAGAAACATGGTTGGATACAGTGCAGTCACGTCAGGCCCTTCATTTTTGTACCGAAAGTACCTGAAACCATAAACAATAAACTGTAACCACAAAGCTTAGAGAGTTTCCCCCAAAATACCACATACCATACAAACATACATTCAAGAATATTTGGGTGCTTGCATTCCTCTTCGGTCTCTTTCAACCGGATATTGTCAAGCATATCTCGGTGCTTGCATTCCCATTCAGTCTATTTCAACAGGCTACTGCCAATCATATATGGGTTCTTACATTCCCCTTCGGTCTATTTCAACCGGATACCGTGTCTATTTCAACCCTATCACTACCACATAATATCATATAAAAAGAATCACAGAGTCATCAAACAATACAGGCATAACAGATGATTATCACAAAGTCCATCATCACATTACAAACATAAACTAACGGGCCGGTATTAGTGCCTTCGACCCACATATACAATGAATGAAACTCACCTCAAGCTGCTGAATATCTCTGATAAAAGCTCAGAATGCCTATTCGGAAAAATTCCCACGCTAACATCCCTAAGGCCCTTATAACTCATAAGGTTTCCAACTTTATGGTTTCTGTTCACTCAAGATGCTTAAACAAGAAGAAAATGTTGGATTAATGTCTAAGTCCATAACTATAATTGGTAAGACTTGACCCGACCCGACATGGTCCATTTGGGTTGCATGGCATCATGCATTTGGATAGACTATAATGAGAGAAATAACACTTAAGGTTGGTTAATATATTATAAGTTCTAATATATTAATAAGGTTATTTAATTACTATTGATCAAGAATTAATTTGGAATTAATTAAGTGATCAAAAGGAGACTAATTAAATATATGGGTTGATTGTGTAAATCATTCATTCTTATATATGTGAGCTTGTGATCCAAGATTCCTTATGTTGGACTAAGTCCATGGGTTGACCCATGGATACTCCATGGAGGTTAAAATCCATAGAGCATAAGGAATGGGTAAAGTTATGAGTTACATGGTGTAACCCTAATAGCCACCATATAAAAGAATCCCATGGCTCAAGATATCGTGCACTAATGTGTGAATATGAGGGCTAGACGATTTCAAGGAGTGTTCCATTTCTCTCAAGTCATTCCATGTGGATTTGGTGTTGTGTGAACCATTTGAGGTGTCACACTTGGGGCACTAGGCACTCAAGCTTCATGGAGACAAGCTACATCAAACAAAGGTATGTATTCTATCCATTTGATTACCCCAAGTATCAAGTATTGTATGCTAGATAGGGTAATACCATGGAAAGTTCATAATTGCATGTATAATAGAGAAAACATAGATCCAGGGTATTTAGGGTTGCATGTACACTTAGGAGTGTTAGAATGCTCAAAATCCATCAGTGGTATCAGAGTGAAGGCTTGTTTTCTTGTTATACTTGCAAAATTAGCTGAAAAATCGAATTTTGGAACCCCTGACAGCATATATTCAACTGTTTTGGCTAGAAATGGACTAGGAACATTACCCTTAGATGTTTTTGGACTTATAAACTTGTTTTTGATGTGGTAATGTTCATGCTAATCCAATTTCAAAGATAATTGTCAATAGATTCATGTTTTGTATTAGTTTAAAAGTTATGCTAATTACTTGAAAATTTTTTTGATGTGAATTATCTTTGTTCATATGAGTTTCTTAGATTAATAGAAAAGTTAATTGATTATGTGTTTTCAATCCATTTTAATCTAAGAGTTGATTCTAAAATGTGTTTTTGTAACTTGTCCTCAAGTTATATGAAAAGTCACATTTAAGTTTCATAAAACTCATAAAAAGTTGGCAATGGTTACAAAAATGAAGAGTCTTGTCCTCATTAAATGGTTTTACGACTCCATAACTTGTCCTCAAGTTATGGAGGTTCAAGAGTCACTTCATTAAATGATAAAATGTGTAACCTTAATTAGTTCCATAAGTTACAAAAATAAAGAAAAGTTACATTCTTTTATTAGTTTAAAGTCTTCCATAACTTGTCCTCAAGTTATGGAACTTGAAGAGTTTTTTTAAATAAAACTACTTTAAACACATAAGTTATGGAATTAATTAGTTTTGAATATTTTCAAAACTTTCCTTCAAGTTTTGGAATTTGTAAAGTTTTCCCCATGAATACTTTAATTCCAAGTTAGCCCTTAGAATTTTAAAAGTTAAAATTCAACCCTTATACTTTATAGTATTATAAGTTAATAATAAATATATGTATAAGAGCAAGTCAGTCTTACCGTTAGTAGGCCTCATTCACGAAGCCGGTCTATAAGGGGGGTATAAGGTTACTGCCTATAAAATGGCAGTTTAATGGGTGTCCACTCTCACCCACCGCTTCCTTGACTGGTGGAGGGTCGTTAGCCGAACGGGTAGGACAAGGACTATAATTCTCCCTTCATTAAAAGTATTAATGATAAATACTAAGTAACTAAACACTTATAAATTCCCAATCTTAGTTACTTAGGAAAATGTGAATAAGGTGCTAATCCATGAAATTACACTTTGCACTTTGTTTAAACCGTTAGTGGAGCGTGTGTGGTTAACCGGCATACTAACCTGGATTTAACAAAGTAGGCAAAGGGTAACTTAATATTTATCATAGTATCGGTGGAGCTCGTGTGGTTAACCGGCACATCGATTGAGGGGTAAATATTAAGGGTACCAAGTATATTTGCATGGTTACTTCACACCTTGTTTTGTGATCCTCGGCATCCCAGTCACAAAACCTGAAGGGCACACTCAAGATTGAAACATGCCATTGAAAAGTTCAATGAATCTCAAAAGATCTAGGAGTTTCAAATCCAATTAAAAACCTAATTACATTATTTCGTTTTTCATGGTGGAAATTGGTAAATCGTCATTTACCTACCTTCAACTATTTTATAACTCCGATTACGGCATCCCTCTTCCACTTATAAATAGGTTGTTGGATCCTAGCCTTAATATTTCATATTGGGTGTTATATTAAGGACTTTAGATCAACTATCTTGAATACCTCCCAAAAGATGTCTAGTTCAGACATCTATGATCTTCCCAAATCTCTTGGAACTTTACTTCCTCCACCTCCTCCAATTATTCTCCCTAACCCACAAGTTCAAGGTCACTCAAGCCCTAATGGCAATCAAGGTCTATGTGTGATCACATCTTAGAGATGAAGTCACATATTGAAAAGCTGGGAGAGTTGGGTGTCAAAGTCTTGAGAAAGTTGGATGTTCAATCACTTTCTAAGTCACATAGTGAGTTCCTTTGGGACTACTATGAAACAGACTATGACATGAACCTTAATGATCATATCTATTTGCTTGGTGCTGCTGAATCAGCAATGATTTGGAACGATAGTAAAGCAAATTTGATTAGAAGATCAACTTCCCAAAAACTTTATGGACAGTGACAATGGTGACACTGGAAATCCAGAAAAAGCATTCTCTTCCCAATGGAAAGGGATTGGCTATAGTCAACCCGGTTGACCAAATGGTAAAGAGAAAGGCTAAGTCTGAGATAGTCCCATTACCAAAGGGTCCATATGTTTATTTTGCCAAAGGAAGGGGCGTTGATTGCAAAGCTGCCAAATTTACCTAAGGATGTTAAAGTCAATAAGTTTGACTCTACATCAGGTAGAGCCCATTATCTGACTCTGTTAAGTTCTATTCTGAGATCCTCATTACATGATGTGACTAAGTCACATGTTGATGTTTTAAGAATCAAAGAATAGAGAGAAATCTTAAAGGAAGTATATGCTGATTCTGATCGCGAAGGTGGATTTCGATCGCATCAGAATTTTGAGCAGTTGCTTAAGAAGTTATGATATATTGCTAAGGAATAGATAACAACAATTTTCCATGTGGATTGTAAGGATAAGTTTTTCCGCAAAGTTTTAAAATAAAAGAAAATTGTTTAATTTTATTTATTTGAAGTATCCTTACAATGGCATTTGTGGAAAATTGTTGCTTATATGATTCCACTGACAGCAATATTGGAAAATGGATTTGATTCTTTCATTTGTGGTAGTGTCTAAATTTACCAAATCAGGAAAGTTCCTCATCACCCAAGTTTCAATTGGACCGAAACTTGGAATCATGCAAGTTTAATAGTATGATGAATGAGAACTTTCAAGCATTGGAAAATCAAGACTAATTACTTGTTCACATGGATGTGTGAGTCAAGTGAAGGACTAAAGGGATCGAGACACATTCTTGTGCACTGGTCATGTCCACCACAAAGCTCGTTAAGACTATTTGATTTACTAAAGTTTAGTAAATATGGTGATACTTACAAGTTTAAGTATAATTCTGAAACATTGTAAAAGTCTCAATGTATGGCAGAACGAATGAGAATAATCAAATTAGGCAGAAAGATAAAAGTTTTCTCAAATCTGAAAAGATGGAGAGTACTTTAGTATCATGTTTTGTGATCATCTTAATGATTTAAGAACCACATCACAATTGGTCTTCTAAGGACATCTTAGTGCATTCTTATGAATAAGAAGAGGAGTCATGAATTGTTGGAATGGTTAAATCAAGAAGATGAGTCATATTTCATTCCAAAACAATTCTTAGAGTCATACTCCAAGACTATAAGTTGAGTCACATATCTTAAATAAAGGATTAAAAACACTTGTCAAATGTAAGAGTAAAAGTGTCCTACTCTTGTACATTTGAAATTGGTAAGTTGTGATGTTTTGGATAAAACAAAGACCAACTAAGGCCAATTGTGTGAAGTGTTTGTCTTGATAAAGAATCCGCACTATCTCTTGAATATTTGGCAAGATAGTCTTATATGTCAAGAGGACAGTGGGAGTCTTAAAGATCCTAAAAAGAATTTCAAGAACTAATCAAGAATAAAACTTGAGGTTCTTCACTAGCACACGACTTGAGGTTTATAACCTATCATGTTGACATATTCTATGCCCATTCCAGTTAAAGTTGGCTTTGCATAGGAGTTCTAAAAGTTCTCAATTGGTTGCATAACAACTTGGAAGCAATGGCAGGCCATGTACTGCCATGTGGCAAGAAGTTAAGATTGCATAAGTTCAGTCCATATGAGTTTGGATTTGTCATTATCCTTGTCTTGTGACTATGGTTTTGACGATTCACATGGATAAGAACACATACACCATAAAATCTAAGGGTCATAAGGTTTCTCTCCGATTCATGAAAATGATGGTGAGGAAACACTTCCACCAAGTAGATTTGAAGCAGATGGCAAAAGGTCTAAACAATTGAGACTATGATTACGGCATCCTTTTTCATAGTTCTGAAATTGTTTAGACACACATGCATGCTATCTAAGGAAAGGTGTATGATTTTGATAAAGTTTTATTAAAGCATCTCGTATCAGAAATCTGAACTTTGGTAAGAAAGTCAATAAAGTATTGATTTCTAGAAGTCCAGCTGATTTCTGAGTACATGTCAAAGCTAGTGGGAGCATAAGTGTTATGCTAATAATCATCATGTTAGTGGGAGCATGATAATTATGATAAGTATTGCAAGTTAGCAATGTTAGTTATAGAAAACAAAAGTTTCAATTCGTGAAGTTGCAAGGGTTGAAAAAGTTGTTTTGCTATAATTAAGGGAGAGGATATACTTCATTTCAGTTCTAAAGGCTTAGATTGAGACCTTAATCATCTTTAGTCAAGAATATAGATACGAATTTCATGTCAGATTGGTTCAACTTAAGGAAATTCTATATATTGCGTTCTCAAAATTCGATTATGATTACGGCATCCCTCTTCATAATCAAATTTTGAAAACATGGCAAATAAAAATATTGTAGCAAAAGACTGGTCTAGAATCATGTCTTTATGTGAGACATCATGAATCGTGTCCCATTTGCTTTGGGTACTGGATCGATTGCATGTGCTATAATATTTGTCCTTTCTAAACTTTTCCAAATGCCTGGGGCATTAAGAAAGGAAAAGGTCTAGAATTGGATATGACTAAAAGGATTAAGCAATTGTCGAGGACAATCTAAGGTTTTCCAAAGATTGGTTGCTCAAGGACAGTTGGAAGTATACTGTTAATATTGGAAGGACCATATTGACATATTCTGAAAAAAGAGGCATCTCTTGTTCAAAAGTGATAGTCAAAATGAGAATATGGAGTTGTCTCCATAGGTGGAAGTTATCTGTGTAAGATTAGAAAACTTAATGCAAGAAGCATGTTCAAAGCAATGTACTTTGAATATGAGACTTAGTTTCCATGGAATGGATCTCCATTGGAATACCTTATAATAACTGTTGACAAGTCTTTGTGACTTTGTACATATTCATTACAAGAGGTCAGTGCATATAAGTTTAAAATCTAAACAAATTTCGATAAATGATAGGAATTTGGAATTCTTACATTTTTTGATAAGGATTTGGGAGTGTGAAAAGAGAATCATTGAAAGTATGTTCAATCGATATAGTTCACAAAGTAAGGATCATAGACAAACATAGAGTGCATACTTGGTGTATGGCAAAGCTATTGTTTAAGAAAAAACATAATGTACATGCTTGGAGCATGGGACAACTAGTGTTTTTAATTCAAGTATAAAGTTGATAAAATCGAAACAATGAATAATGAGTAATCAGTATGGTGATAAATAAAAGTGTTTATTTATATTCATAGGGTTTGATACCATATTTGATTCATTTATTCTTGTGTTTCTCTTTGCATGTTTTGACTTCCAGAATAACTAAGTCGCTCTTCCTGAATGATTAAGTTATTCAAACCATCCACAGTCGGTCATATGTTGGAGGTAGATATGAATCAAGACTGTCATGGGTTGGCTTGTAGAGGTCCAAGTTGGCGGACAAAGTTGTGCTACAACACTCATTAGTGCTCATAAGTTCTGAGTACTGGATTCAACCCGCGCTCATTTGAATCACTTCATGGATTTTATCACGAGTGATCATGAGACGATAATATCTTATATTCTTCAAACCTAGAGATATGATTTGTTACTATGAGTTGGTTGTACATTGATTGCACGAAAACGCATTCGGTAACTCGATCTTATAAAACGTGCCTTTGTGTATGATTCAACAAGTAGTAGAACAAGCCATATGACTCGAAGTTTATCCATTCCTTTTACCTTCGGGATAAAAGCGATATATGTGGGCCCCTCGATGATTTAAAGATGATACATGTGAGTGCTTGGCCAAGCCAGGACTGATTTGATTTGTTCAATCAGTCAGTCATCATGAATCGGAAATCGGGAAACAACAAATGGACAGAGAGAATGATTTATAATCCATGTCTCAGTCCATATGATATCTAGAATGGAGGAATATATGATCCCTTATCTAATGGACAAGTCATTGACAAAGGTCAGAGTTCATCGACAAGGTCAGAGTTCGACAGAAGCTTTTGAGAGCTACGATTGCTGATCGGTTCCTGAAGTCATACGCAATAATAGTTTTAGACATATCCAAGTGGGAGACTGTTGGATTAATGTCTAAGTCCATAACTATAATTGGTAAGACTTGACCCGACCCGGCATGGTCCATTTGGGTTGCATGGCATCATGCATTTGGATAGACTATAATGAGAGAAATAACACTTAAGGTTGGTTAATATATTATAAGTTCTAATATATTAATAAGGTTATTTAATTAGTATTGATCAAGAATTAATTTGGAATTAATTAAGTGATCAAAAGGAGACTAATTAAATATATGGGTTGATTGTGTAAATCATTCATTCTTATATATGTGGGCTTGTGATCCAAGATTCCTTATGTTGGACTAAGTCCATGGGGTGACCCATGGATACTCCATGGAGGTTAAAATCCATGGAGCATAAGGAATGGGTAAAGTTATGAGTTACATGGTGTAACCCTAATAGCCACCATATAAAAGAATCTCATGGCTCAAGAAATCATGCACTAATGTGTGAATATGAGGGCTAGACGATTTCAAGGAGTGTTTCATTTCTCTCAAGTCATTCCATGTGCATTTGGTGTTGTGTGAACCATTTGAGGTGTCACACTTGGGGCACTAGGCACTCAAGCTTCATGGAGACAAGCTACATCAAACAAAGGTATGTATTCTATCCATTTGATTACCCAAGTATCAAGTATTGTATGCTAGATAGGGTAATACCTTGGAAAGTTCATAATTGCATGTATAATAGAGAAAACATAGATCCAAGGTATTTAGGGTTGCATGTACACTTAGGAGTGTTAGAATGCTCAAAACCCATCAGAAAAGTGGTACAAAACTTAGATCTAGCCTTAAATAACCATAAAGGTAGAAGCTTTAACACTTACAATGGTCCAGGAACAATGTAAGGTGATGTTGATGATGATTCTTTTGCAAGCCACAACACAAGACCACCTTCTTCTTCATTCCTCCTTCTTCCAAACCAAGAAAAGCGTCAAAGCCACCAAAGATGAAGCTAGGATGGGCTCTAGGTTTTTTCTGAGGTGAAAGAGGGTTTGAGGCTGATAAGAAAGCCAAAAATAGGGTTAGAGATTCTTAAACACGAAGGAAACCCTAACAAATCATGGGTTTGTGCTGCAACAATGCTTACGTCGTGAGCTCTTATTGCTCATGTCATGATCTCAGTTCCGGACCAAATCTTCATGCAGCTCATCTCACGTCGTAAGACTCTATGCTACACGTCGTGAGGACCCTTTTTCTCCCAAATCCAACCTTTTTACTCCTTGAAAACCTAATTCTATTCGTCTTGGAAAACAGGTATTACAGTCGGGGTCCCCTCCGTCTTCTTCTTCTCTTCCTCCTCTTTCTTCTTCTTCTTTGCAGGATCCTGACTAGTATTAACAGGCTTTCCAGTAAGATCAGCTAGGGTTTTACGCCAAGTAGCTGCATTACGAGATCCTGCATTCTCAGTGTCCTCCACCAACTTGATATTTGCCTACAATATGTCCTCAGCGACATTACTTTTGAGCTTAGCAATCACCTCTTTGATATCCATGGCATGCTCATCCTCTCTCTCTCTACTTTCTCCTTGCATATCTTCTCCACCCTCTTCATAAGATCCCTATTGATCCAATCTTGCTCCTTCAACGCATGTTCTGCCCGTTCAACCTTGACCTTTATATTTTTAGTGGATCGAGAAACGTGATCAGCGACTTGTAAAAAATTATGGTATGTAAACCAAAGTTAAACAGAAAATGCTCAAAAGTACTTACAGATTGCAAGAAAAAGAATAGCTTCAATAGTGCCTCCTCTACTCCAAGGTTCTCTAGGCCAAGATCTCAAGCCCCAACTGACTTCATTTTCTTTGATCATGGGGTCTTGACGGTCAGATCATTTGAATTCCTCTTCAGAGGAAGAGAACATATGCCTTTTCTTTCTTAACCACGAGCTGGCCGCCAGAGTCGATATCAGCAAGGGGGGCCAAGCACTGGAGCTCGTGGCCTTGGATCCTGTGCATAATGATGAAATTCAATAAATATAGGATCCTTCAAATAGAAATATAATAAAATAGACACATGAAGGATCTTTACCTATCGACATTGACGCGATAGCGGATGAACTCTCTTGGAAGTTGGGTTATTCGAGCCTAAAAGATCTTTCTGCCTCAGGCAAGCAATAATGCTTTTAACTATCTCTCCAGTATCTTTAGCAACTGGTGCAACGTCGTTGAACTTGAAAGTTGCATCAAAACAAACAAAATAAGAAAGTGTGAATTTCAGGATCCTTGGCGTAATAGAATGAAATCCTACCCTTTTTAACCCAGGTTTTTGGCAAGGGATCTCCATTGGGGATAGAATCACGCCTCACAAAGAAATATTTTTCTTCCCAGCCACCATGGTTTTGCTTCGATTTCAGAATAAGATGTGATTTGTTAGTTTTGCCTTTGAACAGGAAATGAGAATTTCCAAAGGTTGAAAGACTATAGATATGACTAACTCAGACAGACCAATGTCAAGATCCATAGAATGATTCAGACGATCAATCCAGAAGAGAATCCTCCAGATCACTGGCATAGCCTGGATGTAGGAAATTTGGGTGACCTCAAAGAACTTAGAAACGGTACCAGAAAAAAGGGTAAGTCAAACCCATAGAAACAATATACTCTGGAAAGCAAATCCAAGTAGGGGAGATGAAATCCGGCTAAGCCAGAGCATCAAAAGACATAAAAATAGCATCAGAGGGAAAAGCTCCATTAGCTTTCATGGATTCGATGTCTTCATTATCAAAAGAGCAAGTATTTTCGTAAGACAATATCTTTTGATCAAAGAAATCCTCGTCAGAGTGGGCGATGATGCTAGCACGAGAACCGAGCGCCTTCTTGCCTATGCACCCTATTTATTCAAAGATCACAAAGGAGATACAAAAGTGATTTGACAGATAATCATGCCTAAGTTAACGGCTAGAATTTTATCCGTTAGAATTTGAATTTTGGAATCCTTATCTTAATTTAGTTATGAGATAAAATTATACTCTTTCAAATATTCAGAAGTAATCCAAAATATTTTGTAGGTAAATTTTGGGGGTAATTGTTAGTGGTCAAGATCCTTAACCCTATCTAGGATCTCAAATCTTAAAGGAATCTCAGGATCCTAAAGCATGCACCGGGAACCTGATCATTATCATTATTTCCTAATATGAATAACGATTATATTTTCGTAATTATTCTTTATATGTACTGAAATAGTCAACAAAAGACTCATATATTCTTAATAATCACTTCAAACGGGCTTAAGACCCAAAAATACCAAGTAAAAGCAACATGCGAATACTTATTCAAGAGGATCCCAGAAATATCAGACTTCTAGTTATAGAGATATGACTATAAACAAACATGTATAACTCACACTACGCACACACTTAGAGCTACTCAAACACTTGTATTCGTATTCGTATTATCATTTTTGTAATTTGCATTCAAATCAATAAAATCAGACAAGACAAGTGATCATTATCACCTCCCATCTTTCTATATCGATCATATTAAGGATCAAAGGATTTCCTTGTAAACCACTTGTGTCATTTGATCTCAAATCGATACTCATAATAGTCACAACTCTACAGTTTCTCATACAGTTTAATTGATATTCATTTGATTAATTTTTTACCAAACAACACCACACTTAGTAATTTGGTTACGAAATTAGTTTGTTAATTTTGACATATATATATATATATATATATATATATATATATATATATATATATATATATATATATATATATATATATATTATCAATTTTAGAAAGTTTTTTTGTTTCGATGACATTAGTTTGAGGTTTAATTAAAAATACTAATTAATTAAAAGTTTAGTAGTTTTAGTTGAATATTAATGGTAGGTATAGTATTGATGTAATTAGAATTGGTTTTATAATGTATTGGTTTTTATGCTAGTTCGCGCACTGGATTAAAGGAAACAATCGGTTAGGTGGACATTAAGTTGCTATTTCATTAAATTTTAAAAAGTTTAAATGTTTCGTTGAGGTTCAATCTCATAGTTAAGATGTTAATGAAACTAATTAATTAATTGTTTAGTAGTTTTAGTTGAATATTAATTATATGTATAGTCTTTGATGTAATGGTTTGTAATCGTTTTCTAATGAGAAATTATATTGCTTCCTACTTTTTATACCTACAAATGTTTCTACCCAATAAAATTATAACAAGTATAATCATTTCATATTTTTTTAAGTAACTCATTAAACCTATATTAGAAATATATCAAATAAAATGAAATTGAATGATGATTTGTCATAATTTTAATGGGTAGAAATAATTGTAGGCATAAAAAGTAGGAGGTAATTTAATTTCCCTTTTCTAATATATGTATATGGTCAATATAAAACATTGGCACCCCGCACCCGTATTATTAGAAATTCATTAAATAAATAAGCCATCCACATAATCTTCAAAACCCATTTATCCCAGTTGCAATCAAATTAACTTCATATTATTGTGATTTACATGAAAATTAAAACTTCCAAAAAAGTTAGCATTTACATTAAATTTCAATAATAAAAGTTGACGATAGTTTCTAAATAAAAAAAAACTCAGTACGAATGACGAACAAAATGATGAACCCACAAATGATTTTAGTTAAATAAAGGCAGAACTAAGGAAAAGCATTTGATCAAATTTGATCAAACAGATGTGTATGTTCTGCCGCCATTAGAACGGATTTCCGCAGGAATGGCATCGTCGTCGGAGCTGCATCACCATCGCCCATGAAGAAAACTTGTTTTTAGTCAAAGGTATGTTCCGACCAAACATATGATTTCTATCAGAGGTATGAAAATGGAGGACACCGGAATCAAACAACGACAACAATGATCAAAATGGGCTTAAGGAGGGCGACACCGATGGATGTGGGGAAGGAAGATGGTAGCGATGATAGTGCTGTGTTATGGCGGCGGTTAGAATATTAGAGAAACATAAATGGTTTTAAATTTTAATGTGATTAATTGCTTTCCTTTTAATTTTCTTTTCATTAGGTCTATAAAATTTGAAAAAACATATTGTACCCTTATGTGTATATGATTCAATATACAATGGTTCATAATATTATTGTGCACCATTTTAGTCTAACCAGTCTAATCTAGTGATATAATATTCCTAAGGTTATAAATATTGTTCTATGGTTCTATGAGTTTTATTTGGTTCTATATTGATCATCAAGGCCGGCCCAATACATGGGCGAGTTGGGCCATTGTAACACTATATTCAGGTTTTTCCCTTTAAGCCCTTCATTCTAAAAATATTTGCCAATATGGTCCCTAGCCGAGTATGTTGGGCGTACTGGCTCGATGCATGACCGTAAGGACAACCACGTATGCGGGGCGTACGTGTAGACACCCACGTATGCGGGGCGTACGATCGGTTGGGAAAACCCTAGTTTTTAGGGTATGTGGCCAATTTAAACACCTTAAGTTGATTTGGGAGTTTCTTATGACCAGAATCCACCTCTCCAAACCCTGAGAACGAAACCCTAGCCTTCATTTGAGTGTTTGTGAGCCATTGTTGTGATCTGGTGGTGTTTTTGGATCCTTTTAAGGAGGTGAAGCTTTGGTGGACTTGGAGCTTGCAGATCCAGAATCTTCATCAACTTTGCAAGCTATTTGAGGTATAAAGCTCTTAACTTAATGATTCATTTGGTTAGATATCATTAGGGCTTTTTTTGTGCTTTTTATGGTCGTTTAAGCCATGCTTGAGAGTATAAGCTACTTCAGAAGCTAGGGATGGTATATCTTGGCATTTTTTAGGTCCCTTGTTCATAAAAATGTTATCTTGATGACTTTTATTGGACCATGCATGAGCTAGGGTTATTATTATGGTTCTTTTTTAGTATTGGGTTCCATTAAGTCATGAAAGGGTGTAAAGTTTCCAACTTTACGTGTTAAGACATCATTTTGAATCAGATCTGAAAATTTGGCTAAGTTGTTTAACTGATTATGCACTTAATGGAGAGTGGGGTTGACTGTGGAGTACGCGGGGCGTACCCAGCTCGTACGATGCGCGTACTGGCCAGGGAGGGAGTATGCTGGGTGTAAGTCTGAGTACATCGGGCGTACTCAGCAGCCTTAGCTTTGTTGAATTTTGCGATTTGGGCATATTTGGACTATTATGGTTTTGGGCCTTGTTGGGCCAATAGTCTTTCTGACTTTGGGCCATTGTTAGGCTTTGGGGCTTCTAGGATTTGGGCCTATAATGGGCTTTGGGCCTCATTTAGGAATTTGGGCTTTTCAGGCCATTGGGTTGTGCCTCGGTTCTTGGGCCAAGTGAGGAAAGGGTAAAATGGTCTTTTACACTGGAAGTTGGACAAGTGAATGAGATTCCTAGTTACGGTTTATGTCCCAATTATTAATTGGGGTTTTATTTAATTGATTAGCATGGAGACTTTCTGGATAAGTAGTCTGAGCATTTATTTGATTTTCAGCAGTTTGAGGTGAGTCTCCTCACTATGCTTGACGGGTCGAAGGCACCAATTTCGGCCCGTGATTTATTATGATTAGTATGCTAGTTGTCTGTGTGACTCTTGCATGTGTAGAATGTGATATATATATCAGGCTGTAAGTCCTAAATTTTGCTTGATGTATCAATCAGATCCACTTGATGGTGCGGATTCCCAATCAAGTGGATGATGCAAATTAAATGGAGAAGAAGGAGAAGAAGAAGAAGATGAATCTATGATGTATTGATGATAATATTGATGCTCCAACACAAGATTCACACACACACACACACACTCTTCTTCTCTCTAACTTTCTCTCTCTACAATATGATTATGAATGAATGCTCCTCTCAAGGCCTACACCCACTCCTCACCCCTTACTTCTATATATATAGGGAACAGTGGCTGCAAACACGTTTGCAGTCGTAAACGTGTTTACAGCCGCAAACGAGTTTGCAGCCGCAAACACACTCAACCGCAAACACATTATGAACCGTAAACCCAAGTTTGTTTTCGGTTCTAGACCAAAAACTATTAAAGCCTAGAAAAGTAAAGTATAAACCATATTTTTAGACCCAACAATCTCCCCTAAGAATATAACTGGCTTTTCTTGTCAATCTTCATTTGGAGCTTGGCTTCAGCTTTTTTTCTTCTATTTCTTCACAACTTCAAGATGAGCATATGAATCTTCTAAGTGAGTGACATCATCTTGTACAGTTGGGCATTTCTTCAAAATTTGACTTTGAACGCACATTGGGTGAGGAGACTTCATGTAGAGATTCTTGAAAATTGGCACTTTCAGCTTGAGAATCTTCAGAGAGAATATCAGAGAACGAATCTTATGGATCACTTCATCAGCTACATAGATAGCAGTAAATTGAATGAGGAGGCTTCAATGCAATCTGTCACATAATCTTCAAGTGCATCGTCACCTTGCTTCTGGGGTTGAATGATTGAATGTTGAAAGAATAATTTTCATTTATTGTTCCTTTGAATAAGAATTTTTCGACAATCACGGATGAAGCTTTGGCTTAGAAAATCTTGATACAGTCTCAATGAGGCTCATCTACATCTAAATTCACTTTTCAAGACAAAAAAATTTGAGATAAAAACAAAACTAAAAGAAAACTTAGCACACAATATTTTTGGATTTTTCATATTTTCTGAAAAAGATATAAAAACAGAAACAAAAATATTTTTGGATTTTTGAATTTTCTGATTTTTGTTTGATTTTTGAATTTTATGATTTTTTGTTTGATTTTTTAATTTTCTGATTTTTGTTTATTTTTTAATTTTAATTTTCCCCTTAAATTTGTGCATAGAGGAAAACTATGAACAAATTTAACCAAAACAAAAATAATAACTAAATTCCAAAACTAATCTGGGATCAAAGTTGTCAAACAATTCAGTATTGTTTATCTGCACACACCTCCATGTTTAGATCTGGGCAATCACCGGTATTGTGGTCCACTTAAACACGAAGAAAATTGACAAGTTGGACAGATTATACATGACAAGACATTGTACTTATATTCCTAAATGGACCATTTAGCTGACGACGACCAAAGATATTGTTGTCCACTTAAATTCAGCAGCGGTATCTACAGACAACCTATTAAATGGTTCAATTTTAGATGTACTAGAACGTGTTCCCCACTTCCCGATATTCCCTGGTAATCAAGAACTTCCAAAGAACTCTTTACTTTAGGTGAGTAGACAATCATTAAGAGGGAAGTCAGATTTAGAGATAGGTGTATATGTTGTGACCCAGGTCGGATCTCTTCCAATCACACAAAGGGGAAAACATATGGCTAACTAATATAGAGGGATTGAGAAGTAGAATGATGCATATGCTGTGTTCCAGGTCGGATCTCTTCCAATCACGTAGAGGATACAACATATGACTAACAGATAGAAAGAATTGCATAGATAAGGAGATGCATAGAAATAGAGTTGCATATGTTGCATTCCAGTCGGATCACTTCCAATCACGCAGAGGAAGCAACATATGACTAACATATAGAAAGCAAGAAAATAATTTCCTATAGACCTACTTATATTATTTATGAACTATAAGTCCCAAATTGTGCTTGATGTATCAATCAGATCCACTTGATGGTGCGGAATCCCAATCAAGTCGATGATGCAAGATCAAATGGAGAAGAAGGAGAATAAGAAGAATATGAATATATGGTGTATTGATGATAAGATAGATGCTCCAACACAAGATTCACACACATACACTCTTCTTCTCTCTAACTTTCTCTCTCTACAATATGATTATGAATGACTGATCCTATCAAGGCCTACACCCACTCCTCACCCCTTACTTTTATATATATAGGGAACAGTATGTTACATCCCCGGACCAGACGGCAGAAAAGTCCGGACGCGGGAAACTTCATTGTGCAGTATCATAACAACTGAATATAAATGAAACATAGCAAATCCAAACATCATACATTGAGATAACATACTTACATTATTTACATATTGTGAGTGTTCTTCGAATTACACAAAACAGGTATAAGTAAATAAATTCCAAACTACAACAAAATAATCTTGAATCCGCGTCCCTTTAACCTGTTTACTGATTTCCTGAGAATACAAGTCGTTTTGAAAAGCGTCAACTAAAAAGTGTTGGATATAGTGTCTAAGTCCATAACTATTTTTGGTATGTACTTGACCCGACCCGGCATGGTCCATTTGGGTTGCATGGCATTGCAATAATTGGATAGACCAAAATGAGAGAAAGGACACTTAAGCTGTATTAATATATTATAAGTACTAATATATTAATAATATTATTTAATTGGTATTCATCAAATAATTAATCTTGAATTAATTAAGTGATCAAAAAGAGACTAATTAAATATATGGAGTTGATTATGTAAATAATCTATTCTTGTATAGTAGGCTAATGATCCATGGTTTGTATGGATTGGGTTAAAACTCATAAGGTGCTCCATGGATAGTCCATGGGGGTTACAAACCCATGGATCATGGAATGTGGAAAGCCATGACAATTAGGGTTTACATGGTGTAACCCTAATTGTGTGACAACTATATAAAGGCTCCTTGTCAAGCAAAATGGGCACTACTACAAGCAAGTAAGAGGGCTAGTCAATTTTGAGTTTAGTGTAATTCTCTCAAGGTTATTCCAAGAATTGTGGTGTTGTGTGAAGCATTTGAGGCATCACATTTGGAGTGCTATGCTCACAAAGTCATCAAGGAATCCAAGCTTCTAAGAGATATGTTATTCTACTTGTTTTTGTCTTACAAGTTGTTATGAACCTTGGAATAATCATTTTGCATGTATCTTAGATAAACATAGATCCAAGGTTTCTAGGGTTGCATGTACACCATAACAGTGTTAGAATGCTCAAAACCCAACATATGTATCAGAGCCTAGGCTTGTTTGTGTGATACTTGATGCAAAATAGCTTTAAAAATCGAAATTCTTGCTGTCTGCACAGGAGACTCGTCGAGTCCATAGAGGAACTCGACGAGTCCAAGCATATCTTCAACCAACTCGGCGAGTTAGTTCTTGCACTCGACGAGTTGGCCATGCAGAGTGCAGATTTTCGACTTTTTCTGCCAGAAATGGACTAGAAACATTACCCTAAACTGTTTTGGTGATATAAAACCTGTTTCAGATGGTGTAATGCTTATGCTAATCCATTTACAATGGCTAATATCAAAATTCCTACATTAATATGTTAATATGCTACTTGAAATTTTGATATTCATGTTCTTATGAGTTTTAGAAGATCATAGGAATTATATGTATCTTGCTTGTAAGAATGATTCTTGATCATAATGGCTAATCATGGAGTTCATAACTTGTCCTCAAGTTATGGATTACCAAAAGTCACTTCTTTAAAAGTGTCATTAAAGAATAAGAGGTTACATAAAATGAAGAGTCTTCATTTTAATGAACCATTAACCTCGTAAGTTATGAAATGAAAAGTCTTCAATAGTTTCAATACTTGCCCTCATGTTTTGGAATTTGTAAAGTCTTACACCCTAATACTTTAATTTCCAAATTGAACCTTAGAATTTTAAAAGTTTAGAATTCAACCCTTATACTATTACTATATTAAAAGTTTAAATATATAGATATGTATAAGAATAATTCAGTCTTACCGTTAGTAGGCCTTATTCACGAAGCCGGTCTATAAGGGGGGTATAAGGTTGTTGCCTATAAAATGGCAACTTAATGGGTGTCCACTCTCACCCACCGCTTCCTTGACTGGTGGAGGGTCGTTAGCCGAATGGGTAGGACAAGGACTTTAATCTTCATTAAAAGTATACTGAAATTATAAAGTAACTACACTTTAATAATTCCCAATCTTAGTTACTTAAGAAAAATGTGAAATAGGTGCTAACCCATGAAATTACACTTTGTACCTTACCAAGTCGTTAGTGGAGCGCGTGTGGTTAACCGGCACACTAACAAGGACTAGTAAGAGTGACAAAGGGTAACTTAATTTTATCATAGATCTGTAACACCCATAAAATTTGAGCCAAATTAAAACATTTTAATTCATTCAAAAACCATTAAGTTCATACACCTTGTTTTCAAAATAGTTTAAACATCAGAGTATCCCCCAGAACAATGTCACATAAATCATAAAACATGAGGAGTGGTACGATCACGCCTTCGCCTTGCCACGATCTCTTGAAGTACCTGAAACAATACACTGAACTGTAAGCCCGAAAGCTTAGTGACTTACCCCCAAAATACCAATCACACATAAACATACTCTTAACATATCACAAATAGAACAACGATGCACATCAGGTCTACTGTGTGACTGGTGCGCCCGCACCGGGCCTTCAGTCCACCTGGTCTACCCTCCGAGTCTAGCCATGCACATCGAGTCTACAATGTTATTGGTCCGCCCGCACTGGGCCTCCAATCCACCTGGTCCACTCTCTGAGTCTACAGTTTGACTGGTCCGCCCACACCGGGCCTTCAGTCGGCCTGGTCCACTCTCCGAGCCTCGGCACGTCTGGTCCGCCCTCTTGGGACCTTCAGCCTATCCGGACCGCTCGTTGGGCCTTCGGAATATCCAGTCCGCCCTGGGTATGTTGGCCTACAGCACGAAGCAGGACCCGCCTCAACCCAACCCCCGTCAAACAACCATGTGCACATAAAACAACTAATCACATAACAAACCTTAACCAGACAAACAGTCTAATAGATCACATAGCATATCAACATCCTAACCAGGATTCCGACCTAACCGGTCACTAGCATATCATTACCCTATATACCGGGTACCGACCTTAACCAGGTCACTAACATAACACCATCCTAAATACCAGGATGCAGATCTAGCAAAGCAATAACATAACAAACAATACCCGGATTTCCATCCGATAAAGGGTCGGCTTGGTGCCGTAGACCCTGTCGATATAGTGAGGATAACTCACCTGCAATTGCCGACTGAAAAGATAAGACCAAGCTGCTCCGACCACCGACACGATCTTCACCACAGAACACTACCAAAGAACCAATTCCATAAATACCAATATTACCAAAGTACCCTTGGAAGTCAAACTGGTCAACTCTTGGTCAAAGTCAAAGTCCTCAGTCAAAGTCAACCTTCCTGGTTGACTCTACTCGTCGAGTCAACCCATCGACTCGTCGAGTTCTCATACTCAGAAAACTCCCATAACACGACTCTACTCGCCGAGTCGCCCCAAGACTCGTCGAGTTCAACGATCTCGGAATCCCATCCTGTCCAACTCACTGAGTCGCCAACCGACTCACTAAACCGAAGCTTTAACCACAAGAGGTTGGGTTCTGCGACCAGACTCGTCGAGTCCAAGAACAGACTCGCCGAGTCCAAGGCAATCTTCAACAGACTCGTCGAGTACACCCATGTGACTCGCCGAGTCTCTTCAGTTCTCAATCCATACAGAGACTTTTTGAGCCATGCAGGGGCTCCAATCCATAGATCCACTCTTCTACAGTCTATCCCTCACATAAAGTTGCAAACTTTACGTGAAACCAAGGAGATATAGGCCCAAAACACACTATGGCTAGATTTAAGGACTACGGGGCTTCACCAACAACTCTTAAACAGAAACTTTATGCCATTATGGACCATCACAAGCCTAGATCTGAAGTAGCAACCTCAGATCTAAGCCTCTAACTCGAAATAGCTCACAATTATACCAAAAATGTCCCAAATCTCAATGATAAAAGATCTAGGTACAAAAGAGTCCAAGCAACAGATTAATACCTCCAATATATGCTCCAACTGAAGTAGATCCCGGATCTACACCACTCCTTTGCAACAAACCTCTTGATCTTCAAGCCCCTTTCCAAGATTTTCTCCTCCAAAGCTCTATTCTCTCTATTAATGGAAGCTCACTCGATTCTAGGGTTTTTGGATCTCAAAGGGTTAGCAAAGAGGCCGAGGGTGGGTTATAAGGTGCTTTATATAAGGCACAACCCCCGAGATTAGGGTTTTCTTTCTTCAGCACCAACTCGTCGAGTCCAAGTCGCCGACTCGGCGAGTTGGCCACTTAAACCGCGATAGAATCCCGCTCCGACTCGGCGAGTAGATGGACCTACTCGTCGAGTCCCTTTCCTAAATTTACACTTTTGGCCCTTCATTGAACAATTGAAATTTGGGGTGTTACAATTCTCCCCCACTTAAATTAGGCTTCGTCCTCAAAGCCTACTGCAGTATACGCCTCAGAACAAACCCCTTGCACTGCAGACTCCGACTTCTCAATCAACTCATGCTCTTACAAACCCTACTTCTGCATCTCTCTTAAAATGGCTTATTCTCACGTGGCATCCTTGCCACTACTCCAAGCCGATCATCGGCCTTTCAACTCAATAGTACCACGAATTAACCACGAATCACCCGATAATACTAACCCTTCATATCAGGGACACGCTTCCGCGCCCTGCAGCGCTAGATTCCATAAACACCCACTGAGCTCTGCTAAGAAACTAATCCATCTTCCTTCGCCCAAAGTTGGCGATAACCCTGATAACTTGCAACCTGGAACGAATCCCGTTCCACCCTCTGGTTCTACCCCTTACGCGTTGACTGGATACTCCATCCCTCAGCTCCCATACCCATCAGCCAAACATATCACGTAACCACTTGTACCCGGCCCAATCAGCCTCGGGCTGGAATACCAAACACACCCGGTTCAATCAATCATAGGGTCCGTTCGTCCTCATGATGGAATACCCCAAATTGAAATACCTCCACATACATAATTCGAGCCTACATCCATACTCGGAACTATGGACCTTGTCCTTGCGTCACCCTCGAATCCTTCGGTTCGACACAACGGAGTGCAACCCACTCACACCTCCCTATCACGATCTCTAGGTCCTTGACCTCCGACTGTAATATCCTTATACGGTCCTCATCACCGGTCCAAACTACTCCCGAGTCTGTTATCCTGCTGACTCACCTTCCTCTGTCCCAATCTCCAATCTGGAACCACTTTCCTCCTCCTTTTCCAAGGAGACTGAAAACATGCCTAAGCATCATCCAACATTGCCACAACCTCAACGGGCATCCAACCCGTATGTACTTCCATATATCTGGTACAATCCCAGTGCTTACTACCAATAACCGAAGCACTTTCGATCATCCTTTTACTCTGCTGCCTCCCTCTCAGAGGACCCACACTCCTTCCGGAGCTACATACCTTTCCTTTCCAGGAAGTCTACTCAACAACCCTTACCGCACTTATAAGTGCCACTGAGCTAAACTCCCATATACTCTGAATCTGATCACATAATTAACTAGGCCCACACACGGCCTCCGGCCGACTCCATCATCATGATCAATACTTGGGGCCAGACCATATCGATTATTATTGCATGGTGACATATTCACTCATTCTCCTCCTACCGATCCACTAACACATACAGAGTCTTCAGCATGACTGGACTGCCTTTCTAGGCCTTCAGCCTATCTGGACCACTCTCAGAACCTTCAGCATGTCTAGACCGCCCTCCTGGGCCTTCAGCCTGTCTGGACCGTTCCCTGAGCCTTCGGCCTGACTGGTACGCCTTCCGGCCTTCAGTCTATCCGGACCGCTCAAAACTGTCATACGTTACCCTAAACCATCCTTCCCGGGAATTTCTCCCATGCAGTCTGTTCTAGCCCTCTCGGGGTTCCGAACTCCAGTTCCGTTCCCGGAATCCTTTCCATGGCCTAAACCCAGGCCTCACATTGACCGACTACCTTAACTGAAACCATGGTCTGTTCCCCGCCCCACTTGTCTACCACTTGCTCTTACCAATCCGCACCCTCAGCAAGACACTGCTGAAATCCCACAGCTAACCATACTTGGATGCATGTTGTTTCACCGGAGAATTTTCCAATTCTCCCCCACTTAGTGCACCGACTACCAACCACCAATACCCAAAACCGTCATAGCTTAATTTCCCTTACTCCATATATTCCCTCTTAACCATGAGCCGACTCCCTCGGAAGTGAGTAACCTTCACCAAATAACCCTTCCGCAATCGCACACCCGAACTCCAAGAAAGTTGAATCTCAGTTGAACACTTCTCACATCGCAGGTGCCATACCCGGAAAAATATCACATATCATACCTTCCGATCATCTATCCTCTTGGATGCTAACCAACTACAACTCCTAACTACTAAGATCCTCAATCATACTATGATTCATGCGAAAAAGAAGACGAACAGATTTACTATATCACACAATCAACAAGAATACAAGATATCAAAATGGAAATATACCCGCAGCTGCATCCGGCTCTGCCCTGACCTCCTCTGCTGTAAGCTGGAATTCACGTCCCTGAGCCCTCGGAGGCTCCGCTCCACCCTGACCCCTGCCAGTAATCCTCAAAGTGGCCGGTGCTGGAGCCTGCACCGATCCTGCAGCAAACTGTGGGCAGTTGGCCCTCATGTGACCAACCTGATGACAGTGATAACAAATCCTCATATCCTGAACCGGGACTGACTGACGGCAATCCCTCGCATAATGCCCCTCTCTCCCGCACTTACGGCACGCACCACCGGACCTACAAACCCCGGTATGACCCTTCCCACACTTCTCACAAGTGCGGCTGCTCTGACCCCCAATCCTAGAGTCAACGGTTTGAACCGTTTCGGCGCCGGCTGCGACTGCACCGAGGCCTGTCTCTGCTCTCGCAACTTCAACTCAATCTCCAACTCACGCCGCCTGGCGGCCTCCTGCAACTCTAACAAGGTATCACATATTTGCGTAGACACAAACTGTCTAATATCCCTCTTGAGCATACTCAGATACCAGGACATCTGAGCCTGCTCCGACGCGAACTCCGGGCAAAAATCGCCCTCTCAGTGAACATCCTGGTGATTTCCGTCACCGACTCTGAATCCTACTTCAGCTCCAGGAACTCCTGAGCCAACCTCTCTCTCTCAACCCGTGGAACATAACGAGTGCTGAACATCTCCCGAAACTGATCCCAAGTAACTGCAGCCCGCTGCGCATCCGAATAAGATCCCGTAGTCAACCTACACCAATCCTTCGCCCCGAGCCTCAAAAGGTTCAGAGCACACCTCACCCTCTGATCCGCAGGGCATGAACACGTGAAGAAACAACCCTCCACGTCTGACAACCATCTCATAGCAATGATAGGATCCTGAACTCCATCAAAGGTAGGGGGCTTCGTGTTATCGAAGTCCCGATACTGAAAACCTCGACCGGATCCTCCCCCTACCGCTGTTACAACCGCTGTAGCTGTCGCGGCAGCCGTCTCAGTAATAGCTGCATAACGATCATCGAAGTACTCCCTCATAGCGGACTTAATAGTCCCAAACAACTCTGGGATCTGACCCCGGACAATCTCGAACACCTCCTCGCAGATGATCTCCCTGACCTGATCCTCTGTCGACATTGGCCCCTCCTGGCCGATAATCTCAGGTGCCACTGGGGCCTCCTGCTCACCCTGTCCTGATCCCGATCCGGATCCAGTCACGACACGCCTCGCATCCGCCATACTGTAATACACCAACAAGATCCTCAGATACCTCGCATAACCTCCGAGAACTAACCTCTAACCAACAACCTAGGGGTTGTGACTTCCTTGACACGCGTATGGGTCCTGTGCTTTCAGTACTACGGGCCCATACTACCTTCCAAACCTACCCATATTTGTCTCAAGTATCACCACAACACCCTAATAATATACATCACACAACGAATGCTCAATATCTCATAACTGGCCTCTGGGCCTCACACAACCCACCCATCCATGAAACTTCCACCAACCCTGCAGCACTAGTGTATGCTAGCCATACATAACGCTGGACCCCATAGGCTTTTGAATATTCGATCCTACCCTAAGCCCTAATCAATAAGAATAGAACATAAGGCCAAATCAAACATTCTCAGGCTATAAGATCTTAATTATATACAGTCGTGATGCATACACAAGTAACTACAGTAATGATGTCAATCTCATATAAGGAAACCCTAGGCTAGCAGGCATCATGTAATTAGGCAATTCTATCACGCAATTCCTAAAGATCCCTAGCCTAGTACTAGCATGCTGTTCTAATATATCACATAATCAAATAACTGTATAGTATTTTGGGGTCTACTTACTAGCTCTGGCTTATCGTACACCCTGCATCCTCATTTACTTATTTTGAAAACAATTTAAAAATTCATTTTAAAATCCTTTCCTTGATTTGAGACTGGATTCACACGAGTGTTCCTCCAATTCACTCAAACCAAGGCTCTGATACCAACTTGTAACACCCATAAAATTTGAGCCAAATTAAAACATTTTAATTCATTCAAAAACCATTAAGTTCATACACCTTGTTTTCAAAATAATTTAAACATCAGAGTATCCCCCAGAACCATGTCACATAAATCATAAAACATGAGGAGCGGTATGATCACGCCTTCGCCTTGCCACGATCTCCTGAAGTACCTGAAACAATACACTGAACTGTAAGCCCGGAAGCTTAGTGAGTTACCCCCAAAATACCAACCAAACATAAACATACTCTTAACATATCACAAATAGAACAGCCATGCACATCAGGTCTACAGTGTGACTGGTCCGCCCGCACCGAGCCTTCAGTCCACCTGGTCCACCCTCCGAGTCTAGCCATGCACATCGAGTCTACAGTGTGATTGGTCCACTCTCTGAGTCTACAGTTTGACTGGTCCGCCCACACCGGGCCTTCAGTCGGCCTGTTCCACTCTCCAAGCCTCGGCACGTCTGGTCCTCCCTCTTGGGACCTTCAGCCTATCCAGACCGCTCGCTGGGCCTTCGGAATATCCGGTCCGCCCTAGGTATGTTGGCCTACCGCACGAAGCAGGACCCGCCTCAACCCAACCCCCGTCAAACAACCATGTGCACATAAAACAACTAATCACATAACAAACCTTAACCAGACAAACAGTCTAATAGATCACATAGCATATCAACATCCTAACCAGGATTCCGACCTAACCGGTCACTAGCATATCATTACCCTATATATCGGGTACCGACCTTAACCAGGTCACTAACATAACACCATCCTAAATACCAGGATGCAGATCTAGCAAAGCAATAACATAACAAACAATACCCGGATTTCCATCCGATAAAGGGTCGGCCTTGGTGCCGTAGACCCTGTCGATATAGTGAGGATAACTCACCTGCAATTGCCGACTGAAAAGATAAGACCAAGCTGCTCCGACCACCGACACGATCTTCACCACAGAACACTACCAAAGGACCAATTCCATAAATACCAATATTACCAAAGTACCCTTGGAAGTCAAACTGTTCAACTCTTGGTCAAAGTCAAAGTCCTCAGTCAAAGTCAACCTTCCTGGTTGACTCTACTCGTCGAGTCAACCCGTCGACTCGTCGAGTTCTCATACTCAGAAAACTCCCATAACACGACTCTACTCGCTGAGTCGCCCCAAGACTCGTCGAGTTCAATGATCTCGGAATCCCATCTTGTCTAACTCATTGAGTCGCCAACCGACTCACTAAACCGAAGCTTTAACCACAAGAGGTGGGGTTCTGCGACCAAACTCGTCGAGTCCAAGAACAGACTCGCCGAGTCCAAGGCAATCTTCAACAGACTCGCCGAGTTGTTCTTCCAACTCGCCGAGTCCATGCACATGTTCATACAATTCGTCGAGTACACCCATGTGACTAGCCGAGTCTCTTCAGTTCTCAATCCATACAGAGGCATTTTGAGCCATGCAGGGGCTCCAATCCATAGATCCACTCTTCTATAGTCTATCCCTCGCATAAAGTTGCAAACTTTACGTGAAACGAAGGAGATATAGGCCCAAAACACACTATGGCTAGGTTTAATGACTAAGGGGCTTCACCAACAACTCTTAAACAGAAACTTTATGACATTATGGACCATCAGAAGCCTAGATCTGAAGTAGCAACCTCAGATCTAAGCCTCTAACTCGAAATAGCTCACAATTATACCAAAAATGCCCCAAATCTCAATGATAAAAGATCTAGGTACAAAAGAGTCCAAGCAACAAATTAATACCTCCAATATATGCTCTAACTGAATTAGATCCCGGATCTACACCACTCCTTTGCAGCAAACCTCTTGATCTTCAAGCCCCTTTCCAAGATTTTCTCCTCCAAAGCTCTATTCTCTCTATTAATGGAAGCTCACTCGATTCTAGGGTTTCTGGATCTCAAAGGGGTAGCAAAGAGGCTGAGGGTGGGTTATAATGTGCTTTATATAAGGCACAACCCCCGGGATTAGGGTTTTCTTTCTTCAGCACCAACTCGTCGAGTCCAAGTCGCCGACTCGTCGAGTCCAAGTCGCCGACTCGGCGAGTTGGCCACTTAAACCGCGATAGAATCCCGCTCCGACTCGGCGAGTAGACGGACCTACTCGTCGAGTCCTTTTCCTAAATTTACACTTTTGGCCCTTCATTGAACAATTGAAATTTAGGGTGTTACAAGATCGATGGAGCGCGTGTGGTCAACCGGCACATCGATTAGGTGGTAAAAAGTTAAGTGTACCAAGTCAATTTGCATGGTTATTCACACCTTGTTTGTGATCCTCGGCATCCCAGTCACAAACTTGAGATGGCACAATCGAGATTCAAACATGCCATTGAAAGTTCAATGTATCTCAAAAGATCTAGGAATTTCAAGTCCAATAAAACTTAATAATTTATTTCGTTTTCATGGTGGAAATTGGTAAATCAGCATTTACCTACCTTCAAATATTTTATAGCTTGGATTACAACATCCCTCTTCCAACTATAAATAGTTTGTTGGGTCCTACCCTTAATACTTCATTTGGGTGACTTATTAAGGACCCTTCATCTAATAAAACTTGTCTTTCTTTCTTTTCAGATGTCTTCAAACACTGCTAGTGACTCAAACCATACAGGCTCCTTTTCCCTAATGAACTTGTGTGGAAAAATCACTTTTGATGGTTCAAATTTCAATGAATGGATTAGGAACATCAGAATGATTACTCGCTATGAGGGCAAAGAGTATGTCCTAGATAAGGAGCTAAAGGTTATCGATGAGTCAACTGCTACTCCTGAGGAGATTGCTGAGTACACTACCCATGAGAAAGATGCCACTAAGGTGTCTTGTATCATGTTGGCCACAATGACAATAGAACTCCAGAAATCCTATGAAGATTTCTACCCTTTTGAGATGCACCAAGATCTGATGGATAGGTACCATCAGAGTGCACGTCAGGAGAGGTATGAAATCATTTCCTCCATGATAACTGCTAAGATGAAAGAGGGAGAATCCCTCACCGGTCACTTGTAGAAGATGTAAAGGTTCGTGGACTTGTTGTTGAAGCTTAATGTGGACTTTCCTGAAGAAATGGCGATTGACATCATTCTCCATTCCTTACCTCCAAGTTATGATCAGTTTCGTATGACTTATCATATGAACAAGGAGGAAGTCACACTGAGTAAACTTCAAGGACTTTTAAGGACCGTTGAAGGTGGCCTTAAATCAGCTGTTACTCCTACTCCTACTACCGCCCCTGTCTTGGCAATTGGGCAGGGAAAGGGGAAGAAGAGAAAGACCTCTTCGAAGGGTACCAAGGGAAAGTCTCTTGATGGCTCCTCTTCGAGTGGAACCAAGAAAGGTTCCATTCCTCCTTCTTCAAACCCAAAGGAAGCACCATGCTTCTACTGCCAAGAAAAGGGGCACTGGAAACGAAGCTGCCCCAAATACTTGCAGGATGTAAATGATGGGAAAGTTAAACCCACCCATGCAGGTATTTACACTATATTGTCTAATAACTTATTGAAAACTACCTCTTGGGTGCTTGATACAGGTTGTGGTATTCACATTTGTACTGATTTGTAGGGCCTAAGAAGAAGTGAGAAAGTGGAGCACGGAAAGATAAACTTAATCATGGGGAATAGGAAAGCATCACCTGTTACCAAGATAGGAGTTTATTCTTTGTTGCTTAATAATGGGTTAATGTTAGATTTGAATAAATGTTGTTACTCGTCTGAAATGGAGAGAAATATTATTTCCTTTAATGGCTTGTACAAACAAGTGTTTTCCTTTTCGTTTGATAACGATAATGGTGCTATTAATGTTTATTACAATTATGTATTTTACTTTAAAGTATTACCTTGTGATGGTGTATATGAAGCTGTGAATTGTGACAGTCGTCAAAATTCGAGTCGGTTTTAGATTTGACTAAACTTAGTTGCACATATAGGCACTACACATACTAGACTTAGTAACTAGAAGCTAAGTTATAACCTACTAGAAACTTGGAAACAATTAGAATCAATGGATAGTGTGCATAGATTTCACATTGATATGTGAATTCTATAACTACTTAACTCTAGAGACTATCCATATTCGGGTCACTCTTTGACTCGAACACCATTTCATGAATCATATTCACACATCATGCACTTGACCTAGAAGTAGAAATTAGGTCAAAGTCTCATAGAAACTTAAGTCAAAGTTGAAGAGTAGGACTAGTATACTTGATTCCTCAATTTCGTTTGAATCTCGGAATCACTACATAGAATGCCAATAAACCACTAAAAATAAATTACAAACAATATTTCTAATTTGAATAAGAGTTATGAAACTCTAAAATAGTTTGAAGTCTCAAAATTCAAGTAATTTTGATATCCAAAGATTTACAAACTCTCAAAAACCCTAAATGCCCTAAAAACTCACATTTATAAACTTTGACCTTAAAAATTCTATAAAAATAATCATGAACCTTATAATATGATCTTATAACAATTAAAATTATGAAAATGCATTCAAGGAAAATGAAATTTAACTCATTAACATTTACCCTTAATTTATAAACCAAAAATCAAGAGTTTTATGCATAAAAACTAGGTTAAGGTGCACATTTTATAAAAAGTTGGATATTTTTATAAAAGATTTGAATTTTTATAAAAGAAACAAGAGAGAGGGAGCCTCTCCTCCCCTAAAATCGGATCCCTCTCTCCCCATATCTCTCTCTCACACTCTTATTCTCCAACACACACATCTCTCTTCTTTCTCTCTCTAGAAAACTCTCTCTACCTTCTCTCTACTTTTTCTCTCCAAACACCACTCCATTCTCTCTTCCTCCCTCTAAAGAACCAAGAAATATTCCAGAAAACAAACCCAAGAACACTCCTCAAACTCGAAATCTTCATCATCTTGTGGTATTCTTGAAGGTAAAATCGATTTCTACTTCACTTTTCCTTCAAGTTTTGCTCTTTTCTTACACTTTCTCCTTCTTCATCTTCTTCAAACTTGTTTTCTTTTTGTTAAAATGGTTTTTAGAACATGATGGATGTGTTTAAACACCATGCATGTATGATAAACAAGGTTGCATGTTCATGATCTTAGTGCAAAAATCGATTTTAAGGATTAAAACATCAAACTCAAGTTAAGAGTTTTTGAGAAACAAAATTTTCTTCATAAATGCATGTATACATTTTGATAAGTTTTAATCTTTTTATCTGTGGAAACATGACCAAAATATGAGGTTATCATGATATATTTAAAATACTTCAAAAGTTTTACTCAAGGAAATGATGAAAACCCACTTTTCTAACCAATTATCATGCATGCAATCTGCCAGATTTCTTTACCTGACTTTAAACTGTCATATCTCACTCATTTCTTAGCCAAAATTCGTGATTCTTTTTCTGAAATATAATATTTTGAGTTAGTTTTCAAACCCATCTGACCTCACTGAAAAATTCCAAAATTTCGATTTTTACCAATTTTTACAAAACTGTTGCTCAAACAGCACTTTCCTTATGAACATTTGTTTTGTGTTGCATGTTCAAAGGACTTATTCATCACTAAAAATCATTCAAAAATTATTTTGAACTCTTAATATCATGTATTAATAGGTACAAAAAGATCTTGATTCAAAAGTCTTTGTAACATGTTGCAAAAATTGTCAAAGTAACATCACTAATCTTTACATAAATCACAAGAACCAAGTTTTCTCTATAATTTATTGAGCCTTTAGGCATGGTGTTCAACATAAAAAATAAGAACACAAATTGTCATTGTTATCAAATTGTATGAAGATGCATTCTGGATATTTTCAGCTCAATATATTTTTTTTTATTTTTATATGAAAATAATAAGAAAATAAAGTGTTAAATCATATAAAATACTTAAGCTAGTAAATAAATTATGGAAAAATTCTTGGATGATCCTTTAAGTTAATAAACATCTCCCATTAAGTTTCATCCATTTTTGTTACTATTTAATATGGTTTTGAATTTTCTTTTTGTTTAGCTCTAATAAATCATAAAACCACATTAGGGAATATAAAAATGGTATCGGATAATTTTGGCAGCTTATACTCTCTGTGGAACACTTAGACAAATATTTTCAGAATTTTTCATAGTGTATTCCTATTTTTCTCCGATTTTTGTATTTATAATGGACTAAAAACAGGAAAAATAGTTTTACTCATCCAAACATTATGAAAATTTACCAGAACACCTTTTAGTACATTAAGATGCTACATAAAAATTTTGATGATTTTTCTCTTCTGTATACTATTTTTCTTCTATTTTCCCAAGATTAAATACACTTAAACCCAATTTTTATTAGAATACATACACAAAAATCATAAAATTGGGATAAACAGTTTAGAAATTCATTTTTATATTTTTCCTAGCTTAATAATGACTAATAACAGCGTTAAAAAAATTTTGGACAATTTTGGAAACTATTTTCTATTTATTTCAATTTTTATTAGAATAAATGCTTAAAAAATCATAAAATTGGGTTAAATTGTCTGGAAATCTATTTTTATATTTTTCCCAGGTTAAGTACGTGTAATGACATTACTATAAAAAGTTTGGGGCATTTTCTTAACCGATTTTTATTTTTCATGAATTTTTATATATTTAGAGAATTAAATATATGAAAAATGGTTATGCATATCCATAATCCATGAAAATTTATCTAGAAGTTTTTTAACATATTTAGAACCAAAATCTGAAGTTTGGTAATTTTTATTAATTTTTTAGTATTTTTCATGATTTTATGGTTATTCAAGAAACTAAAATGGTGAAAAATAGTTAGACAAATCAAAAATTTAAGAAAATTTATCTTGAGGTCTTTGACTTCAATTAAAACTGAAATGCAAAGTTTGGGAACTTTTAGAACTAAATTGATTTAGTTTTGAATATTTAATCATTGGAACACCTCTAAAATGTTAAATATTAACATTTCAATAATAGAAATTTTCCACTTAAATTGTTATATAACAATTGATTCTTTGAAACTTAATTTCCACAGAAAAATGTTTGTAACTTATCAATATTAAATTTAGACACATTATTGGCATAATTCTATTGTAGTAGTAAGTATACTAGTGTTAGATTTCGATTAGAGACTCACTAGCGAATACCATTATTGTAGGAATCGGTAGTGGTACACGTGGAACGTAGTTCAAGGCACCATTTGCATCATCTAAATGTATTGTGAGTATTCACGACTCCCCCTATTTTCGGTTTTTATATTTTGGGGTGGAAAATCATGTCCTAAACTACTTATGTTCGTTATATTTAATTGACTCGTATAAACTTGATTACTATATTTTTCATATCGTGAGTATTCACGACTCCCCTTATTTTCAGTTTTTATGTTTTGGGGTGGAAAAGCATGTCCAAAAACCATTTATTATTCGTTGTATTTTATTTGACTCGTATAAACTCGGTTGCTTTATTTTGCATATTGTGAGTATTCACGCACTCCCCTATTTTCAGTTTTTATGTTTTGGGGTGGAAAAGCATGTCCCGAAAAATTATTATTTGAATGTTGTATTTAAATTGATTTGTATCAAACATGATTGTTATTTTATTGCTATATCTCTCTATGTATGTCTATGCAACACGGAACATGAGAACTTATCGTATTAAGGCCCTTCCCTTATCTCTAACCATTAACTCTTTGAGCCAATGGTCATTATGGATAGCGCTATTAGGAATTGACAACTCCTCACTCGCCCTATTGCTGGAGTGCATGATACCATATTCATCTATGGAACGATAAGCATAGATCTTGATAGGGCTTCAGTCATAGGTTTGGTTGAGACTCATTGTTTGCTCATACACATACAAACTCGTTACTTATTATAGCAATAAACTTGTTTATTAATTATAGCAATGAACTTTGTTTCTCATTACAACAACGAACTGTTATTACTGAAAACTTATATACATGTTTTAGCAATGAAATTGTTTGCTCCTTGTAGCAACGAAATTGATTGCTCATTTTAGCAATGAAACTTGTTTACTCGTTTGAGTAACGAACTTTATCTTCCATGAGAATATGAATGTTGCATCTTATTTGGGCAACATACCTTATCTCTCATGATGACAAAGAACTTTGTTTTTACAAACTTATTTACTCATCTTAACAATATACTTTTATTATTGGAAACTTTTATCAAAACTTTGATTTCAATTCATGGAACCAGTATTATTTTGTTTATCTGTGAGTACTCACCAACTATTTTTATAGTTGACGCTCGTTTTACATGCTTTTTCAGGAATCATCGAGTAAGTGGCACTTAGGGACACTTCACTTTTAGGAGCATTCGCATGTGTTGTATTTCAATTTACATTGTAATTTCTTTTAAAAGTTGTTTAAACCCATTGTGAATTTGTAATGATTTTTAATACTATGGTTGGTGTTATCTTTTAACTTTTGCGATGAAACCCTTTGTACTGCCATGCCCTGTGTTTCCGCTTTAGCGGTGTGTGACAGAAAATGGTATCAGAGCCGAAGGTTATAGAGAATACCGGTTTTCCTTTGGAAAACCACAACTATAGCCAAAAAAAAATTTTCAAAACGTTTTTAAAATACTGAACATACTAATGGTATAACTAATTCGAGTACGCATTATTGGACTTTAATTAAGTATAGCCTGGCCAACTATGCTTAATTAAGGAAAGTTAATGTGAGGCTGGAAACGGTTATAGTAAAATTATGTTCAAACCAATTTTCAACTTAAACTTTTGAAAAACAAAATTTTTCGGCGTGCGTACGGGCATTGCATATTATAGGCATTCATCTATATACACTTAGAAACTAAGTGCACTTTTATAACAATGCCTTTATTTAGAAATATTCTTGTCCCTTATCAAGTGCTAGGTTAACCACTTAAGTTATATCACTAGCCACTCTAGGAGCAATGCACTTAGTACTGAGAATGAGTATTTCTTGGTAGCTATTGACTTTAGATGTAAGGTTAGTAGCTAGATACACACTAGTAATAATCATAAGTCGAAACCTATACGAATTATTCCTCAATACCTCTTCATCGTCTTCGTACTAGAGTTACAACTATGAAAAAGCGTTTTGATATCGACACGGATGAGAATTGGAGTATCACGTAAGGAGGTAGATGAGTCTCCACTAAATAATCACTTGGATACCATTCGCGGGCATTCCGGATTCAACTCACGAGGAGATACAGAGGTTTAACCCATACGTGAGACCTTATTACTACGTTACGATTTAGCTCTACGTTGTTTCCACCTTAAGCTTAAAACTTAACATTGGATATCCATTTGACCTCTATAAAAGGTCCTAAACTGTATTGAGACCATAAAACGTTTTTCAAACAATTTTTCTTGTCCTTTATCTTGGGGGAAAAGACATCGGCACTCGCCTTAGACTCGCATTAGTATTTAGGTACGATCAGCTACACTAACATACTTATTCCTTACTTCTTAATCTTCCATCAAAAAATTATTTCGCTTCATCGGTTTTATTTATCATCGATAAAATATTTTATAACCACTTCAGTCAACTTAGTAGACATTTCCTAACAATGTAAGCCATATTCTCGCTAAAAAAAATTATTTTGACAACTTGCTTTAATTTAACACTTTTCTTCAAAACTCAATTTAACCAATATTGGTTTTAACATTGCTATTTCAATTTCATTTCAATCCATTTCAATGGATAGATGTGCTTTTAAGGGCATATAAACCATTTTAAACCTTGATTACCATTTTGACACGTTTTCGAAAAACTTAGAAACATTTTCTTTTATAAAAGTGTTTAAATTCTATGCTATAAAACTTAGACATATAACATTGAAGTTCATATTACGTGTAAAAGCTTCATCGGATCTTTCAAACGAGTTTTGTTTTGGCTCTTTTGACCACTTTCTCATTTAGGCATTTTACTTTACTTAAATGTGTTTTCCTGAAACCCAACATGGTATTTTTACAACTTTCTAATTCAAACATGTTTATAAGAAATCTCTAATTCCTACATTTCCAACATACCTCATTTATTTATTTTATTTCAAATTACTTTTATACTTTGTAAAGTTTCTAAAATTTTAAGCATTGCAAAACTTAGTGTTCACTTTTAAACTTCCAGTGACGCACTTTCGACAATGCACAATTATTCATCTAAATATGTTAAGTCTTTACCTTATCCGTTTTAACCATTGTTGGACTCTAGTCTAAAAGGTCAACACTATCAGATTTTCAATTACCAATTGTAGTGCTTCTTCTTTTTCACAAATGGATTTTAATTTAATAGATAACTCATGAATTTTTAGCAAACACTTTAAAACTCCCACATGACTATGTAACCATCAACATACATCAAATATTGATGTTTGAAATATATCTCAACCTGGTTTTAAATCTACCTATATGTATTATTCTTAAAATTTTAACAATAGCAATCATTGTCGCTGGTACCTTCCTTTCTATCCCCCGCACTTGATTTCTTGCTCTCCTTCTAATTTTAGATAATGCACACCCACGATAATAACATAATACATTGACTAACTTTGTTTCTGTCTATTCTGCTTCTCGTGGTATCATGTTTGTACACATACAGACTATAAGTCTACCCTTTCGTTTTGAGCGATTAATACGTGTATAGTCGTGACACATAATTTTGATTTAGTCAACTTTGATATATTCAATTACGCCTTTTATCATATACATCTTGTTTTTATTTTGAAATCTACTATAAACAAATGATCCTTAATTACATTTGCTCTTTCGTTCTAAATTCAAAAACTTGATATCAAATGCAATTTTCATTGTAATTTTTCCTTATAATTAATACACAAGATGAATACTCGTATGCTTATCATTTTTCTATATTCAAAAATTATATGTGAATGATATGTTTCCTTATGTTTTTCTTTTCTTTAAAATACATCAAAAGCTTTGAATTTTACGATTATCTATTCTCTAAATGATTGTTTTTTTAGAAACACTAAACTAAGAGTGTACTATTTTCAAAGATTGACATTTTTACACATTTCTTAAAATAGTATTTTACTTTGCAATTTTCAGTGAGTTCCTAAACTCTCAAACTTGTTTTCATAAGTATTCCGACTCCTCGTAAACTTGAATTTGTCCTGACTTAGACAATTGGACAATTTCTCAAAAATTTAATACAAATATTTCTATACAAATTCCTTTAATGGCGACTTAAACCTTTAACCTTAATTAATCTTTATATTATTTTACTACTTCGTTGGATCGCCACACATGTATCTTCATTATCTTGGAATTATTGAACATTTTGATAACAGTGAGATTTTTGATCACTTCTAAACACTTAAAATGCTATATACAAAATGTGATTTAATTTATCATAAATTTTCTTCGCCTCCATTTGCACCAATGACTCTCTAAATATATTTATTCTTCGAATAAGGTTTTATTATTGTAAGAGTAACCGTAGTGGTAATTATAGCCTCGGAGATGCTCAATCATTTCGTAATTTATTTTGTTGACGACCCTTAATCAGCCTTTACATTTGAGATGTACCAAAACTTCGTTGCCTACCCTTAGTACGTATTTTTAAGAACTTACCCTCAATCGCTTCTCTTTCATTCATGCCACCCCTTCTTATTTCAAAATATATCTTTTCCAGATGTAGTAGCCAACCCGGAAGTGAACAAATTGTTCCTAATCTCTTCTTTATTAGGCGGCAAATTCACACTTAGTGCTAATTTAGAATGCAACTTAAAGATCAATGCGGATTTAACGCTAAATGCAGTTGGTGCTTCGGAAAAAAAAATTTATAACTCTCTTGATTCAGATAATATCTAATTAAATAATCTTTTTCAACTAGGTCGCCATGGTTGGATCATGATTTCCATGATCCTAATTTCTCGCAATCTAGACTGTAGAACTCGAATTAAGGAAACATTACTTTGATTATAGCTAAAGAACTGGGCTCTTCCCTTGGAGAATTAACCCAAAATAATCAAAGAACACTTCAAGTCACCACCTCCCGAACGATACAATTGTATTCGGCTGAGTTCTAATAGAATACGTCACGAATTTAATTTCGGGACGAAATTCTTTCAACCGGGGGAGACTGTGACAGTCGTCAAAATTCGATTCGGTTTTAGATTTGACTAAACTTAGTTGCACATATAGGCACTACACATACTAGACTTAGTAACTAGAAGCTAAGTTATAACCTACTAGAAACTTGGAAACAATTAGAATCAATGGATAGTGTGCATAGATTTCACATTGATATGTGAATTCTATAACTACTTAACTGTAGAGACTATCCATATCCGGGTCATTCTTTGACTCGAACACCATTTCATGAATCATATTCACACATCATGCACTTGACCTAGAAGTAGAAATTAGGTCAAAGTCTCATAGAAACTTAGGTCAAAGTTAAAGAGTAGGACTAGTATACTTGATTCCTCAATTTCGTTTGAATCTCGGAATCACTACATAGAATGCCAATAAACCGCTAAAAATAAATTACAAACAATATTTCTAATTTGAATAAGAGTTATGAAACTCTAAAATAGTTTGAAGTCTCAAAATTCAAGTAATTTTGATATCCAAAGATTTACAAACTCTCAAAAACCCTAAATGCCCTAAAAACTCACATTTATAAACTTTGACCTTAAAAATTCTATAAAAATAATCATGAACCTTATAATATGATCTTATAACAATTAAAATTATGAAAATGCATTCAAGGAAAATGAAATTTAACTCATTAACATTTACACTTAATTTATAAACCAAAAATCAAGAGTTTTATGCATAAAAACTAGGTTAAGGTGCACATTTTATAAAAAGTTGGATATTTTTATAAAAGATTTGAATTTTTAAAAAAGAAACAAGAGAGAGGGAGCCTCTCCTCCCCTAAAATCGGATCCCTCTCTCCTCATATCTCTCTCTCACACTCTTATTCTCCAACACACACATCTCTCTTCTTTCTCTCTCTAGAAAACTCTATTTACCTTCTCTCTACTTTTTCTCTCCAAACACCACTCCATTCTCTCTTCCTCCCTCTAAATAACCAAGAAATATTCCAGAAAACAAACCCAAGAACACTCCTCAAACTCGAAATCTTCATCATCTTGTGGTATTCTTGAAGGTAAAATCGATTTCTACTTCACTTTTCCTTCAAGTTTTGCTCTTTTCTTACACTTTCTCCTTCTTCATCTTCTTCAAACTTGTTTTCTTTTTGTTAAAATGGTTTTTAGAACATGATGGATGTGTTTAAACACCATGCATGTATGATAAACAAGGTTGCATGTTCATGATCTTAGTGCAAAAATTGATTTTAAGGATTAAAACATCAAATTCAAGTTAAGAGTTTTTGAGAAACAAAATTTTCTTCATAAATGCATGTATACATTTTGATAAGTTTTAATCTTTTGATCTGTGGAAACATGACCAAAATATGAGTTTATCATGATATATTTAAAATACTTCAAAAGGTTTACTCAAGGAAATGATGAAAACCCACTTTTCTAACCAATCATCATGCATGCAATCTGCCAGATTTCTTTACCTGACTTTAAACTGTCATATCTCACTCATTTCTTAGCCAAAATTCGTGATTCTTTTTCTTAAATATAATATTTTGAGTTAGCTTTCAAACCCATCTGACCTCACTGAACAATTCCAAAATTTCGATTTTTACCAATTTTTACAAAACTGTTGCTCAAACAGCACTTTCCTTATGAACATTTGTTTTGTGTTGCATGTTCAAAGGACTTATTCATCACTAAAAATCATTCAAAAATTATTTTGAAATCTTAATATCATGTATTAATAGGTACAAAAAGATCTTGATTCAAAAGTCTTTGTAACATGTTGCAAAAATTGTCAAAGTAACATCACTAATCTTTACATAAATCACAAGAACCAAGTTTTCTCTATAATTTATTGAGCCTTTAGGCATGGTGTTCAACATCAAAAATAAGAACACAAATTGTCATTGTTATCAAATTGTATGAAGATGCATTCTGGAAATTTTCAGCTCAATATATATTTTCTTTATTTTTATATGAAAATAATAAGAAAATAAAGTGTTAAATCATATAAAATACTTAAGCTAGTAAATAAATTATGGAAAAATTCTTGGATGATCCTTTAAGTTAATAAACATCTCCCATTAAGTTTCATCCATTTTTGTTACTGTTTAATATGGTTTTGAATTTTCTTTTTGTTTAGCTCTAATAAATCATAAAACCACATTAGGGAATATAAAAATGGTATCGGATAATTTTTGCAGCTTATACTCTCTGTGGAACACTTAGACAAATATTTTCAGAATTTTTCATAGTGTATTCCTATTTTTCTCCGATTTTTGTATTTATAATGGACTAAAAATAGGAAAAATAGTTTTACTCATCCAAACATTATGAAAATTTACCAGAACACCTTTTAGTACATTAAGATGCTAGATAAAAATTTTGATGATTTTTCTCTTCTGTATACTATTTTTCTTCTATTTTCCCAAGATTAAATACACTTAAACCCAATTTTTATTAGAATACATACACAAAAATCATAAAATTGGGATAAACAGTTTAGAAATTCATTTTTATATTTTTCCTAGCTTAATAATGACTAATAACATCGTTAAAAAAATTTTGGACAATTTTGGAAACTATTTTCTATTTATTTCAATTTTTATTAGAATAAATGCTCAAAAATCATAAAATTGGGTTAAATTGTCTGGAAATCTATTTTTATATTTTTCCCAGGTTAAGTACGTGTAATGACATTACTATAAAAAGTTTGGGGCATTTTCTTAACCGATTTCTATTTTTCATGAATTTTTATATATTTAGAGAATTAAATATATGAAAAATGGTTATGCATATCCATAATCCATGAAAATTTATCTAGAAGTTTTTTAACATATTTAGAACCAAAATCTGAAGTTTGGTAATTTTTATTAATTGTTTAGTATTTTTCATGATTTTATGGTTATTCAAGAAACTAAAATGGTGAAAAATAGTTAGCCAAATCAAAAATTTAAGAAAATTTATCTTGAGGTCTTTGACTTCAATTAAAACTGAAATGCAAAGTTTGGGAACTTTTAGAACTAAATTGATTTAGTTTTGAATATTTAATCATTGGAACACCTCTAAAATGTTAAATATTAACATTTCAATAATAGAAATTTTCCACTTAAATTGTTATATAACAATTGATTATTTGAAACTTAATTTCCACAGAAAAATGTTTGTAACTTATCAATATTAAATTTTGACACATTATTGGCATAATTCTATTGTAGTAGTAAGTATACTAGTGTTAGATTTCGATTAGAGACTCACTAGCGAATACCATTATTGTAGGAATCGGTAGTGGTACACGTGGAACGTAGTTCAAGGCACCATTTGCATCATCTAAATGTATTGTGAGTATTCACGACTCCCCCTATTTTCGGTTTTTATGTTTTGGGGTGGAAAATCATGTCCTAAACTACTTATGTTCGTTATATTTAATTGACTCGTATAAACTTGATTACTATATTTTGCATATCGTGAGTATTCACGACTCCCCTTATTTTCAGTTTTTGTGTTTTGGGGTGGAAAGCATGGCCAAAAACCATTTATTATTCGTTGTATTTTATTTGACTCGTATAAACTTGGTTGCTATATTTTGCATATTGTGAGTATTCATGCACTCCCCTATTTTCAGTTTTTATGTTTTGGGGTGGAAAAGCATGTCCCGAAAAATTATTATTTGAATGTTGTATTTAAATTGATTTGTATCAAACATGATTGCTATTTTATTGCTATATCTCTCTATGTATGTCTATGCAACACGGAACATGAGAACTTATCGTATTAAGGCCCTTCCCTTATTTCTAACCATTAACTCTTTGAGCCAATGGTCATTATGGATAGCGCTATTAGGAATTGACAACTCCTCACTCGCCCTATTGCTGGAGTGCATGATACCATATTCATCTATGGAACGATAAGCATAGATCTTGATAGGGCTTCAGTCATAGGTTTGGTTGAGACTCATTGTTTGCTCATACACATACAAACTCGTTACTTATTATAGCAATAAACTTGTTTATTAATTATAGCAATGAACTTTGTTTCTCATTACAACAACGAACTGTTATTACTGAAAACTTATATACATGTTTTAGCAATGAAATTGTTTGCTCCTTGTAGCAACGAAATTGATTGCTCATTTTAGCAATGAAACTTGTTTACTCGTTTGAGTAACGAACTTTATCTTCCATGAGAATATGAATGTTGCATCTTATTTGGGCAACATACCTTATCTCTCATGATGACAAAGAACTTTGTTTTTACAAACTTATTTACTCATCTTAACAATATACTTTTATTATTGGAAACTTTTATCAAAACTTTGATTTCAATTCATGGAACCAGTATTATTTTGTTTATCTGTGAGTACTCACCAACTATTTTTATAGTTGACGCTCGTTTTACATGCTTTTTCAGGAATCATCGAGTAAGTGGCACTTAGGGACACTTCACTTTTAGGAGCATTCGCATGTGTTGTATTTCAATTTACATTGTAATTTCTTTTAAAAGTTTTTCAAACCCATTGTGAATTTGTAATGATTTTTAATACTATGGTTGGTGTTATCTTTTAACTTTTGCGATGAAACCCTTTGTACTGCCACGCCCTGTGTTTCCGCTTTAGCGGTGTGTGACATGAATATTGTTGATAATATAGGGAATAATGTGTTGTGTATTAATTCTTCAGATAGCTTAGACAAAGCATCTTTGTGGCATTATCGTCTTGGACATGTTAACAAGAAGCGCATAGGCCAACTCCAAAAGGCTGGAGTTTTGGAATCATTTGATCTAAAGTCGGATGATAGTTGCGAGTCTTGTTTACTTGGAAAAATTGACAAAGTCACCCTTCACTAGTACTTGTGTGAGGGGTGAGGGCTTGTTGGACCTCATACACACGGATGTGTGTGGACCCTTCAAGAGTGCCACAAGAGATGCTAATCGGTATTATGTGACTTTTACTGATGATTATAGTAGATATGGATATATGTATTTAATCAAGCATAAGTCAGAGACCTTTGAGAAATTTAGAGAGTTTAAGCAGGAAGTGGAGAATCAACTGGTCAGGAAGATCAAGATGCTCCGATCCGATCGGGGAGGAGAGTATCTTAGTATTGAGTTTCTAGACTATCTTAAGGAATGTGGGATTGTCTCACAATTGACACCTCCTAGGACACCACAGCTGAATGGTGTAGCAGAGAGGCGCAATCGAACCTTATTGGACATGGTTCGTTCCATGATGAGTCAAGCTTTGTTACCAATCTAATTCTGGGGGTATGCCTTAGAGACTGCTGCCCACATCCTTAATCTAGTCCCTACAAAGAAGGTTGCCAAAACACCTCATGAGATGTGGACTGGGAAAGTTCCCAACTTAGATCACATCAAGATTTGGGGTTGCGAGGCTTTCGTGAGGCGCGAGTCTCACGACAAGCTCGAACCTCGAAGCGAGATGTGTATTTTCATAGGCTACCCACAGAAATCCTTTGGTTACCTCTTCTACAGACCCAGTGAGAATGTGGTCTTTGTGGCTAGGAGAGGAGTCTTTCGGGAGAGAGAATTTATAAGCCAAGGAGACAGTGGGGGGAAAATTGACCTTGAAGAGATTCAAGAGTCAAGCGGTGAAGGAACCTCAAACACTAGCGACCAACCTGAGGAGGAAAGTCCTGTTGATCCGATAGATGAGCCCATACCTCTAAGGCGTTCCACGAGAGTTAGGAATGCACCTGAGCATTACTATGGTTTCCATATTACTGCGGAAGGTGATACGCTTATCAGTGATAGTACACTAGTACCTCTAAGGCGTTCCACGAGAGTTAGGAATGCACCTGAGCCCATACCTCTAAGGCGTTCCACGAGAGTTAGGAATGCACCTGAGGCTGCTAAATGGAAAGAGGGTATGGACAGCGAGATACAGTCCATGTATGACAATCATGTTTGGAACTTGGTTGACAATGTACCAGGTTGTAAGACAGTTGGGTGCAAATGGATCTTCAAGAAGAAGACCGACATGGATGGTAATATACACACGTATAAGGCGCGACTGGTTGCAAAGGGCTATTCTCAACCTCCGGGAGTTGATTATGATGAGACCTTTTCACCAGTAGCAAAGATTAAGTCTATTAGGGTTATGCTAGCCATTGCTACATTTCATGATTATGAAATATGGCAAATGGATGTCAAAACCGCTTTCCTTAATGGAAAGTTGGCTGAGGACGTTTACATGGCTCATCCAGAGGTTTTTGTCAATACAAAGTACCCTAATAGAGTGTGTAAGCTTGAGAAATCCAATTATGGATTAAAACAAGCACCTCGCAGATGGAATCTTTGCTTCGATGAGAAAGTCAAAGAGTTTGGTTTTTCGAGGAGTGAGGATGAGTCCTGTGTATATGTTAGGGCTACTGGGAGTATAGTTAGCTTCTTGGTGTTGTATGTGGATGACATACTACTCATAGGAAATGACATCCCAACCTTGCAGGAGATTAAGTCCTGGCTTGGGAAGTGTTTCGCTATGAAGGGCCTTGGGGAAGTTGCCTATATCCTAGGGATAAGGATATTGAGAGACAGGAGTAACAGACTCATTGGACTTAGTCAGAGTACTTACTTGGATAAGGTACTGAAGAGGTTCAGTATGCAGGATTCCAAGAAAGGGGAATTACCAATCCAGAGTAACGCCAAACTGAGTAAGACTCAGAGTCTGAGTACAGAGCTCGAGATAGCTGAGATGAGTCATGTACCATATGCTTCCGCTGTGGGCTCAATCATGTATGTTATGACTTGTACTCGCCCTGATGTGGCCTTTGCCTTAAGCATGGTCAGTAGATATCAAGGGAACCCTGGCAAGGATCACTAGACCGCGGTAAAGAACATTCTCAAGTATCTGTGAAGGACTAAGGACTGGGTCCTTACCCTTGGTGGCAGTGATGACTTGAGAGTGGTAGGATACAGCGATGCTAGATTTCAGACTGATAGGGATAACTTCCGCTCTCAGTCAGGCTGGGTCTTTATCCTAAATGGAGGAGCAATTACTTGGAAAAGTTCCAAGCAGGAGACGATAGCTGATTCAACTTGTGAATCAGAGTATATAGCAGCAAGCAAGGCAGCAAAGGAGGCGATATGGATAAAGAACTTCATTGGAGACCTTGGAGTTGTACCAGCTATAAAGTAGCCAATGGAAATTTTCTGTGACAGTGAAAGTGAGGTAGCCTTAGCCAAGGAACTACGGGATCACGGGAGATCCCGACACATTGACAGAAAATACCATTTCATTATACATCGTATAGAAGAAGGACTCCTCGTGGCTAAGAGGGTATCATCAGATGAGAACCCAACAGATCCCCTCACGAAGGGACTGACTAGGGTTAAGCATTTACAGGATGCAAGGCGCATCGGGATGAGAGATGATATTAGTTTTTATAATTAGATAGTTGTGAAGCTTGTAAAATGTAATTGACATTTGATGATTAAATAAAAGTTGTTATTTATTTATGAGTAAAGTGTTACTATCTTATGTTAATCGTTTACTATTGTTTCAATTTTGCATGTTTTGACTTCCAGGATAATTATAATTATATTATTCAAACTCTCCACAGTCAGTCATAGTTTGGAAGTAGGTATTGAATTAAGACTGTCATGAATTGGGTTTGTAGACTGTCTAAGGTGTATTAGACATAGAAATGGTTGCTGCAACATTCATGAGTGCTCATAAGTTCTGAGTATTGGACTCAACCCACGCTCACTTGTATCACTTCATGGAATTTATCTTGAGTGATCGTGAGACGGTAATATCATATAAATCTTCAAACCTAGAGATATGAGTTGTTGACTATGAATTGGTTATACATTCATTGTACGAAAACACATTGGTAACTCGATGTTATAAAACGTGCATTTGTGCATAATTCAATAAGTAGTTAGTACAAGAATATGAGTCAAAGTTTATCTGTTCCTTCTAGGATTAGAAGCGATATTTGAGCCCCTCAAAGTTTATCCGTTCAGAACCTAATTGATGTGTTCAATTTAGTTCTATGTCAAACAAATCAGAGATCGAGAAACAACTGCTGGACGATAAGTATGACATTGTTCCGTGTGTTTGTCCGGCTGATATGTTGAGAGCAGAGGATTATATGATCACTTATCTTAAATGGCGTATCATCATCATCATTTTAGTTCCAAGAGACTTTGAAAGATCTATGATTGCTACTCGGATTCTGAAGTCATATTTGCAACTATAGTTATTAGACTTATCCAAGTGGGTGACGGTTGGATATAGTGTCTAAGTCCATAACTATTTTTGGTATGTACTTGACCCAACCCGGCATGGTCCATTTGGGTTGCATGGCATTGCAATAATTGGATAGACCAAAATGAGAGAAAGGACACTTAAGCTGTATTAATATATTATAAGTAATAATATATTAATAATATTATTTAATTGGTATTGATCAAAGAATTAATCTTGAATTAATTAAGTGATCAAAAAGAGACTAATTAAATATTTGGGGTTGATTATGTAAATAATCTATTCTTGTATAGTGGGCTAATGATCCATGGTTTGTATGGATTGGGTTAAAACCCATAAGGTGCTCCATGGATAGTCCATGGGGGTTACAAACCCATGGATCACGGAATGTGGAAAGCCATGACAATTAAGGTTTACATGGTGTAACCCTAATTATGTCACAACTATATAAAGGCTCCTTGTCAAGCAAAATGGGCACTACTACAAGAAAGTAAGAGGGCTAGTCAATTTTGGGCTTAGTGTAATTCTCTCAAGGTTATTCCAAGAATTGTGGTGTTGTGTGAAGCATTTGAGGCATCACATTTGGGGTGCTAGGCTCACAAAGTCATCAAGGAATCCAAGCTTCTAAGAGGTATGTTATTCTACTTGTTTTTGTATTACAAGTTATTATGAACCTTGGAAAAAGCATTTTGCATGTATCTTAGACAAACATAGATCCAAGGTTTCTAGGGTTTCATGTACACCATAGGAGTGTTAGAATTCTCAAAACCCAACAAAAAGTTGGTGAGTTCATAAGCATTTTCGTATAAAACTGGTCATAGTATAGTTGTAAGTCTTGTTTTCTATCCAGTATAGTTGCATGTGTGTATTTTAGTTTATCATCTTTCGGAATTGTGAAATCGTTTTCTCCATAAAATCCTATATTTTCTTGTATAAAATAATCGTAAATTTTGTTTCAAATTAAGTATAGTTACATGTGTGTGTTTAGTTTATCGTTTTCGAAATCGTATAAAATCGTTTTCCCCAGAAAATCCTATATTTTCTGATATACAAAATGATGGTCTTAAAACCCTAAGACTGGAGAGGCGTGAGAAACCAATAGGCGATTGTGGACATTCTGCGCAATGTAAATGAACAGTCAACACAACGAATGCAGACCATCACTACCATGCATAGGGCAGTCAACACAATGTGCAAAATTCTTTATGAGGTTTTCCCTACATAAATTTCTAAGTACATTATCATATTCTAGTGAGCCGTTATAAGCATACTAATATGACGGAGGCCTGTCTTGGCGTTTCTCAGACGCCCAAATCGATTAAAGAGATTTGTCACCCTAGACTGGCCGGTCTAGCTGTAGCGAACAGCGAAGGTGCGGGGTGTCAACCCCATATAGATCTATATACAAATTCCCGCTCTCCCTCCAGTAGACTCTGGTTATAACTCTTTACAGGACTTTAGACGTACACTAATATATATATATATATATATATATATATATATATATATATATGTACTTTTGAGATTCGCCTGACTAGAATACCAACAGGTTTTTGAGCAAATCAATGAGATCCGTTATTTAATAAGTAACAATAATTGTGCTAATTGAATCATATTTATCAAAAATGATCCAATATTATCGATATTGGCAAACATGGCCCTTATTTTTATCAATTATCAAATAAGACCCATATTTTTCAAAAGGTGTTATATGTGGTCCAAAACTAGGTGAATTGTCGAAAATGGCCCATTTCTTCTAAAACGTTCAATTTAGACTTATATTTATGAAAGTATTCAAAAAGGCCCTTGTTTATCCAAAAATTCCATTTTGGTCCTTTAAAAATTAAGATGTTCAATAATTCTTCAATTTTATTCCATTTTCCAAAATGGTCCTTATATATATGTGTGGCCGAAAATGGTCCCCAAAATATCATTATTTCCATATTTTACCCACTTTCAAAATATTATGTTCAACCACTTGTTTAAGCATATTTTTGAAGCAAATCTTTATGGTTCTTGACATAACAATTTATGATTAGTATTCCATAAACATACTAGTTTTTGTGTTCTAACATATAATTGGGGATATATAGTTCAAAACCTTGAGACTTGCTAAAAATCTTGAGTTCTTGAACCATTAGATGGAGTTCATAACTTTAAGCATACAAATCATAACATACATGCATAAACAAGCAAATATACTAAGATTTCACAAGACCCTTGACTTGTATTCTCCCCAAAAATCAATGAAAACTCAAAAGATAGGGGTATGAAGCTCACCTTGGTTTGATTTGGTGGGTGATTTGGTTAGATGTTGAGAGGTTTCAAGTCCTAACACTTGAAGAGTTTGATAACTCTTTGAACCTTGGAACTTCATAAGAATATTAACACATAACTTCATATGTAAATATGATGAACTAAACAAGATAATATATATAGAATCGCTAACCAAAACTTGAAACACTTACTAGGATCCAGGAAATGCTTAGAAGAATTAAAGCTTGAAGCTTGAATCCATTTGAGAGCAAGTTATGAGTCCACGGGTCGTGAATATGATAATTGGGATACAATGAGGAGTTTACAGAGAGTGACTTGAGTTTTTGGTGGAATGGGAGATGGGGTTTACGCTTAAAGAGGATTAGGGGGTGATAAGGTGTTCTTGTTTACCTGGAGGATATTGTGTGTTTACCCGTGAACACCTTGGAAATGGTTGAAATGTTGCATCATAAAGTCAAAGACATTTGTCTTATTCACATCTTATGGCCGTAAACTCCATGGAATGGAGTTGTTTATGGCCTAAAAGCCTCCTAGGTTTGAGTTCACGCCCTAGATGCCTTCTAGAAGAGTGTTCACGGTCTAGGTACTTCCTATGGAAGTGTTTATGGTCAAGGTTTGGAAATATAATGTGTTTACCCCCTAGTATCCCATCTTGAAGGAGTTTACGCCGAAGGCACTACCTAGAGGTGTGTTCACGGTCTCGCTTTGCTTTATTAAGGTGTTTACAGCCTAAGGTGGGGTTTCTAAGGTGGTTCACGGCCAAGACCTCCCTTAGGGATGTGTTCACGGTTTAGCTTGGGTTCGTTTGGGTGTTTACGGTCCGAGGGGTCCATTAAGGAGGTTCATGGTCTAACTTGGTCTAGTAAAGGTGTTCATGGTCTTAGCAACTTAATTATGTTGGCCTTATAGTTCATATATTCAAGATCGCAACATATCATAAGTTCTTACATCCATATCTTGTGATTCTTAACCAAATCCATGTGTCTAGTTTTGCTTTGATAAACTTGTTTACTTTCAAGGGTTTACCCTGCATGTGGCTTTCAAAGTGTATACTTTCATATACATGCACTAATAAACTAATGGTTCTCAAAGTTCTTGGTGTAATATGGTTACCATTAGTCCTTGCTTGATCCAAATATTTCGGTTTGTTACATCATCCCCCCGTTAGAGGGAATTTCGTCCCGAAATTCAATTTCTCAGTGGAACTTCAAAGGCTGAGCAAAGTTGTGTGTACTTTTGTTTCTTCTGATGTTTACGTGGCGTTCCAATGGATTTTCGCTATTAGTGTTTTCCCTTTTCTTTTGACTTCCCAGCCTATGATCCTCACATGCTCCTCTTCGGGGCATGGGCTCTTGTTTACCTTGATCTTGTCAAGGGCGATTCCAAGAGATTCAGTGGTTAGACACTTATGAGTGTTGAATACGTGGAATGTGAAATGTACGAAACTGGGTTCTTATGGTAACCAAAGGCCGTAGGTTACCGGACCTATCCTGGCAAGGATTTTCGAGTGGTCTACTAGGGATCGTGCTCCTGGTGTTCCTAGCAGTAGAAGTTTTTTTCCTATGGTGTTCCGAGCTAAAGGTGTAATACGAAACTGGGTTCTTATGGTAACCAAAAGCCTGTTCTTGGTGTAATATGGTTACCATTTAGTCCTGGTGTTTCTGGGCCATAAGAGTTGGCTCTATAGTCGCCATGGTTGAGGTCGCGTGTGGTGTAGCTGGTCTTATGAGTCTTAGGTTACCTTAGAAGTTTTTTGCCTATGGTGTTCCGAGCTAAAGGTGGGTCAGCCTCTGCCACTTCCATGCTTTTGGTTGAACAAGTCTCTGATTCAAGGTAGGGAGTATCGATCCTTGAGGATGGGTTTGTTTGACTTATTAGTCGTCAGTGGCGCTATGGGTAATTCGCCTTTCCTCCTTATGAGTTAGATAGGTGCTTCCCACGGTTAGAGGCTTGGTATGATATTTCCCTTATTTATCATATAGTTCTTGTGATCATACACTATCTGTTTTTGTGGTTGTGCTAAGTGGTATCGGGGTTTTGGATATTGGCGTGGTTCCAAGAGTCAAGTTGATTCTATCTCCTCTTAACACATGGTTGAGGTTTCCAAATGGATTCTGGGAATATCTGGGGAAAGTTTGGAAGTCTTTCGGATTCCCTTGATGTATTTTGTTTCTCGCTTTTAATCTCTATTGTGGCTAGGAAAGAGCGTGGTATCTCTTACATAAGAGCTCGTGGGCCTGCATGCTAGGGATTTGTCGTTACAGGTTGGAAGAGTTTTATTATTCGGTTGTGTAAGACAGAAGTCTCTTTACAGTGCTCGAAGTTTGTAAAATGAGAATCAAGCATGTCCGTGCCAATTGATGACGTTGGACTCGTTATTATAAAAGATGTTACATCGATTGGGAAGTAATGGTTGTTGGGAATGATAGGGTGTTCTACGTTCATGTTCTCATCACTACTAGTTTTCCTTTTTTGTTGTTACTATTACGTCTATTTTGTTCCTGCTTGCTGGGTGTTTTAGTAACACGAGGGCGCTGATATAAAGCAAGGGAATTCGTAATCCAAATTTTGCTAGGTTTTTCTACTATAGATGGATGTGACCTAACCGTACATACTTAGGATTTTAAAAGATAATTAACTACGTGGTTCTGCCCTAATCAACATTCAGACCAGGAACAAGGAAAATAAGGTGGGATCACACACTCTTAGTTTGTGGAATCCTAACTATATATGATAGTAACGTTCATATGGAACCCTCATGGTCCCTTCTCAAGGATCTCTAGTTTCTCCGTGATTTACAGGATTTGCTTGAATGGGGAAATAGTTTTTGATTATGTTTTTAATTGACAAACCTTTTTTTTGTGAAAATTCGATGCATGAAGTCTATCGTGGGAACGTACCAAAAACCTCGGTAGGGTTCCTTGTCGCCTCTTCCTGTCTAGTTGTCAACTCCTCCGTCATTCATCTCTGTCGGACAATCTCTCTTGAAATGTCCTGCTGCACCGCATTTGTGACATACTGGACTTACTTTTGGGTTGAGGGTTAGAGTGACGCATGGGACCGGGGCCTTACAGTAGTGGGAGGTGTGCCCCATCTTGTTGCACCTTTTGCAACGAAATTCCCAGCAGGCTCCCCGATGATGGTATTTGCACTTGTTGTAGTGTGGAAAGTTCCAATGATATGATTTTCTCGATGTGGGAGGAGTAGGGTTAGTATGGGTAAGGACTGCTCCTGCTTGTTGCCTTTTGGTAAGCCTCTGAGTCGAACTGCCTCTTTTTCGTTCCTGAACTTTCTCTTCATGACCTTAGGTTTGGAGTTTGGGGTGGCTTGGTAAGTTGTCCATTGTCGGTTTCCTTGGTTGTTATTGCGGTTGAAATTATCGACACCGCTTCCATTTTTGTTTGTGTTGTTGGCATTGAGGTATTCAATGACAGCTGCCACGACAGCCGTTACAGTGGTTTGGAAAGTGGCAGAGTCTATTCGTAGGACTGGTGCTTTGTCGAGGTGTTGGTTTTTCTCATGAGAGGACATGATTCTGTTGCATGGTGGGAAACAGGTTCGTGAGTAACTATGGTTATTTCTAGTCATATCTTATCTATGATTATAGATATGAACTTCTACATGTACGCATATAAATCACATGTTTTTGTTATATGTTTCTCGTTGTTTTCGACCTACATCCCTACGATGTATTTACGATTGAGAGTAGAATTAAGCATCGCACGAAGGTTGTGTTTTATTGGGATATGATATAGCAACCTATACCATATTTGGATTTATATCACATGCGTTCTTGGAGGGCGTACCTCTCTTGGCTTACTACTACTGGTTGTGTTTTAAGACATTATAAATCTAAGGCGAGAAGTGTGGTGATTCTCCTATGCCGAAATGGCGCACAAAGTGCTCGGCCATTTTACTCATTTCGTGAGCGACTCCTTCCGTTCTTTGTTTTGCTAAGGTTGCCCCAGCCTTAGTTGTAATCGGGTGTCGTCTCAGGGTGGTCACTTCCTCCTTTATGGAGTGTAGATGGTTCGTATGGTTCTCCAGTTCTAGTTGTTGGTTCCATATTGTCACACCCCGGCCGTCGACGGAAACACCGGGCAGTGTAACGTCATTTCTTGTATCATAGTTATCAACTTCCTGAAAACACATGCAATTTAAAATACGTCAACATAAAGTTGGTGAGTTTACAGCTTTTGACTCCATAAAATAATACATTTTCCAAGTTCAAAAGTATAGTTTTGAAAGTATCATTTTCACTCTCCAACGTTTAGTATGTATATCCTAGGTATAATGGTTTACTTACCAAATAAGTATATACCTATAAGTCTCATATATTATAAATATAAATGTTTGTAATTCCATACAAACGAAAGTTGCTATGTATAAATATTATTTCAATTCTATACGAGTAAAACCGCTACGTATAAATCTATTTCAATTCTATACGAGTATGTGTGTTAGGTATAATTATCTACTTAATACACAAGAAGTACCTAGGGTATAAGTAGGGGGAAACTTATACTTAACATTAATACTTGTATATGACAAAGTATAATGTTTCTAACAAGTTGCTACCATCCGTCTGTAACCGTTGCTTGACAACAAAACCTCTGACAAAACACACTCATGATTTACCATGAGAAACAATACACTCATGATTTACCATGAGAAACAATACACTCATGATTTACCATGCAAACAATATCGCGCGCTTCATCGACGCCGGAACAATAACAAATTAAAGGAACGGATCGTCACTCGCTTGTCTTGGGTTGTAATTAACAACCACGAGTGGGGTCGTCAACCCGTATCTTATTCATACACGACTTCCTCGCTCACACAGGATTAACGGTTACATGTCAGAGGACTTCCACTAAGATCCCCAATCTTAGTTGATGAATGAGGTAGCTCATGTAGACTTTGACGGCTTCCTATAGCTTTAACAACAAAAGCATTTTCATGTCTAAAACCCTAACTTACTAGGCTATGCTTTTAAACATTACTCCTAACTTCATAACATTTAGGCAATATAACAGCTATAACTTGAGGTAAAACCAGGTTTTATCTTGACATAAAACCAATAATAACAACATACTTATCAATTTCATATAGAACTTCCGAGTATAACTCTAGAACTATATCGCACACAAAATATATATAGAATCCTAAGTATAACTCAAGATCTACATTAGTATACTACTATAACAATAACATGCTAACAACTTTACGATAGTTGTATACTTTCAGATACGAAATAACTATATCCCGGTTATTATAACTATCTATGTTGATACTAATATACTATCATATAGACATAATAATATCATATATATAATATTTAGCATGCGTTTTCCCCCGAAATATTAAAAAGTGGGGCCGTGAAACTCACCCTAGTAGTGTGATCTATAGAATCTAAACGGTCAGAGGCTCGTCGTTGTCAGACTCGGGAAGGGAAACGGCCTTCGGAAACGAGAGAGAAAGAAAGTAGAAGGTGTCATGAAAGAATAGGTCTTGATTGCTATTTATAGGCTGATTTTGGCCCTCTCACGTCGTCAGGCATGGCAAGAGTCATCCCGTAGTCTTCCCAGGTGTTTTCTAGCCTCGATTCGTGTCCTGCAGTGTCCTCACGTTGTGAGAAAACCTTGCTCACGTCGTGAGCTTTTGGGTTATCGTTCTGTAGACTTATAGATTCAAAATGAGGCGGTTTGACTCCTCACGTCGTGAGTTTTTATTCTCGCGTTGTGAGTTCAGTCAAATTATGGTTTCTGACAGCGACATCTTCGGAAGGCCATAATTTTTGCATACGAACTCCGTTTTTGACGTTCTTTATATCTACGCGTAGGTATTTACGAGCACTAAAACTATCGTTTAGACTCAAATAGCTAATTATAAGTCTATTTTAAATTCATATTATTATAGAGATTTATAGTGTTCGGTTTATCATAACTTCTTCACGCGAAGTCAGATTTAGACGTTCTCTATATTTTTGGAATCGTATGGACGTATACTTTGAGTTGTATCATAAATTATGTATGAATTTTCATACTTTAACATGAATTAAATAGTAAGTTTATCAAATTACTAGTTTAACAAAATCACATTACATGATTGGCATAATCACATGTGATTGTTATTGACCTAATTTTGACGGGTGTTACATTCTCCTCCCGTTAAAGAAATTTCGTCCCGAAATTTATCTTGTGGACGAGGAACTGTTAATTTGTTGGGGAAAAGATTGTGGATATTTCTTAGCTCTTGATGTAACTTAAGTTGATATGCGACAGAACCAATTCTTGCTAGAATTTCAAAAGGTTCTATATATCGCGGGTTTAGTTTGCCTCACTTCCCGAATCGAATTACGAATTTCCAAGGAGGGACCTTTAACATTAGTCTATCTCAAACTTGGAATTCCAAAGGCTTACATCTTACGTCAGCATAGCTCTTTTGACGATCACGTGTTGCCTTGAATCGATCCTTAATTTGCATAATCTTTTGAGTTTGTCTCGTGGATTATTTCTGGCTCGACACATAAGGTATGACCTATATGTTCTCTGACCAATTTTATGTCTCCAAATTCTCAGTGCAAAAACTACAACTCCCAATTCAAGGTCATGGGTAGTGTAAATATTCGCATGCACCTTAAGTTGTCGTGATGCGTAGGCGATAACTTTTCCTCTTTGCATCAACACACATCCCAATCCTTGATTTGATGTGTCGCAGTATACGACGAAATCTTCTGTTGGTGTCTTTGGTGCTAACTACATGACCTAAAAATTGTACTTCTCTAATCCAAAATTCACATTTTGCGTACAACTTTTCTTTTCTTAGTAGTTCCAACATTATTTTCAAGTGTTGACCGTGTTCTTCCTTGGTTCGTGAATATATCAATATATCATTGATAATACTATCACAAATTTATCCAAGTACGGTTTGCAAACACTATTCATGAGGTCCATGAACATTGTTGGAGCGTTGGTCAATCCAAGGGCATAACTAAAAACTTTTAATGACCATAGCGAGTCCTAAATGTTGTTATCAGAACACCGTCTTCTTGTACTCCGATTTGATGGTATCCTGATCTGAGACCTATCTTTAATCTTCTAGAATCTTCACGTGTTTTAGTCTATCAAACACTGTATGCATTTTTAGTTGTGTATCGGTCTAACCATAATTAAACATAGGTGATCAGTTTACGTTTAGTTGTGGTTCGGCCCATGTACAATAAAACTCGATCATGGAGTTTGACCTAAAACATTGTGGTGTATTGCTATCGAGGGTTTAGGTTTTCTATATTATTAGGTTATACATGTGTTCTCATCGCGGGACTGAGTTCATACATAACTCTGTATCTTTGTGCTTGTTATGTTGATGGGTATTATTAATAATTGTTTGTTACTTCAGGTCTAGCTGATAAGGTACCGGCCAGTCAGGACAGTCGGTGGGCAGGATCATTTTAGCATATAGCCGTTCTGAAATCCAGCAACCTAAATCGACATGTCTATCCTTGTCACCGCTCCCGTAATTAGTCATTCAGTAGTATAATTACTAATACTTTATATTGTAGGCTAAGGGATATACCTATACCTAACAGAGTAAGCCCTAAACTATAGTCGTGCTTTCCTAAGAAAGTACTAATATACTATAGTTAATAGCTCTAGCTCTGATACCAATCTGCCATACCCAGACCGTCACCGGAAACACCGGGCAGTGTAACGTCATTTCTTGTATCATAGTTATCAACTTCCTGAAAACACATGCAATTTAAAATACGTCAACATAAAGTTGGTGAGTTCACAGGTTTTGACTCCATAAAATAATACATTTTCCAAGTTCAAAAGTATAGTTTTGAAAGTATCATTTTGTCTCTCCAACGTTTAGTATATATATTCTAGGTATAATGGTTTACTTACCAAATAAGTATATACCTATAAGTCTCATATATTATAAATATAAATGTTTGTAATTCCATACAAACGAAAGTTGCTACGTATAAATCTTATTTCAATTCTATACGAGTAAAACCACTACGTATAAATCTATTTCAATTCTATACGAGTATGCGTGTTAGGTACGTCTTATCCAGGGGCACTTATATTGGGTGTTTACGTATCTGCGAAGAGAGAGGTGAAAGGGTCTCTTGCCTACTCCTAATAGGGTAAATTTCGCTAAGGGTTTCCTCAACGCTTTCATTCTTGCTTGGCTCCCAGTCGGAATCCTCCCTTTTATAATTCATCTCTTGGTATTCCTTAGGATTCCACCTCTGGGTTTTCCTCATGGACCTCTTTTAGTCCCTCCTTGACCCATTCGCAAGTTACCGCGACAGGGTAGTAGAGGTATTTGTGAGGAATTTCAGCTATGTTTTTTTTGCGAGAATAGGGATATGAGAAATACAGAGAAGAGTTAGGTGTGGGGGGGGGGGTTATGGTATCCTAAAATACTCATATAGTATTTTAAACTTGATATAGATTTTGATGTCCTCTTTCATGTATAATTGGTAGGTTTTAGGTTTGTTGCAACACCACCATCACTCCCAAGGACATGTTGGTCATATCTCAAATAAATATAGTTGATCAGGCTGTATTTATTCCAGATATGATTACATAGCTGCCTAGGTTTGATTGTAGTGTTCAACCTTTAGTTACTTTTGTTTTCTTCTCCTTATGATATTGTGCTAGTAAATATGGATACTTTTATAAAATACTTATATATTTAAAGTATACTTTTAGTCAGAGTGTCTTACTCCCATTGTATTTATAGTTGTATATCTTGTATGACTAGATATACTAGTTCACTATAAACAATGCTCTGATACCAATCTGTCAAACCCCTAGACCAGACGGCGGAAACGTCCGGAGGCGGGTGACTTCATTGTGCAGTATCATAACAATTGAATATAAATGAAACATAGCAAATCCAAATATCATACATTGAGATAACAAACTTACATTGTTTACATATTGTGAGTGTTCTTCGAATTACACAAAAGAGGTATAAGTAAATAAATTCCAAACTACAGCAAAATAATCATGAATCCGTGTCCCTTTAACCTGCTTACTCATTTCCTGAGAATACAAGTCGTTTTGAAAAGCGTTAACTAAAAATTTGGTGAGTTCATAAGCATTTTCGTATAAAACTGGTCATAGTTTAAAAATCCAGAAAAAATCCCACTGTTTTCTTATTAAAACAGTTGTAAGTCTTGTTTTCTATCCAGTATAGTTGCATGTATGTATTGTAGTTTATCATCTTTCGGAATTGTGAAATCGTTTTCTCCGTAAAATCTTATATTTTCTTGTATAAAATAATCATAAATTTTGTTTCCAATTGAGTATAGTTACATGTGTGTGTTTAGTTTATCGTATTCAAAATCGTATAAAATCGTTTTCCCCAGAAAATCCTATATTTTATGATATACAAAATGGTGGTCTTAAAACCCTAAGACGGGAGAGGTGTGAGAAATCAACAGGCGATTGTGGACATTCCGTGCAATGTAAATGGACGGTCAACACAACGAATGCGGACCATCACTACCATGCATAGGGCAGTCAACACAATGTGCCAAATTATTTGTCAGGTTTTCCTTACATAAATTTCTAAGTACATTATCTGTTGGATTAGTGTCTAAGTCCATAACTATAATTGGTATATACTTGACCCGACCCGACATGGTCCATTTGGGTTGCATGGCATCATGCATTTGGATAGACTAAAATGAGAGAAATAACACTTAAGGTTTATTAATATATTATAAGTTCTAATATATTAATAAGATTATTTAATTAGTATTGATCAAGAATTAATCTAGAATTAATTAAGTGATCAAAAGAAGACTAATTAAATATATGGGTTTATTGTGTAAATCATCCATACTTATATAGTGGGCTAATGCTCCATGGATTATCAAGTTGGGCTAAAAACCCATAGGATGCTCCATGGATGCTCCATGGTGTATTTGAACCCATGGATCCAAGGAAATGGAATGCCATGACAATTAGGGTTTACCCTAATAGTGTCACACCATATAAACATATCATTCTTGTCAAAATCGGCCACTAAGTCTATGTGTGGAGGGCAAACCGATTTTTAGAAGTGTTCTCTTTCTCTCAAGTTATTCCAAGTGTTCATGATGTTGTGTGAACCATTTGTGGTGTCACACTTGGGGCACTAGGCTCTTGAGCTCCATGGAATCAAGCACCAAACAAGAGGTATGTAATTCTACTAGAATTTATATTATGTGTACTTTATATTATGCTAGTTAGAACAATACCTTGGAAAATTGATATTTGCATGTATAATAGAGAAAACATAGATCCAAGGTATTTAGGGTTGCATGTACACCATAGGAGTGTTAGAATACTCAAAACCCAACAGTGGTATCAGAGCCTAGGCTTGTTTTCACTTATACTTGATGCAAACTGCTTAAAATCGAAGTTTTTTTTTGCTGCTGGGATAGTGGACTCGCCGAGTTCACTGATGGACTCGACAAGTCCAAGGCAAAATGCATCCAACTCGCCGAGTTGGTTCATGCACTCGACGAGTTGGACCCGCAAACAGCATATCTTCGAGTTTTGGTGTTGGAATTGGTCTAGAATCATTACCTTTGATTGTTTTGGTCTTATAAAACCTGTTTTTAATGTGGTAATGAGTGTGTTAAACCAATTTCAATGCAATAATTGAAGTTTCACGTTTATATATGTTTATGTAATTCTTGAAAAATGTTGATTATGAATGTTCATGCTTATGAGTTTTGGTAGATCATAGGAATTATGTGCAAATTGTTTGTTAGTATAATTCTTGATCTCAATGAAACTGTATGAAGTCCATAACTTGTCTTTAAATTATGGATTACCAAGTTTTTTATGTTTCCTTGATTTATGAGTTAGTTTAGATTAATAAAAAAAAATTGTGTTTTAGTTGTTTTCAATCCATATTGATCTAAAAGAAGTTCATAAAATATGTTTTTGTAACTTGTCCTCAAGTTATATGAAAAGTCATATTTATGAATCTTAAAAATCATAAAAGTGTCATACGTTACATAAAATGAAGAGTCTTTTTCATTTAGTTATTTTATGATTCCATAACTTGTCTTCAAGTTATGGATGTTTAAGAGTCATTTCTTTAAAAGTGTTATTAAAGAATAAGAGGTTACATAAAAATGAAGAGTCTTCATTTTAATGAACCATTAAACTCATAAGTTATGAAATGAAAGGTTTTGAAAAGTTTCAAAACTTGCCCTCAAGTTTTGGAATTTGTAAAGTCTCACACACATTAATGCTTTAATTTCAAACTCCACAATTTTAAAAGTTAAAATTCAAACTTTATGGACTTCATTAAATTAATTAAAGTGTTTAATTAAAAGAGTTAATAATTCCATAAAGACATGGTTTAAGTTTAATTAAATTAAGAGTATAGTTTAATTAATAGATTAAACCACCAAGTATTTTAAATGTTTAAAATACACCCTTATACTATTATTATAATTTTAATTATATAGATATGTATAAGATAAAGTCAATCTTACCATTAGTAGGCCTCATTCACGAAGTCGGTCTATAAGGGGGGTATAAGGTTACTGCCTATAAAATGGCAGTTTAATGGGTGTCCATTCTCACCCACCGCTTCCTTGACTGGTGGAGGGTCGTTAACCGAACGGGTAGGAAAGGACTATAATTCTCCTTTCATTAAAAGTATAATGAAAAATACTAAGTAACTAAACACTTATAAATTCCCAATATTAGTTACTTAGGAAAATGTGAAATAGGTGCTAACCCATGAAATTACACTTTGTACCTTACCAAGTCGATTGGTGGAGCGTGTGTGGTTAACCGGCACGCTAATAAGGACTAGTAAGAGTGGCAAATGGTAACTTGACCTTATTATAGATCGGTAGAGCTGTGTGGCTAACCGGCACATCGATTAGCTGATAAAGTTAAGGGTACCAAGTCAATTTGCATGGTTATTCACACCTTGTTTGTGATCCTCGGCATCCCAGTCGCAAAATTGAGAGGGCACAATCGAGATTCAAACATGCCATTGAAAGTTCAATGTATATCAAAAGATCTAGGAGTTTCAAATCCAATTAAAACTTAATTATATTTTGTTTTCATGGTTGAAATTGGTAAATCGTCATTTACCTAACTTCAACTATTTTATAACTCGGATTACGGCATCCCTCTTCCAGTTATAAATAGGTTGTTGGATCCTAGCCTTAATATTTCATATTAGGTGTTATATTAAGGACTTTAAATCAACTAACTTGAATTTCTCCCTTATAGATGTTTCCTTCAGACAACTATGGTCTTCCCAAATCTTTAGGAACATGCTATCCTAATGAAGATGATATCCCAAATGGCAATCAAGGTGAAAGATCAATCCCTTTGTTGTGCATTAGTGGGACTGGAAATCATACTTCATTTCCTCCACCTCCTCCAATAAATCTCCCTATCCCACAAGTTTCAAGACTTGATAAGTTCTAAGTCACTCAATCCCTATTGGCAAACAAAGTCTATATGTGCTTAGATCTTGGAGATTAAGTCACATATTGACAAGCCGGGAGAGTCGGGTGTCGAAGTCTCGAGGTAGCTGGTTGTTGACTTGGTTCTTCAGTCACTCCCTGATGACAGATCACGACATGACCCTTTAATGATCTTATCTATTTGCTTGGTGCTGCTGAATCAGTAATGATTTGGAACACTGGTAAAGCAAATTTGATTAGAAGATCGACTTCCCAAAACTTCATGGACATCGACAATGGTGACACTGGAAATCCAGAAAAACTTTCTCTTCCCAATGGAAAGGGATCGGCCATAGTCAACTCGGTTGACCAAATGGTAAAGAGAAAGGCTAAGTCTGAGATAGTCCCATGTACCATTCCCAAAGAGTCCATATGTGCCTATTGCCAAAGGAAAGGGGCATTGGTTGCGAAGCTGCCGAATTTACCTGAAACCTCATAAGGATGGTAAAGTCAAAAGTTTGACTTTGCTTCAGGTAAAGTCCGTTATCTAACTCTATTAAGTCTCTTTTGGAGATTCTTAATACATGATGTAATGTAATTACATTTTGATGTTTTTGAAGAATCAAAGGAAGCTTAAAGAACAGGTGTGTTGATTCTGATCGCATGGTTCGATGACCAGAATTTTGAGCCACTACATAAGAGTTATGAGATATTGCTTAGGAATAGATAACAACAAAGTTTTCATATGACTTTGCATTGTAAGGATAAGTTTTTCCGCAAGTTTTAAAATAAAAGAAAAGTTTTGATTTTATTTATTTTAAGTATCGTTACAAAGGCATTTGTGAAAAATTGTTGTTTATATGTTTCCATTGATAAGCAATATTGGAAAATGAATTTGATTCTTTCGTTTGTGGTAGTGTCATAATTTATCAAATAAGGAAAGATTCTCATCACCCAAGTTTCAGTTGGATAGAAACTTGGAATCATGCAAGTTGTATTGTGTGATGAATGAGATTTTTCATCTTTGGTAAATTAAGACTAATTCCTTGTTCACATTCGCTTGTGAGTCAAGCGAAGGACTAAAGGATCGGGTACATTAGGTTGTGCACTAGTCAGGTCCACCACAAAGGTTGATAAGATTATTCGTTATGATTTACTAAAGTTTAGTAAATATGATTATGCTTACAAGTTTAAATGTAATGCTGAAACATTGGAAAAGTTTCAATATATGGCAGAATGAATAAGAAGAATCAAATAAGGCAGAAAGATAAAAGTTTCTCCAATTTGAAGAGATGGGAGAGTACTTGTGTATCTTGTTTTATGATTATCTTAGCGATTATGGAACCATATCACAATTGATCCTCTAAGGACACCTTAGTGCATTTTTTGGCTAAGGAGAGGAATTGTGAATTGTGGAAATGGTTAAGATAAATCATACTTCATTCCAAAATAAAATCTTAGAGTCATACTCCAAGATTGAGCCTTGAGTGACATAATCTTAAGAAAGGTTTAAAACACTTGTCAAATGTAGAGTAAAATGTTTTCTTACTCTTGTACATTTGAAATTGGTAAGTTGTGATGTTTTGGATAAAACAAAGACCAACTAAGGCCAATTGTGTGAAGTGTTTGTAAAAGAATCCGCACTATCTCTTGAATATTGGGCAAGAGAGTCTTATATGTCAAGAGGACAGTGGGAGTTTAAAAGATCCTGAAATAGTTTCAAGAACTAATCAAGAGTTTTGTTAATCCCTAGTCATGACTTGAGGTTTGTAACCTGTCGTGTTGACATATTCTTATTTCTGTGTCTATTCCAGTTAAAAGTTGACTATGCTTGTGAGTTCTATGAGTTCTCAATTGTTTGCATATCAACCTGGAAGCAATGGTAGGCCCTTGTGCTGCCGGGTGGCAAGAAATTAAGATTGAACATGTTCAGTCCATATGTGTTTGGATTTGCCACTAACCTTGTCTTGTGATTATAGTTATGACAAATTCACATGGATAGGAACACTTACACCATAAAATCTAAGTGTCATAAGGTTTCTCTCCGATTCATGAAAATGATGGTGAGGAAACTCTTTCACTAAGTAGATTTTAAGTAGATAGCAATTGTGAGAATGACGTAAGGTCTAAACATTATGATTACGACATCCCTCTTCATAATTGTTTAGACACACAAGTGAGCTATCTAAGGAAAGGTGTATGATTTTGATAAAGTCTTATCAAAGCAATTGCGTATCAGAAATCTGAACTTTGGTAAGAAAGTCAATAAAGTGTTGATTTCTAAAAGTCTAGCTGATCTCTGGATACATGTCAAAGCTAGTGGGAGCATAAGTATTATGCTAGCAAGATAATAATCATTATGCTAGTGGGAGCATGATTATTATGTTAAGTATTGCAAGTTAGCGATGTTAATTATAGAAAACAAAAAGTTTCATTTTGCTTTGAAAAGTTGTTTTGCTATAATTAAGGGAGAGGATTTTATACTTCATTCCACTTCTACAAGCTTAGATTGAGATTTTAATCTACGTTAGTCAAGGATATATAAGAATGTTATGTTAGAATGGTTCAACATAAGGAAATTCTATATATGTTGCGTTCTCAAAATTCAATTATGATTACGGCATACCTCTTCATAGTTCGAATTGTGAGAATATGGCAAATAAAAAAATTTATAGCATGAATCGTGTCCTATATGCTTCGGGTATAGGATCGATTACATGAGCTATAATAGTTATCATTTCTAAATTTTCCTAATGCTTAGGGCATTAAGAGGGGAAAAGGGATTAGAATTGGATATGACTAAAATGATTAAGAAATTGTCGAGGACAATTTGAGGTTTACCAAAGAGTGGTTACTCATGGACAATTGGAAGTATAGAGTAAGAACCATATTGACATATTTTGAAAAGAGGCAACTCTTGTTCAAAAGTGATGGTCAAAATGGGAATGTGGAATTGTTTCCATAGGTGGAAGTTATTCTTTGAATCTGTGAAAGATTAAAGAACTTAATGCAAAGAAGGATGTTCAAAGGAATGTACTTTGAATTTGAGATCATTTCCATGGGATTGCTTTCCATTGGAATACTCTGTAATGTCTGTTGCCAAGTCTTTGTGACTTGTGTGCATATTCATTACAAGAGGATCATTGCATATAAGTTTAGAATCTAACAAGATTACGGTAAATGACAAGAATTTGGTGTTCTTACATTTATTGTAAAGGATTTGGGATTGTGAAATGAGCATCATTGAAATGCTGTCAATCGATCTGTTTCACAGAGAGAGGACCACATGTAAACGTAGTGTACATACTTGGAGTATGACTATTGTTAGGACGAACATAGTGTGCATGCTTGGAGCATGGCATGACTATTGTTTCAATTCAAGTTTTAAGTTGATTAATCGAAACATGAATAATGACTAATCAATATGGTGCTTAGATAAAAGATTTTTTTATTTACACTCAAAGTGTTGGGGCCATACAGGATTAGTATTATTTTTGTGTTTCACTTTACATGTTTTGACTTCCAGAATAACTAGGTCATTCTTCCCGAATGACTAAGTTATTCAAACCATCCACAGTCGGTTATATGTTGGAAGTAGATATGAATCAAGATTGTCATAAATTTGGCTTGTATGATTTGTCTAAATGTGCATTAGACATAGCAATGGTTGCCGCAACATTCATGAGTACTTATAAGGCCTGAGTATTGGATTCAACCCTCGCTCATTTGGATTCACTTCATGGATTTTATCACGAGTGAATCATGAGACGATAATATCTTATATTCTTCAAACCGAGAGATATGAGTTGTTGACTATGAGTTGGTTATACATTGATTGCACGTAAACGCATTGGTAACTCGATGTTATAAAACGTGCCTTTGTGTATGATCCAACAAGTAGTTAGTACAAGCATATGAGTCGAAGTTTATCCATTCCTTTTACCCTCAAAGGGATGAAAGCGATATATGTGGGCCCCTCGATGATTTAGTGATGACAAAACGTAAGTGCTCGGCCGGGCCTGGACTGATTTGATTTGTTTAATTAGTCAGTCGTCATAAATCGGAAATCGGGAAACAACAGATGGACAGAGAGAATGATTATAATCCATGTCTCAGTCCATATGATATCTAGAATGGAGGAATTTATGATCACTTATCTAATGGACGCGTCATTGAATTGTTCAGAGTTCGACAGCAGGTTTTAAGAGCTACGATTGCTGGTCAGGTTGTGAAGGCGTACTTGCAATAATAGTTATTAGACTTATCCAAGTGGGAGACTGTTGGATTAGTGTCTAAGTCCATAACTATAATTGGTATATACTTGACCCGACCCGGCATGGTCCATTTGGGTTGCATGGCATCATGCATTTGGATAGACTAAAATGAGAGAAATAACACTTAAGGTTTATTAATATATTATAAGTCCTAATATATTAATAAGATTATTTAATTAGTATTGATCAAGAATTAATCTAGAATTAATTAAGTGATCAAAAGAAGACTAATTAAATATATGGGTTGATTGTGTAAATCATCCATACTTATATAGTGGGCTAATGCTCCATGGATTATCAAATTGGGCTAAAAACCCATAGGATGCTCCATGGATGCTCCATGGTGTATTTGAAACCATGGATCCAAGGAAATGGAAAGCCATGACAATTAGGGTTTACCCTAATAGTGTCACACTATATAAACATATCATTCTTGTCAAAATCGGCCACTAAGTCTATGTGTGGAGGGAAAACCGATTTTTAGAAGTGTTTTCTTTCTCTCAAGTTATTCCAAGTGTTCATGATGTTGTGTGAACCATTTGAGGTGTCACACTTGGGGCATTAGGCTCTTGAGCTCCATGGAATCAAGCACCAAACAAGAGGTATGTAATTCTACTAGAATTTATATTATGTGTACTTTATATTATGCTAGTTAGAACAATACCTTGGAAAATTGATATTTGCATGTATAATAGAGAAAACATAGATACAAGGTATTTAGGGTTGCATGTACACCATAGGAGTGTTAGAATGCTCAAAACCCAACATTATCATATTCTAGTGAGCCGTTATAACCATACTAATATGACGGAGGCCTGTATTGGCGTTTCTCAGGCGCCCAAATCGATTAAATACATTTGTCACCCTAGACTGGCTGGTCTAGCTGTAGCGAACAACGAAGGTGCGGGGTGTCAACCCCGTATAGATCTATACACAAATTCCCGCTCTCCCTCCAGGAGACTCTGGTTATGTGACAACCGTCAAAATTCGAGTCAGTTCTAGATTTGATAAACTTAGTTGCACATATAGGCACAGCACATATTAGACTTAGTAACTAGAAGCTAAGTTATAACCTAGTAGAAACTTGGAAACAGATAGAAACAATGGATGGTGTACTTAGATTTCACATTGATATCCATATTCGGGTCACACTTTGACTTGAACACCTTTTCATGAATCATATACACACATTGTGCACTTGACTTAGTAGTAGAAATTAGGTCAAAGTCTCATAGAAACTTAAGTCAAAGTTGAATACTAGGACTAGTATACTTGATTCCTCAATTTCGCTTGAATCTCAGAATCACTACATAGAATGCCAATAAACCGGTAAAAATAAATTAGAAGCATTATTTGTAATTTGAATAAGGGTTATGAAACTCAAAAATAATTTAAAGTCTTAAAGATTCAATTTATTTTGATATCCAAAGATTTACAAACTCTCAAAAAAACCCTAAATGCCCTAAGAACTCACATTTATAAACTTTAACCTGAAAAATTATATGAAAATAATTATGAAGCTTATAATATTATCTTATAATAATTAAAATTATGAAAATGAATTCAAGGAAAATAAAATTTAAACTATCAACATTTATTCCTAATTAACAAGTTAAATCAATAATTTAATAAAACAAATCATGGCTTAATGCATACTTTATAAAAAAAAATGGGAATATTTATAAAAATTGAGGGAAATTTATATAAAACAAATGGAAGAGGTGGAGAGTCTCTCTCCTCATTGAAAAATTTGGATCTCTCTCCCGATATCTCTCCTCTTCCCAACACAAAATCACTCTTCTTCTCTCTCACACTCCATCTTCCCTCATTCTCTCTCATTTCTCTCTCACACTCTCACACACATTTTCTCTCTTCCTCCCTCTATGAACCATGAAATTTTACAGCAAACATGTCCAAGAACACTCAAGATACTCAAAATCTTCATCATCTAGTGGTGTTCATTAAGGTAGAACACGATTTCCTTTCATTTTCCTTCAAGTTTTCATGGATTTTCTTGCATTTCCTTGTTCTTCTACACCATTCTCTTAGAAAATTTGCGTGAATGTTCATTCACATCAGTTTTGATGATGATGGTAGTATATTTTCACCAAAAACATCTTGCACGTTACAAAATGGTGAAGATCCATGACCTAAACCTAAGTCAAAACCATGGAAATACACTTTTCTACACGTTTTGGTGGAAAATCAGCACATGCATCCAAGGTTTTCTTTCACAAATGAATTGTGAACATTTCAAACTCATGAATGATCTTCAAATAAACATGCATGTGATGATCTTCAAGCTTAGAAGCTAGATCATCAAAGTATGTTGTTAAAAACTTTCAAATATGTTCATGAAGGATTTATTTCCAAATAAATATCTAAAACTCATTTTCTGACCAAATCCGATTTTTCCCAAATTCCCATCAAAAAGATAAGATGATCTGTAAATATCCAGAGAAAAATTCGTTTTCCTCAAATTATTGTAATTAATTCAATAAAATAGGGCAATAAATCATATAAACTACTTTCTCAGGTCTATAAATCCTAGGTAAATTCTTGGATAACCCCTATGCTAAATAATGACACCTCATTAAATTTCATCGATTTTTGTTACTGTTTAGTATGGTTTTGAATTTTCTTATTGTTTAGCTCCAATAAATCATAAAACCACTTTAGAGAGGGTGAAATGGCTACCTAATAATTTTCGAAGCTTATACTCTATGTGGAACACATAGAAAAAATATTTTCAGAATTTTTCATAATGCATTCCTATTTTTCCCTGATTTTTGTATTTATAATGGCCTAAAAATAGAAAAAATAGTTCTGCTCACCCAAAGTTCATGAAAATTTACCAGAGCACCTTGTAGTACACTAGGATGCTATATAAAAATTTTGATGATTTTTCTTTTCTATTTTCTTCTATTTTCCCAAGATTAAATACACTTAAACCCAATTTTTATTAGAATAAATGCACAAAAATCATAAATTTGGGTTAAACAGTTTAGAAATCAATTTTTATATTTTTTCCAGCTTAATAATATTTAATAATAGTAATACAAAAAGTTTGGGTAATTTTGGAAACTGTTTTCTATTTATTTCAAATTTTATTAGAATAAATGCACAAAAATCATAAAATTGGGTTAAACAGTTTATAAATCCATTTTTATATTTTTTCCAGCTTAAGTATGTGTAATGGAAGTAATATAAAAAGTTTGGGGAATTTTCTTAACTGATTGCTATTTTTAATGAATTTTTATCTATTTAGAGAATTAAATATAAGAAAAATGGTTATACATATCTATAAACCATGAGAATTTATCTGGAAGTCTTTTAATGTAGTTAGAACCATAATCTGAAGTTTGGTAATTTTTATTAACTGTTTAGTATTTTTTATGATTTTATGGTTATTCAAGAAACTAAAATAGTGAAAAATAGTTAGACAAATCAAAACTTCAAGAAAATTTATCTTGAGGTCTTTGACTTCAATTAAAATTGAAATGCAAAGTTTGGGAATTTTTATCATCTGGATTCTCTTTTTCACGAATTTATATTGTTATGAAGGCACAAAAATTTGGAAAACTAGTTAATCATATCAAAAATTCAAGACAAAATTTCTAGAAGACATCTACTGTATTTGCAACAAAAATGTAAAATTGATGAATTTTGGAAACTGTTTGATAATATTTTTGGATTTCTAGGAGTTTAAAACACCTTTAAATGTATTGAAATACCATCAATTAATATTACAAAATTATGAAAAATAATATCCAAAATTATCTTAATCACATGAGCTATAAAATTTCACCATTTCAGAAAAATATTTGTAACTTACCAATATTAAATTTTGACACAATATTGACATAATTCTATAATAGTAGTAAGTATACTAGTGTTAGATTTCGATTAGAGACTCACTAGCGAATACCATTATTGTAGGAATCGATAGTGGTACGAGTGGAGCGTAGTCAAGGCACCATTTGCATCATCTCAATGCATTGTGAGTATTGACGACTCCCCTATTTTCGGTTTTTATGTTTTTGGGTGGAAAAGCATGTCCGAAAATCTATTTATTGTACGTTGTATTTAGATTGATTTGTATCAAACTTGATTGCTATATTTTGCTATATTTCTCTATGTATGTCTATGCAACACGGAACATGAGAACTTATCGTCTTAAGTCCCTTTCCTTATACTTTACTCCAACCATTAACTCTTTGAGCCAATGGTCATTGTGGATAGCGCTATTAGGAATTGACAACTCCTCACTCGCCCGATTGCTTGAGTGCATGATACCATATAGTCTATGGAACGATAAGCATAGATCTTGACAGGGCATCAGTCATAGGCTTGATTGGGAACTCATTTTTTGCTCATACACATACAAACTCGTTTATTAATTATAGCAATGAACTTTGTTTCTCATTATAACAATGAACATTGTTTCTCATTATAGCAATGAACTTTGTTTTTCATTGTAGCAACGAAATTTTATTACTGGAAACTTATTTACTTGTCTTAACAATGAATTTGTTTGCTCCTTGTAGTAACAAACTTGATTGCTCATTATAGCAATGAAACTTGTTTACTCGTTTTAGCAACGAACTTTATTTCCATGAGGATATGAACGTTGCATCTCATTTGGGCAACGTAACTTTATTTCACAAGATGGCAACAAACTTTATTTATGAAAACTTATTTACTTATTTTAAAAACGAACATTGTTTATGGAAACTTTTATCAAAACTTTGATTTCAATTCATGGAACCAATATTATTTTTTATTATCTGTGAGTACTCACCAACTATTTTTATAGTTGACACTCGTTTTACATGCTTTTTCAGGAATCATCGAGTAAGTGGCACTTAGGGACACATCACTTCTAGGAGCATTCGCATGTGTTGTATTTCAATTTACATTGTAATTTCTTTTAAAAGTTGTTCAAACCCATTGTAATTTTGTAATGATTTTTAATACTATGATTGGTGTTGTCTTTGAACTTTTGCAATGAAACCCTTTACACTGCCACGCCTCGTGTTTCTGCTTTAGCAGGGTGTGACAGAAATGGTATCAGAGCCGAAGGTTATAGAGAATACCGGTTTTCCTTTGGAGAACCACAACTATAGCCAAAAATTTTCAAAAAGTTTTTAAAATACTGAACATACAATTGGTATAACTAATTCGAGTACGCGTTATTAGACTTTAATTAAGTATAGCCTGACTAACTATGCTTAATTAAGGAAAGTTAATGCGAGGCTGGAAACAGTTATAGTAGAATTATGTTCAAAACGATTTTCAACTTGAACTTTTGAAAAACAAAGTTTTTCAGTGTGCGTACGGGCATTGCATACTATAGGCATTCATCTAGGTACACTTAGAAGCTAAGTGCACTTTTACCACAATGTCTTATTTAGACATATTATTATCCCTTATCAAGTGCTAGGTTAACCACTTAGGTTATATCACTAACCACTCTAAGATCAATCCACTTAGTACTAAATTAAGGTTACTAGCTAGATACACACTAGTAATAATCTTAAGTCGAAACCTATACCAACTATTTTTCAATACCTCTTCATCGTCTTCGTACTAGAGTTACAATTAGGAAAACGTTCCGATATCTACACGGATGAAAACTAGAGCATCACGTAAGGAGGTAGATGAGTCGTTTCTAAGTAATCACTTGGATACCATCGGCGAGCATTCCATATTCGACTGACAAGGAGACACAGAGGTTTAACCTATTGCTACTAATACGTGAGACCTTATTACTACGCTACGATTTAGCTTTAGGTTGTTTCCACATTGAGGTTAAAACTTAGCATATGATATCCCTTTGACCTCTATAAAAGGTCATAAACTACATTTGGCACCATAAAATGTTTTATAAACAATTTTTTTTGTCCTTTATCTTGGGGAAAAGACACCGATACTCGCCTTGTACTCTCCTTAGTATTTAGGTACGATCAGCTACACTAACATGCTTATTCCTTACTTCTTAATCTTCCATCGAAAAGTTATTTCGCTTCATTGGTTTTACTTATCATCGATAAAATATTTTATAACCACTTTATAGAACTTACTAGACATTTCCTAACAATTTAAGCCATATTCTCGCTAAAAATCTTTTGACAACTTGCTTTAACTTAACACATTTCTTCAAAACACAATTTAACCAATATTGGTTTTTAATCTTGCTATTTCAATTTCATTTCAAATCCATTTCAATGGATAGATGTTCTTTTAAGGGCATATAAACCATTTTAAACCTTGCTTACCATTTTGGCACGTTTTCGAATAACTAGAAACATTTTCTTTTATAATCGTGTTTAAACTCTTTACTACAAAACATAGACCTATGACATTAAAGTTCATTTTATGTGTAAAAGCTTCATTGAATCTTCAAAACACTTTTGTTTTGACATTTTTAACAGCTTTCTCATTTAGACATTGTAATTTACTTTAACGTGTTTTCTCGAAACCCAACATGATATTTATGCAAATTTCTACTTCAAACATGTTTATAAGACATCTCTAATGCTTGTATTTCAAAACATACATTATTTGTGTACTTTGCTTCAATATAGTTTTATAATCTATAAAGTTTTTAAAATTTATAGCATTTGAAAACTTAGTGTTCACTTTTAAATTTCCAGTGATACACTCTCAGCAATGAATAATTATCCTTCTAAATATATTGAGTCTTTACCTTATCCATTTTAACCATTGTTGGACTCTAGTCTAAAAGGTCAACACTATCGGATTTTCAATTACCATTTGTAGTGCTTCTTCTTTTTCACAAATGGAGTTTAATTTAATAGATAACTCATAAATTTTTAGCAAACACTTGAAAACTTCTTCATTTTTATGTAACCATCAATATACATCAAATATTGAAGTTTGAAATATATCTCAACCTGGTTTTAAATCTACCTATAGGTATTGTTCTTATAATTTTAACAATAGCAATCATTGCCGCCGCTACCTTCCTTTTTCTTTCCCCCGAACTTGATTTCTCGCTCTCCTTCTGATTTTAGATCTCGCACGCCCATAATAGTAACATTATACATTGTCTAACTTTATTTCTGTCTATTTTGCTTCTCCTGGTATCATGTTCGTATACATACAGACTAGAAGTCTACCCTTTCGTTTTGAGCGATTAATACGTGTATAGTCGTGAGCCATAATTTTGATTTAGTCAACGTTGATATATTCAATTACGCCTTTTACCATATACATCTTGTTTTTATTTTGAAATCTACTGTTAAACAAGTAATCCTTATTTACACTTGCTCATTTTTCTCTAAATTTAAAATTTTGATTAATCGCCTAATTTTCATTGTATTTTCCTACTATTAATACACAAGGTGACTACCCTTGTCTTTATCATTTTTCAAAATTCGGAAAATATATGTGAATGATATGTTTCCTTATGTTTCTTGTTTTCTTTAAATACATCAAGAGTTTTGAATTTTACGATTATCTATTCTCTAAATGTTTGTTTTTCTAGAAACACTAAATTATGAATGCACTATTTTGAAAGATTGACATTTTTACACCTTTCTTAAAATAGCATTTTACTTTTCAATTTTCAGTGAGTTCCTAAACTCTCAAACTTGTTTCCATAAATATTCTGACTCCTCGTAAACTTATATTTGACTTGCCTTAAAAAAAATTATGCAATTATTTTTAAAAGAGTAATCTAAATATTTTTTTGTATAAACTCCCTTATTGAAGGCATGAACCTTTAACCTTGATTAATCTCCTTATTATTTTACTACTCCATTTGATCGCCACACATGTATCTTCATTATCTTGGAATTATTACACATTTTGATAACAGTGAGATTTTTATCACATCTAAACACTTAAAATGTTATCTACACAATGTGATTTAATTTATCATAAACTTTCATCGCCTCCATTTGCAACAATGAGTCTCTAAATATATTTATTCTTCAAATAAGGTTTTATTATTGTAAGAGTAACTGTAATAGTAATTATAGCCTCGGAGATCCTCAATAATTTCGTAATTTATTTTGTAGACGACACTTAAATAGCCTTTACATTTGAGATGTACCAAAACTTTGTTGCCTACCCTTAATACGTATTTTTAGGAACTTACCCTCGATCGCTTCCCTTTCATTCGTGCTACCCCTTCTTATTTCAGAATATATCTTTTCCATATTTAGTAGCCCACACGAAAGTGAACAAATTGTTCCTAATCTCTTCTTTATTAAGCGGTGAATTTGCACTTAGTGCTAATTTAAAATGCGACTTAAGGATCAATGCGGATTTAACGCTCAATGCAGTTGGTGCTTTAGCAAAACTTATAACGTTCTTCTAAGTTAGATAATATCTAACTATATAATATTTTTCAACTAGGTCGCCATGGTTGGATCATGATTTCCATGATTATAATTTCTCGCAATCTAGACTGTAGAACTCGAATTAGGGAAACATTAATTTGATTATAGCTAAAGAGTTGGGCTCTTCCCTTGAGGAATTAACCCAAAATAATCAAAGAGCTCTTCAAGTCACCATCTCTCCAATTATACAATTGTATTCGGCTGAGTTCTAATAGAATGTGTCACGAATTGAATTTCGGGACGAAATTCTTTCAACCGGGGGAGACTGTAACAACCGTCAAATTTGAGTCAGTTCTAGATTTGATAAACTTAGTTGCACATATAGGCACAACACATATTAGACTTATTAACTAGAAGCTAAGTTATAACCTAGTAGAAACTTGGAAACAGATAGAAACAATGGATGGTCTACTTATATTTCACATTGATATGTGAATTCTATAACTACTTAACTGTAGAGACTATCCATATTCGGGTCACTGTTTGACTCGAACACCTTTTCATGAATCATATACACACATTGTGCACTTGACTTAGTAGTAGCAATTAGGTCAAAGTCTCATAGAAACTTAAGTCAAAGTTGAATACTAGGACTAGTATACTTGATTCCTAAATTTCGCTTGAATCTCGGAATCACTACATAGAATGCCAATAAATCGGTAAAAATAAATTAGAAGGATTATTTGTAATTTGAATAAGGGTTATGAAACTCAAAAATAATTTAAAGTCTCAACGATTTAAGTTATTTTGATATCCAAAGATTTACAAACTCTCAAAAAAAACCCTAAATGCCCTAAAAACTCACATTTATAAACTTTAACCTTAAAAATTATATGAAAATAATTATGAAGCTTATAATATTATCTTATAATAATTAAAATTATGAAAATGAATTCAAGGAAAATAAAATTTAAACTATCAACATTTATTCCTAATTAACAAGTTAAATCAATAATTTAATAAAACAAATCATGGCTTAATGCATACTTTATAAAAAATGGGAATATTTATAAAAATTGAGGGAAATTTATATAAAATAAGTGGAAGAGGTGGGGAGTCTCTCTCCTCATTGAAAAATTCGAATCTCTCTCCCCATAACTCTCCTCTTCCCAACATAAAATCACTCTTCTTCTCTTTCACACTCCATCTTCCCTCATTCTCTCTCATTTCTCTCTCACACTCTCACACATATTTTCTCTCTTCCTCCCTCTATGAACCACGGAATTTTATAGCAAACATGTCCAAGAACACTCAAGATACTCAAAATCTTCATCATCTAGTGGTGTTCATTAAGGTAGAACACGATTTCCTTTCATTTTCCTTCAAGTTTTCATGGATTTTCTTGCATTTCCTTGTTCTTCTACACCATTCTCTTACAAAATTTGTGTGAATGTTCATGCACTTCAGTTTTGATGATGATGGTGGTAGATTTTCACCAAAAACATCTTGCATGTTACAAAATGGTGAAGATCCATGACAACCTAAGTCAAAACCATGGAAATGCACTTTTCTACACGTTTTGGTGGAAAATCACCACATGCATCCAAAGTTTTCTTTCAAAAACGAATTTTGAACATTTCAAACTCATGAATGATCTTCAAATAAACATGCATGTGATGATCTTCAAGCTTAGAAACTAGATCATCAAAGTATTTTGTTAAAAGCTTTCAAATATGTTCATGAATGATTTATTTCCAAATAAATATCTAAAACTCCTTTTCTGACCAAATACGATTTTTCCCAGATTACCATCAACAAGATAAGATGATCTGTAAATTTCCAGAGAATAATTCATTTTCCTGCAATTATTATAATTAATGCAAGAACATAGGGCAATAAATCATATAAATTACTTTCTGAGGCCTATAAATCCTAGGTAAATTCTTGGATGACCCCTATGCTATATAATGACACCTCATTAAATTTCATCGATTTTTGTTACTGTCTAGTATGGTTTTGAATTTTCTTTTTGTTTAGCTCCAATAAATCATCAAACCACTTTAGAGAAGGTGAAATGGCTACCTAATAATTTGCGAAGCTTATACTCTATGTGGAACACTTAGAAAAAATATTTCCAGATTTTTCATAATGCATTCCTATTTTTCCCCGATTTTTGTATTTAGAATGGCCTAAAAATAGAAAAAATAGTTCTACTCATCCAAAGTTCATGAAACTTTACCAGAACACATTGTAGTACACTAGAATTCTACATAAAAATTTTGATGACTATTCTTTTCTGTATACTATTTTTCTTCTATTTTCCCAAGATTAAATACACTTAAACCCAATTTTTATTAGAATAAATGCACAAAATTCATAAAATTGGGTTAAACATTTTAGAAATCAATTTTTATATTTTTTCCAGCTTAATAATATTTAATAACAGTAATACAAAAAGTTTGGGTAATTTTGGAAACTGTTTTCTATTTATTTCAAATTTTATTAGAATAAATGCACAAAAATCATAAAATTGGGCTAAACAGTTTATAAATCCATTTTTATATTTTTCCCAGCTTAAGTATGTGTAATGGAAGTAATATAAAAAGTTTGGGAAATTTTCTTAACTGATTGCGATTTTTCATGAATTTTTATATATTTAGAGAATTAAATATAAGCAAAATGGTTATACATATCTATAAACCATGAGAATTTATCTGGAAGTCTTTTAATGTAGTTAGAACCAAAATCTGAAGTTTGGTAATTTTTATTAACTGTTTAGTATTTTTCATGGTTTTATGTTTATTCAAGAAACTAAAATAGTGAAAAATAGTTAGACAAATCACAACTTCAAGAGCATTTATCTTGAGCTCTTTGACTTCAATTAAAGTTGAAATGCAAAGTTTGAGAATTTTTATCATCTGGATTCTATTTTTCACGAATTTATATTGTTATGAACGCACAAAAATTTGGAAAAATAGTTAATCATATCAAAAATTCAAGACAAAATTTCTAGAAGACATCTACTGTATTTGGAACAAAAATGTAAAATTTGATGAATTTTGGAAACTGTTTGATAATATTTTTGGATTCCAGGAGTTTAAAACACCTTTAAATGTATTGAAATACCCTCAATTAATATTACAAAATTATGGAAAATAATATCCAAAATTATCTTAATCACATGAGTTATAAAATTTCGCAATTTCAGAAAAATATTTGTAACTTATCAATATTAAATTTTGACACAATATTGGCATAATTCTATAGTAGTAGTAAGTATACTAGTGTTAGATTTCGATTAGAGACTCACTAGCGAATACCATTATTGTAGGAATCGATAGTGGTACGAGTGGAGCGTAGTCAAGGCACCATTTGCATCATCTCAATGCATTGTGAGTATTGACGACTCCCCTATTTTCGGTTTTTATGTTTTTGGGTGGAAAAGCAATTCCGAAAATCTATTTATTGTACGTTGTATTTAGATTGATTTGTATCAAACTTGATTGCTATATTTTGCTATATTTCTCTATGTATGTCTATGCAACACGGAACATGAGAACTTATCGTCTTAAGTCCCTTTCCTTATACTTTACTCCAACCATTAACTCTTTGAGCCAATGGTCATTGTGGATAGTGCTATTAGGAATTGACAACTCCTCACTCGCCCGATTGCTTGAGTGCATGATACCATATAGTCTATGGAACGATAAGCATAGATCTTGACAGGGCATCAGTCATAGGCTTGATTGGGAACTCATTTTTTGCTCATACACATACAAACTCGTTTATTAATTATAGCAATGAACTTTGTTTCTCATTATAATAATGAACATTGTTTCTCATTATAGCAATGAACTTTGTTTCTCATTGTAGCAACGAAATTTTATTACTGGAAACTTATTTACTTATCTTAACAATGAATTTGTTTGCTCCTTGTAGCAACAAACTTGATTGCTCATTATAGCAATGAAACTTGTTTACTCGTTTTAGCAACGAACTTTATTTCCATGAGGATATGAACGTTGCATCTCATTTGGGCAATGTAACTTTATTTCTCAAGATGGCAACAAACTTTATTTATGAAAACTTATTTACTTATTTTAAAAACGAACATTGTTTATGGAAACTTTTATCAAAACTTTGATTTCAATTCATGGAACCAATATTATTTTTTATTATATGTGAGTACTCACCAACTATTTTTATAGTTGACACTCGTTTTACATGCTTTTTCAGGAATCATCGAGTAAGTGGCACTTGGGGACACATCACTTCTAGGAGCATTCGCATGTGTTGTATTTCAATTTACATTGTAATTTCTTTTAAAAGTTGTTCAAACCCATTGTAATTTTGTAATGATTTTTAATACTATGGTTGGTGTTGTCTTTGAACTTTTGCAATGAAACACTTTACACTGCCACGCCTCGTGTTTCCGCTTTAGTGGGGTGTGACAGGTTATAACTCTTTTACAGGACTTTAGACATACATTTATATATATATATATATATATATATATATATATATATATATATATATATATATATATATATATATATATATATATATATATATATATATATATAGGTACTCTTGAGATTCGTCTGACTAGAATGCCAACAGGTTTTTGAGCAAATCAATGAGATCCGTTATTTAATAAATAACAATAATTGTGCTAATTGAATCATATTTATAAAAAAGGATCCAATATTATCGATATTGGCAAACATGGCAGTTATTTTTATCAATTATCAAATAAGTCTCATATTTGTCAAAATGTGTCATATGTGGTTCAAAACTAGGTAAATTGTCGAAAATGGCCCATTTCTTCTAAAATGTTCATTTTAGACTTATGTTTATTAAAGTATTCCAAAAGGCCCTTGTTTATCCAAAAATTCCATTTTGGTCCTTTAAAAATTGAGATGTTCAATAATTCTTCAATTTTATTCCATTTTCCAAAATAGTCCTTATATATATGTGGCCGAAAATGGTCCCCAAAATATCATTATTTCCATATTTTACCCACATTCAAAATATAATGTTCAACCATTTGTTTAAGCATATTTTTGAAGCAAATCCTTATGGTTCTTGACATAACAATTTATGATTAATATTCCATAAACATACTAGTTTTTGTGTTCTAACATATAATTGGTGATATATAGTTCAAAACCTTGAGACTTGCTAAAAATCTCGAGTTCTTGAACGATTAGATGGAGTTCATAATTTAAGCATATAAATCATAACATACATGCATAAACAAGCAAATATACTAAGATTTCACAAGTCCCTTGACTTGTATTCTCCCCCCAAAATTATGAAAACTCAAAAGATATGGGTATGAAGCTCACCTTGGTTTGATTTGGTGGGTGATTTGGTTAGATGTTGAGAGGTTTCAAGTCCTAACACTTGAAGAGTTTGATAACTCTTTGAAACTTGGAACTTCCTAAGAATATTAACACATAACTTTAAGTGTAAATATGATGAACTAACCAAGATAATATATATATATATATATATATATATATATATATATATATATATATATATATATATATATATATATATATATATAATCACTAACCAAAACTTGAAACACTTACTAGGATCCAGGAAATGCTTAGAAGAATTAAAGCTTGAAGCTTGAATCCATTTGAGAGCAAGTTATGAGTCCACAGGTCGTGAATATGATAATTGGGATACAATGAGGAGTTTATAGAGAGTGACTTTGTAACAACGTAACTTTCCAAAACAATTTTTCATTTTTAAATCATTCTTTTAATCATAAAAAAAAATATCAAAACATAATGTATCCAATGTCATTATCACAAAACAATTCCCAGAATCTCAACATAATCTCTATGAGTGTGTACTGATCATGCCGGCGCCTTCCCGCGATCCTCACTGGTACCTGAAACATATAACACATAACACGGCAAGCATAAATGCTTAGAGAGTTCCCCCAAAATACCACATATAACACATACGCCACTCGAGGCTACAGTACGACCCTTCGGTCGATGTGTCTCAGCGGGACCCTCCAGTCCCGTAGCTCGTTGGACCCTCTGGTCCGGTCATAGCTCGTCGGACCCTTCGGTCCTGTCTGTGTCGTTGGCCCCTTCGGTCCGGTCTATATCGTTGGGCCCTCCGGCCCGGTCTATATCGTTGGGCCCTCCGGCCCGGTCTATTCAACACATAGCATACATATAACAAAATGCACAGAATCTCATATATACACATAGCATACAAGACCCTCCGGTCTACACATAAATACCACTCTAGGTAATGTATAGTGAGAAGACTCACCTCGGATAAGTCGGATAATCTCTCACACGGATATAATGATCTAGCCCCCGCCTAATCACATAAACAATATCCTCAAATAAATAATGGCTCTCAAAGGCTAGATTAAATCCCTCTCTACAACTCCGCAGAAGGGTAAAATACCATTTTACCCCTCCTTGACCCAAAAGTCCAAATGTTGACTAAAACCCTAAAAGTCAATGAAAGTCAACAGGGGCAGTACGCAGTGCGTATCAGCACTTGTACGCGGGGCGTACTCCGGCGATCCAGAATCGGGGTCTTAAACCCCTACGCTGCGCGTTCTGAGAGTTACGCCCAGCGTAAGTCTCAGCTTCACCCTTTCTTGGATTTTGGTCTTAAACGGTTAAGACATAAACTCAAACTCTAGATCTGACTTCTCTAAGATCACTTAATCCATAAAGTCGAGACCTTTAAGCCTTTGCATGGCTGTAAAGGTCCCTACTCACTCTAACACCTTTCCTTCTTCCTCATAAAGTCTAGATCTCATGCATGGCTTAATATTCACGTCCAAGATTGGATTTTTATTAACATTCAACTCATATTACCCTGAAGAATGACACATCTAGGCCAATGGATACCATTTGCTCATAAAGTCTCCACCTTGGGACCAAAACCCTAGAAATTGGTCCAAGAAGCACAAATCAAAAAATGACAAGGAAAGCTTTGAGCTTTTTACCTTAGAAAAGAAGCTCCAACCTCTGAAGAATTCGGATCTACTCTTGTCCACCGACTTCAAGCTCCTATAATGGCCTCCTCTTCTCTTTTACCACCTTGAAATGGCACTTTGAAGGTTAAGAACACACACACAAGCTTATGACGGGTTTTTTCTCTCTTAGGGTTTCACTCACTGAAGTATGGTGGTTGGGGATAAGGCCTTAACCTTCCTTTTATAGTGTACAAGCCTCAAATTAGGGTTTGCATCTGGGCACGCTACGCCCAGCGTAACCGTGGGTACGCCCAGCGTACCTAGGCGAGTCCGCGTCCAACTTAAGCGCATGAGTACGCGCAGCGTACTCTTCAGTATGCCCAGCATACTCATTTGCGTTAATATTTCCTTTCAGGGTTAAACTTGACAACATGGAGAAGAAGAAGGGTTTAAGAGACGCGCCTGAATTCCAAGATGTTACAATTCTCCCCCACTAGAACCAGACTTCGCGCTCGAAGTCTCATGCCGCAAACAACTCTGGATGCTGCTCCCACATCTATGACTCCGGCTCCCAAGTCAGCTCGGACCCTCTCCGATGTTGCCACTGAACCTGAAGCAGAGCCACCTCCTTGTTCCTCAGAACCTTGATCTTTCGGTCCAAGATCGCGATCGGTCTCTCAACATAATTCATGCTCGCATCCACTTGAATATCCTCCAGATGAACCACTGCCGACTCGTCGGCTATACACTTCCTCAACTGAGATATGTGTAAACTATCATGTATCTGGCTCAACTCCGCAGGCAGCTCCAAACGGTATGCTACGCTGCCCACCCTAGCGGTCACCCTGAAAGGACCAATGTACCGGGGCCCCAGCTTGCCCCTCTTCCTGAATCGAATTACTCCTTTCCAAGGAGACATCTTCAGGAGTACAAAATCCCCGACCTGAAACTCGAGCTCGGACCGTCGCCTATCCGCATAACTCTTCTGGCGACTCTAGGCTGTCAACAACCTCTGTCTAACCTGCTGTATCTGCTCGTTCGTCTGAAGCACTATCTCAGTGCTGCCCATCACACGCTGTCCTACCTCTCCCTAGCAAATGGGAGTCCGAAACCTCCTCCCATACAACAAATCGAAGGGAGGCATACCAATACTCGAGTGATTGCTGTTGTTATTGTTGGATATAGTGTCTAAGTCCATAACTATATTTGGTATGTACTTGACCCGACCCGGCATGGTCCATTTGGGTTGCACTTCACCCGAACAATTTATGGATAATCGTTTGAGAATAGTATAAGTTATGATTTATTAATATATTATAAGTCCTAATATATTAATATAAAATCATATTATTTAATTAGTATTGATCTATAATTAATTTAGAATTAATTTAGAGATCAGAAGTATGACTAATAAAATATGGGCTCTTGTATTTATATAGTGTGGGCTAATGCTTATTTGGAATGGGCTAGGCCTTCATGGAAAGTCCATGGATACTCCATGGAGCTTTAACCCATGGATCTCATGGAAATGAAAAGACATGGGAATTAGGGTTTACATGGATGTAACCCTAATCCACCACACTATATAAAGGAGGCTTTGGTTCTTGAAATTGCACTAGTTGATGTGTGTAAACCAAGAGGGCCGATTTCAAGAAGTTTGTGACTATTCTCTCAAGTTTCCAAGTTTGTGGTGATTTGTGACTTCAATTTGAGGCATCCACATTATTGGTGCTAGGCTCTCAAACTCCAAGCAATCAAGTACTACTACAAGGTAAGTAATTCTACTAGTTTTATTTGATTCAAGTATCCCATGCCATGCTACTTAGGATAAGAACCTTGGAAAAATAATTATTTGCATGTATCTTAGTCAAACATCGATCCAAGGTTTCTAGGGTTGCAGGTACACCATAGGAGTGTTAGAATGCTCAAAACCCATCAGTGGTATCAGAGCCTGGGTTGTTTATTTGATACTTGATGCAAAAAAAAAAAACTTGAAAAATTGAAGTTTTGTTCAAAAGCTCGTGTCAAAATTTCAACTTTTGTATATGTACTTACGATTCTTGAAATTTTTGATATGAACACTCATAAACATATGAGTTTAGAAGATCGTAGAAATTATGTGCTAATAATTGATTAGATTTATTCTTGATCTTTATGTGTTTTGATGGAGTCCATAACTAGTTCTTAAGTTATGGATAACCAAGAGTCACATTTATAAATAACCATTAAAAGAACACATAGGTTACAAAAGATGAAGAGTCTTCATTTTTAATAACCATTAACTCATAAGTTATGAGAAATGAAAAGTTTTGAAAGTTTACAAAACTTGCCCTCAAGTTTTGGAACATGTAAAGTCATATTAAAAACTTTAGTTCTAACCCCTAGAATTTTAAAAGTTAAAATTCAACCCTTATACTTTATAATATTATAAGTTTAATTATATTTATATATGTATAAGATGAAGTCGTCTTACCGCTAGTACGCCTCATTCACGAACCCGGTCTAAGGGGGGTATAAGGTTGTTGCCTATAAAATGGCAACTTAATGGGTGTCCACTCTCACCCACCGCTTCCTTGATCGGTGGAGGGTCGTTAGCCGAACGGGTAGGACAAGGACTTATAAATTCTCATTAAAAGTATAATGATAATACTAAAGTAACTAAACTTTATTGAATTCTCAATCTTAGTTATTTTAGGAAAATGTATATAAGGTGCTAATCCATGAAAATACACTTTACACTTTGTTTAAGTCGTTAGTGGAGCGTGTGTGGTTAACTGGCACACTAATTTGAACTTAACAAGGTAGGTAAAGGGTGACTTAATGTTTATCATAGTATCGATGGAGCGTGTGTGGTTAACCGGCACATCGATTGAGGGGTAATACATTAAGGGTACCAAGTAATTTGCATGGTTACTTCACACCTTGTTTTGTGATCCTCGGCATCCCAGTCATAAAACTTGAAAGGCACACTCGAGATTGAAACATGCCATTGAAGAAAGTTCAATGAATCTCAAAGAATCTAGGAGTTTCTAAACCAATTAAAACCTAATTAAATATTTCGTTTTTCATGGTGGAAATTGGTGAATCGTCATTCACCTACCTTCAAATATCTTATAGCTTAGATTACGGCATCCCTCTTCTAAGTTATAAAATATTGTGTTGGGTCCTAGCCTTAATATTACATTTGGGTGTTTTATTAAGGACTATCTCAAAATCTAATCTAATCTATTCCCTCTTCTTTTCAGATGTCTTCCAATAACAATGCTTCTGGCTCAAACCCTACTAGCTCCTTCTCTCTCATGAATCTTTGTGGGAGAGTCATCTTTGATGGGTCCAACTTTACAGATTGGATCAGAAACATCAGGATGGTCACTCGGTATGAGAACAAAGAATATGTTCTCGACAAGGAGCTGAAGGTACCCGAGCCAACTGCTACTCCTGAAGAGCTTGCTGAATATGAGGTACATGAAAGAGATGCTACAAAAGTGGCATGCATCATGATGGCCACCATGACAGCCGAGCTCCAAAAGTCCTATGAGGACTATTATCTTTTTGAGATGCACCAGGACTTGATGGACCGCTACATTCATGGGCCCAAATGAAGGATGGTGAACCCATCACGGGCCACATGCAGAAAATGCAAAGGTATGTGGACCGTTTACTGAAGCTGAATGTGAACTTCCCTGAGGAGTTAGCAATAAACATCATTTTGCACTCCTTGCCATCGTGTTATGATCAATTCCGCATGACATATCACATGAACAAGGAAGAAGTCACCCTCAGCAAACTTCAAGGACTCTTGAAGACCGTCGAAAGTGGTCTAAAGGGTAAGTCGGTTGTTACTACTCCTACTCCTACTCCAACTGCGGCCAATGTCTTGGAAATCAGGCATGGCAAAGGGAAGAAGAGAAAGAACCCTTCTAAGGGTACCAAGGGTAAGACCCTTGAAGGCTCCTCTTCAAGCAAAACCAAGAAAGGTTTTGTCACTCCTTATGCTAACCCTAATGAGGCTGAATGCTTCTATTGCCATGAAAAGTCGCACTGGAAGCGAAACTGCCCAAAGTACCAGCAAGATTTGAAGGATGGGAAAGTAAAACCCAACCATGCATGTATATACACTATATTGTCTAATAACTCACCTCATTCTAAGTCTTGGGTCCTTGATACAGGTTGTGGTATTCACATATGTTGTGATTTGCAGGGACTAAAAAGAAGTGAGAATGTGGAGCAGGGAAAGATAAACTTGATCATGGGAAACAGGAAAGCTTCACCTGTCACCAAGATAGGAGTTTATTCCTTAGTGCTAAATAGTGGGTTTACATTAGATTTGAATAAATGTTATTATTCGCCCGAAATGGCAAGAAATGTTATTTCCTTTCATGCATTGTATAAACAAGGTTTTACCTTTTATTTTGATAATAATAATGGTAGTATTGATGCTTTCTTTAATAATGTTCTTTATTTTAAAGCATTACCTTGTGATGGCGTGTATGAAACTGTATATGTTGTAGATAATCTAGGAAATAATGTATTGTGTATTAACTGTTCCACTAGCTTAGATAAAGCATCCTTATGGCATTGTCGTCTTGGACATGTAAGCAAGAAACGCATAGGCCAACTCCAAAAGGATGGAGTCTTGGAGTCATTTGACCTAAAGTCAGATGATAGTTGTGAATCTTGTTTGCTTGGTAAAATGACAAAGTCACCTTTTACTGGCACTTGTGCTAGGGGTGAAGGTTTGTTAGACCTCATACACACGGATGTGTGTGGACCCTTCAGAACCGCCACAAGAGATGTTAATCGGTTCTATGTGACTTTTACTGATGATTTTAGTAGATATGGATATGTCTACCTAATCAAGCATAAGTCAGAAACCTTTGAGAAATTCAAAGAGTTTAAGCAAGAAGTGGAGAATCAGTTGGGCAGGAATATTAAGATGCTTCGATCCGAACGTGGTGGTGAGTATCTTAGTACTGAGCTCCTTGACTATCTTAAGGAATGTGGGATTGTCTCACAATTGACACCTCCTAGGACACCACAGTTGAATGGTGTAGCTAAGAGGCGCAATCGGACCTTGTTGGACATGGTTCGTTCCATGATGAGTCGAGCTTCGCTACCAATCTCATTTTGGGGGTTTGCCTTAGAGACTGCCGCCCATATCCTTAATCTAGTCCCTACAAAGAAGGTTGCCAAAACACCTCACGTGGTGTGGACTGGAAAAGTTCCCAATCTAGACCACATCAAGATTTGGGGTTGCGAGGCTTTCGTGAGGCGCGAGACTCATGACAAGCTCGAACCTCGAAGTGAAAGGTGTATTTTCATCGGCTACCCACAAAAATCCTTTGGTTACATCTTCTACAGACCCAGTGATAATGTGGTCTTTGTAGCAAGAAGAGGATTCTTTCGAGAGAGAAAATTCACGAGCCAAGGAGACGGTGGGAGGCAAATTGACCTTGAGGAAATTCAAGAGTCAGGTGGTGAAGGAACCTCAAACCCTAGCCCTCAACCTGAGGAGGAAACTCCTGTTGAGCCGACTGAAGAATCTATACCTCTGAGGCGTTCCACCAGAGTTAGGAATGCACCCAAGCATTATTATGGTTTTCATATTACTGCAGAAGGTGAGACACTTATCAGTGATAACACACTGGTAAATCTGGATGAGCCTAACAGCTACACGGAAGCCATGGCAGGCCCTGAGGCTGCTAAATGGAAATAGGCTACGGATAGCGAGATACAGTCCATGTATGACAATCAAGTTTGGAACTTGGTTGACAATGTACATGGTCGTAAGATAGTTGGGTGCAAATGGATCTTCAAGAAGAAGACCGACATGGATAGTAATGTACACACTTATAAGGCACGACTGGTTGCAAAGGGTTATTCTCAAACTCCGGGAGTTGATTATGATGAGACCTTTTCACCAGTGGCCAAGATTAAGTCTATTAGGGTTCTGTTAGCCATTGCTGCATTTCATGATTATGAAATATGGCAAATGGATGTCAAAACCGATTTCCTTAATGGAAAGTTGGCTGAAGATGTTTACATGGTTCAGCCAGAGGGTTTTGTCAGTACAGAGTACCCCAGTAGAGTGTGTAAGCTCGAGAAATCCATTTATGGATTAAAACAGGCACCTCGCAGATGGAATCTTTGCTTTGATGAGAAAGTCAAAGAATTTGGCTTTTCAAGGAGTGAAGATGAATCTTGTGTCTATATCAAGGCTAGTGGGAGTATAGTCAGCTTTTTGGTACTGTATGTGGATGACATACTACTCATAGGAAATGACATCCCAACCCTGCAGGAAGTAAAGTCCTGGCTTGGGAAGTGTTTTGCTATGAAGGACCTTGGAGAAGCTGCCTATATCCTAGGGATAAGGATTTTGAGAAACAGGAGTAAAAGACTAATTGGACTTAGTCAAAGCACCTATGTGGACAAAGTGCTGAAAATGTTCAACATGCATAACTCCAAGAAAGGAGAGTTACCCATCCAGAGTAACGCCAGATTGAGTAAGACACAAAGCCCTAGTACTGAGGCTGAGATAGCAGAAATGAGTCGAATAACTTATGCTTCAGCTGTAGGATCGATCATGTATGCTATGACGTGTACTCGACCTGATGTAGCCTTTGCTTTGAGCATGGTTAGCAGGTATCAGGGGAACCCTGGCAAGGCACACTGGACTGCTGTAAAGAATATCCTCAAGTACCTACGGAGGACTAAGGACTGGGTCCTTACCCTCGGTGGCAGTGAGGACTTAAGAGTTGTAGGGTACAGTGATGCTAGCTAAAAGACTGACAGGGATAATTTCCGCTCTCAGTCGGGCTGGGTCTTTACTCTAAACGGAGGGGCAATTACTTGGAAAAGTTCCAAGCAGGAGACAGTGGCTGATTCCACTTGTGAATCAGAGTATATAGCAGCAAGCGAGGCAGTAAAGGAGGCTATATGGCTAAAGAACTTCATCGGAGACCTTGGAGTTGTACCAGCTATAAAGGAGCCAATGGAGATTTTCTGTGATAGCAATAGTGCGGTTGCCTTAGCCAAGGAACCAAGAGATCATGGGAGATCCACACACATTGACAGAAAATATCACTTCATCAGACATCGAATAGAAGAAGGAATCCTCGTGGCAAAAGGGTATCATCGGATGAGAACCCAGCAGATCCCCTCACGAAGGGACTGACTCGGGCTAAGCATCTCCAGCATGCTCGGAGCATAGGGCTGAAGGATGATATTAGTTTTAGTAGTTAGATAATCTTGGAATTTGTAAAATGTAATTGACATTTGATGATAAATAAAAGTTGTTATTTATGAGTAAAGTGTTGCTATCTCTTGTCAATCGTTTACAATTATTTCTTTTTGCATGTTTTGACTTCCAGAATAATTATGTTATGGTTTATATCATATTATTCAAACTCTCCACAATTGGTCATATGTTGGAAGTAGATATGAATCAAGACTGTCATGAGTTGGCTTGTAGAGGTCTAAGATGTTAGACAAAGCGGGGTTACAACACTCATGAGTGCTCATAAGTTCTGAGTATTGGATTCAACCCACGCTCACTTGTATCACTTCATGGAATTTATCTCGAGTGATCGTGAGACGGTAATATCATATAAGTCTTCAAACCTAGAGATATGATTTGTTGCCTATGAGTTGGTTATGCATTGATTGCACGAAAACGCATTGGTAACTCGATGTTATAAACCGTGCTTTTGTGTGTAATTCAACAAGTAGTAGAGCAAACATATGAGTCGAAGTTTATCTGTTCCTTCTAGAATTAGAAGCGATATATGGGCCCCTCGATGATTTTGTTTTGACCTATGTACCGGGCCCGGTCAGAACTAAATTGATGTGTTCAGTTAAGTTCTATGTCAAACAAATCGGAAATCGGGAAACAAATGCTAGACAATAAGCAAGACCATGTTCCATGTATTTGTCCGGCTGATATCTAGAACAGAGGATTATATGATCACTTATCTAAAATGGCGCTTCATAGTTCAACAGAGTTTAAAGAGCTACGATTGCTGATCGGTTCCTGAAGTCATACTTGCAACTATAGTTATTAGACTTATCCAAGTGGGAGACTGTTGGATATAGTGTCTAAGTCCATAACTATATTTGGTATGTACTTGACCCGACCCGGCATGGTCCATTTGGGTTGCACTTCACCCGAACAATTTATGGATAATCGTTTGAGAATAGTATAAGTTATGATTTATTAATATGTTATAAGTCCTAATATATTAATATAAAATCATATTATTTAATTAGTATTGATCTATAATTAATTTAGAATTAATTTAGAGATCAAAAGTATGACTAATTAAATATGGGCTCTTGTATTTATATAGTGTGGGCTAATGCTTATTTGGAATAGGCTAGGCTTGCATGGAAAGTCCATGGATACTCCATAGAGCTTTAACCCATGGATCTCATGGAAATTGAAAGACATGGGTATTAGGGTTTACATGGATGTAACCCTAATCCACCACACTATATAAAGGAGGCTTTGGTTCTTGAAATTGCACTAGTTGATGTGTGTAAACCAAGAGGGCCGATTTCAAGAAGTTTGTGACTATTCTCTCAAGTTTCCAAGTTTGTGGTGATTTGTGACTTCCATTTGAGGCATCCACATTATTGGTGCTAGGCTCTCAAACTCCAAGCAATCAACTACTACTACAAGGTAATTAATTCTACTAGTTTTATTTGATTCAAGTATCCAATGCCATGCTAGTTAGGATAAGAACCTTGGAAAAATAATTATTTGCATGTATCTTAGTCAAACATAGATCCAAGGTTTCTAGGGTTGCATGTACACCATAGGAGTGTTAGAATGCTCAAAACCCATCAGTTATAGGAAAACTCAGCGAACGGCAAATACGTGTCCCAACTTCCTCCGAAGTCCAACACACATGCCCGAAGCATGTCCTCGAGCGTCTAAATCGTCCGCTCACTCTGTCCATCCGTCTGTGGGTGGTAAGTGGTACTGAAATGCAGCCTCGTGCCCAATTCCTCATGGAACTTCTTCCAGAACCTGGAAGTGAAACGTACATCTTGATCTGACACAATCGAGATCGGTACTCCATGCTGCGATACCACCTCCTTCACATACAACTCTGCCAGTTTATCTGTAGAAGAGCTCTCACTGATAGCAAGGAAGTGAGCGCTCTTCGTCATCCAGTCGACAATCACCCAGATTGCATCGACGCCCCTCGCGGTCCTTGGCAATTTGGTGATAAAATCCATAGAAATATGTTCCCACTGCCACTTGGGAACCTCAAGTGGCTGCAACTTGCCATGCGGACATTGGTGCTTGGCCTTAACCCTGCGACAGGTCAAGCACCTCTCAACAAACCACACGACATCCCTCTTCATGCAGGGCCACCAATACTCTCTCTTCAGGTCCAAATACATCTTAGTGGCCCCAGGATGGATCGAGAACCTCGATCTGTGCGCCTCCTCCATCAGAATGGTACGTGCCCCGCCTGCATACGACACCCAAATCCGACCTTGAAAGGTCATCAACCCTCGGCTATCGGTAACGAACTCAGACACCTGCCCGATCACCCGCTCCCTTTTGCGGTTCTCTGGCATCACGACCTCTGCCTGGGCCTCCCGAATGGTGTCTAACACCGGAGTCATCACCGTCAATCGCATACAAAGGTCTCGAATCGGGGCACTCCCTGCCCTACGGCTCAGAGCATCAGCCACAACATTAGCTTTGCCCGGGTGGTATAGGATCTCACAATCATAATCCTTTACCACATCCAACCATCTCCTCTGGTGCATATTCAGGTTGGGCTGATCCATCAGATACTTCAAACTCTTGTGGTCCGTGTATATGGTACACCGAACCCCATACAGATAATGGCGCCAGATCTTGAGGGCGAACACCACTGCCCCCAACTCCAGATCGTGGGTGGGATTCCTCGTCTCATGAGGCTTTAGTTGCCTCGATACATACGCTATCACGTGCCCCCTCTGCATAAGAACCGCACCCAACCCTGATTTCGATGCGTCGTAGTACACCACAAAGTCCTCCATTCCCTCTGGAAGGGATAACACCGGGGCTTCGCACAACCTTTGGCGAAGAGTCTCAAACGAGGTCTGCTGCTCCTGTCTCCACGAAAAAAGCAACGCCCTTCCGGGTCAACCTGGTGAGAGGCACAACGATCTTGGAGAAATCCTTGATAAATCTCCGATAGTAGCCGGCCAACCCCAGAAAACTCCTGATCTCGGTGGGAGATCTCGGCACCTCCCAACTCATCACCGCCTCAATCTTGGCCGGATCGACCAATATCCCCTTCTGATTGACGAGATGCCCTAAGAACTGGACCTCTCGCAACCAGAAATCACATTTGGAGAATTTGGCGTACAGCCTCTCCGATCTCAAAACTCCGAGGATTTCCCTCAAATGCTCCTCGTTTTGCTCTCGGGACCTCGAATACACCAGAATATCATCAATGAACACGATTACCGATCGGTCCAACATCGGTCTGCACACCCTGTTCATGAGATCCATGAACGCTGCCGGTGCATTGGTGAGCCCAAAAGGCATCACCACGAACTCGTAACGCCCATAACGAGTTCTGAACGCCGTCTTCTGAATATCCTCATCACACACCCTCATGTGATGATATCCAGACCTCAAGTCAATCTTGGAGAACCAAGACGCTCCCTGCAACTGATCGAACAGATCGTCGATCCTCGGTAAGGGGTAACGGTTCTTGACCGTCAACTTGTTCAACTCCCGGTAATCAATACACATCCGGTCTGAACCATCTTTTTTCTTGACAAAAAGGATCGGCGCTCCACATGGCGAGGTACTCGGTCGAATAAACCCCTTCCCCAGTAGCTCCTGAAGCTGCGGGGATAACTCCTGCATCTTTGGCGGTGCAAGGCGATAAGGCGCCTTGGCGATAGGCGCTGCCCCCGAAATTAAATCAATGCAAAACTCCACCTGCCTCTCGGGAGGCACACCCGACAACTCCTCGGGAAACACATCCGGGAACTCACGCACTATCGGCACATCATCAATCGATCTTGGCCCCTCGACGGCCACTCGTGAATCCATCACATATGCCACAAACCCGCTACAGCCCTGCTGTAGACTCCGCCTCGCTCTAGCAGCTGAACCAAATGCTGACCCAGAACGGGTACCCTCGTCGTACACCGTAAGTATTCCCCCACTAGGGTCTCGTATCGTCACCAACTGTCGCTCGCAGTCTATAATAGCCCCAAACCGGCTCAACCAATCCATGCCCACTATGACACACACGTCCCCCATCGCTAGAGGAACCAGATCTATCGGGAACTCAACACCGAAGATCTCGAGTACACAACCTCGAATCACATCCGTAGCATATACCGCTCGTTCGTCACCTATGGAAACCCGTAGCGGTCGACTCAACGCCTCCCGCTGGATACTAATGTGCTGACTAAACGCTAGAGACACAAATGACCGACTCGCACCCGAGTCAAATAACACCAAGCAGGTACATAACTCACAAGAAAAGTACCTACGCATATCATATTATAAGCACAAGATCTCAAACTCAAAAATAAATACATGAAAGAATACATACCAGCCACGACATCGGGCGCTGCGCGGACCTCCTCCGCTGTCAACTGGAAGGCTCTCCCGCGAGCCTTTGGTGCCTCGGTCTTCGCTGTCCTGGTCTCGGTAGCTCTAGCAGCAGGTGCGGACCCCTGAGCTGATCCCTGCAGCAGCTGTGGGCACTCGGCCTTCTGATGGCCGGTCTGCTTGCAATGAAAGCAAACCATAAATCCCTTGGGGCAATCCCTCGCATAATGCCCCTCCTTCCCGCACTTGTAACATACCCCAGCTCTACACACCCCCTCATGGCTCTTGCCGCACTTCCCACAAGTACGGCCCTTCGGACCCCCAGATCTCGAATCAGCGGGCTTTGCCCGTTTGGCTGCCGGCTGTGCCTGTGCCCGGTCGCCTGTCCCTCCTCTGAGACTCGACCTCCTCCCTGACCTGTGTCTCCATCTCAATCTCTCTCTTTCGGGCGTTTGCCTGGAGCTCAGCAAATGTCCGGTATGACGAGTTCGCCACGAACTCACGGATATCCCTCCTCAGAATGCTCAAGTACTGGCTCATACGTGCCTGCTCAGTCGACACGTGCTCAGGGCAAAACAATGCCCTATCATGAAACATCCTCGTAATCACAGTCACAGACTCAGTTCCCTGCTTGAGGGACAAGAACTCCTGGGCCAAACGTTCCCTCTCCACATGGGGAACATACTCATCTCGAAACATCGCGGTGAACATCTCCCAGGCAACCGCGGTAAGCTCTTCCGTAGAGAAATCTTCCGTCACAAACTTCCACAAGTCCTTCGCCCCCAAGCGAACCTGGTTCAGTGCAAACCGAACCCTCAGATGCTCCGGACACGAGCAGGTGTAGAAGCATACCTCGATATCAGAAATCCATCTCATCGTAGCAATCAGATCCTGTGTCCCATCAAACTCTGGTGGCTTCGTGTTGCTGAACTCTCGCTACATCAACGAGTCACCCCCCTGAGGTCTAGCAGCAGCCACAGTTGCAGTAGCTGCAGCAGCCTCAGTAACCGTTGCGTACCGCTCATCAAATATCTCGATCAATGTGGTCTTGATAGACCCAAACATCTCCGGAATCTCCGCCCGGATCGCCGCAGCCACCTTGTCGTGGATCATCTGACGAAGCTCCTCGTCACTCACGCCGCTCGTTTCTGGTCTGTGGCGTGTCCCAACCATGATGTCTCTGAAATACAACATAAAAGTATCAGAGACTCGCTCGAGCATACTCGCACTCGATAACTCAACCCTACTTGTTTCCTAGTCCCCTAAGGATTCTTACTTGGACTGCGCACCGATCCGGTGTCTACAGTAGTACGGTCCCTATACTACCGTCCACACCGCATCAGTATTCACCCCAAGTCCTCCTCCTTGGATCCCAGATCACAAGTATTCTACATCTCGTTAGTATAGGCTACCCTTCGGTAGACCTCTCATAATCTCCTCACTGCTACCTACTCACTCTTAAGCATCTCATGGCAGCAGAAACCTTCCTAGGCTAAGGCATCACAAATCAGGCCACTCTAGTCCTAATATGAGTACCTAGCCTACTCTAGCATGCATAACATATCATAACATATCTCATAACACATAATGTAAGGGTATTTTGGGAAATCACCGTTCGGGCGCTGGCTGATCGTACACACTGCTTCCTTCTGCTTTTCTCAAATTCTTTTACTTCCTTAGAAAAATTGTTTATTTTGTGAAAAACTTCCTCAAACCCTTAGTTTGAGTTCAGATACGCCCGAAGGTGGATCCGAATCCCTTAAACCAAGGCTCTAATACCAACTTGTAACAACGTAACTTTCCAAAACAATTTTTCATTTTTAAATCATTCTTTTAATCATAAAAAAAATATCAAAACATAATGTATCCAATGTCATTATCACAAAACAATTCCCAGAATCTCAACATAATCTCTATGAGTGTGTACTGATCATGCCGGCGCCTTCCCGCGATCCTCACTGGTACCTGAAACACATAACACATAAGACGGTAAGCATAAATGCTTAGAGAGTTCCCCAAAATACCACATACAACACATACGCCACTCGAGGCTACAGTACGACCCTTCGGTCGATGTGTCTCAGCGGGACCCTCCAGTCCCGTAGCTCGTTAGACCCTCTGGTCCGGTCAGAGCTCGTCGGACACTTCGGTCCTATCTGTGTCGTTGGACCCTTCGGTCCGGTCTATATCGTTGGGCCCTTCGGCCCGGTCTATATCGTTGGGCCCTCTGGCCCGGTCTATTCAACACATAGCATACATATAACAAAATGCACAAAATCTCATATATACACATAGCATACAAGACCCTCCGGTCTACACATAAATACCACTCTAGGTAATGTATAGTGAGAAGACTCACCTCGGATAAGTCGGATAATCTCTCACACGGATATAATGATCTAGCCCCCGCCTAATCACATAAACAATATCCTCAAATAAATAATGGCTCTCAAAGGCTAGATTAAATCCCTCACTACAACTCCGCAGAAGGGTAAAAGACCATTTTACCCCTCCTTGACCCAAAAGTCCAAATGTTGACTAAAACCCTAAAAGTCAACGAAAGTCAACAGGGGCAGTACGCGGCGCGTATCAGCACTTGTACGCGGGGCGTACTCCGGCGATCCAGAATCGGGGTCTTAAACCCCTACGCTGCGCGTTCTGAGAGTTACGCCCAGCGTAAGTCTCAGCTTCACCCTTTCTTGGATTTTGGTCTTAAACGGTTAAGACATAAACTCAAACTCTAGATCTGACTTCTCTAAGATCACTTAATCCATAAAGTCGATACCTTTAAGCCTTTGCATGGCTGTAAAGGTCCCTACTCACTCTAACACCTTTCCTTCTTCCTCATAAAGTCTAGATCTCATGCATGGCTTAATATTCACGTCCAAGATTGGATTTTTATTAACATACAACTCATATTACCCTGAAGAATGACAGATCTAGGCCAATGGATACCATTTGCTCATAAAGTCTCCACCTTGGGACCAAAACCCTAGAAATTGGTCCAAGAAGCACAAATCAAAAAATGACAAGGAAAGCTTTGAGCTTTTTACCTTAGAAAAGAAGCTCCAACCTCTGAAGAATTCGGATCTACTCTTGTCCACCGACTTCAAGCTCCTATAATGGCCTCCTCTTCTCTTTTACCACCTTGAAATGGCACTTTGAAGGTTAAGAACACACACACAAGCTTATGACGGGTTTTTGCTCTCTTAGGGTTTCACTCACTGAAGTATGGTGGCTGGGGATAAGGCCTTAACCTTCCTTTTATAGTGTACAAGCCTCAAATTAGGGTTTGCATCTGGGCCCGCTACGCCCAGCGTAACCCTGGGTATGCCCAGCGTACCTCGGCGAGTCCGCGTCCAACTTAAGCGCATGAGTACGCGCAGCATACTCTTCAGTACGCCCAGCGTACTCATTTGCCTTAATATTTCCTTTAAGGGTTAAAATTGACAACATGGAGAAGAAGAAGGGTTTAAGAAACGCACTTGAATTCCGGGATGTTACAGACTTGAGTTTTTGGTGGAATGGGAGATGGGGTTTACGCTCAAAGGGGATAAGGAGGGTGATAAGGTGTGCTTGGTTACCTGGAGGATATTGTGTGTTTACCCATGAACACCTTGGAAATGGTTGTAATGTTGCATCATAAAGTCAAAGGAATTTGTCTTATTCACATCTTATGGCCGTAAACTCCATGGAATGGAGTTTTTTACGGCCTAAAAGCCTCCTAGGTTTGATTTTCACGCCCTAGATGCCTTCTAGAAGAGTGTTAACGGTCTAGGTACTTCCTATGGAAGTTTTTATGGTCAAGGTTTGGAAATCTAATGTGTTTACGCCCTAGTATCCCATCTTGAAGGAGTTTACGCCCAAGGCACTACCTAGTGGTCTGTTCATAGTCTAGCTTTGCTTTATTAAGGTGTTTACATCCTAAGGTGGGGTTTCTAAGGTGGTTCACGGACAAGACCTCCCTTAGGGATGTGTTCACGGTTTAGCTTGGGTTCTTTTGGGTGTTTACGCTCCAAGGGGTCCATTAAGGAGGTTTATGGTCTAACTTGGTCTAGTAAATGTGTTCATGGTCTTAGCAACTTAATTATGTTGGTATTATAGTTCATATATTCAAGATCGCAACATATCACAAGTTCTTACATCCACCTCTTGTCATTCTTAACGAAATCCATTTGTCTAGTTTTGCTTTGATAAACTTGTTTACTTTCAAGGGTTTACCCTGCATGTGGCTTTCAAAGTGTATACTTTCATATACATGCACTAATGCACTAATTGTTTTCAAATTTCTCGGTGTAATAGGGTTACCATTTAGTCCTTGCTTGATCCAAATATTTCGGGTTGTCACACGGTGGCTGCAAACACGTTTACAGCTGCAAACGAGTTTGCATTCGCAAACACACTCAACCGCAAACACCACATGAACCGTAAACCCAAGGCTATTTTCGGTTCTCGACCAAAAACTATTAAAGCCTAGAAAGGTAAAGTATAAACCATATTTTTAGACCCCAACAATCACCCCCTTGATTTATAGCTTTCTTTTCTTTGAACCAACAAACTCCCCTAAGAATGTAGCTGGCTTTTCTTGTCAATCTTCATTTGGAGCTTGGCTTCAGCTTTTTTTCTTCTATTTCTTCACAACTTCAAGACGAGCATATGAATCTTCTAAGTGAGTGATATCATCTTGAATAGTTGGGCATTTCTTCAAAATTTGAATTTGAATGCATGTTGGGTGAGGAGGCTTCATGTAGAGATAATTGAAAATTGGCGCTTTCAGCTTGAGAATCTTCAGAGAGAATATCAGAGAACGAATCTTCTGGAACACTTCAGCAGGTACATAGATAGCATCAAATTGATTGAGGAGGCTTCAATGCAATCTGTCACATAATCTTCAAGTGCAGCTTCAACTTGCTTCTGGGGTTGAAAGATTGAATGTTGAAACAATAATCTTCATTTCTTGTTACTTCGAATGAGAATTCTTTGACAATCACGGATGAAGCTTTGGCTCAGAAAATCTCGATACAGTCTCCATGAGTCTCATCTACATCTGAATTCACTTTTCAAGACAAAAAAATTTGAGATAAAAACAAAACTAAAAGAAAATTTAGCACACAATATATTTGGATTTCTCATATTTTATGAAAAAGAAATAAAATCAGAATTTTTTTTTTGGATTTTTGAATTTTTTGAATTTTGTTTGATTTCTGAATTTTCTGATTTTTTGTTTGATTTTTTAATTTTCTGATTTTTTTTGTTTTTTTAATTTTAATTCTCCCCCTAAATTTGTGCATAGAGGAAAAACTATGAACAAATTTAACCAAAACAAAAATAATAACTAAATTCCAAAACTAATTTGGGATCAAAGTTGTCAGATAATTCAGTATCGTTTATCTGCACACACCTGCATGTTTAGATCTGGTCAATCACCGATATTGCGGTCCACTTAAACACGAAGGATATTGACAAGTTGGACAGATTATACATGACAAGACATTGTACTTATATTCCTAAATGGACCATTTAGCTGACGACGACCAAGGATATTGTTGTCCACTTAAATTCAGCAGCGAGATCTACAGACAACCTATTAAATGGTTCAATTTTAGATGTACTAGAATATGTTCCCCACTTCCTGATATACCCCGGTAATCAAGAACATCCAAAGAACTCTTTACGTTAGGTGAGTAGACAATCATTAAGAGGGAAGTCGGATTTAGAGATAGGTGCATATGTTGTGACCTAGGTCGGATCTCTTCCAATCACACAGAGGGGAAAACATATGGCTAACTAATATATAGGGATTGCAAAGTAGAATGATGCATATGCTGTGTTCTAGGTCGGATCTCTTCCAATCACGTAGAGGAGACAGTATATGACTAACAGATAGAAAGAATTGCATAGATAAGGAGATGCATAGAAATAGAGTTGCATATGTTTGAGAGTACAAGGATGATCAGATGCGCAAGGATAAGGATTGAAAACTCAAACCTTGAATGAATGCTTAAGATCAATGTCTGCTTGCTAAAAGGAATTCCAGTCAAGTGTGGTAAACCAGTCAAGTCTGAGTTAATGTTATCAACAAAGTGTTCAAGAAAAAAATGAAGATAGAAGATAATAATCAAGGTAAAGATAATAAATGGAGAATAAGAAGAATGTTTGAGAAAATAAGTGAAGTGAACTGGAAATTTGCTATATTTTAGTGAATGATCTGTTGTTTGATTTAACATGGAATGCTCCTATAAATAGGAGAATGAAGTACATGGTACTTACCGATTACATACATAGGACTGGATAAAAGAGTTACATCTGACGCTCTGAATATCCATGTTGACAAAATGACTAAGTGCTATTACACGTTAAATCAAATTAAATGACAAAGACAGTAAATGCATTAAAGACAAAACATTGATTCCGGAACAGTAAACATTCCGGACACAATGTTTATTCTGGAATGTCTTCACTCTCTATCTTCACGTAACCAACTTAACAGCAGGTCCGTACACTAACAGATTATGTAGTAGACTTCACTTCGGAACTACAGTTGACTTCGGAATTGACAAAAGGATTCATGATTGCTAGAAGTTCACTTTCAGGTTCCTACAATCTCCCCCTAAGTGAACTTAGCAATCAAGTCAGCGTAAATCAGTTCTTCCTTGATGAATGTGTAAGCTATGAACATCCATTCTATGACCTCGATATACCAGGTCAGCTGACTTACAAAATTTGCTTTCACTTGTTCAGGAGCTTCAGACTTGGACGCACGGTTGATGAATTTCCGAAGAGCTTTGGAAGAAACTAGGTGTGTATCAAGGACTCTGAAAAGTCTTTCTTGTTTGTCTTCTTTGTTGTGTAGACAAACCCTAGAACCGGTTCATCAATTGGTCCATCTGCAAGCAATTCAGCTTCAGGAAGCACGTAATCAATCTTTGCAACGGAATTTTCAGTTCCTAAAAGATGAGCCAACTCATAGTCGCATCGACAAAATTCCGCGACATAATCTTTGAGGAAGCTTAGAGCAGCATGGTAAGCTCCCATGCTGATAGCATCTTTTTAAAGACTTCGGAAAGGAGCAACAATGGTAAGAATATCGTTCAGATTCATTGCAGGGAAGTCAGCATCGGTGATGGTTTTATAGGTTGGTTTGTTTCTGACAACATGGTACCGAAATAGTGGACAACTAAGTTCATATTTTGTTGGGAACCATCCTTCTGTACCCATAAATCTTTTTAATTTTCTTCGTTTTCTATACTTCCTTTAGGGGAAGTGCATTCTTGGCATAGAAAATTTTTAACCTTTCACGCTCTGTCCGGATGGTGACCTCCAGATTGTCATTAGGATGGAGAGGAGCAAATTTTATGTAAAATTTGCTAAAGGGAGAGAGAGGAAGATCAAGTTTTTCGGAATCATCAGAAGGAATGTCATTGTACATAATGGGTACTATATCGACATCCCTGAGAATACCTTCACGGTAGAGAGGAGAAATGCCACACATCGGATCAGGATTGTCTTTAAGCGCTTGGATCCGAATGCTGTCCTCTAAAGCTTTGTTAATTTCCTCCTGAGACCATCCAAACTTTTGCTTTGGTGGAGGTCCGGAGTGGAAGGATTGATGTTCAACTGTGATTCGTTTCTTGCCTTTTTCTTTCTTTAGGGCAGAGATGACAAATGCCATATTCTCATCAATAACAAATTCTAGAGTGGGCGTTGGAAGAGGTTCTTCCGAAATGGCATTAGGGATCCGGAGTGGGGAACCTTGGTCAATAGGAGCAATCTTTTGAGCCGGAATTGGTGGTAACATTGAACGAGTGACTCAGAAGGCTTGAGTGATGAGAAGAGTTTTAGCCTTGGCCATTTGGATTGCCCTTTGAAGAGCCTCAGGTAAAGATGAGGGCCAAGTGACTGCAGTCCATATCCTCTTTTGTTCTTAAGCCAATACCTTTGCGAAAATCTTCCTTGGGTCTTCAAGAGCAAGAACCCCTTTAGTGACATATTCTTCTTCTTCACTGCTACCAACATCATCATCATAATTGATTCCTAGAACTCTGGAAAGAACTTGGACTTCATCATCGGAATCGATGTCTTCATCTCGGAGTTGAAATTATGAGGCAGTCTTCCACGGTTGACTTGTGCCTTCTCCCCCTCTTGCATCAGTGACCTTGTTAATGTTGGATAAGGTGTCTAAGTCCATAACTTATTTGGTATATACTTGACCCGACCCGGCATGGTCCATTTGGGTTGCACTTCACCCGAACTATTTATATGGATAACATTATGAGAAGAGTATATTTGCGGCCTACTAATATATTATAAGTTATAATATATTAATATGAAATTGTATTATTTAATTAGTATTGATCTTAAATTAATTATGAATTAATTTAGTGATCATAAGGTGACTAATTAAATAATGGGCTATTGTACTTATATAGTGCGGGCTAACACTCATAAGGAAATGGGCTAAGCTTGAATGGGAGTCCATGGATGATCCATGGAGCTTTTAACCCATGGATCCTTGGAATAGGAAAAAGACATGGGTTATTAGGGTTTGCATGGTTCATAACCCTAATCATCTACACTATATAAAGAGGCTTATGGTGCTTGAAACTACACTATGAGTGTGTGCATAAGGTGTGGCCGATTTCTAGAGTATTAGAGTGCTCTCTCATAAGTTTTCCAAGTTTGTGGTGATTTGTGATTTCCATTTGAGGTATTCACATTATTGGTGCTTGGCTCTCAAACTCCCAAGGAATCAACTCACTAACAAAGGTATGTAATTCTTCTAGTATCTTTTATGTTTAAAAGTACCCCATGTATGCTAGATAGGTTATGAACCTTGGAAAATTAATTTTCATGTATTTTAGACAAACATAGATCCAAGGTTTCTAGGGTTGCACGAACACCTTAGGAGTGTTAGTTTGCTCAAAACCCAACAGTGGTATCAGAGTCTAGGCTTGTTTGTTTGATACTTGTTGCAAACTTGTTGAAAAACTCAAGTTTTCTGCATTCTGCAGCATGAACTCGCCGAGTCCATGGGGGGACTCGCCGAGTCCATGAGTAAATTCATCCTACTCGCCGAGTAGGTTCGTGAACTCGACGAGTAGAAGCCTCAGAATGCAGATTTTCGAGTTTTGCTGCTGGAAATGGACTAGAAACATTACCCTAAACTGTTTTGGTGTTATAAAACCTGTTTTAGATGGTGTAATGTTTATGCTAATCCATTTACAATGGCTTATATCAAAATTGCATGATGATATGTGTTCATATGTTCTTGGAATTTTTGATATGATGTTCATGTTCTTATGAATTATTGTTAGATCATAGGAATTATTTGCTAAATTGTTTATTGATAATTCTTGATCATTTATGTGTTTTAATGGAGTCCATAATTTGTCCTCAAGTTATGGATTTCCAAAGGTCACTTTCATTTATGCACACTTAAAACACATAAGTTACATGAAAATGAAGAGTCTTCATTTTATGAACCTTTAATTCATAAGTTATGAAATGAAAAGTTTTGAATAGTTTCAAAACTTGTCCTCAAGTTTTGGAATTTGTAAAGTTACACACACTTTAATATACTTTAATTCCAAACCCTTAGAGTTTTAAAAGTTAAAATTCAACCCTTATACTATTTATAACATTAATGGTTAATTATTATATATATGTATAAGATTAAGTCGTTTTACCGTTAGTACACCTCATTCACGAAGCCGGTCAATAAGGGGGGTATAAGGTTGTTGCCTATAAAATGGCAACTTAATGGGTTTCCATTCTCACCCACCGCTTCCTTGATCAGTGGAGGGTCATTAGCCGAACTGGTAGGACAATGACTTTAAATTCTCATTAATAGTATAATGAATATTATAAAGTAACTAAACCTTTAATAAATTCCCAGTCTTAGTTACTTTAGGAAAATGTGAATATGGTGCTCACCCATGAAATTCACACTTTGTACCTTACCAAGTCGTTGGTGGAGCGTGTGTGGTTAACCGGCACACTAACTTGGACTAGTAAGGATCACGAAGGGTGACTTAATGTTTATCATAGATCGGTGGAGCGTGTGTGGTTAACCGGCACATTGATTAGGTGATAATATTAAGGGTATCAAGTGAATTTGCATGGTTATTCACACCTTGTTTTGTGATCCTCGGCATCCCAGTCACAAAACTTCAAGGGCACAATCGAGATTGAAACATGCCATTGAAAAGTTCAATGAATCTCAAAAGAATCTAGGAATTTCAAAACCAATTAAACCTAATAATTCATTTCGTTTTCATGGTGGAAATTGGTGAATCGTCATTCATCTACCTTCAAATATGTTATAGCTTAGATTACGGCATCCCTCTTCTAAGTTATAATATATTGTGTTGGATCCTAGCCTTAATATTACATTTGGGTGTATTATTAAGGATTCGATATATCTAATCTAAACTTGTTTTCTTCTTTTCAGATGTCTTCCAACAACAATGCTTCGGGCTCTAACCCTATTGGCTCCTATTCCCTCATGAACCTTTGTGGGAGGGTCATCTTTGATGGTTCCAACTTCATGGATTGGATCCGGAACATCAGGATGGTCACTCGTTACGAGGACAAGGAATATATCCTCGATAAGGAGCTAAAGGAGCTTGATGAGTCCACTGCTACTCCTGAGGAGGTCGCTGAGTATCAGGCACATGAAAGAGATGCCACCAAGGTGGCATGCATCATGATGGCCACGATGACAGCTGAACTCCAAAAGTACTATGAGGACTATTACCCTTTTGAGATGCATCAGGATCTGATGGAAAGGTACCATCAGAGTGCTCGTCAAGAGCGGTATGAAATAATCTCCTCCATGATCATTACCCGTATGAAGGATAGCGAACCAATCACGAGCCACATGCAGAAAATGCAAAGGTATGTGGACCGTCTAATGAAACTGAATGTGAACTTCCCTGAGGAGTTGGCAATTGATATCATTTTGCATTTCTTGCCCTCGTGTTATGATCAATTTCGTATGACATACCACATGAACAAGGAGGAAGTCACACTCAGTAAGCTTCAAGGACTTCTGAAGACTGCCGAAAGTGGTCTTAAAAGTAAGTCGGTTACTACTCCTACTCCTACTACTACCCCTGTTTTGGCTATCGGGCAAGGCAAAGGGAAGAAGACGAAGCACCCTTCGAAGGGTACCAAGGGAAAGTCCCCTGAAGGCTCCTCATTTGGAACCAAAGGTGGTTCTATCACTCCTTCTGCCATCCCTAAGGATGCTGAATGCTTCTACTGTCAAAATAAGGGGCACTGGAAGCGAAACTGCCCAAAGTACTTGCAGGATGTCAAGGATGGGAAAGTGAAACCATCCCATGCAGGTATTTACACTATATTGTCTAATAACTCACCATATTCTAATTCTTGGGTTCTTGATACAGGTTGTAGTATTCACATCTGTTGTGACTTGCAGGGCCTAAGAAGAAGTGAGGATGTGGAGCACGAAAAGATAAACTTAATCATGGGGAACAAGAAGGTTGCACATGTTGCCAAGATTGGAGTTTATACTTTGTTGCTAGATAGTGGGTTAAAGTTAGATTTGAATAAATGTGTGTACTCGTCTGAAATGGCGAGGAATATTATTTCCTTTCATGCTTTGTACAAACAAGGTTTTACCTTTTCTTTTGATAATGAAGTTGGTAGTATTAATGCTTTCTTTAATAATGTTCTTTATTTTAAAGCATTACCTTGTGATGGTGTGTATGAAGCTGTATCGGTTGTAGATAATTTAGGAAATAATGTATTATGTATTGATTCTTCTACTAGCTTGGATAAAGCATCTTTGTGGCATTGTCATCTTGGACAAGTAAGCAAGAAACGCATAGGCCAGCTCCAAAAGGATGGAGTATTGGAGTCGTTCGACCTCAAGTCCAATGATAGTTGTGAGTCTTGTCTACTTTGAAAAATGACAAAATCACCCTTCACTGGTACTTGTACAAGGGGTGAGGGTTTGTTGGACCTTATACATACTGATGTATGTGGACCATTCAAAACCGCCACAAGGGATGCTAATCGCTATTATGTGACTTTTATTGATGATTTTAGTAGATATGGTTATGTCTACTTAATCAAACATAAGTCAGAAACTTTTGAAAGGTTTAAAGAGTTTAAACAGGAAGTAGAAAATCAATTGGGCAGGAACATTAAGATGCTTCGATCCGATCGAGGTGGTGAGTATCTTAGTACTGAGTTCCTCGACTATCTTAAGGAGTGTGGGATTGTCTCACAATTGACACCTCCCAGGACACCACAGCTGAATGGTGTAGCTGAGAGGCGTAATCGAACTTTGTTGGACATGGTTCGCTCTATGATGAGTCGAGCTTCGCTACCAATCTCTTTTTGGGTGTATGCCTTAGAGACTGCCGCCCACATCCTTAATCTAGTCCCTACAAAGAAGATTGCCAAAACACCTCATGAAATGTGGACTGGGAAAGTTCCCAATTTGGACCATATCAAGATTTGGGGTTGCGAGGCTTTCGTGAGGCGCGAGACTCATGACAAGCTCGAACCTCGAAGTGAAAGGTGTATTTTCATCGGCTACCCACAAAAATCCTTTGGTTACCTCTTCTACAGACCCAGTGAGAATGTGGTCTTTGTGGCAAGGAGAGGGGTCTTTCGAGAAAGAGAATTTATAAACCAAGGAGACAGTGGGAGGCAAATTGACCTTGAAGAAATTCAAGACTCAATTGGTGAAGGAACCTCAGACACTAGCAATCAACCTGAGGAGGAAATTCCTGTTGATCCAGCTGACGAGTCTATACTTCCGAGGCGTTCCACAAGGGTTAGGAACACACCTGAGTTTTATTATGGATTTCATATTACTACGGAAGGTGATACATTTATCAGTGACAGTACACTGGTAAATCTGGATGAACCTAACAATGTCACGGAAGCCATGGCAGGCCCAGAGTCTGCTAAATGGAAGGAGGCTATGGACAGCGAGATACAGTCCATGTATGACAATCAAGTTTGGAACTTGGTTGACAATGTACCAGGCCGTAAGACAGTCGGGTGCAAATGGATCTTCAAGAAGAAGACCGACATGGATGGGAAAATGCACACATATAAGGCTCGACTGGTGGCGAAGGGTTTTACTCAGACTCAGGGTATTGATTATGATGAAACCTTTTCACCAGTAGCAAAGATTAAGTCTATTAGGGTTATGCTAGCCATTGCTGCATTTCATGATTATGAAATATGGCAAATGGATGTCAAAACCGCTTTCCTTAACGGAAAGTTGGCTGAGGATGTTTACATGAATCAGCCAGAGGGTTTTGTCAGTGCAGAGTACCCCAATAGAGTGTGCAAGCTTGAGAAATCCATTTATGGATTGAAACAAGCATCTCAAAGTTGGAATCTTTGTTTCGATGAGAAGGTCAAAGAGTTTGGTTTCTCAAGAAGTGAAGATGAGTGCTGCGTGTATGTCAGAGCTAGTGGGAGTATAGTTAGCTTTTTGGTACTGTATGTGGATGACATACTACTCATAGGAAATGACATCCCAACCTTGCAGGAGGTTAAGTCCTGGCTTGGGAAGTGCTTTGCTATGAAGGACCTTGGAGAAGTTGCCTATATCCTAGGGATAAGGATATTAAGAGAAAGGAGTAAAAGACTAATTGGACTTAGTCAGAGTATCTACTTGGATAAGGTGTTGAAAAGGTTAAACATGCAAAATTCGAAGAAAGGAGAATTACCGATCCAAAGCAATGCCAAACTGAGCAAGGCTCAGAGCCCGAGTAGAGAAGATGAGATAGCTGAGATGAGTCGATTACCTTATGCTTCCGTTGTTGTCTCGATCATGTATGCTATGACTTGTACCCGTCCTGATGTGGCCTTTGCTTTGAGCATGGTCAGTAGATATCAGGGGAACCCTGGCAAGGCTCATTGGACTGCGGTAAGAATATTTTCAAGTACTAGCGGAGGACTAAGGATTGGATCCTTACCCTTGGTGGGAGTGATGACTTGAGAGTAGTAGGGAATAGTGATGCTAGCTTTCAGACTGATAGGGATAACTTCCGCTCTCAGTCGGGCTGGGTCTTTACCTTAAATGGAGGGGCAATCACTTGGAAGAGTTCCAAACAGGAGACTGTAGCTGATTCGACTTGTGAATCAGAGTACATAGCAGCGAGTGAAGCGGAAAAGGAGGCGATATGGCTTAGGAACTTCATCGGAGACCTTGGAGTTGTACCAGCTATTAAGGAGCCTATGGAGATTTTATGTGACAGCAATAGTGCGGTTGCCTTAGCCAAGGAACCAAGAGATCATGGCAGATCCCGACACATTGACATAAAATATCACTTCATAAGACACAAGATAGAAGAAGGACTCCTCGTGGCAAAGAGGGTATCGTCAGATGAGAACCCTGCGGATCCCCTTACGAAGGGACTGACGAGGGTGAAGCATTTGCAGCATGCGAGACGCATCAGGCTGAGGGACGATATTAGTTTTACAGATTAGATAGTTATTACTGAAACTTGTAAAATGTAATCGCCGTTTGATGATGAATAAAAGTTGTGATTTATTTATGAGTAAGGTGTTGCTATCATTGTCAATTATTTACTATTGTTTCAGCTTTGCATGTTTTGACTTCCAGAATAATAAGTTTATTCAAACTCTCCACAGTCGGTCATATGTAGGAAGTAGGTATGAATCAAGACTGTCATGAATTGGGATTGCTGATGACTAAAGGTGTTTAGCCATAGCAATGGTTGCTACAATATTTATGAGTACTCATAAGTTATGAGTATTGGAATAAACCCACACTCACTTGTATCACTTCATGGAATTTATCTCGAGTGCTCGTGAGACGGTAATATCATATAAGTCTTCAAACCTAGAGATATGAGTTGTTACCTATGAGTTGGTTGTGCATTGATTGCACGTAAACGCATCAGTAACTTGATGTTATAAAACGTGCCTTTGTGTGCAATTCAATAAGTAGTAGAACAAGCATATGAGTCGAAGTTTATCTGTTCCTTCTAGAAATAGAAGCGATATCTGGGCCCTCGATGATTTTGTTTTGACCTATGTACCGGGCCCGGTCAGAACTAAATTGATGTGTTCGATTAAGTTCTTTGTCAAACAAATCGAAATCGGGAAACAAACTGCTGGACAATAAGTAAGACATTGTTCCATGTATTTGTCCGGCTGATATCATGAGAGCAGAGGATTATGTGATCACTTATCTAAAATGGCCCTTCATAGTTCAACAGAGTTTTCGAGAGCTACGATTTTCGGTTGGTTCCTGAAGCTATATAGGCAAATACAGTTATCAGACTTATCCAAGTGGGAGACTGTTGGATAAGGTGTCTAAGTCCATAACTTATTTGGTATATACTTGACCCGACCCGACGTGGTCCATTTGGGTTGCACTTCACCCGAACTATTTATATGGATAACATTATGAGAAGAGTATATTTGCGGCCTACTAATATATTATAAGTTATAATATATTAATATGAAATTGTATTATTTAATTAGTATTGATCTTAAATTAATTATGAATTAATTTAGTGATCATAAGGTGACTAATTAAATAATGGGCTATTGTACTTATATAGTGTGGGCTAACACTCATAAGGAAATGGGCTAAGGTTGAATGGGAGTCCATGGATGATCCATGGAGCTTTTAACCCATGGATCCTTGGAATAGGAAAAGACATGGGTTATTAGGGTTTTCATGGTTCATAACCCTAATCATCTACACTATATAAAGAGGCTTATGGTGCTTGAAAATGTTGGATTAATGTCTAAGTCCATAACTATATTTGGTATGTACTTGACCCGACCCGACATGGTCCATTTGGGTTGCACTTCACCGGCACAATTTATATGGATAGTCTTTTAAGAATAGTATATTTATGATTTATATTAATATATTATAAGTTCTAATATATTAATATATAATCATATTATTTAATTAGTATTGATCAAGAATTAATTTATAATTAATTAAGTGATCAAAAGGAACTAATTAAATATGGACTCTTAGATATATATGTGTAGTGGGCCAAGTTCATTTAGGTTCGGCTAAGTCTTCATGGATAGTCCATGGAGCTTTAACCCATGGATCCTAGGAAATGAAAGGTCATGGGTATTAGGGTTTACATGGATGTAACCCTAATCCTCCATAATATATAAAGGGGTCCTTGGCTCACAAAATTGGCACAAGTGTGTGAAAATAAGAGTGGGCCGATTTTAGTGTGCATACATATTCTCTCAAGTTCTTCCAAGGTGTTTTGGTGATTTGTGATTCCATTTGAGGCTTCCACACTATTGGGGCTAAGCTCTTAAAGCTTGAAGACATCAAGCTACATCAAAAGGTATGTCATCTAACTAGAACTTTGTAGTATAGGTGCTTCATAATATGCTAGTTAGGATGAAACCTTGGAATAGTTAATATTTGCATGTATAATAGAGAAAACATAAATCCAAGGTTTATAGGGTTGCATGTACATCATATGAGTGTTAGAATGCTCAAAACCCAACAGTGGTATCAGAGCCATTGGTTGTTTTCTGTTATATTGATGCAAATGTTTTATTTTCAAGTTGAAAAAAAAAGGAAAAAAAACATGACGTTTGTCAAATTTTAAGATAATTACTTGTTTTGTGAAAAACGAATTATTTGTAAAATTAGAATCATTTGTTATATGAGATGAATTAGGTCAAATTTAGTAAAAGATAAAATGATATGATTATTTTATTAGTTTTAAAAGTTTGATCTAAATGTTTTAAGGAGTTACATATTTTGTCATAAAATTTTGGAGCTCAAAAGTTTTTTTAAAGTTGTGATCTTAAGGGTTTTTGAAACTTCCATAAGTTATGGATATGAAAGTTTTTTTTTTAAAAAAAAATTGATTCAAAGTTTTTATGGAGTTACAAAATTTGGTGTTAATGTTTTAAAGAATTCCATAACTTGTTCTTAAGTTATGGAACATGGAAAGTTTCATCATAAAACACCATTAATTCCATAAGTTATGGAATCCAAAGGTTTTCAAGAATTACAAAACTTGCCCTCAAGTTTTGGAATTTGAGAAAAGTTTTTTATGAAAAAAAAGAATTGAATTCTAAAACTCTTGGGTTCATAACTTAAACAATTAATTAAATGGTTTTAATTTTGAGTTTAATAATTGGAATTACGATGTTTTGTTGAATAGTTCAAATTAACTCTTATGGACTTTATTAATAGTTAATTAAAGCGTTTAATTAAAAGAGTATTATTAATCCATAAATATATGGTTTGAGTTTAATTAAATTAAAAGTCTAGTTTAACTAATAGATTAAACCACCAAGTATTTTAAATGTCTAAAATACACCCTTATACTATTATAATATTAAAAGTTTAATATATTATATGTATAAGAGCAAGTCGTCTTACCATTACTAGGCCTCATTCACGAAGCCGGTCTATAAGGGGGGTATAAGGTTACTGCCTATAAAATGGCAGTTTAGTGGGTGTCCACTCTCACTCACTGCTTCCTTGACCGGTGGAGGGTCGTTAGCCGAACAGGTAGGACAACGACTATAATCCATGAAATTACACTTTGCACTTTGTAAGTATAATGATAAATACTAAGTAACTAAACACTTATAAATTCTCAATCTTAGTTACTTAGGAAAATGTGAATAAGGTGCTAATCCATGAAATTACACTTTGCACTTTGTTTAAGCTGTTAGTGGAGCGTGTGTGGTTAACCGGCACACTAACCTGGACTTAACAAGGTAGGCAAAGGGTAACTTAATGTTTATCATAGTATCGTTGGAGCGTGTGTGGTTAACCGGCACATCGATTGAGGGGTAAATATTAAGGGTACCAAGTATATTTGCATGGTTACTTCACACCTTGTTTTGTGATCCTCGGCATCCCAGTCACAAAACCTGAAGGGCACACTCGAGATTGAAACATGCCATTGAAAAGTTCAATGAATCTCAAAAGAATCTAAGAGTTTCAAAACCAATTAAAACCTAATAATACATTTCGTTTATCTTGGTGGAAATTGGTGAATCGTCATTCACGTACCTTCAAATATTTTATAGCTTGGATTATGGCATCCCTCTTCCAAGTTATAAAATAGTTTGTTGGGTCCTAGCCTTAATATATCATATTGGGTGTTATATTAAGGACTTAACTCAACTTTACGTGAATTTATCCTATTGTTGATGTCTGGTTTAGACAACAATGATCTTCCCAAACCAAGCTTTCCTAATGAATATGACTTCCCGAGTTTGGCTCATGGAAGTCATACTTCTCTTCCTCCACCTCCTCCAATTATTCTCCCTAACCCACAAGTTCAAAGTCACTCAAGCCCTAATGGCAAGCAAGGTCTATGTGTGATCACATCTTAGAGATGAAGTCACATATTGAGAAGCCGGGAGAGTTGGGTGTCAAAGTCTTGAGAAAGTTGGATGTTCAATCACTTTCTAAGTCACATAGTGAGTTCCTTTGGGACTACTATGAAACAGACTATGACATGAACCTTAATGATCATATCTATTTGCTTGGTGCTGCTGAATCAGCAATGATTTGGAACGATAGTAAAGCAAATTTCATTAGAAGATCAACTTCCCAAAAACTTTATGGACAGTGACAATGGTGACACTGGAAATCCAGAAAAAGCATTCTCTTCCCAATGGAAAGGGATTGGCCATAATCAACCCGGTTGACCAAATGCTAAAGAGAAAGGCTAAGTCTGAGATAGTCCCATTAACAAAGGGTCCATATGTTTATTTTGCCAAAGGAAGGGGCGTTGATTGCAAAGCTGCCAAATTTACCTAAGGATGTTAAAGTCAATAAGTTTGACTCTACATCAGATAGAGCCCATTATCTAACTCTGTTAAGTTCTATTCTGAGATCCTCATTACATGATGTGACTGGGTCACATGTTGATGTTTTAAGAATCAAAGAATAGAGTGAAATCTTAAAGGAAGTATATGCTGATTCTGATCGCGAAGGTGGATTTCGATCGCATCAGAATTTTGAGCAGTTGCTTAAGAAGTTATGATATATTGCTAAGGAATAGATAACAACAATTTTCCATGTGGATTGTAAGGATAAGTTTTTCCGCAAAGTTTTAAAATAAAAGAAAATTGTTTAATTTTATTTATTTGAAGTATCCTTACAATGGCATTTGTGGAAAATTGTTGCTTATATGATTCCACTGACAGCAATGTTGGAAAATGGATTTGATTCTTTCATTTGTGGTAGTGTCTAAATTTACCAAATCAGGAAAGTTCCTCATCACCCAAGTTTCAATTGGACCGAAACTTGGAATCATGCAAGTTGAATAGTATGATGAATGAGAACTTTCTAGCATTGGAAAATCAAGACTAATTACTTGTTCACATGGATGTGTGAGTCAAGTGAAGGACTAAAGGGATCGAGTACACATTCTTGTGCACTGGTCATGTCCACCACAAAGCTCGTTAAGACTATTTGATTTACTAAAGTTTAGTAAATATGGTTATACTTACAAGTTTAAGTATAATTCTGAAACATTGGAAAAGTCTCAATGTATGGCTGAACGAATGGGAAAAATCAAATTAGGCAGAAGGATAAAAGTTTCTCAAATCTGAAAAGATGGGAGAGTACTTTAGTATCATGTTTGTGATCATCTTAATGATTTAGAAATCATATCACAATTAGTCCTCTAAAGGTCATCTTAGTGCATTCTTATGACTAAGAAGAGGAGTCATGAATTGTTGAAATGGTTAGATCAGGAAGATGAGTCATACTTCGTTCCAAAACAATTCTTAGAGTCATACTCCAAGATTGTAACTTGAGTGACATATCTTAAAGAAAGGTTTAAAACACTTGTCAAATGTAAGAGTAAAAGTGTCCTACTCTTGTACATTTGAAATTGGTAAGTTGTGATGTTTTGGATAAAACAAAGACCAACTAAGGCCAATTGTGTGAAGTGTTTGTCTAGATAAAGAGGATAGTCTTATATGTCAAGAGGATAGTGGGAGTCTTAAAGATCATAAAAAGAATTTCAAGAACTAATCAAGAATAAAACCTGAGGTTCTTCACTAGCACACGACTTGAGGTTTATAACCTATCGTGTTGACATATTCTGTGCCCATTCTAGTTAAAGTTGGCTTTGCATAGGAGTTCTGAAAGTTCTCAATTGGTTGCATAACAACTTGGAAGCAATGGCAGGCCCTGTACTGCCAGGTGGCAAGAAGTTAAGATTGCATAAGTTCAGTCCATATGAGTTTGGATTTGTCATTATCCTTGTCTTGTGACTATGGTTTTGACGATTCACATGGATAAGAACACATACACCATAAAATCTAAGGGTCATAAGGTTTCTCTCCGATTCATGAAAATGATGGTGAGGAAACACTTCCACCAAGTAGATTTGAAGTAGATGGCAAAAGGTCTAAACAATTGAGACTATGATTACGACATCCCTTTTCATAGTTCTGAAATTGTTTAGACACACATGCATGCTATCTAAGGAAAGGTGTATGATTTTGATAAAGTTTTATCAAAGCATCTCATGTCAGAAATCTGAACTTTGGTAAGAAAGTCAATAAAGTATTGATTTCTAGAAGTCCAGCTGATTTCTGAGTACATGTCAAAGCTAGTGGGAGCATAAGTGTTATGCTAATAATCATCATGTTAGTGGGAGCATGATAATTATTGTTAGTGTTGCAAGTTAGCAATGTTAATTGTAGAAAACAAAACTTTCAATTTGTGAGGCTGCAGGGATTGAAAAAGTTGTTTTGCTATAATTAAGGGAGAGGATATACTTCATTTCAGTTCTAAAGGCTTAGATTGAGACCTTAATCATCTTTAGTCAAGAATATATATGAGTTTCATGTTGGATTGGTTCAACTTAAGGAAATTCTATATATTGCATTCTCAAAATTCGATTATGATTACGGCATCCCTCTTCATAGTCAAATTTTGAAAACATGGCAAATAAAAATATTGTAGCAAAAGATTGGTCTAGAATCATGTCTTTATGTGAGACATCATGAATCGGGTACCATTTGCTTTGGGTATAGGATCGATTGCATGTGTTATAATATTTGTCATTTCTAAATTTTTCCAAATGCCCAGAGGCATTAAGAAGGGAAAAGGTCTAGAATTGGACATGAATAAAATGATTAAGCAATTGTCAAGGACAATCTGAGGTTTACCAAAGATTGGTTGCTCAGGGACAGTTGGAAGTATAGTGCTAATTTTGGAAGGACCATATTGATATATTCTGAAAAGAGGCATTCCTTATTCAGAAGTGATAGTCAAAATGAGAATATGGAGTTGTCTCCATAGGTGGAAGTTATCTGTGTAAGATTAGAAAACTTAATGCAAGAAGCATGTCCAAAGCAATGTACTTTGAATATGAGACTTAGTTTCCATGGAGTTGATCTCCATTGGAATACCTTATAATGACTGTTGACAAGTCTTTGTGACTTTGTACATATACATTACAGGAGGGTCAGTGCATATAAGTTTAAAATCTAAACAGATTTCGATAAATGATAGGAATTTGAAATTCTCACATTTTTCGATAAGGATTTGGGAGTGTGAAATTAGAATCATTGAAATTATGTTCAATTGGTTTATTTCACAAAGTAAGGATCATAGACAAACATAGAGTGCATACTTGGTGTATGGCAAAGCTATTGTTTAAGAAAAACATAGTGTACATGCTTGGAGCATGGGACAACTAGTGTTTTTAATTCAAGTATAAAGTTGATAAAACCGAAACAATGAATAATGAGTAATCAGTATGGTGATAAATAAAAGTGTTTATATTCATAGGGTTTGATACCATATTTGATTCATTTATTCTTGTGTTTCACTTTGCATGTTGACTTCCAGAGTAACTAAGTCGCTCTTCCTGAATGATTAAGTTATTCAAACCATACACAGTCGGTCATATGTTGGAAGTAGATATGAATCAAGACTGTCATGGGTTGGTTTGTAGAGGTCCATGTTGGTGGACAAAGTGGTGCTACAACACTCATGAGTGCTCATAAGTTCTGAGTATTGGATTCAACCCACGCTCATTTGAATCACTTCATGGATTTTATCACGAGTGATCATGAGACGATAATATCTTATATTCTTAAAACCTAGAGATATGAGTTGTTACTATGAGTTGGTTATACATTGATTGCACGAAAACGCATTGGTAACTCGATGTTATAAAACGTGCATTTGTGTATGATTCAACAAGTAGTAGAACAAGCCATATGAGTCGAAGTTTATCCATTCCTTTTACCTTCGGGATAAAAGCGATATATGTGGGCCCCTCGATGATTTAGCGATGACACATGTGAGTGCTTGGCCAAGCCAGGACTGATTTGATTTGTTCAATCAGTCAGTCATCATAAATCGAAAATCGGGAAACAACAAATGGACAGAGAGAATGATTATAATCCATGTCTCAGTCCATATGATATCTAGAATGGAGGAATATATGATCCCTTATCTAATGGACAAGTCATTGACAAAGGTCAGAGTTCGTTGACAAGATCAGAGTTCGACAGCGGCTTTAAGAGCTACGATTGCCAGTTGGTTTTTGAAGTCATACTCAATAATAGTTTTAGACTTATCCAAGTGGGAGACTGTTGGATTAATGTCTAAGTCCATAACTGTATTTGGTATGTACTTGACCCGACCCGGCATGGTCCATTTGGGTTGCACTTCACCGGCACAATTTATATGGATAGTGTTTTGAGAATAGTATATTTATGATTTATATTAATATATTATAAGTTCTAATATATTAATATATAATCATATTATTTAAATAGTATTGATCAAGAATTAATTTATAATTAATTAAGTGATCAAAAGGAACTAATTAAATATGGACTCTTAGATATATATGTGTAGTGGGCCAAGTTCATTTAGGTTGGGCTAAGTCTTCATGGATGTTCCATGGAGCTTTAACCCATGGATCCTAGGAAATGAAAGGTCATGGGTATTAGGGTTTACATGGATGTAACCCTAATCCTCCATAATATATAAAGGGGTCCTTGGCTCACAAAATTGGCAAAAGTGTGTGAAAATAAGAGTGGGCCGATTTTAGTGTGCATACATATTCTCTCAAGTTCTTCCAAGGTGTTTTGGTGATTTGTGATTCCATTTGAGGCTTCCACACTATTGGGGCTAAGCTCTTAAAGCTTGAAGACATCAAGCTACATCAAAAGGTATGTCATCTAACTAGAACTTTGTAGTATAGGTGCTTCAGAATATGCTAGTTAGGATGAAACCTTGGAATAGTTAATATTTGCATGTATAATAGAGAAAACATAGATCCAAGGTTTATAGGGTTGCATGTACACCATAGGAGTGTTAGAATGCTCAAAACCCAACAGAAAATACACTATGTGTGTGTGGATAAGGTGTGGCCGATTTCTAGAGTATTAGAGTGCTCTCTCATAAGTTTTCTAAGTTTGTGGTGATTTGTGATTTCCATTTGAGGCATTCACATTATTGGTGCTTGGCTCTCAAACTCCCAAGGAATCAACTCACTAACAAAGGTATGTAATTATTCTAGTATCTTTTATGTTTAAAAGTACCCCATGTATGCTAGATAGGTTATGAACCTTGGAAAATTATTTTGCATGTATTTTAGACAAACATAGATCCAAGGTTTCTAGGGTTGCATGAACACCTTAGGAGTGTTAGTTTGCTCAAAACCCAACAGTTAACCGGTGCAAGGAATAATTATTCCTTCAAATTTGAAAACTTGTCAAACACCTTTGAAGACCGGTGTTGATTTGAAGGGTAAGAGCATCATAAGCATCAGTAGTTGGTGCTTGGAAGGAGAGGTGATCAAATAAATGTCCGAGAATAGCTAGCACCTCATCAAACTTGTGATTCGGAACATCAACAACGTTCCAAGTGGAGTGGAGCAGATTGATCAGGACTTGCTGAATGGTCAAATTTATCTCGTCCTTCTTCTTAATTTCCTTCTTGAGCCTCTGAATTTTCTTCTCATAACGGACATGGGTCTGCTTGATGATATCATTGGTAGCAGCAACCAAATCGTCATGGACTTTGAGCATCGTAGTGATTGTATCGAGATAATGCTCAATGGAGGCATCATATTTGGCTTCAACTTCTTCAATTGAGTGTTTAAGCCAGAGTGAGATTAGTTGATCCAGTTGAGCTTCTTGTTCAGCTACGGAAGGTCGGGATTATTGTGATAAAGATTGGAGAATTGCGTCTAACTTGGAGTCTAGTCCGGAAACCATTGTATCCATATTGGTGTTTAGCTCTGCCACGGAAGTCTCGAGGGAGGTGACCTTCTTCATTGTATCAGACACATTGGATTGAATATCCAAAAGAGCAAACAGATCTATATAGTTTCCTGCTGAGGATCCGTTGTCTGAGCTGGAAGGTTGAGGATTGTTTTTCGGAGATTTCGGATTGATTGGAGTGTTTGAAGGACCAGGTTCGTTGGTGGAATCATCTTATTGACGTTTGTGGGTGGATTCAGACTCATTTTGAGTAGAGGAGGAGGATCCTAAATTGAAAGCAGGCTTGGACGAAGATCGCTTGGAGTGAAGTTGAACTGAGGAAAACACATTAACATCAGCAACATGTGCATCATTTGTGGTCAACAACACCTCTTCAGAAATTTCATCATCAGAAGCTGAAGGAGTGGAAGCATGAGGAGGAGACTTTGGAGTTTCTTTGGATATGAACTCAAGATCAGCAAGCTCATCTGTAGGAGCAACATAAGGAAGGTTGCTTTGAATGGCACTGTTTCGCATGGAGATGAGAATGACTATCCATATTTGGGTCACTCTTTGACTCGAACAACATTTCATGAATCATATACACACATCATGCACTTGACCTAGAAGTAGAAGTTAGTTCAAAGTCTCATAGAAACTTAAGTCAAAGTTGAAGAGTAGGACTACTATACTTGATTCCTCAATTTCGCTTGAATCTCAGAATCACTACATAGAATGCCAATAAACCGATAAAAATAAATTACAAACATTATTTATAACTATAAAAGAGTTATAATACCATAAGACAATTTGAAATCTCAAAGATTCAATTTATTTTTATATTCAAAGTTTATTAAACTCCAAAACCCTAAAAGTCATAAAAACTCAAATTTATGAAGTTTAATGTTAAAATCTTATAAAAAAATTTTATAAACACTATAATAACAAATTAATATATTTAAAATGTTGAAATATAATCAAGGAAATTAATTTAATTCATTAATATTGACATTACATTTATAAGTTAAACATCCAAGAGTTATGAACAAATTTTATATAAAATGCATATTTTATATAAATTGAAAGAAAATTTATAAAAATTTAGGAATTAATACAAAATAAATAAGCAAAACAAGATAAAATCTCATCTCTCCACTCAAAGGTCGGCCTCATCCCTCCCAAGACCACTCTTCCCCAAAACTCAATCAATTCACTCACTTATTCACTCTACCACTCCATCTTCTCTCTCACTCTACCCCTCATTCTCTCTCATACTCTTCATCACCACCACTCCATTTCTCTCTTCATTTCTCTATACCCACGAAATTTTCCAGAGAATAAGTCCAAGAACACACCTCAAACTCAAAATCTTCATCATCTAGTGGTGTTCATTAAGGTAGAACACGATTTCCTTTCATTTTCCTCCATGTTTTCAAGGTTTTTCTTGCATTTCCTTCTTCTTCTACACATTTCTCTTAGAAAATATGTGTGCATGTTCATTCACTTCAGTTTTGATGATGATGGTGGTAGGATTTCACCCAAAAACAACATGCATGTTGTAAATGGTGAAATCCAAGGACCTAAACCTAAGTCAAGATCATGAAGATGCACTTTTCTACAAGTTTTGGTGGAAAATCACCACATGCACTCTAAGTTTTCTTTCAAAAACAATTTTTGAACATTTCGAACTCATGAATGGTCTTCAAACAAACATGCATGTAATGATCTTCAAGCTAAAATGCTAGAATTATTATATTTACTGAAATAAAATAGGGCAATAAATCATATAAAATACTTTATGAGCTCTATAAATCCTAGGTAAATTCGTGGATGACCCTATGCTAAATAATGATCCCACATTACATTTCATCGGTTTTTGTTACTGTTTAATATGGTTTTGAATTTTCTTTTTGTTTAGCCCCAATAAATCATAAAACCACTTTAGATAATTTGAAAAGGGTATATAATAATTTCCGCAGCTTATACGCTATGTGGAAGACTTAGAAAAATATTTTCATAATTTTTCATAATGTATTCCTATTTTTCTCCGATTTTTGTATTTTTAATGGACTAAAAACAGAAAAAATAGTTTTGCTCATCTAAAAATTATGAAAATTTACCAGAACACCTTGTAGTACATTAGGAGGCTACATACAAATTTTGATGATTTTTCTCTTCTGTATACTATTTTTTTCCTATTTTCTAAGATTAAATACACTTAAATACACAAAATCAGATTCCAGTAGATAAAAACCACCTTTGGGATTTTTCCCAGATTAGTTACACTGCAAATGAACTTTAAAAAATTTTTGGTAATTTACTTTAACTGTTTAATAATTATTCTCCAATTAATGATTATTTAAGAGGATAAAACAAAGAAAAATAGAAAGACTAATTGAAAAATATCTTTTATATTTTTCACAGCTTCTACATGTGTAATAAAAGTGTTACAAAAATTTTGGGCAATTTTGGAAACTTTTTCCTATTTATTTTAATTTTTATTAGAATAAATGCTCAAAAATCATAAAATTTGGTTAAACAGTTTAGAAATCAAATTTTATATTTTTCCCAGCTTAATAATGTTTAATAACAGTAATTAAAAAAGTTTGGGTAATTTTGGAAACTGATTTCTATTTTTCATGAATTTGTATCCATTTAGAGAATTAAATATATGAAAAATGGTTATACATATTCATAATCCATGAAAATTTATCTAGAAGTCGTTTAGTACATTTAGAACCAAAATCTGAAGTTTGGTAATTTTTATTAACTGTTTAGTATTTTCATGATTTTGTGGTTATTCAAGAAACTAAAATGGTGAAAAATAGTTAGACAAATCAAAAATTCAAGAAAAATTATCTTAAGGTATTTGACTTCAATTAAAACTGAAATGAAAAGTTTGGGAAATTTTAGAACTAAATTGATTTAGTTTTTGAATATTTAACCATTAGAACGCCTCTTAAAATGTTAAATATTAACATTTTAATAGTGAGAAATTACGCTTAAATTGTTATATAACAATTGATTCATTGAAATTTAATTTTCATAGAAAAATGTTTATAACTTATCAATATTAAATTTTAACACATTATTGGCATAATTCTATTGTAGTAGTAAGTATACTAGTGTCAGATTTCGATTAGAGACTCACTAGCGAATACCATTATTGTAGGAATCGATAGTGGTACGTGTGGAGCGTAGTCAAGGCACCGTTTGCATCATCTCAATGCATATTGTGAGTATTCACGTACTCCCCTATTTTCAGTTTTTTTTATGTTTTGGGGTGGAAAAGCATGTCCCGAAAAACTATTATTTGAATGTTGTATTTAAATTGATTTGTATCAAACATGATTGCTATTTTATTGCTATGTCTCTCTATGTATGTCTATGCAACACGGAACATGAGAACTTATCGTATTAAGGCCCTTCCCTTATCTCTAACCATTAACTCTTTGAGCCAATGGTCATTGTGGATAGCGCTATTAGGAATTGACAACTCCTCACTCGCCCTATTGCTGGAGTGCATGATACCATATTCATCTATGGAACGATAAGCATAGATCTTGATAGGGCTTCAGTCATAGGTTTGGTTGAGACCCATTGTTTGCTCATACACATACAAACTCGTTTCTCGTTATAGCAATAAACTTGTTATTAATTATAGCAATGAACTTTGTTTCTCATTACAACAACGAACTTTTATTACTGAAAACTTATATACATGTTTTAGCAATGAAATTGTTTGCTCATTGTAGCAACGAAATTGATTGCTCATTTTAAGCAATGAAACTTGTTTACTCGTTTGAGTAACAAACTTTATCTTCCAAGAGAATATGAATGTTGCATCTTATTTGGGCAACATACTTTATCTCTCATGATGACAAAGAACTCTGTTTTCTTTTACAAACTTATTTACTCATTTTAACAATATACTTTTATTATTGGAAACTTTTATCAAAACTTTGATTTCAATTCATGGAACCAATATTATTTTGTTTATTTGTGAGTACTCACCAACTATTTTTATAGTTGACGCTCGTTTTACATGCTTTTTCAGGAATCATCGAGTAAGTGGCACTTAGGGACACTTCACTTTTAGGAGCATTCGCATGTGTTGTATTTCAATTTACATTGTAATTTCTTTTAAAAGTTGTTCAAACCCATTGTAAAATTGTAATGATTTTTAATACTATGGTTGGTGTAGTCTTTTAACTTTTGCTATGAAACCCTTTATACTGCCACGCCTCGTGTTTCCGCTTTAGCGGGGTGTGACAGAAAATGGTATCAGAGCCGAAGGTTATAGAGAATACCGGTTTTCCTTTGGAGAACCACAACTATAGCCAAAAAATTTCTAAACTTTTTTAAAATATAGAACATACTCCTGGTATAACTAATTCGAGTACGCATTATTGGACTTTAATTAAGTATAGCCTGGCCAACTATGCTTAATTAAGGAAGGTTAATGTGAGGCTGGAAACGGTTATACTAGAATTATGTTCCAAACAATTTTCAACTTAAACTTTTGAAAAACAAAATTTTTCGGTGTGCGTACATGCATTGCATATTATAGGCATTCATCTAGATACACTTAGAAACTAAGTGCACTTTTATAACAATGCCTTTATTTAGAAATATTCTTACCCCTTATCAAGTGCTAGGTTAACCACTTAGGTTATATCACTAGTCACTCTAGGAGCAATGCACTTAGTACTGAGAATGAGTATTCCTCGGTAGCTGTTGACTTTAGATGTAAGGTTAGTAGTTAGATATACACAAGTAATAATCTTAAGTCGAAACCTATTCCAATTATTCCTCAATACCTCTTCATCGTCTTCGTACTAGAGTTACAACTAGGAAAAAGCCTTTCGATACCGACACGAATGATAATTGGAGCATCGCGTAAGGAGGTAGATGATTCGCCACTAAGTAATCACTTGGATACCATTGGCGGGCATTCCAGATTTGACTCACAAGGAGACACAGAGGTTTAACCTATATGTGAGATCTTATTTCTACGCTACGATTTAGCTCTAGGTTGTTTCTACCTCGAGGTTAAAACTTAACATAGGATATCCCTTTGACCTCTATAAAAGGTCGTCAACTGCATTGACACCATAAAATGTTTTTCAAACAATTTTTCTTGTCCTTTATCTTGGGGAAAAAGACATCGGTACTCCCCTTATACTCGCCTTAGTATTTAGGTACGATCAACTACACTAACATACTTTCTCCTTACTTCTTAATCTTCCATCGAAAAATTATTTCGCTTCATCGGTTTTATTTATCATCCATAAAATATTTTATAACCACTTCAGTCAACTTAGTAGACATTTCCTAACAATGTAAGCCATATTCTCGCTAAATTTTTTTTTTTGACAACTTGCTTTAATTTAACACTTTTCTTCAAAACTCAATTTAACCAATATTGGTTTTAACATTGCTATTTCAATTTCATTTCAATCCATTTCAATGGATAGATGTGATTTTAAGGGCATATAAACCATTTTAAACCTTGATTACCATTTTGACACGTTTTCGAAAAACTTGGAAACATTTTATTTTATAAAAGTGTTTAAATTCTATGCTATAAAACTTAGACATATGACATTGAAGTTCATATTACGTGTAAAAGCTTCATCGGATCTTTCAAACGAGTTTTGTTTTGGCTCTTTTGACCACTTTCTCATTTAGGCATTTTACTTTACTTAAATATGTTTTCCTGAAACCCAACATGGTATTTTTACAACTTTCTAATTCAAACATGTTTATAAGAAATCTCTAATTCCTACATTTCCAACATACCTCATTTATTTATTTTATTTCAAATTACTTTTATACTTTGTAAAGTTTCTAAAATATAAAGCATTGCAAAACTTAGTGTTCACTTTTAAACTTCCAGTGACGCACTTTCGACAATGCACAATTATTCATCTAAATATGTTAAGTCTTTACTTTATCCGTTTTAACCATTGTTGGACTCTAGTCTAAAAGGTCAACACTATCAGATTTTCAATTACCAATTGTAGTGCTTCTTCTTTTTCACAAATGGATTTTAATTTAATAGATAACTCATGAATTTTTAGCAAACACTTTAAAACTTCATCATTTCTATGTAACCATCAATATACATCAAATATTTAAGTTTGAAATATATCTCAACCTAAGTTTTAAATCTACATATAATTATTGATCTTAAAATTTTAACAATAGCAATCATCGCTGCTACCTTCTTTTTCTTTCCCCGACACTTGATTTCTTGATCTCCTTCTGATTTTAGATCTCGCACGGCCATAATAGTAACATAATACATCGTCTAACTTTGTTTCTGTCTATTTTGCTTCTCCTGGTATCATGTTCGTACATATACAGACTAGAAGTCTACCCTTTCATTTTGAGCGATTAATACATGTATAGTCATGAGGCATACTTTAATTTTAGTCAACTTTAATATATTCAATTACGCCTTTCATCATATACATCTTGTTTTTAATTTGAAATCTACTATAAACAAGTGATCCTTATTTATATTTACTCTTTCGTTCTAAATTCGGAAACTTGATTTAAAATGCAAGTTTCATTGTATTTTTCCTTATAAGTAATACATAAGATGAATACCTTTATGCTTATAATTTTTCTATATCCAGAAAATATATGTGGAGGATATGTATCCTTATGTTTCTTCTTTTCTTTAAATACATCAAAAGTTTTGAATTTTACGATTATCTATTCTCTAAATGATTGTTTTTGTAGAAACACTAAACTATGAATGCACTATTTCCAAAGATTGACATTTTTTTTACACCTTTCTTAAAATAGTATTCTACTTTGCAATTTTCAGTGAGTTCCTAACTCTTAAACTTTATTTTCATAAGTATTCCGACTCCTCTTAAACTTGTATTTGTCCTGACTTAGACAATTAGTCAATTTTTACAAAAAGCATAATATCAATATTTCTATAAAAAAAATTCCCTTAATGACGACTTAAACATTTAACTTTAAATTATCTTTTTTTTTACTACTTCGTTTGATCGCCCCACATATATCTTCATTATCTTGGAATTATTACACATTTTGATAATAATGAGATTAGTTATCATTTCTAAACACACATTTTGATAACAGTGAGATTTCTATCACTTCTAAACACTTAAAATGCTATCTACACAATGTGATTTAAAATATGATAAACTTTCACCGCCTTCATTAGAAACAATGACTCTCTAATTATATATATTCTTCAAATATAGTTCTGTTATTGTAAGAGTAACCGTAGTAGTAATTATAGCCTCGGAGATCCTCAATCATTTCGTAACTTATTTTATAGACGACACTTAAAAAGCCTTTACATTCGAGAGGTACCAAAACTTCGTTGCCTACCCTTAGTACGTATCTTTAGGAACTTACCCTTGATCATTTATTTTCATTCGTGCTACCCCTTCTTATTTCAAAATATATCTTTTCCAGATGTAGTAGCCAACCCGGAAGTGAACAAATTGTTCCTAATCTCTTCTTTTTTTAAGCGGCGAATTTACACTTAGTGCTAATTTAGAATGCGACTTAAGCATCAATGCGGATTTAACGCTCAGTGTAGTGGGTGCTTCAGCAAAACTTCTACCACTCTCTTAATTCAGATAATATCTAACTAGATGATCTTTTTGGAATAGGTCGCTATGGTTGGATCATGATTCCATGACCCAAATTTTCCATAATCTAGACGAAAGAACTCGAATTAAGGAAACACTAACTTGACCATAGCTAAAGAATTGGGCTCTTCCTTTGAGGAAATAAACCCAAAATAATCAAAGAACACTTCAAGTCACCACCTCCTGAACGATACAATTGCATCCGGTTGAGTTCTAATAGAATTCGTCACGAATTGAATTTCGGGACGAAATTCTTTCAACCGGGGGAGACTGTGACAACCGTCAAAATTCGAGTCGGTTCTAGATTTGACTAGACTTAGTTGCACATATAGGCACAACACATATTAGACTTAGTAATTAGAAGCTAAGTTATAACCTACTAGAAACTTGGAAACAATTAGAATCAATGGATAGTGTACTTAGATTTCACATTGATATGTGAATTCTACATCTACTGAGTTGTAGTGACTATCCATATTTGGGTCACTCTTTGACTCGAACAACATTTCATGAATCATATACACACATCATGCACTTGACCTAGAAGTAGAAGTTAGTTCAAAGTCTCATAGAAACTGAAGTCAAAGTTGAAGAGTAGGACTAGTATACTTGATTCCTCAATTTCGCTTGAAGCTCGGAATCACTACATAGAATGCCAATAAACCGATAAAAATAAATTACAAACATTATTTATAACTATAAAAGAGTTATAATACCATAAGACAATTTGAAATCTCAAAGATTCAATTTATTTTTATATTCAAAGTTTATTAAACTCCAAAACCCTAAAAGTCATAAAAACTCAAATTTATGAAGTTTTATATTAAAATCTTATAAATTTTTTTTATAAACACTATAATATCAAATTAATATATTTAAAATGTTGAAATATAATCAAGGAAATTAATTTAATTCATTAATATTGACATTACATTTATAAGTTAAACATCCAAGAGTTATGAACAAATTTTATATAAAATGCATATTTTATATAAATTGAAAGAAAATTTATAAAAATTTAGGAATTAATATAAAATAAATAAGAAAAATAAGATAAAATCTCATCTCTCCACTCAAAGGTCGGCCTCATCCCTCCCAAGACCACTCTTCCCCAAAACTCAATCAATTCACTCACTTATTCACTCTACCACTCCATCTTCTCTCTCACTCTACCCCTCATTCTCTCTCACACTCTTCATCACCACCACTCCATTTCTCTCTTCATTTCTCTATACCCACGAAATTTTCCAGAGAATAAGTCCAAGAACACACCTCAAACTCAAAATCTTCATCATCTAGTGGTGTTCATTAAGGTAGAACACGATTTCCTTTCATTTTCCTCCATGTTTTCAAGGTTTTTCTTGCATTTCCTTCTTCTTCTACACATTTCTCTTAGAAAATATGTGTGTATGTTCATGCACTTCATTTTTGATGATGATGGTGGTAGGATTTCACCCAAAAACAACATGCATGTTGTAAATGGTGAAATCTAAGGACCTAAACCTAAGTCAAGATCATGAAGATGCACTTTTCTACAAGTTTTGGTGGAAAATCACCACATGCACTCTAAATTTTCTTTCAAAAATGATTTTTGAACATTTCGAACTCATGAATGGTCTTCAAACAAACATGCATGTGATGATCTTCAAGCTTAGATGCTAGACCATCAAAGTATGTTGTTAAAAGCTTTCAAATATGTTCATGAAGGATTTATTTCCAAATAAATATCTAAAACTCCTTTTCTGACCAAATCCGATTTTTCCCAGATTCCCATCAACAAAATGAGATGTTCAACAAATTTTCAGAAAATAATTCATTTTTCTCGAATTATTATAATTACTGAAATAAAATAGGGCAATAAATCATATAAAATACTTTATGAGCTCTATAAATCCTAGGTAAATTCGTGGATGACCCCTATGCTAAATAATGATCCCACATTACATTTCATCGGTTTTTGTTACTGTTTAATATGGTTTTGAATTTTCTTTTTGTTTAGCCCCAATAAATCATAAAACCACTTTAGATAATTTGAAAAGGGTATATAATAATTTCCGCAGCTTATACACTATGTGGAAGACTTAGAAAAATATTTTCATAATTTTTCATAATGTATTCCTATTTTTCTCCGATTTTTGTATTTATAATGGACTAAAAATAGGAAAAATAGTTTTACTAATCCAAAAATTATGAAAATTTACCAGAACACCTTGTAGCACATTAGAAGGCTACATAACAATTTTGATGATTTTTCTCTTCTGTATACTATTTTTCTCCTATTTTCTAAGATTAAATACACTTAAATACACAAAATGGGATTCCAGTAGATAAAAACCACCTTTGGGATTTTTCCCAGATTATTTACACTGTAAATGAACTTTACAAAAATTTTGGTAATTTACTTTAACTGTTTAATAATTATTCTCCAATTAATGATTATTTAAGAGGATAAAACAAAGAAAAACAGAAAGACTAATTGAAAAATATCTTTTATATTTTTCACAGCTTCCACATGTATAATAAAAGTGTTACAAATATTTTGGGCAATTTTGGAAACATTTTCCTATTTATTTCAATTTTTATTAGAATAAATGCTCAAAAATCATAAAATTTGGTTAAACAGTTTAGAAATCAATTTTTATATTTTTTCCAGCTTAATAATGTTTAGTAACAGTAATACAAAAAGTTTGGGTAATTTTGGAAACTGATTTCTATTTTTCATGAATTTGTATCCATTTAGAGAATTAAATATATGAAAAATGGTTATACATATTCATAATCCATGAAAATTTATCTAGAAGTCGTTTAGTACATTTAGAACCAAAATCTGAAGTTTGGTAATTTTTATTAACTGTTTAGTATTGTTCATGATTTTATGGTTATTCAAGAAACTAAAATGGTGAAAAATAGTTAGACAAATCAAAAATTCAAGAAAATTTATCTTGAGGTATTTGACTTCAATTAAAACTGAAATGAAAAGTTTGGGAAATTTTAGAACTAAATTGATTTAGTTTTTGAATATTTAACCATTAGAACGCCTCTTAAAATGTTAAATATTAACATTTTAATAGTGAGAAATTACGCTTAAATTGTTATATAACAATTGATTCATTGAAATTTAATTTTCACAGAAAAATGTTTATAACTTATCAATATTAAATTTTAACACATTATTGGCATAATTCTATTGTAGTAGTAAGTATACTAGTGTTAGATTTCGATTAGAGACTCATTAGCGAATACCATTATTGTAGGAATCGATAGTGGTACGTGTGGAGCGTAGTCAAGGCACCGTTTGCATCATCTCAATGCATATTGTGAGTATTCACGTACTCCCCTATTTTCAGTTTTTTTTTTATGTTTTGGGGTGGAAAAGCATGTCCCGAAAACTATTATTTGAATGTTGTATTTAAATTGATTTGTATCAAACATGATTGCTATTTTATTGCTATGTCTCTCTATGTATGTCTATGCGACACGGAACATGAGAACTTATCGTATTAAGGCCCTTCCCTTATCTCTAACCATTAACTCTTTGAGCCAATGGTCATTGTGGATAGCACTATTAGGAATTGACAACTCCTCACTCGCCCTATTGCTGGAGTGCATGATACCATATTCATCTATGGAACGATAAGCATAGATCTTGATAGGGCTTCAGTCATAGGTTTGGTTGAGACCCATTGTTTGCTCATACACATACAAACTCGTTTCTCGTTATAGCAATAAACTTGTTATTAATTATAGCAATGAACTTTGTTTCTCATTACAACAACGAACTTTTATTACTGAAAACTTATATACATGTTTTAGCAATGAAATTGTTTGCTCATTGTAGCAACGAAATTGATTGCTCATTTTAAGCAATGAAACTTGTTTACTCGTTTGAGTAACAAACTTTATCTTCCATGAGAATATGAATGTTGCATCTTATTTGGGCAACATACTTTATCTCTCATGATGACAAAGAACTCTGTTTTCTTTTACAAACTTATTTACTCATTTTAACAATATACTTTTATTATTGGAAACTTTTATCAAAACTTTGATTTCAATTCATGGAACCAATATTATTTTGTTTATTTGTGAGTACTCACCAACTATTTTTATAGTTGACGCTCGTTTTACATGCTTTTTCAGGAATCATCGAGTAAGTGGCACTTAGGGACACTTCACTTTTAGGAGCATTCGCATGTGTTGTATTTCAATTTACATTGTAATTTCTTTTAAAAGTTGTTCAAACCCATTGTAAAATTGTAATGATTTTTAATACTATGGTTGGTGTAGTCTTTTAACTTTTGCTATGAAACCCATTATACTGCCACGCCTCGTGTTTCCGCTTTAGCGGGGTGTGACAGAAAATGGTATCAGAGCCGAAGGTTATAGAGAATACCGGTTTTCCTTTGGAGAACCACAACTATAGCCAAAAATTTTCTAAACGTTTTTAAAATATAGAACATACTCCTGGTATAACTAATTCGAGTACGCATTATTGGACTTTAATTAAGTATAGCCTGGCCAACTATGCTTAATTAAGGAAGCTTAATGTGAGGCTGGAAACAGTTATACTAGAATTATGTTCCAAACAATTTTCAACTTAAACTTTTGAAAAACAAAATTTTTCGGTGTGCGTACAAGCATTGCATATTATAGGCATTCATCTAGATACACTTAGAAACTAAGTGCACTTTTATAACAATGCCTTTATTTAGAAATATTCTTACCCCTTATCAAGTGCTAGGTTAACCACTTAGGTTATATCACTAGTCACTCTAGGAGCAATGCACTTAGTACTGAGAATGAGTATTCCTCGGTAGCTGTTGACTTTAGATGTAAGGTTAGTAGTTAGATATACACAAGTAATAATCTTAAGTCGAAACCTATTCCAATTATTCCTCAATACCTCTTCATCGTCTTCGTACTAGAGTTACAACTAGGAAAAAGCGTTTCGATACCGACACGAATGATAATTGGAGCATCGCGTAAGGAGGTAGATGATTCGCCACTAAGTAATCACTTGGATACCATTGGCGGGCATTCCAGATTTGACTCACAAGGAGACACAGAGGTTTAACCTATATGTGAGATCTTATTTCTACGCTACGATTTAGCTCTAGGTTGTTTCCACCTCGAGGTTAAAACTTAACATAGGATATCCCTTTGAGCTCTATAAAAGGTCGTCAACTGCATGGACACCATAAAATCTTTTTCAAACAATTTTTCTTGTCCTTTATCTTGGGGAAAAAGACATCGGTACTCCCCTTATACTCGCCTTAGTATTTAGGTACGATCAACTACACTAACATACTTTCTCCTTACTTCTTAATCTTCCATCGAAAAATTATTTCGCTTCATCGGTTTTATTTATCATCCATAAAATATTTTATAACCACTTCAGTCAACTTAGTAGACATTTCCTAACAATGTAAGCCATATTCTCGCTAAATTTTTTTTTTGACAACTTGCTTTAATTTAACACTTTTCTTCAAAACTCAATATAACCAATATTGGTTTTAACATTGCTATTTCAATTTCATTTCAATCCATTTCAATGGATAGATGTGATTTTAAGGGCATATAAACCATTTTAAACCTTGATTACCATTTTGACACGTTTTCGAAAAACTTAGAAACATTTTATTTTATAAAAGTGTTTAAATTCTATGCTATAAAACTTAGACATATGACATTGAAGTTCATATTACGTGTAAAAGCTTCATCGGATCTTTCAAACGAGTTTTGTTTTGGCTCTTTTGACCACTTTCTCATTTAGGCCTTTTACTTTACTTAAATATGTTTTCCTGAAACCCAACATGATATTTTTACAACTTTCTAATTCAAACATGTTTATAAGAAATCTCTAATTCCTACATTTCCAACATACCTCATTTATTTATTTTATTTCAAATTACTTTTATACTTTGTAAAGTTTCTAAAATTTAAAGCATTGCAAAACTTAGTGTTCACTTTTAAACTTCAAGTGACGCACTTTCGACAATGCACAATTATTCATCTAAATATGTTAAGTCTTTACTTTATCCGTTTTAACCATTGTTGGACTCTAGTCTAAAAGGTCAACACTATCAGATTTTCAATTACCAATTGTAGTGCTTCTTCTTTTTCACAAATGGATTTTAATTTAATAGATAACTCATGAATTTTTAGCAAACACTTTAAAACTTCATCATTTCTATATAACCATCAATATACATCAAATATTTAAGTTTGAAATATATCTCAACCTAAGTTTTAAATCTACATATAATTATTGATCTTAAAATTTTAACAATAGCAATCATCGCTGCTACCTTCTTTTTCTTTCCCCGACACTTGATTTCTCGATCTCCTTCTGATTTTAGATCTCGCACGGCCATAATAGTAACATAATACATCGTCTAACTTTGTTTCTGTCTATTTTGCTTCTCCTGGTATCATGTTCGTACATATACAGACTAGAAGTCTACCATTTCATTTTGAGCGATTAATACATGTATAGTCATGAGGCATACTTTAATTTTAGTCAACTTTAATATATTCAATTACGCCTTTCATCATATACATCTTGTTTTTAATTTGAAATCTACTATAAACAAGTGATCCTTATTTATATTTACTCTTTCGTTCTAAATTCGGAAACTTGATTTAAAATGCAAGTTTCATTGTATTTTTCCTTATAAGTAATACATAAGATGAATACCTTTATGCTTATAATTTTTCTATATCCAGAAAATATATGTGGAGGATATGTATCCTTATGTTTCTTCTTTTCTTTAAATACATCAAAAGTTTTGAATTTTACGATTATCTATTCTCTAAATGATTGTTTTTGTAGAAACACTAAACTATGAATGCACTATTTCCAAAGATTGACATTTTTTACACCTTTCTTAAAATAGTATTCTACTTTGCAATTTTCAGTGAGTTCCTAACTCTTAAACTTTTTTTTCATAAGTATTCCGACTCCTCTTAAACTTGTATTTGTCCTGACTTAGACAATTAGTCAATTTTTACAAAAAGCATAATATCAATATTTCTATAAAAAAAATTCCCTTAATGACGACTTAAACATTTAACTTTAAATTATCTTTTTTTTACTACTTCGTTTGATCGCCCCACATATATCTTCATTATCTTGGAATTATTACACATTTTGATAATAATGAGATTAGTTATCATTTCTAAACACACATTTTGATAACAGTGAGATTTCTATCACTTCTAAACACTTAAAATGCTATCTACACAATGTGATTTAAAATATGATAAACTTTCACCGCCTTCATTAGAAACAATGACTCTCTAATTATATATATTCTTCAAATATAGTTCTATTATTGTAAGAGTAACCGTAGTAGTAATTATAGCCTCGGAGATCCTCAATCATTTCGTAACTTATTTTGTAGACGACACTTAAAAAGCCTTTACATTCGAGAGGTACCAAAACTTCGTTGCCTACCCTTAGTACGTATCTTTAGGAACTTACCCTTGATCATTTGTTTTCATTCGTGCTACCCCTTCTTATTTCAAAATATATCTTTTCCAGATGTAGTAGCCAACCCGGAAGTGAACAAATTGTTCCTAATCTCTTCTTTTTTTAAGCGGCGAATTTACACTTAATGCTAATTTAGAATGCGACTTAAGCATCAATGCGGATTTAACGCTCAGTGTAGTGGGTGCTTCAGCAAAACTTCTACCGCTCTCTTAATTCAGATAATATCTAACTAGATGATCTTTTTGGAATAGGTCGCTATGGTTGGATCATGATTCCATGACCCAAATTTTCCATAATCTAGACGAAAGAACTCGAATTAAGGAAACACTAACTTGACTATAGCTAAAGAATTGGGCTCTTCCTTTGAGGAAATAAACCCAAAATAATCAAAGAACACTTCAAGTCACCACCTCCTGAACGATACAATTGCATCCGGTTGAGTTCTAATAGAATTCGTCACGAATTGAATTTCGGGACGAAATTCTTTCAACCGGGGGAGACTGTGACAACCGTCAAAATTCGAGTCGGTTCTAGATTTGACTAGACTTAGTTGCACATATAGGCACAACACATATTAGACTTAGTAATTAGAAGCTAAGTTATAACCTACTAGAAACTTGGAAACAATTAGAATCAATGGATAGTGTACTTAGATTTCACATTGATATGTGAATTCTACATCTACTGAGCTGTAGTGACTATCCATATTTGGGTCACTCTTTGACTCGAACAACATTTCATGAATCATATACACACATCATGCACTTGACCTAGAAGTAGAAGTTAGTTCAAAGTCTCATAGAAACTGAAGTCAAAGTTGAAGAGTAGGACTAGTATACTTGATTCCTCAATTTCGCTTGAATCTCGGAATCACTACATAGAATGCCAATAAACCGATAAAAATAAATTACAAACATTATTTATAACTATAGAAGAGTTATAATACCATAAGACAATTTGAAATCTCAAAGATTCAATTTATTTTTATATTCAAAGTTTATTAAACTCCAAAACCCTAAAAGTCATAAAAACTCAAATTTATGAAGTTTTATATTAAAATCTTATAAAAAATTTTTATAAACACTATAATATCAAATTAATATATTTAAAATGTTGAAATATAATCAAGGAAATTAATTTAATTCATTAATATTGACATTACATTTATAAGTTAAACATCCAAGAGTTATGAACAAATTTTATATAAAATGCATATTTTATATAAATTGAAAGAAAATTTATAAAAATTTAGGAATTAATATAAAATAAATAAGCAAAATAAGATAAAATCTCATCTCTCCACTCAAAGGTCGGCCTCATCCCTCCCAAGACCACTCTTCCCCAAAACTCAATCAATTCACTCACTTATTCACTCTACCACTCCATCTTCTCTCTCACTCTACCCCTCATTCTCTCTCACACTCTTCATCACCACCACTCCATTTCTCTCTTCATTTCTCTATACCCACGAAATTTTCCAGAGAATAAGTTCAAGAACACACCTCAAACTCAAAATCTTCATCATCTAGTGGTGTTCATTAAGGTAGAACACGATTTCCTTTCATTTTCCTCCATGTTTTCAAGGTTTTTCTTGCATTTCCTTCTTCTTCTACACATTTCTCTTAGAAAATATGTGTGCATGTTCATGCACTTCACTTTTGATGATGATGGTGGTAGGATTTCACCCAAAAACAACATGCATGTTGTAAATGGTGAAATCCAAGGATCTAAACCTAAGTCAAGATCATGAAGATGCACTTTTCTACAAGTTTTGGTGGAAAATCACCACATGCACTCTAAGTTTTCTTTCAAAAACGATTTTTGAACATATCAAACTCATGAATGGTCTTCAAACAAACATGCATGTGATGATCTTCAAGCTTAGATGCTAGACCATCAAAGTATGTTGTTAAAAGCTTTCAAATATGTTCATGAATGATTTATTTCCAAATAAATATCTAAAACTCCTTTTCTGACCAAATTCGATTTTTCCCAGATTCCCATCAACAAAATGAGATGTTCAACAAATTTTCAGAAAATAATTCATTTTTCTCGAATTATTATAATTATTGAAATAAAATAGGGCAATAAATCATATAAAATACTTTATGAGCTCTATAAATCCTAGGTAAATTCGTGGATGACCCCTATGCTAAATAATGACCTCACATTACATTTCATCGGTTTTTGTTAGTGTTTAATATGGTTTTCAATTTTCTTTTTGTTTAGCCCCAATAAATCATAAAACCACTTTAGATAATTTTAAAAGGGTATATAATAATTTTCGCAGCTTATACGCTATGTGGAAGACTTAGAAAAATATTTTCATAATTTTTCATAATGTATTCCTATTTTTCTCCGATTTTTGTATTTATAATGGACTAAAAACAGGAAAAATAGTTTTACTCATCCAAAAATTATGAAAATTTACCAGAACACCTTGTAGTACATTAGGAGGCTACATAAAAATTTTGATGATTTTTCTCTTCTGTATACTATTTTTCTCCTATTTTCTAAGATTAAATACACTTAAATACACAAAATCGGATTCCAGTAGATAAAAACCACCTTTGGGATTTTTCCCAGATTGTTTACACTGTAAATGAACTTTACAAAAATTTTGGTAATTTACTTTAACTGCTTAATAATTATTCTCCAATTAATGATTATTTAAGAGGATAAAACAAAGAAAAATAGAAAGACTAATTGAAAAATATCTTTTATATTTTTCACAGCTTCCACATGTATAATAAAAGTGTTACAAAAATTTTGGGCAATTTTGGAAACTTTTTCCTATTAATTTCAATTTTTATTAGAATAAATGCTCAAAAATCATAAAATTTGGTTAAACAGTTTAGAAATCAATTTTTATATTTTTTCCAGCTTAATAATGTTTAGTAACAGTAATACAAAAAGTTTGGGTAATTTTGGAAACTGATTTCTATTTTTCATGAATTTGTATCCATTTAGAGAATTAAATATATGAAAAATGGTTATACATATTCATAATCCATGAAAATTTATCTAGAAGTCGTTTAGTACATTTAGAACCAAAATCTGAAGTTTGGTAATTTTTATTAACTGTTTAGTATTTTTCATGATTTTATGGTTATTCAAGAAACTAAAATGGTGAAAAATAGTTAGACAAATCAAAAATTCAAGAAAATTTATCTTGAGGTATTTGACTTCAATTAAAACTGAAATGAAAAGTTTGGGAAATTTTAGAACTAAATTGATTTAGGTTTTGAATATTTAACCATTAGAACGCCTCTTAAAATGTTAAATATTAACATTTTAATAGTGAGAAATTACGCTTAAATTGTTATATAACAATTGATTCATTGAAATTTAATTTTCACAGAAAAATGTTTATAACTTATCAATATTAAATTTTAACACATTTTTGGCATAATTCTATTGTAGTAGTAAGTATACTAGTGTTAGATTTCGATTAGAGACTCACTAGCGAATACCATTATTGTAGGAATCGATAGTGGTACGTGTGGAGCGTAGTCAAGGCACCGTTTGCATCATCTCAATGCATATTGTGAGTATTCACGCACTCCCCTATTTTCAGTTTTTTTTATGTTTTGGGGTGGAAAAGCATGTCCCGAAAAACTATTATTTGAATGTTGTATTTAAATTGATTTGTATCAAACATGATTGCTATTTTATTGATATGTCTCTCTATGTATGTCTATGCAACACGGAACATGAGAACTTATCGTATTAAGGCCCTTCCCTTATCTCTAACCATTAACTCTTTGAGCCAATGGTCATTGTGGATAGCGCTATTAGGAATTGACAACTCCTCACTTCGCCCTATTGCTGGAGTGCATGATACCATATTCATCTATGGAACGATAAGCATAGATCTTGATAGGGCTTCAGTCATAGGTTTGGTTTGTTTGCTCATACACATACAAACTCGTTTCTCGTTATAGCAATAAAGTTGTTATTAATTATAGCAATGAACTTTGTTTCTCATTACAACAACGAACTTTTATTACTGAAAACTTATATACATGTTTTAGCAATGAAATTGTTTGCTCATTGTAGCAACGAAATTGATTGCGCATTTTAAGCAATGAAACTTGTTTACTCGTTTGAGTAACGAACTTTATCTTCCATGAGAATATGAATGTTGCATCTTATTTGGGCAACATACTTTATCTCTCATGATGACAAAGAACTCTGTTTTTTTTTACAAACTTATTTACTCATTTTAACAATATACTTTTATTATTGGAAACTTTTATCAAAACTTTGATTTCAATTCATGGAACCAATATTATTTTGTTTATTTGTGAGTACTCACCAACTATTTTTATAGTTGACGCTCGTTTTGCATGCTTTTTCAGGAATCATCGAGTAAGTGGCACTTAGGGACACTTCACTTTTAGGAGCATTCGCATGTGTTGTATTTCAATTTACATTGTAATTTCTTTTAAAAGTTGTTCAAACCCATTGTAAAATTGTAATGATTTTTAATACTATGGTTGGTGTAGTCTTTTAACTTTTGCTATGAAACCCTTTATACTGCCACGCCTCGTGTTTTTGCTTTAGCGGGGTGTGACAATTAAGTCGTTAGTGGAGCGTGTGTGGTTAACCGGCACACTAACCTGGACTTAACAAGGTAGGTAGAGGGTGACTTAAGGTTTTTGATAGGTCGGTGGAGCGCGTGTGGTTAACCGGCACATCGATTAAGTGAAAAAGATTAAGGGTACCAAGTAATTTGCATGGTTACTTCACACCTTGTTTTGTGATCCTCGGCATCCCAGTCACAAAACATGAAGGGCATATTCGAGATTGAAACATGCCATTGAAAATGTTCAATGAATCTCAAAAGAATCTAGGAGTTTGTAAGACCAATTAAAAACCTAATAATTTAATATTTCATTTTCGTGGTGGAAATTGGTGAATTGTCATTCACCTACCTTTCAAATATGTTATAGCTTAGATTACGACATCCCTCTTCTAAGTTATAATATATTGTGATCGGGTCCTAGACTTAATATTATATTTTGGTGTTTTATTAAGGGCTATCTTTATATCTAAACTAAACTTGTCTTTTCTTCTTTTTCAGATGTCTTCCAACAATGTTGCTTCTGGCTCAAACCCTATCGGCTCCTTCTCTCTCATGAACCTTTGTGGGAGAGTTATCTTTGATGGATCCAACTTTACAGATTGGATCAGGAACATCAGGATGGTCACTCGCTATGAGAACAAAGAATATGTTCTCGACAAGGAGCTTAAGGTACCCGAGCCGACTGCTACTCCTGAGGAGATCGCTGAATATGAGGCACATGAAAGAGATGCTACCAAAGTGTCATGCATCATGTTGGCCACTATGACAGCTGAGCTCCAAAAGTCCTATGAGGACTACTATCCTTTGGAGATGCACCAGGATTTGATGGACCAATACCATCAGAGTGCACGTCAAGAGCGATATGAAATCATCTCCTCCATGATAACAACCCGGATGAAGGATGGTGAACCCATCATGGGCCACATGTAGAAAATGAAAAGGTTTGTGGACCGTTTGACGAAGCTGAATGTGGACTTCCCCGAGGAGTTGGTAAATAGATATCATTTTCCACTCCTTACCTTCGTGTTATGATCAATTCCGCATGACATACCACATGAATAAGGAGGAAGTTACACTTAGCAAAATTCAAGGACTCCTAAAGACCGATGAAAGTGGTCTTAAAGGTAAGTCGGTTGTTACCACTCCTATTCCTACTCAAAACTCCGCCCCTGTCTTGGCAATCAGGAAACATAGAGGGAAGAAGAGGAAGAACCCTTCGAAGGGTACCAAAGGTAAGAACCTTGATGGCTCCTGTTCGAGTGGAACCAAGAAAGGTTTCATCACTCCTTCTTCTGATCCAAAAGAGGCTGAATGCTTCTATTTCCATGAAAAGGCGCACTGGAAGCGGAACTGCCCAAAGTACCAACAATATTTGAAGGATGGGTTAGTAAAACCCAACCATGCAGGTATTTACACTATATTATCTAATAACTCACCCTATTCTAACTCTTCGGTCCTTGATACCGGCTGTAGTATTCATATTTGTTCTGATTTGCAGGTACTAAGAAGAAGTGAGAATGTGGAGCATGAAAAGATAAACTTTATCATGGGAAATAGGAAAGTTACACCTGTCACCAAGATTGGAGTTTATACTTTATTGGTAAGTAGTGGGTTTACTTTATATTTGAATAAATGTTGTTACTTGCCTGAAATGGCAACACATATTATTTCCTTTCATGCTTTGTACAAACAAGGGTTTACCTTTTCTTTTGATAATGAAGTTGGTGGAATAAATGCTTTCTTTAATAATGTGTTTTATTTTAAAGCATTACCTTGTGATGGTGTGTATGAAGCTGTGTCTGTTGTAGATAACTTAGGAAATAATGTGTTGTGTATTGATTCAACTAATGATAATAACTTGTATAAAGAATCATTATGGCATTATCGTCTTGGACATGTGAGCAAGAAACGCATAGGCTAACTCCAAAAGGATGGAGTCTTGGAGTCATTTGACCATAAGTCAGATGATAGTTGTGAATCATGCTTACTTGGAAAAATAACAAAGTCACCCTTCACAGGTTCTTGTACTAGGGGTGAAGATTTGTTGGATCTAGTGCACACAGATGTGTGTGGATCCTTCAAAACAGCCACAAGGGATGCTAATCATTATTATGTGACTTTTACAGATGACTATAGTAGATATGGATATGTCCACTTAATCAAGCATAAGTCAGAGTCTTTCGAAAGGTTTAAAGAGTTTAAACAGGAAGTCGAGAATCAATTGGGCAGGAACATTAAGATGCTTCGATCCGATCGTGGTGGTGAGTATCTTAGTATAGAGTTCCTCGACTATGTTAAGGAATGTGGGGTTGTCTCACAATTGACTCCTCCCAGGACACCACTGCTGAATGGTGTAGCTGAGAGGCATAATCGAACCTTGTTGGACATGGTTTGTTCCATGATGAGTCGAGCTTTGCTACCAATCTCATTCTGGGGGTATGCCTTAGATACTGCCACCCATATCCTTAATCTGGTCCCTACAAAGAAGGTTGCCAAAACACCTCACGAGATGTGGACTGGAAAAGTTCCTAGTCTAGCCCACATCAAGATTTGGGGTTGCGAAGCTTTCGTGAGACGTGAGAGTCACGATAAGCTCGAACCTCGAAGTGAGAGGTGTATTTTCATCGGCTACCCACAGAAATCCTTTGGTTACCTCTTCTACAGACCTAGTGATAATGTGGTATTTGTAGCAAGGAGGGGTGTCCTTCGAGAAAGAGAGTTCATAAGCCAAGGAAACAGTGGGAGGCAAATTGACCATGAAGAAATTCAAGAGTCAAGTGGTGAAGGAACCTCAAACCCTACCAATCAACCTGAGGAGGAAACTCCTGTTGATCCGACAGAAGGGTCTATCCCTCTGACGCGTTCCACGAGAGTTAGGAATGCACCTGAGCATTACTATGGTTTCCATATTACTGCGGAAGGTGATACACCTATCAGTGATAGCACACTGGTGAGTCTGGATGAACCTAACAGCTACACAGAAGCCATGGCAGGCCCTGAGGCTGCTAAATTGAAAGAGGCTATGGACAGCGAGATACAATCCATGTATGACAATCAAGTTTGGAACTTGGTTGACAATGTACCAGGTCGCAAGACAGTTGGGTGCAAATGGATCTTCAAGAAGAAGACCGACATGGATGGTAATGTACACACTTATAAGGCACGACTTATTGCAAAGGGCTTTTCTCAAACTCCGGGAGTTGATTATGATGAGACCTTTTCACCAGTAGCGAAGATTAAGTCTATTAGGGTTATGTTAGCCATTGCTGCATTTCATGATTATGAAATATGGAAAATGGATGTCAAAACTGCTTTCCTTAATGGAAAGTTGGCTGAGGATGTTTACATGAATCAGCCAGAGGGTTTTGTCAGCACAGTGTACCCAAATAGAGTGTGTAAGCTTGAGAAATCCATTTATGGATTAAAGCAAGCACCTCGCAGATGGAATCTTTGCTTCGATGAGAAAGTCAAAGAGTTTGCCTTTTCGAGGAGTGAAGATGAATCTTGTGTATATGTCAATGCTAGTGGGAGTATAGTTAGCGTTTTGGTACTGTATGTAGATGACATACTACTAATAGGAATTCACATCCCAACTCTGCTAGAAGTTAAGTCCTGGCGTGGGAAGTGTTTCGCTATGAAGGACCTTGGAGAAGCTGCCTACATTCTAGGGATAAGGATTCTGAGAGACCGGAGTAAAAGACTGATTGAACTCAGTCAGAGTACTTACTTGGATAAGGTGCTGAAGAGGTTCAGCATGCAGGATTCAAAGAAAGGAGAGTTACCTATCCAGAGTAATGCCAAACTGAGTAAGACTCAGAGTCCGGGTACAGAGACTGAGATAGCAGAAATGAGTCGAATACCTTATGCTTCCGCTGTAGGATCGATCATGTATGCTATGACTTGTACTCGTCCTGATGTGGCCTTTGCATTGAGCATGGCCAGCAGATATCAGGGGAACCCTGGCAAGGCTCACTGGACTGCGGTAAAGAATATACTCAAGTACCTGCGGAGGACTAAGGATTGGGTCCTTACCCTCGGTGGGAGTGATGATTTGAGATTTGTAGGGTATAGTGATGCTAGATTCCAGACTGATAGGGATAATTTCCGCTCTCAGTCGGGCTGGGTCTTTACCTTAAACGGAGGAGCAATTACTTGGAAAAGTTACAAGCAGGAGACAGTAGCTGATTCAACTTGCGAATCAGAGTATATAGCAGCAAGCGAGGCAACAAAGGAGGCAATATGGCTGAAGAACTTCATTAGAGACCTTGGAGTAGTACCAGCTATAAAGGGGCCTATGGAAATTTTATGTGATAGTGAAAGTGCAGTTGCCTTAGCCAAGGAACCAAGGGATCACGGGAGATCCATACATACCGACATAAAATACCATTTTATCAGACATCCTATAGAAGAAGGACTCCTCGTGGCAAAGAGGGTATCATCGGATGAGAACCCAACAGATCCCCTCACGAAGGGACTAAGTAGGGCTAAGCATCTCCAGCATGCAAGGCGTATAGGGCTGAAGGATGATATTAGTTTTAGTAGTTAGATAACTTCGAAATTTGTAAAGTGTAATTGACATTTGATGATGCATAAAAGTTGTGTTTATTTATGAGTTAAGTGTTGCTATCTTTTGTTAATCGTTTACTATTATTTCTTTTGCATGTTTTGACTTCTATAATATTTATGTTATGTTTTACATATTATTCAAATTATCCACAATCGGTCATATGTAGGAAGTAGATATGAATTAAGACTGTCATGAAGTTCGCTTGTAGAGGGCCATGTGGTTTGACATGGCAAGAGATGCTACAACACTTCATGAGTGCTCATAAGTTCTGAGTATTGGATCTAACCCACGCTCGCTGGTATCACTTCATGGAATTTATCTCGAGTGATCGCGAGACAGTAATATCATATAAGTCTTCAAACCAATTGATATGACTTGTTGCCTATGAGTTGATTATGCATTGATTCTACGAAAACGTATTGGTAACTCGATGTTATAAAACGTGCATTTGTGTATGATTCAACAAGTAGTAGAACTAGCATATGAGTCGAAGTTTATCTGTTCCTTCTTGGATTAGAAGCGATATCTGGGCCCTTCGATGATTTTGTGTTAACCCATGTACCGGGCCCGGTCAGAACTAAGTTGATGTGTTCAATTAAGTTCTATGTCAAACAAATTGGAAATCGAGAAACAAACTGCTGGACAATAAGTAAGACATTGTTCCGTGTATTTGTCCGGCTGATATCTAGAACAGAGGATTATATGATCACTTATCTTCAACGGCGTATCATCATCTTCTCAGTTCCGAGAGACCTTGAAAGAGCTACGATTGTTGATCGGTTCCTGAAGTCATACTTGCAGTTATAGTTATTAGACTTATCCAAGTGGGAGACTGTTGGATAAGGTGTCTAAGTCCATAACTATTTTTGGTATGTACTTGACCCGACCCGGCATGGTCCATTTGGGTTGCATGGCATCATGCAATTGGATAAACTAAAATGAAAGAAATAACACTTATGGTTTATTAATATATTATAAGTTCTAATATATTAATAATATTGTTTAATTAGTTTTGATCAAGAATTAATTTGGAATTAATTAAGTGATCAAAAGATGACTAATTAAATATATGGGTTGATTATGTAAATCATCCATAACTTGTATAGTGGGCTAAAGGTTCCATGGATTATCAAGTTGGGCTAAGGTCCATAGGATGCTCCATGGATGCTCCATGGGAGTTACAAACCCATGGGTCATGGAAATGAAGAGCCATGTTACATTAGGGTTTACATGGTGTAACGCTAATTGTAACACACTATATAAAGGACATGAAGCTCACCAAAATCGACTACTAAAAGCAATATAGAGAGAGCAAGCCGATTTCTAAGTGTGACATTCTCTCTCAAAGTTTATTCCAAGAGCATTTGGTCTTGTGTGAAACATTTGAGGCATCACACTTGGGGTGCTAGGCTTTCAAGGTTTTCAAGGAATCAAATCAACTACAAGGTATGTAACTCTAGCTATCTTTTATGTTTAAAAGTTCCCCATGTATGCTAGATCGGATTATGAACCTTGGAAAAAATATTTTGCATGTATTTTAGACAAACATAGATCCAAGGTTTCTAGGGTTGCATGTACACCTTAGGAGGGTTAGAATGCTCAAAACCCATCAAACCTATCATGAAAGCCCCATGAGACAATTCCTGATCTATCACCGTACTTGTGTCCAAATCTTTTCTTTTCAAGATTAGTGACGGTGACTTTGGGTTGATCTCCAGGAGCGTTCTGAGCTGAGCTGTTCTTGGCGGATGCTGCTAATTTGGCGCGTTTTAGTGCAGCAACGTTGGATGCTTGAACTGGTTCTTTTTCAAAACGATCAACGATCCGAGTTCTTCTTTCAGCGGATGGGTCAACATGGGGATCTTGAGATGACTGGCCAACATTGAATTCTTGAACCGATGATTTGAACTTGTCGCCAAGTTCCTCTGCCATTTTCTTCTTCAATTCAAAGTAGCATGCAATCATGGTTCCCAGATGTGTTTGCAGATCAGAGATTTGCTTTGATTTCAGAGTCTTATCTGGTTCAAGATCTGCAACACAAATGTTAAGCTGAGCTTTATCGGCTTCAAGATCAGCTACACGAATATCAAGGTCAATGTTTTTCTGGTTTAGCATGACGATATCCTTTCTAAGTTCGCGCATGGTGGAATCATCCTCTTCTGAGTGGCTTTCCTCTATAGAAATTCCTTTAGCACGGGAGGAAGGCACTGAGCTTTGTTGTTGGGCCAGATGCACAGCAAGCCTCTCAGAAGCAGGATCATGAAAAGGCCTAGGAGGAGATGATCCCGGGGGAGTTGATGAACCACGAACTTCAAGAATGGTGCTTGGTCCTTTGTGGGATGGTACAGATGAATCAGCAGTAAAAGTAGTTGTTGGTTGAGTCAGATGGCCTTGAGATTGTTCTGGAATGAATACTTCCTGCCTTGGATCACGTCTTCTCCTTTTCAACGAAGAATGGGAGGTCAGAGTCGTCAACGGTTCACTCACAGATGGCTCGGTAGTAGGAATAACATCCTCAAGGGGAGGAATCCTAGAGGTTGTCTCCATAGGTGTTGTGGTGTTAGCCATTTGGTTGGAAGTAGGAGGCATTGTTTCAAGAACATCTTCTGTATCCCTTATATCCGTTGCTGGATGAGCAACATCACGGATACTGTCAACGAGTCAAGGTCTTCATTGGACAAGAGTTTATCATTGCCTCCAAAATTCAAAGAAATGTCATCCTTGTCAAAACCTGAAAGATCAAAATCATTAAACGAATCTATCCAAATGTCCCGATGCCATGCAACCAAAATGGACCATGCCGGGACGGGTCAAGTATATACCAATTATAGTTATGGACTTAGACACTAATCCAACATTAGATGCCTCGCTTGAATCAACAAACATACCAAACTTCACTAAGGGATACTTTCCTTGAAAAGTAACCTCTTGCCTTGGGTTTTGCTTGATTAGCCCGACATTGTTTTGCCCAAGAGACTTCATGTCTAGAGTTTCTCCTTCTTTAACCATCACAGGAAATTGCTCGTTGATGAACACTTGAATGAACCTTGGATACATCAAGAACTTGTCCCTTGTTTTTCCTTTGATGTTTACAATCAGCTCGTCGAGGATGAACTTGGAGAAGTTGAAATCCAGTCCCGCAGCAAGTGAAATGATGGCAACTGTGTTCCTTAAAGAAATTTCATATGCGCCAGATTTTCTTCCTGATATGCAGCTGACAAAGACATGAGCTAAGAACCTCCAGTTAGGTGGTAGCAGCTTCTTCATTGTCGGAGGAAACTCGCCTTCATAGCCCATCTTGTTGAGAAATTTCTGAACTTGATCAGTTTTAATCTCAGTAGGGAAGGTAGATTGATCGTTGATTTTCAGAACGCCCCTGATGAATTGTTCTGTTATGATGATTTTGCAACCCTTTACAGTAGCTTCACAGTAAGAGCAGTGGTCAGGCAACATTCCCTTAATCCATGTATCATTGACTTGAACTCTCCATGAGCAATAGGAGGATCAGCCAAAAGAATTGCTAAGTTGTGACTGTCAGCGAATTTTAGATCTGCCATTTCAACCTGCACAAACCAAGCCAACTGAGAAAAGAATGTAGTTAAACATTTAAAATTTGTGTTTTACTCTTGAAACAGTTTAATTAGACTCTTAAATGAAACATATGATGAAAAATCAAATTTTGTTGACCAAAAATGAGTTTAAGGTCAAAGGGAGTTAACGGCTGTAAACTCATGGCCGTAAGCCCCTGGCCGTAAGCTCCGGCCCTAAGATCTGGCCGTAAGCTCAGGCCGTAAGCTCTGGCCGTAAGCACTGGCCGTAAGCTCATGGCCGTAAGCTCAATGGCCGTAAATTCCGAAAACGATTTTTCTTCGATTACACCCTCAATACAGGTCGATTTGATGCGAGAATGGCATTCTGAGGATCGAAAATAGCATACATGCACATACAATCAGTCAATTTCACAAAAAAATTTCAAAGAGTTGAGAGAGAAAAACAGGGTTTACGCCCGAGATAAATAGAATGAGGAGGTAAAAAGTTTTCGGCTGTACTGAAAACCTTATGTCACACCCCAAAACCGGAATGGCGGAAACGTTCGGGGGCGGAGGACGTCATGTACAGTATCACAACAATGCATAATAGTAAACAAGAAACAACATCATCCATTGAATTATTAGTATAATTTAATACAAATGTGTTCTGTTAAGTTTATAAGACATCAAAAATGTAAATCTAAATAAGAGATGAGTCTTGAACGAGCTCCATCTTCTCAAAAACCTGGCATCGGTACCTGTCTACTGATGACCTAAGAATACAAGTTATTTTGAAAGAGTTTATCAGCTTTAAAGCTGGTGAGATCATACGCATTTTAGTGTCATTGTTTGTACGAAAATGTTTGTAAATGTTTGATGTATCAGTTTGTAAATGTTTGTAGTAAATGTTTGTAATAAATGTGTGTATCTCCTATAAAATCCTATATTTTCTACTAAACCTAGCCTTCTACCAAGGCATCAAAAGTCCTAGATGTTTGTTTCTTGTAAAAGTGTGTATTTTCCCAAGTATGACTATCATTAACCAAAATATAGTTTTACATTACCTTTTATGAGAGAAGATCACAATGTGAATGCAATGGGGAAATAATAAAGTACTGTAGTGTTGTATTATAGTAACTACTGCTGTACTAACTAACTTAAACCAATTGTTATTTAAAGTATGAATGTGATATGCCAGTACCATACTACCGACTAAAAACACAACGATTGAAGACGTCGGAAGAAATGACATTTGGCACCCATAGACTTGCAAGTCCTACTGTAGCGAGCAGCAAGGTGTAAGATAGTCAATCCAGTATAGATCTATACACAAATTCACGCTCTCCTTCTAGGAGACTCTGGATAAAAAACAAGCCATGACAGGTGATGCCATGCCCCAAAGCCGTGGCTCACATTTATGTTATAGTATTCTTGTATATGTATTTTATGTACTAGTATAATGTATGTTCTCTCTGTCTAGTATGTAGTATGTTCTCTTTGTTTCTCATCATAGTATGTTCTGTTTGTTTCTCGTTATAGTATTCTCTATCTGTTTCTCGTTATAGTATTCTCTATCTGTTTCTCGTTATAGTATTCTTTATTTGTTTCTCGTTATAGTATGTATTGACTCATGTATGAACCGACTCATTGTATGTTTCATTGTATGTTTTATAGTTTATTAGCAATGTTGTTTGTATGTAGGAACATAATTGTGTACCTTTGCTACTCAAAGGTACTGAAATGAATGAAGGAACTTTTATATCTATACACATATACATAATATATAACTAAGATTCAAACGACTTTCGAACAAATAACCGATACCGTAAGTCCACAACCAAACAAGGAACAGGAAGCAAGGTCAGCTATCAGTCCTAAGTCCTTTCAATCCTACTTATATAACTATATCTATATAGATATGCATTTGACAAAATATAAGTTTAAAAGACTTTGAATAGAAAGTATTTAACATGTAAAAGTGTTCGATAAACATTTTGAAGTAGTTTTGTTTAATAAAACAGCTAATTGAATAACAAATCCTTTGTTTGATAGTTATTAATCACATGTGATTGATATAATAACTATAATGTTTCAACTTGTATCCCCCCATAAAAGCATTTAAAATCATTTAAAATGTAGATTAAGGGGTATGAACTCACCTGTAGTGAGTGGTGCGAATGAAAGATCTGGTTGTAGGATGCTAAGTGCTAACTGTAGACTTGAGCACAATGGATCCTAATGAGCATATATTGGGACATATATGAATATAATTAGTCTATATACCACTAATCATGAAAGGAAAACACCCTAGGGATTATAAAACACTTAGATTTAAGTGTTAGAAGCATCAAAAGTCTTCTAAAGTGGGTGTACGGCCGTACAGGGTCGTGTGCGGCCACCTGGTGTGTTGCCCATTGGGTGTGCGGCCAGGTGTGTGTGGTCAGGGAGTGTGCGGCCGCACACTCCTATTGAAAATGGTCAAAAACATGTTTCTAAGGTTATACCATGTATCCCTTAAGTGTGTTTGATCGTTTGCTAGCATACTAGTTGAGTTTGAGGCCTTAATGCACTAATATAAGGGGTGTACGGCCGCACATTCCTTGAAGATCGAGTTCTAGACTTTTAACAAGGCTCAAATATAGCTAAACACATGTTGGAGTAGGGTACTTACAGTGTAGAAGTGTATAGGGGTGTTTAGAGTCCAAGAACTTAGTAGGTGTTCTTGGTGGTCTTGGAGAACACTTGAAGATCTAAACAAAAGGAGTAATTTCATGGATGAGATCATGTATTGTTACTAGGAAGTGTATTGAATCAACTAAACATAAGGAGAAACACTTACCACTTGAAGATCTATAAGAAAATTCGGAGGATAGTTGAGAGAGATGTGTGTTCTTGGATTAGGAGTGTGAAAAGAGTCTAAGGAAGGATGAATTCTTACCTTATGCACTTGTGTGTGCTGCCAGGAGGGTGTGTGCGGCCGTACACCCAAGGGTGCGACCGTACACTCCTAATGTGGGAGTTTCCGGCCACTTTTTGTGTATGGTGAACTTGCGGAACACAAATCCAAACTTCTAACTTGCATCCACTAGGTTTAGAACACCCAAATGACTCAAAACGAGGCTAGAAAATAGCAAAAACGAGTCTATTTTTAATTGATTTGAATAATAGCACTAGATGAAAATTTCGGGTTGTCACATCATCCCCCCGTTAGAGAGAATTTTGTCCCGAAATTAGAGTTTAACAAATAAGCTATATAAACAACTAAACAAAAAGATGAGGATATTTCAGTTTCATTTGATCCTCGCCCTCCCAAGTGAATTCAGGTCCTCGCTTGGCGTTCCAGCAAACCTTCACTATTGGATGCATTGCAGTAGACCACGAAGTCTTCTATTCCTTTTGGTAGGGATAGTATCGGTGCGGTGCATAAGGCTCGTTTCAGCGTTTGGAACGCTTTCTCTTGCTTCTCTTCCCAGTCAAAGGCCACGCCCTTCTGTGTCAAAGTCGTAAGAGGTTTCACAATCCGAGAAAAGTTCTGAATGAACCTACGATAGTAGCCATCGAGGCCTAGAAATTGACGAATTTCTGTAGGCGTCTTTGGTGCTGACCAGTTCTCGATGGCTTTAATTTTGGAAGGGTCTACGTGGATTCCTTATTCGCTAACCATGTGACCTAAGAATTCGACTCTTCGGATCCAAAATTCGCATTTCGAGAACTTCACGTAGAGCTTCTCCGATCGTAGTGTTTCCAGAACCTGTCGAAGATGTTGACTATGCTCCTCTTTACTACGAGAGTAGATAAGTATGTCATCGATGAAGACGATGACGAACTGATCTAAGTAAGGACGACACACCATATTCATTAAATCCATGAATACGGCGGGTGTGTTGGTTAATCCAAACGGCATCACTACGAATTCGTAATGTCCATAACGAGTTCGGAAGGCTGTTTTTGGAACATCCTCCTCTAACACTCGTAACTGGTGATACCCGGATCTCAGATCTATTTTTGAAAAGTAATTCGCCCCTTGCAGTTGGTCGAACAAATCATCTATGCGAGGCAGAGGGTAACGATTCTTAATGGTAAGCTTGATGATCTCCTTGTGGTCGATGCACATACGAAACGATCCGTATTCCTTCTTGACGAACAAGACCGGAGCTCCCCGGGGTGAGAATCTTGGTCTTATAAAGCCCTTGCTGAGCAGCTCGTTATGTTGACCAGACAGTTCTTGCATCTCTGCACGTGCTAGACGATAGGGCGATTTGGCTACTGGGGTAGCCCCTGGAATTAAGTCGATTCTGAACTCGACTTGAAGTTGTGGAGGTAATCCTGGGAGTTCTTCTGGAAAGATGTCGGGAAAATCGCGTACTACTTGGATGTTCTTAATGTCCATCATCTCTCGGCTCACATCGACAACATGAGCAAGGAATGCGTGACATTCCTTTCGAAGGTACTTCTGGGCTTTAATACTCAAGATGATACGAAGGTTAGTGCTGGGTTTGTCGCCATAGACTACCAGAGTTTCGCCAGACGGCAGATTAAGGCGAACCACCTTTTCACAACACATGATGTTGGCACGATGTACACTCAACCAATCCATGCCGATAATGACGTCGAAACTTTTAATTGAGACCGGCATGAGGTCGATTGAAAATGAATGGCTATCTAAAGTTAGAGTACATCCTATGTATATACTGCTAGTGCTCTCAGTCTTCCCATTAGCCATTTCTAGAGTGAACAGTTCCTTAAGTGCTCGTGATTTTTGCTTAAGTAAATGAGAAAACTTTTGATTCACGAAACTCCTCTCCGCTCAACTATCAAACAGCATGCATGCATAAGAGTTATCGAAGAGAAACGTACCAGTGACCACTGTGGGGTCGGCAACTGCTTCCTCGTGGCCTATAGCCAAAACTCTCCCTACTCCACCGGCATTTCCTGCCTTCGGGCAGTTCCTTTTGTAGTGGCCCACTGCGCTACAACCGTAGCAACCTTGGCCCACTCCAGCGTCGGGGACTTGGTTGATCGGCCTCGCCGGAGCTTTACAGAAACGAGCGGTGTGCCCCTTCCTGTTGCAGTTTGAACACTGCATTTCCCGGCAGGCTCCTGTGTGGTGGAAGTTGCATTTGTTGCACTTGGGCAGACTTCCAACGTACTGCTTTACCGGAGCAGCAGCGGCAGGTGCTATCGCAGCATTAACCGCCACGACCTGCTGCTTTTTGGCAGCTTTCTTTTTCTTCTTGTCATCCCAGAACTTCCGCTTGGTATCAGTAGTTTTGGAGGGTTCTGAGATGGCTAGGGTTGTTGTTGTTGACGGGGTACGGACCCCATGGTCAATGAGCCGCTGTGCCAACCGCTTGGCACTATCGAATATAGTGGGGTTTGAAGCCAAGACATTTCCTTGGAATGGAGGCACCAGCCCCCAGATGTACCTCTCTATTTTCTTTCCCTCCGTGTGAACCATGTTGGGACACAGGTCCACCAGCTCGCAGAATCTGGCGGTATAGGAAACTTTGTCGGAGCCCTTCATGGTTAGGCTCCATAGTTTTTGTTCCAGTTTCTGGATTTTGCCCCTCGGGCAGTATTCTTCAATCATGAGCTCTCTCAGAGCTTCCCAGCCCATAGCATTTGCCACTATAAGAGTTAGTGACTTGACATGGATATTCCACCATGTCAGGGCTTTTGCCTCGAAGGTGCACGCAGTAAATTTGACTTTGCTCCCTTCTGGGCATGAGCAGATCTCGAATATCGATTCCGTCTTTTCGAACCATTGCGAGAGGGCAATGACTCCGCCAGTCCCTTTAAAGGACAATAGGCTTGCAATTGGTGAAGTCCTTGTAGGAGCACTCTCTCGAGCACAAGGGGGCCTCACCGTGAGTAGAATGAACAGGTGTTCCACCTCCGGTGGCACTTGAAGAATGATATTGAGCCATGGTTGTTGCCACTGCCGCAACTACTGCAGCATTTAGAGCTGCCATATCAGTTTGCGGAGGAGGTGGTGGTGTTGGAGTTACTCGAGGCTCGCGCCTCGTTGATTGGAACGGAGGCATCTTTTAACTAAAAGATTACAAGGATGAAGATATTGGTAAGAATTTAATAGAGAGAAATGATGAGAGTGACTCATGGACTAACTCTCCATAGCCCAACAACGCAATTGAATAGTATGATTGAATGTAGATCTAGCACTAAGAGACGATAGCATTTGGATAATAATTTCCATGAGATTAGATATCTGTCAATAATACTGGTATTACAGATGTAATAAGTTCGGGAAAAATGACCTGGAAGTAGGTCTTACATCAAACCAAGATGGGAAAATTTTGACAGAATTATGACCTAACAAGGCTTAACAAATCCAAAGTCTTCACATAGCTAGGAAATTAACTAGAGTTTTTACATAAACTAAGTTATATCCGAAAGAGAAAGTTGAGTAGGCTCTATCTACGACGAGAACCACTAGAATGAGTCCTTGATTCTGACAGACGACGCTCCATGTGTCTCATGCGCCTTTCAGACATTGCCTGCTGAGCTCGAAGTTCCCTGACTTCGGCTTGGGATGCAGCAAGTTCTCTCTGTAGAGCCGCGTTCTGGCTCTGAGTTCTTGCATGGGCAGACTCCAGCTGGCGAATGCGGACAGTGTTGACTCCTGTATCGGCATCAACCTGCAAGATTTGGTTGATAGCCGCTCTACCCTGCTCATCAGTACGAGCAACCCTGCGGACTAGAATAGGCAAGATTCTGTCCACTGAGCCTCCCTCGCTCAAGTCATAGAAGCTTCGATCTTCGTTGTAAGGTAACGGCGGACCTTGCTCGTGACTCCATCTGTTCAAGTTTGCTTCCCACAGAGGTGTGGGACCTTGAAATGTTGGGCGAGGGTTAGGATTTGGGTTTGGGTTTGGAGCCACTGGGGGTAGGTTGTTGACTTCAGGATCGGAGTCAGAACCATCAGAAAAGCCTTCAGCTTGGTCATCATCCAAAGGGATTGGATGATCACCTTCTGGCTCCTCATCAAGCCATCCAGCATTGCCTTCGTTCGGGAAGTATGGGTCTCCGGGGATATGGAATCCGGCCATGTTATCTACGCGAGAAAAGGGGTAAATAAATAATTAATAAGCGTACTAATTAGATAATTATAAGATGATATTTATCAGTTACTTCAACACTTGCATAATGCATACCAGTTACATGTAATTAAAACAGGATAGACCTTCGAATAAGTGATCCTAACTCTAAATCCACAACCAAACAAGGAACAGGAAGTAAAGCAAAGATTACAGATTCTAAGTCTATGTCATCCTAGTCACATATAACCTTAGCGTATCCACTTAGCAATTATTGACCTACAAAATACTCCTATAGTATTTTAGGTTTATGTTCTATTCTAATGTTTTCATTGTAGTAGGGTTGGTAAGTTTTTAGACTTGTTGCAACCTCACAACCACTCTTTGGCACATGCTAGTCACTCCTTGGAAAATATAGTTGATCAGGCTATATCCTTCCCAGGGTTGACTATATGTCTCTAAGTCTAATTGTGCTGCCCAACAATCGTAATACTTTTGTTTTGTCCTAGTGACACTGATTTTACTATGAATGCATGTATGTATACTTGATTAAATATTTTATTATTTAAAAGTAGAAACTCTTGGTCAGAGTATTTTAATCCCGTTGTGTTTATAGTTTGTATATCTTTTATGGGTAGATATACTCGATTCACTATAAACAATGCTCTGATACCAATCTGTCACACCCCAAAACCAGAACGGCGGAAACGTTCGGGGGCGGAGGACGTCATGTACAGTATCACAACAATGCATAATAGTAAACAAGCAACAACATCATCCATTGCATTAATAGTATAATTTAATACAAATGTGTTCTGTTAAGTTTATAAGACATAAAAAATGTAAATCAAAATAAGAGATGAGTCTTGAACGAGCTCCATCTTCTCAAAAACCTGGCATCGGTACCTGTCTACTGATGACCTGTCTACTGATGACCTGAGAATACAAGTTATTTTGAAAGAGTTTATCAGCTTTAAAGCTGGTGAGATCATAAGCACTTTAGTGTGATTGTTTGTATGAAAATGTTTGTAAATGTTTGATGTATAAGTTTGTAAATGTTTGTAGTAAATGTTTGTAATAAATGTTTGTATCTCCTAGAAAATCCTATATTTTCTACTAAACCTAGCCTTCTACCAAGGCATCAAAAGTCTTGGATGTTTGTTTCTTGTAAAAGTGTGTATTTTCCCAAGTATGACTATCATTAACCAAAATATAGTTTTACATTACCTTTTATGTGAGAAGATCACAATGTGAATGCAATGGGGAAATAATAAAGTACTGTAGTGTTGTATTATAGTAACTACTGTTGTACTAACTACCTTAAACCAATTGTTATTTAAAGTATGAATGTGATATCCCTGTACCATACTACCGACTAAAAACATGACGTTGAAAGACGTCGGAAGAAATGACATTTGGCACGCGTAGACTTGCAAGTCCCACTGTAGTAAGCAGCAAGGTGTAGGATAGTCAATCCAGTATAGATCTATACACAAATTCACGCTCTCTTTCAAGGAGACTCTGGATACAAAACGAGCCATGACAGGTGATGCCATGCCCCGAAACCGTGGCTCAGATTTATGTTATAGTATTCTTGTATATGTATTGTATGTACTAGTGTAATGTATGTTCTCTATGTCTAGTATGTAGTATGTTCTCTTTTTTTCTCATCATAGTATGTTTTATTTGTTTCTCGTTATAGTATTCTCTATCTGTTTCTCGTTATAGTATGTATTGACTCATGTATGAACCGACTCATTGTATGTTTCATTGTTCTAGTAATAGCATTAGTAATTTCCTAAACTATACCTATTATAGTTTACTAGCAATGTTGTTTGTATGTAGGAACCTGATTGTGTACCTTTGCTACTCAAAGGTACTGAACTGAATGAAGGAACTTTTATATCTATACCCATATACATAATATACAACTAAGATTCACATGACTTTCGGACAAATAACCGATACCCAAAGTCCACAACCAAACAAGGAACAGGAAGCAAGGCGAGCTATCAGTCCTAAGTCCTTTCAATCCTACTTTTATAACTATATCTTTATAGATATGCATTTGACAAAATATAAGTTTAAAAGAGTTTGAATAGAAAGTATTTAACATGTAAAAGTATTCGATAAACATTTTGAAGTAGTTTTGTTTAATAAAACAGCTAATTGAATAGCAAATCCTTTGTTTGATAGTTATTAATCACATGTGATTGATATAATAACTATAATGTTTCCACTTGTATCCCTCCCATAAAAGCATTTAAAATCATTTAAAAGGTAGATTAAGGGGTATGAACTCACCTTTAGTGAGTGGTGCGAATGAAATATCTGGTTGTAGGATGCTAAGTGCTAAGTGTAGACTTGAGCACAACGGATCCTAATTAGCTTATATTGGCACATATATGAATATAATTAGTCTATATACCACTAATCATGAAAGGAAAACACCCTAGGACTTAGAAAACACTTCGATTTAAGTGTTAGAAGCATCAAAAGTCTTCTGAAGTGGGTGTACGGCCGTACAGGGTCGTGTGCGGCCACCTGGTGTGCTGCCCCTTGGGTGTCCGGTCAGGTGTGTGTGGTCAGGGAGTGTGTGGCCACACACTCCTAGGGAAAATGGTCAAAAACATGTTTCTAAGGTAATACCTTGTATCCCTTAAGTGTTTTTGATCGTTTGCTAGCATACTAGTTGAGTTTGAGGCCTTAAAGCACTAATATAAGGGGTGTACGGCCACATGAATGTGTGCGGCTGCACACTCCTTGAAGATCGAGTTCTGGACTTTTAACAAGGCGCAAATATAGCTAAACATATGTAGGAGTAGGGTACTTACAGTGTAGAAGTGTATAGGGGTGTTCGGAGTCCAAAAACTTAGTAGTTGTTCTTGGTGTTCTTGGAGAACACTTGAAGATCTAAACAAAAGGAGTAATTTCATGGATGAAATCATGTGTTGTTACTAGGAAGTGTATTGAATCAACTAAACATAAGGAGAAACACTTACCACTTGAAGATCTATAAGAAAATTCGGAGGATAGTTGAGAGAGAAGTGTGTTCTTGGATTAGGAGTGTGAAAAGAGTCTAAGGAAGGATGAGTTCTAACCTTATACACTCGTGTGTGCTGCCAGGAGGGTGTGTGCGGCCGCACACCCAAGGGTGCGACCGTACACTCCTAATGTGGGAGTGTCTGGCCTCTTTTTGCGTATGGTGAACTTGCGGAACACAAATCCAAACTTCTAACTTGCATCCACTAGGTTTAGAACACCCAAATGACTCAAAACGAGGCTAGAAAATAGAAAAAACGAGTCTATTTTAATTGATTTGAATAATAGCACCAGATGAAAATTTCGGGTTGTCACACCTTATATACTCGGTCCAAAATCAATGGGCTGCAACCCATAATGCTTTAAAAATAATATCCAATACCCAAAAGTTTTAAAAATAAAACATTTTGAGAACTAAAAATAAAATAAAATAAAAATAAAAATAAAAATAAAATGAAACAAATTTTAAAAATCAAACTAAAATATTATTATTATTTTTAAAAATTTTAATATTTGAAAAAAATGAAAATAAAATAAAAATAAAAAATTAAAATAAAAATTAAAATAAAAATAAAAACAAAACTAAAATTAAAATTAAAATGAATTAACACTAATTTCACCTCAACTAATGCTAATAATATTTTTGTGATATTGGGAACAAAGTTGTTAGATAGCCTTAATCCGCTTATCGATATTTCTACCTTCATGTCCATGTCTGGTCGATCGCCGGTATTGAGGTCCACTTAAGCACGAAAAATTGTGACAAATTTCTTTTTTGGACATGCTATAAGTGACAAGACATTTTGATCCTATGTTCCTAGATAAACTTCCTAAGGACCATTCAGCTGACGACGACCAAGGATATTGTTGTCCACCTAAATTGAGCAGCGAGAACTACAGACAACCTATAAATGTTCAATTTTAGTTGTACTAGAACGTGTTTCCCGCTTCCTGATATACCCCAATAATCAAGGACTTCCAGAATACTCCTTACTTCAGATGAGCAGACAATTATTAAGGAAGAAGTCAGATTTAGAATGTATATGTTGTACACTCAGGTCAGATCTCTTCCAATCACGCAGAGAGTGAAACATATGACTAACTAGATTTTAGAGGGATTGAGAAGTAGAAGGTTACATATGTTGTGTACCAGGTCGGATTGTTAATCACGCAAAGGAGACAGCATATGGCTAACAAGTAGAAAGAATAGCATAGAAGAACATGCTGAGAGGGAGAGTTGCATGTGTTGCAGTCCAGGTCGGATCTTTCGATCACACAGAGGAAGTAACATATGACTGACAGTAAGAAATAAAGAAAATAACTTTCTACAGACCTAATTTATCCGAATTCCCCAGTTGCCCCGTCAATACCGGAATTAAGGACAAAGTCCGCACATCGATGAAAAGTTAATCCACAGTTCTAGATACAGATCATTTAATGGATCCGCAGGTTCCCATGTATATCTCCCTGTTCAACCTACCCAAGCGTCGTATTGTCAGGCTAAATTGAACTATCTAGGTCAATATTTGTCAGGTCTCTAAATTCCTTAAGTTCATCTGATCCTAGTGAAGTCCATTTTAAAAACATTCGTGCCTACCAGCGCATCGAACACAGAGCTTACACAATTCAACTTTGGTACCTTACACAGATTCAGATTGTCTGCTATCACATGATTATATCACTTCCCAACACATCACCTACAAACAAAAACTATCAGCAACATATTTTTGATTTTCTAATTTTCAATGATTTTGGATTTTGAATTTTTAAAATTTTTGTTTGGTTTTTGTATATTTCTCCCCTAAATTTGTGCATGGGAGAGAATGAGATTAAAAAGCGCAAATTTAAACTAACCTAAAGCAAAAATTATCCTCAAACCGTATCATTTTCAAAAAGCTCACAAGCACATCGAATCGAGCTTTGTTAAACGGCTTTGTGAACAGATCTGCCACATTATTAGCAGTGGGAACCTGTTCCAGCCGAATGAGCGAACGCTAAACAATCTCTGATAAAATGAAGTTTGATATCAATGTGCTTGGTTTTCGAATGCTGGACTGGATTTTTAGCAATCTGAATTGCAGCCTTATTATCACAAAAAATAGGGGTTTCTAGATAGTTCAAACATGAATCCAACAGCTGATGGTGGATCTAGATAACTTGAGAACAACAAGCAGAGGCAGCAACATATTCCGCTTCTGCTGTTGAGGTTGAGACGGAATGTTGTTTCTTGCACTGCCATGACACTAGACGATCACCTAGAAATTGACATCCACCTGAAGTTGATTTCCTATCAAGCTCACAGCCTCCATAATTACTGTCAGCAAAAGCATATAAATCAAATTCAGAATTTTTTGGATACCAAAGACCCAATCTTGGGTTGCCTTTGAGATACCGAAAGATTCTTTTGACAGCAACAAGATGTGAAAGTTTAGGATTTGCCTGATATCGAGCGCATTGACAAACTGCAAACATGATGTATGGTCTGCTTGCAGTTAGATACATCAACGATCCGATCATTGATCTGTAGTCGGTCTGATCTATGGGTTCGCCATCAGTATCCGGAGTCAGCAGGGGTCTTTCAGCCATCGGTGTCAATGCAGGTTTAGCGTATCGGAACCCGAACTTCTCTAGCATATCCTCCACATACTTGGCTTGATGGAGTTGGATTCCGGTTGCCTTATGTTGGACCTGAAGCCCCAAAAACATGGTCATTTCACCAACGATCTCATCTCAAACCTCTTTTTCATAACGCCTTCAAACTCCTTGCATAGCTGCGGACTTGTTGACCCGAAGATAACGTCGTCAACATAGATCTGAACTAGAATTTGATCATTAGCCACATGCTTGATGAACAAGGTTTGATCGATAGTTCCACGAGAATATCCATGCTCGAGCAAGTGCTTTGTGAGAGTTGCATACCACGCTCGAGGAGCTTGATGTAACCCATACAACGCCTTGTCCAACTTGTAGACATGAATAGGAAACTTCGAGTTAACAAACCCAGGGGGTTGATCAACGTAGATTTCTTCCTTCACCGCGCCATACAAGAAGGCTGTCTTGACATCCATTTGGTAAACCGTGAAGTTCATGTAGGAAGCGTATGCAAGGAAGATACGGACAGCCTCCAAGCGAGCCACCTGAGCGTAACCCTCGGTGTAGTCACGACCCTCGATCTGTCTAAACCCACGAACCACCAATCTCGCCTTATTGCACACCAATCTCAATAAGCACACTATGCTTATTGAGATATACCTAGCGTGTGTCAAGAGACTTTTTGCCCTTAGGTAGTTCAACCAGTGTCCAAACCCCGAACTTTTCAAATTGATTTAACTCTTCGTGCATAGCATCTACCCAGCTAGGCTCATTCAAAGCCATTTCAACATTCTTTGGCTCAATTTGAAAGATAAAGCAAGAATATAGACATGTATTAACATCTCCACTCTGACTTCTTCTTCTAACACCATCACCCAGCTGGCCAATGCTATTTTTGATCGGATGATCGCGTTGAAGACGAGAAGGTATCTCCTGGCTGATGTCATTGAATGAAACGGGAAGATTGTGAATCTTGATAACTCCATCATTTGCCGAATGATCAACTTCAGATGAACCTGTCTCGTTAGAAGGATCTGCCACAAACTCATTACGAATTTGCTCAGGAAAGAGAAGTTCCATAAAAGTTTGAGTAGCAGCGGAAGCATCTCTGGACATGTACTCTCTTTCAACAGGAGTAAGAGGTGTGGCATCAACATCTGGAGCGGGTTGTTGACATGGAGATTCTGGACAAGTAATTGAAACAGATGAGTCCACCGAACGATATGCAGAAGGCACTATCGGCGGTCTGTAAACAACTTCTTCGTCTTCTTCTTCTTCAGGTACAGTCTTCGCACCAGAAGTAGAACCAGATAAACTATCTGAACACACATTGAACGATTTGAACAAAGATGTGTAATCAAACAGTCAATCTGGTCCCACTCTAGCATTCGTTTCATTATCCTCCAACCAACGTACATCGAAGGATTCTACGATTTTCTTTGTTCTTTTGTTGTAGACCCTGTACGCAGTGCGAGCAACATACCCCACAAAATAGCAGTCATTAGCTTTGGCATTAAACTTCGGGTTGGACTCCAGGTGAAGAAGGGTACAAGGGCAACCAAATACGCGGAAGTGACTGACAGATGGCTTGTGACCATATAGAATTTCGTACAGAGCCTTCAGTTGAGCTTTGTTGATCAGAACACGATTTAGAACATAACATGTTGTGTTGATCTCTTCAGCCCAAAAGAAAACTGGCAACTTTGAGTCACACAACATCGTCCTTGCAGCGTCTTGCAATGTTCGATTCCTCCGTCCAGCAACACCGTTTTGTTGAGGCATGCGAAAGGAACTATATTGACGCACGATTCCCTTTTCTGCGCAAAAGTGATCAAGAACCGCATTCTTGAATTCTGTTCCATTATCAGTTCGAAGCGCCTTCACCCGGTTATTGGTTTGGTTCTCTATCATTACGATGAACTTCTTAATCAGATCAGATACCCCAGCTTTGTTGGATAAGAAGAAGACCCACGTGAAACGCGATAAGTCATCGATCACAACTAGACAGTATGAATTTCTGTTGATGCTTAGGACATTGACCGGACCAAATAAATCCATGTGCAATAATTGGAGCACCTGGCTTATTGAATTGACCTGTTTTGGCAGGTGTGGTTTTTTGTGATGCTTTCCCTGGGCACATGACACACCCTTTTCAAATATTATGAAGTCTCTGACAGGTAGGCCACGCACCATTTCATTTTTAGCAAGAGGATTCAGATTTTTAGCGTTCGCAGGACGAATGAGAAGAATCAAATTAGGCAGAAAGATAAAAGTTTCTCCAATCTAAAACGGTGGGAGAGTGCTTAAGTATCTTGGTTTATGGTTATCTTGGTGATTATGAAACCATATCACAATTGATCCTCTAAGGACACCTTAGTGCATTTGTTTTGCTAAGGAGAGGAATCGTGAATTATTGAAATGGTTAAATCAAAAGATAAATCATACTTCGTTCCAAAATCAAATCTTAGAGTCATACTCCAAGATTGAGCCTTGAGTGAAATAATCTTAAAAAGGTGTAAAACACTTGTCAAATGTAGAGTAAAATGTTTTCTACTCTTGTATATTTGAGATTGGTAAGTTGTGATGTTTTGGATAAGACAAAGACCAACTAAGACCAATTGTGAGAAGTGTTTAACTTGATAAGAATCCACACTAACTCTTGAATATTTGTTTTGTCAAGGAATGATTCTTGACAAAAGAGAATCTTATATGTCAAGAGGTCAGTGGGAGTCTTCAAAAATATTGAGATGGTATCAAGAACTAATCAAGAGTATTGTTAATCACTAGCCCACGACTTGAGGTTTGTAACCTATCGTGTTGACATATTCTTATTTATGTGCCTATTCCAGTTAAAGTTGACTATGCTTGTGAGTTCTATGAGTTCTCAATTGTTTGCATAACAATGTGGAAGCAATGGTAGGCCCTTGAGCTATCAAGTGCCAAGAAATTAAGATTGAACAAGTTCAGTCCATATGAGTTTGGGTTTGTCACTAACCCTGTCTTGTGATTATGTTTTTGACAAATTCACATGGATAGGAATACATACACCATAAAAATCTAAGTGTCATAAGGTTTCTCTCCGATTCATGAAAATGATGGTGAGGAAACGCTTTCACTAAGTATATTTTAAGTAGATAGCAATTGTGATATTTGCATTCTCATGTCGTTAGTGAAGCGTGTGTGGTTAACCGTCACACTAACTAGTGAGAATGATAAAAGGTCTAGACAAACATGTGAGGTGTCTAAGGAAAGGTGTATGATAAAAGGTCTCCATTAGAATACTTTGTATTGTCTGTCGCCAAGTCTTTGTGACTTGTGTGCATATTCATTGCAAGGGAATCATTGCATATAAGTTTAGAATCAAATAGATTATAGTAAATGGCAAGAGTTTTGTATTCTTACATTTACAAAAAGGATTGGGATTGTGAAATGAGCATCATTGAAATATTGTCAATTGATATGTTTCACAAAGTAAGGATCATAAGACAAACATAGTGTGCATACTTGAAGTATGCCATAGCTATTTTTTAGACAAACATAGTGAGCATGCTTGGAGCATGGCATGACTATGGTTTTGTATGCAAGTATTAAGTTGATAAATCGAAACATTATACAATGAATAATGAGTAATCAATATGGTGCTTACAGAAAAGGTGTTTTATTTACACTCAAAGTGTTGGGCCATATAGGATTAGTATTATTCTTGTGTTTCACTTTGCATGTTTTGACTTCCCGAATAACTAAGTTATTCAAACAATCCACAGTCGATAATACATTGGAAGTAGGTATTAAGGCAAGACTGTCATGAAGTTGGCTTGTAGATGTCTAAGGTGTTGGACATAGCATAAGTTGCTACAACATTCATGAGTGCTCATAAGTTCTGAGTATTGGATTAAACCCATGCTCATTTGAATCACTTCATGGATTTTATCACGAGTGAATCATGAGACGATAATATCTTATATTCTTCAAACCTAGAGATATGAGTTGTTGATTGTGAGTTGGTTATACATTGATTACATGAAAACGCATTGGTAACTCGATGTTATAAAACGTGCCTTTGTGTATGATTCAACAAGTAGTTAGTACAAGAATATGAGTCAAAGTTTATCCAGTCCTTTTACCCTTAAAGGGAAAAAAGCGATATCTATGGGCCCCTCGATTATTTAGTGATGACACCCTAAGTGCTTGGCCAAGCCTGGACAGATTTGATTTGTTCAATTAGTCGGTCGTCATAAATCAGAAATCAGGAAACAATAAATGGATAGAAAGAATGATTATAATCCATGTCTCAGTCCATATGATATCTAGAATGGAGGAATATATGATCACTTATCTAATGGACGCGTCAGTGATTTGTTCAGAGTTCGACAGCAGCTTTTAAGAGCTACGATTGTTGGTCAGGTTGGAGTCATACTTGCAATGATAGTTATTAGACTTATCCAAGTGGGAGACTGTTGGATTAGTGTCTAAGCCCATAACTATAATTGGTATATACTTGACCCGACCCGACATGGTCCATTTGGGTTGCATGGCATCGGGAAACTTGGATAGACCTTTTGTGAGAAGAGGATATTTGTGACATATTAATATATTATATGTTCTAAAATATTAATATGAAATCATATTATTTAATTAGTATTGATCAAGAATTAATTTGGAATTAATTTAGTGATCAAAAGAGACTAATTAAATATATGGGGATTGATTGTGTAAATCATTCATTCTTATATATGTGGGCTTATGATCCATGATTCCTTATGTTGAGTTTAACCCATGTGGTGACCCATGGATACTCCATGGAGGTTAAAACCCATGGAGCATAAGGAATGGGTAAATTCATGGGTTACATGGTTTAACCCTAATGTGCACACTAGATAAAGACCCTATTGGTTGGTGAAGTTGGTGCCAGTGCATACACAAGAGGGCAAGCCGATTTCTAGAGTAGAGTATCTCTTCTCGTGGTTATTCCAAGTTGGTTTGATGTTGTGTGAACCATTTGAGGTGTCACACCTGGGGCACTAGGCTCTTGAGCTCCATGGAATCAAGCTACAACAAAGTGTTATGTAATTCTACTAGATTTTATATTATATGTACTTTATATTATGCTAGTTAGAACAATACCTTGGAAAATTGATATTTGCATGTATAATAGAGAAAACATAGATCCAAGGTAATTAGGGTTGCATGTACACCTTAGGAGTGTTAGAATGCTCATAACCCAACATAAATGAGTTGGGCGAGTTTCATCTTCACGCATAAGCTGAGCAACAACATCTCTCACAACTGTTCTTACATGTAAAATAAGGACATTCTTTGACGGATCTCCAAATCTATTCACCTTTCTCTTTAGCTAGTAAAAATCTTTCCATTCATCTTCACGCATAAGCTGAGCAGCAGCCTCCCACATTATTTTCGATTTTCATTGAAATCATTTGTTGACGATTAGAAGCAGCCATTGAAATTAAGATATCTTAAAGCAAAAGTGGTATATAGAAGAACTTTTATCCTTAACACAGAAATGGTTGAAGTACCAAGGTTATTTCAAACCAACTATAATCTGATCTTATGGATTCAAAGGACAACCACTCAAGCTCTGATACCAATTGTGAGTTCCCATTTTATCGATTGGATCGGTGCAGAAGATATTACCAAGAAGATAATCATGTATGAACATGATGAACAAGATATGTGAGTAAAATTGTAGTAGATAAATAGAGAGATATAAAATATTACAAGAACACTCATGGTTGGGAGAGATAACTCTCCAATGGTGGGAGAGATCCCACCACACTCTCTCTACACCTAAATGTCTACATAGTGGACACTAACTTATAAAATGACCATCACCTCCACTTTATATACTAGTGGAGGGAATATGCTTTTCATACAAGGGAATATTCTAACTTAATAAACACTCAGAATTGTAGAGCATTTTCATGCACCAACAATGTATGGATAAGGAAGTAACTTGGAGGATTCGGGGTGATCCTGGAGGAAAGTACGGATAGATGTGGAAGGTAGTATAGAGGATCCATACTCGAATCAAGGAAAGAGACGATGATACCAGGAATCTTGTAGAGTATGGGATTCCTCGACGTTTATATATATATATATATATATATATATATATATATATATATATATATATATATATATATATATATATATATATACATATATATATATATATATATATATATATATATATATATATATATATATATATATATATATATATATATATATATATGTGTGTGTGTGTGTTCTGATGGTTTGAATGGTCCATCTTCAGTATGGTGGTTACTCGAGGAGGATCTGGTAGTTGTTCTGGTGTCGGCGAGGGTTCAGGTTGGGGCTCTTGGGCCGGACACTTAGACGATCAACTGTGGGAGCTCATTTCATCAAAGATTACCCGCGACATTCTAGAGAAGAATCTTGCAGTATATGGTACGATTAATGAGAGTATCATGGAGATTCTCGATGAGCGCATGGGCTCTTTTCATTCTGAGATGGTGGTAATGATGGGAGCTCGCACTTTGACTTTCGGTGAGTTCCAGGCATGTAGAGCCCCATATTTCATCGCAAAGAAGGACCTGATTGTGACAACCCGGAACTCCTATCTTGTATATCTAGTCAATTCAATCAATGTTAAACTCGATTCTGTTACCTTTTAGCACTGTTTAAGGGTTCGTTAAAGTGTTCTAAGCTTGATTACAATGAAGGTTGAGTTTAGGGATGAGTTGTCAACGTCATAAAGTAGCAAATCAGGCCATACACTCTCTTAGGAGGACTATACGTCCGTACACATGGGTGTGCGGTCGTACACCCCCCTCATGGCCGCACACTCAAGGTGGTGGGTCACCGACCCCTATATATATATGAGTAGACCCCCTTCCTTCATTCCTTTCTCCTCTTGGCTACACACTACTCCCTCTTCTCTCAAGCTTACGCAACCGTGAACCCTCCAAGGCTTCAAAAACGTGAGTATTCCATCCTCTATCTTGTTATACTTGAAAGACCTCTTGATCTAAGCCTTGATTCATCAAGTTTCATCATGTTCTTCATCCTTTGAAGGAGTACGGCAGCACAACTTCATAAGGTTTGCCGACACCGCCTTAAAGGCTCTCCAAAGTGAGAGTTTGACCCCTATCATCTAGTTGGACATGATCCTAGCCTTGATGCACCTTAAAGTCGACAACTTTAGCATGAACATGAAGGGTGTATGGCCGCACACCCCTTTGTACGGCCGCACACACACCCTAGAGTCGTAAAATCACTTTGATGATCTTTATTGGCCTCAAACTTATACTACAACTAAGCATGGGACCTAAAATACTTCTTGGATGCTAGTTAGAGCCTTGGAAACACCTCAAAAGCACACCTCTTCATGAGTGTACGACCGTACACACATGGGCTGCAGACCCATGGCCGTACACACCTTTAGGGTGGCCGTACACCTTCCTCACTCAATCACACATGATTTTAACACTTAGTTTAAGTGTTTCCAAGACCCTAGAGTGTTTCCTTATCATGTCTAGTAGTGAAATACCCTAATTTGACTCCTATATGTGTTATTACATGTTAAATAGGATCCAATCGTGTTCGAGGCTTCCCTTGACATTCGACATCTCATATCAATCTTTCGTACAAGCCACTCACTCGAGGTGAGTTCATACCCCTACGTTTTCCGAGTTTTTAATGTTTTCAGGGGGGAATATAAGTAAAAGCACAAGAAATCTTGTTTCTATATAATATCTTTTGTTTCATGATTCATAAGTTCATTTCCTTAGTTTTGAAAACTGCTTTTGCAAGGTTAGTATCTTAACACGTTTTCTAAAACTAATTCCTATATTCGATATATGTTATTCGTAAAGTCGTTAATCTAATTGGATACATGTCCTTGGGTGCTTACAAACTTAACTAAGTGGAGGAATACTCCTTATGCACCAGAGTCTCCGGGAGGGAGAGCGTGATTTTTGTGTATAGATCTATACGGGACTGACTATCCCGCACCTTGCTGCTAGCCACAGTAGGACCGGCAGGTCTAAAGGTGACAAAGTCATAAAGGATATTGGTGCCCGATTCGCGCCATATCAAGTTAATGTATGGTCATAAAGCTCGCCATGTTGATAACAACGATGTATTTACGTAATAATAGATCGAACGAACTAACTTTAGAGTTAATAACTAAGTGATCACAGGAGGGTATTGACAATACTTTCAGGATTCAGATCACCATGTTTTCAATTAGTTTTATTTATGTAATAAGACTAATATACATCACTGGGAGTAGCCAGGGTTTTCAAAAGGAACAATGCTTAAACAATATAAGTATGGTAGATACTTGTACTTTCCGATTTAGAAAGGGTAATTCAATAACTTACACATAAGGGAAATGTAGGATTTTCCAGGGTAAACATCAGTATTTTACAAATAGATGGTTGATTAATCAACTAACGAATATTCATATTTCTTCCCTAACTCCTGGGTTTATGCATCCGAGTTACGTATGAAGAATACCCGACAGACTGTGAAATGTGTGGTTTCCGCTTCATTCCCTATTCCTTGTTTGGTTGTGGGTTTAGGGCAGATCCACACAATTGCCTGTCTATTCGATATTGGTTTATGCGTGACTAGTATGAACAAAGAAGTCATAGAAGAAATGGGTTTAATCATGCTTTTCGTAAGAAAATATGGGATTTTCTTGACGAACACTTTCAAAAGATATCAAAGAATCATTTTACTTAAGGTTTATACATTTATTAGACTAGATGGCATAAGGTTTTCTGTGAAAGATATCGCACTTTTCAAAAAAACTGAGAACCGTCTTTCTAAACCAAAATGCTTATGAACTCACCAGCTTTATGCTGATACTCTTTCAAAACATACTTGTATTCTCAGGGCTCTATTAGACAGGTACACCCCCGAAGCTTTTCTAAAGACTGTCTAGTACCGTACTGCGACTCCTGTCGTCTTCTGTATCTACTTTGATGTTTGAATTTGAAATGTTTAAAATACTTATGTAAAACTTATACTTATTAATGCAATGGTTGGTTGTACTTTGATTACTATAATGCATGTGTTGTGATACTTACATGACATCATCCGCCACCGAACATTTCCGCCGTTCCGGTTTGGGGGTGTGATAGATTTGTATCAGAGCCTTGTTTATAGTGAACTCAGTACATCAATCATAAAAGATATACAAGTATAAACACATTGGGATAAAAACACTCTAACCAAGAATTATACTTTAAACAAAATATATCAATATTTTATAAGAGTATAAATATATTCAGAATATGTATATACTAGAACAAGAATCATAAGTAGAACAAAACAAAAGTATATGGATGTTGGACACTGCGGTTAAACCTGGGCAGTTATGTAATCATGTCTAGGGTCAATATAGCATGATCAAATATATTTATTCGAGACATGACCAACATATGCTTGGGAGTGAACGTGGTGTTGCAGCAAGCTTAAAACTTACCAAGTATATATACATCAGATATCGGTAGAACAACAAAAACATACGACTTAAAATACTATAGGAGTATTTTAGCTAGAGCCGAATATAGTATAGAGATTCATACCAAGTGTTGCTACATATTTCTTCTTAGCGATAGTTACTTGCTATAGTAACCCTCCTCTATATATCGCTTCGTAGAACACTTTATCTTTCAGAATGAGATATATCTTGTTTCGTATATCTTGATTTAAATTTCGGGGACTTATCATCCTCTTCTTCCTGATTTTTCTAGAACAAGATGCCTCCCCGAAGAAGTCCCATCAGAAGGAACAACGACACTCCGCCACCGCCACCTCCTCAGTTCGACCCTGTTATGTTCCAGGCAGCAGTTACAGCCGCCGTACCAGCAGCAATCGTGCAAGTAAACTCTGGTGGATCCGGAAGTGGTAATCATCCCCAGAACCTCGGTGATCAGGGACATCAAAAGGAGTGTTCCTATAAAGACTTCATGAACGCAAAACCCAAATCGTTCGATGGAAATGGAGGCGTTATTGCTCTGACTCGATGGTTCGAGAAGATCCAATCCATCTTCGAAATTTGTGCCTGTTCTGAAGCAAACAAGGTGAAGTTCGCCACCTGCACTTTCACCGACATAGCATTGACTTGGTGGAATGGTCAAGTCAAATCCCTAACCCTGCCAGTGGCTAATGCCATGGGTTGGGAAAGTCTGAAGGAACTGATGCTCGTCGAATACTGCCCAAGAGGCAAGGTGCAAAAGTTAGAGCACGGACTCTGGAACCTGAAGATGAAGGGTTCCGACATTGCTGCCTACACAGCTAGATTCTGTGATATGGCTCTCCTCTGTACGAGAATGGTCACCCCGGAAAGCAAGAAGATTGAGAGGTACATCTGGGGACTTACGCCCCCAATCAAAGGAAATGTTTTGGCTGCTAGGCCCACTACATTTGATAGCGCCAAGTGTCTGGCGCAGACCCTGATAGATCACGGGGTCGATCTTGATGAGGTGACAGCCACTCCCGAACCACAACAGGAGAGTGGAGGGAAGAAGAATAAATTATGCAACATGCGAAAGGGGCAGTCTTCGCAGGAGCCCTCCAAGAAACAGCAAACAGTGGCAGTTCATGCTGCTACTACTCCTGTTGCTGCTCCAGCTGCTGTTCCAACCACCCAAGCTCCTACCGGTGGTTATGCTGGTACTCTTCCAAAGTGCAACAAGTGTAACTTTCATCATCACGGACCCTGCCGTGATTTGAAATACAACAGCTGTGGAAAGAAGGGACACACGGCTCGATACTGCAAGGTACCCGTCCAACCAACCAATCAGGCTCCTGGAGCAGGCGCTGGTCAACCCTGTTATGGCTGTGGAGAGGTTGGGCACTTCAAAAGAAATAGCGCCAAAGCAACAACAACGGGCAACACAGGGAGAGTACTAGCTATGGGCCAGGAAGAAGCGGTCGCTGATCCTACTGTTGTTACGGGTACGTTCCTCCTTGGCAACTCTTATGCATGCATTCTTTTCGATTCTGGTGCGGAGAGGAGTTTTGTTAGTCATGCATTCAAACATCTACTCAAATGTAAATCTCAACCTTTAACTAAAACATTTACCGTCGAAATGGCTACAGAAAGAAAGAGAGCACTAACGATCATTCCTTTCCCATCGATCTTATGCCAGTTTCCATAAAGAGCTTTGATGTCATAATCCGCATGGATTGGTTGAGCCCCAATCGTGCTGATATCCTTTGCTTTGAGAAAGCTATCCATCTCAATCTCCCCTCTGGCGAAGCCCTCACTATTTACGGTGATAAACTTAGTTCGAACCTTTGTATCATTTCATGCATCAAAGCCCATAAGTATCTGCAGAAGGAATGCCATGCATTTCTAGCTCATGTTGTTGATGAAACGCAAAACGTTAAAGACCTCGAGAGCATCCCCGAAGTCTGCAACTTTCCTGATGTCTTCCCTGAAGATCTTCCAGGGATTCCTCCCAAGCGCCAAATCGAGTTTCGTATCGACTTAACCCCCGGAGCTACTCCTGTAGCTAAATCTCCCTATCGTCTAGCGCCAGCGGAAATGCAAGAGTTATCCAGCCAGCTCAATGAGCTGATCAGCAAAGGATTCATAAGGCCGAGTTCCTCACACTGGGGAGCCCCGATCTTATTTGTGAAGAAGAAAAATGGATCCTTTCGGATGTGCATCGATTACCGAGAACTGAACAAGCTTACCATCAACAATCGTTATCCCCTACCCAGAATCGACGACCTCTTTGACCAACTTCAGGGAGCCAGTTATTTCTCGAAGATAGACCTTAGATCAGGGTACCACCAGTTACAAGTTTACGAGAATGATGTTCCCAAGACAGCATTCTGAACTCGTTACAGACACTACGAGTTTGTAGCAACGCACCGGCAGTATTCATGGACCTGATGAACCGGGTGTGCCACCATTTCCTAGACAAGTTCGTGATCGTGTTCATTGACGATATACTTGTCTATTCGCGAAGCGAAGATGATCATAAACATCACTTGAAACTAGTGCTAGAAACACTTATGGCGGAAAAGCTTTATGCAAAATTCTGAAAGTGTGAGTTCTAGATCAGGAAGGTGACTTTCCTTGGTCACATGGTTAGCAAGGAAGGCATACACGTGGACCCTTCCAAAATCAAAGCGATTGAGAATTGGTCAGCACCAAAGACACCCAAAGAAATCCGCCAATTCTTTGGTCTCGCTGGCTATTATCGCAGGTTTATCCAAAACTTCTCCAAAATCGCCAAGCCTTTAACCACCCTGACACAGAAATGTGTAACCTTTAGTTTGGGAGAAAAGCAAGACACTGCGTTTCAAAAATTGAAGCAGACCCTATGCAGCACACCTATCTTGCCCCTGCCTGAAGGGACGGAAGACTTCGTTGTCTACAGTGATGCCTCCAATCAGGGCTTAGGCTGTGTGCTCATGCATCAAGGAAAGGTTATCGCCTATGCCTCGAGGCAGTTGAAAACACACGAAGTCAATTACACAACTCACGATCTAGAGTTGGGAGTGGTGGTCTTCGCATTAAAGACCTGGAGACATTATCTCAACGGAACCAAGTGCACTGTATTCACCGACCATAAAAGCCTGCAGCATATCTTCGATCAGAAAGAGTTAAACATGAAGCAGAGGCGATGGGTAGAGCTACTCAGTGACTACGAGTATGAAATACGCTACCATCCCGGCAAGCCTGTCACACCCCAAAACCGGAACGGCGGAAACGTTCTGGGGTGGAGGACGTCATGTCAAGTATCACAACATATGCAGTATAGTAATCAAAGTACAACAACCATTGCATTAATAGTAATAGATTTACATAGGTTACATTTAGCAACAACATCAAAACTAGATATAGGAAATAACATAAGCTGTAGCTTGGTACAAGGCTGTCTTCACAAAAGCTCCCGGAGTGTACCTGTCTACTGACGACCTGAGAATACAAGTTATTTTGAAAGCGAGTATCAGCATTTTAATGCTGGTGAGTTCATAAGTATTTTAATGACATTGATGTAAATACATGTTTTTCTTTAAAATAATCTCATTAGATGATGGTAATTTGAGTTTACAGAGTATTAGAATTCCTTCCAGAAAATCCTATATTTCCTAATAAAAGTAGTCTTCTACCAAGACTCGATTGTTTTATGTTTAAACGAATCAGTTTCTCTTCTAAAAGCAGTCTTCTACCAAGACCCGACCGTTTTATTGTTTAAGGAGTATTTTCCCCCAAAAGTTACTATCATTATCAAAATTTAGTTTATACTTTAATGAATATGTGAAAAGGTCACAAGTAAAAGTAATAGGGAAAATAATGCTTTACTTCAGCAATGACGTTGCTGTTTATAAAGTGATAAAATACAGACTCCAGGTGGTATTAAATGAACAATATACCTCGGAGAGTCTAAATGAATGAAATACAGACTCCAGGCGGTATTAAGTGAACAATACGCCTCGAAGAGTCTAAATGAATGAAATACAGACTCCAGGCGGCATAAAGTGAACAATACGCCTCGAAGAGTCTAAATGAATGAAATACAGACTCCAGGCGGTATAAAGTGAACAATACGCCTCGAAGAGTCTAAATAAATGAAATACAGACTTCAGGCGGTATAAAGTGAACAATACGCCTCGGGGAGTCTATAGTAGCCTTTAATCCCAGGTAGGTTAGTTTAAAGGTTTAAAACGTGGCCTAGTGTGTAACTAGAAAAATAGGTTATGATGGTTTTATATCTAGAAGGTACCGTGATGACACTTATTACCTTAAAGCCATGAATTATAAGGTAATTGTAAAGATACTCGTAACCATGCTGATTGACGGATGTAAACACGACGACCTGCTGGCGTCGAAATGAATGTGACATTTGTCACCCCTTGGCTTGGTCGGCTGGGACTGTAGCTAGCAGTCAGGATGTGGGATGGTCTGTCCCGTATAGATCTATACACACAATGCCCGCACTTCCTCCAGGAGACTCTGGTTACCGCTTAACAACGGTGAAATCCGCGTCATGAGGATGTATCTCGTGTTTTGATTTCTATATACCTTTCTTTTTACTAAAAGTTCAAGTTTTTAGAATATAGATATAACTAAGTTCTCCTTCATGAAAGTTATAGTTGGTTTCTAAACTATACCTATTATAGTTTACTTAAGAGGTTATCTAGGTGCCTTTGCTACCCAAAGGTGTTGAACTGGAATAAGAGTTTTAATATCTAACCAGATATACATAATATATAACTAGGACTTCAACGACACTCGGACCAATAATCGGATGCTCTAAGTCCACAACCAAACAAGGAACAGGAAATAAAGCGGGTTATCAGTCCTAAGTCCTTCAAACCCTACTTATATAACTATATCTATATAGACATGAATCTATCAAGAATATAAGTTTAAAAGACTTTGATAAAAGCTTGGTAATTTAAAAAGAGGTTTTGGTACTTTAAAAGAGATTTGAAAACAAGATATGAAAACCGTTAGCTGGATAAAACAGTTTAACATGCAAAAATCTATTTGATTGACAATTATTAATCACATGGATTGATATAATAACTTATCAATTCAACTTGTATTCCCCCCCCCCCCCCCCATAAAAGCATTTAAAATCATTTAAAAAGGTTGATTAAGGGGTATGAACTCACCTGAAGTGGGTGATTCGGATGAACGGGTGGTATAGGATGCTAAGTGTCAAGTGAGGACTTGAACACACATGCGGATCCTATTGAGCATGCAATGATACATTTATGTATCTAATTAGTCATTTAATAACCAATTAAGCAAGTAAAGACACTCAATTACATGAAAACACTTTGTTTCAAATGCTAGGAGTGCTAAGGGTTGCATCTTAAGAGAGTATGGCCTCACATTGGAGTTTACTCCCCATATGGTAGCACCATATGGGTTTACGGTTCTGGGACCATTTCCCCCATGAGTTTACGGCCATAAACTCATGGAAATGGTGTCATTGGGTGTTTTAAGGTCCTATACCACACAAGGAAGTAAGCTAGACTCGAATCCAAGGCTTAGGAAGTGACTAGGGCTCGAAATGCCCCTTTGTTGGAGTTTACGGTCCTTGGACCACTCCTTGGGAGTTTACGGTCGTAAACACATGTGTTTACAGTCGTAAACCCATGAGTTTACGGCTGTAAACTCATGGTTACCCAACCATTCCGTGTTTTGGTGTTTCTAGCTCATGCATGCAAGGTTCTAGTCCTTTATACAAGCCATAGAAGGTGTTAGGGGCACCTAAACCCCATTTGGGGGTGTTTACGGTTTTGGGAGATCCCCAAACCGTAAACAAATATGTTCTTAGGGATCTTGATGATTTTCCCATGGATTAACAAGTATACTACGGAAATAACTAGCTAGGAGGAGTATACTTACTTATATGAGGCTTGTAAGAGTGTTTAAGGGCCAAGAACACTAGTGTGTGTTCTTGGTGTTTTGAAGAACACTTGAAGATTTAAGAAAAGAGGAGATTTCCATGGATGAAATCGAGTATAAACACTAGATAAAGTGTTATATGAACGAATAAAGGAAGGAAATACTTACATTTTTGGAGGATTGGAAGAAATGTGATATGATACTTGAGAGAGAATCTTGGTGTTCTTGAGTTAGGAAGTGAAAAATGAAGAATGAAGGGTAAACTCATGCTATATGCATGAGTCCATGGTCAAAGGGAGTTTACGACCCAAACTCCCTTGTTTGGCCGTAAACACCTAGTCAAGGTGTTAATCGTTTATTTGTTTCACAACACTCCTAACGGGTACTTCCATTTATTTGTTCGTTTGACGAAAAATTAAAATAAAATATCCAAATGGACTTAAACCCGGCCAAAAATGTACTGAGATGAATTTGACCATTATTTGATGTGCTTGACTGCGGAGTTTATACAAATGAAACTTTCGGGTTGTCACAAAGGCCGATGTGGTAGCGGATGCCCTCAGCCGAAAGGAGTATTCAGGTCGTAGGGTAAAGGCACTGATAATGACCATTCATTCCCAATTATCCACGCAAATCAGAGAGGCTCAGCTGGAAGCCTTAAAACCAGAGAACATGTCGGATGAAACCCTGAGAGGAATGGAAAAGAACTTAGAGGTCAAGGGAGACGGAGTTTACTATTTCATGAAGCGGATCTGGTCCCCAAAGTACGGTGGGTACAGGGAGGTTGTCATGAATGAGGCTCACAAGACTAGATACTCCGTTCACCCAGGTTCAGATAAAATGTCTCTGGATCTCAAACGACTATATGGGTGGCCGAACATGAAAGCAGAGATCGCTACTTTCGTGGGAAAGTACCTGACTTGTGCCAAGGTGAAGGTAGAATATCAAAAGCCCGCAGGTTTACTTCAGCAGCCAGAAATACCTAAGTGGAAGTGGGAAATGATTACAATGGATTTTATCACTAAGTTACCCAGATCTCTGAGTGGGCACGACGCCATCTGGGTAATTGTCGATCCACTGACTAAATTCGCCCACTTCCTGCCAATCAAAGAAAACTTCAAAATGGAGAGACTCACACGAATATACCTTCAAGAAATAGTTCTCCTTCATGGGGTACCTTTATCCATTATCTCCGATCAGGACATCAGGTTTACATCGAGATTCTGGCAATCACTACAGAAAGCTCTTGGAACTAAGCTGGATATGAGCATGGCTTATAATCCACATACAGATGGACTGAGTGAGAGAACAGTCCAGACATTGGAAGATATGTTGAGAGCCTGCGTCATCGACTTGGTCGAATTTTCTTACAACAACAGCTACCATACCAGCATTAAGGTTGCGCCGTTTGAAGCCCTCTATGGTCGTAAGTGCAGATCTCCTCTATGCTGGGCTGAAGTGGGTGACACGTAGCTAGTCAAGGGTCAAGTACCCGACAACGCTCTCACGGGTCCTGAAATCATCCGAGAGACGATGGAAAAGATCGTACAAATCCGGGAACGACTAAAAGCCTCACGTGATAGACAAAAGAGTTACGCCGATAAGAGATGAAAACCCTTGGAGTTCCAGGTTGGTGACCGTGTTCTTTTGAAGGTCTCACCCTGGAAAGGCATGATACGCTTCGGAAAGAGTGGAAAGATAAATCCAAGATACATCGGACCATTCGAGATCCTCGCTAGGATCGGTCCCGTAGCATACAAACTCGAGTTACCTCGAGAATGTAGCAACCTACATCCCGTCTTCCACGTGTCAAACCTAAAGAAGTGTCTGTCCGATGAGACACTTGTGATCCCCATTGATGGGATCGAACTAGACAAGAGCTTACACTTCGTGGAGGAACCAAATGAAATTATGGACCGGGAAGTCAACCGAACGAAACAAAGTTGCATCCCGATAGTGAAGGTTCGCTGGAATGCCAAGTGGGGACCTGAATTCACTTGGGAGCGTGAGGATTCAATGAAACAGAAGTACCCTCATCTTTTTCCAATTCCATGATTTGTTTCTCTATTCTTGAATTTCGGGATGAAACTCCCTCTAACGGGGGGATAATGTGACAACCCAAAACTCCTATCTTGTACATCTAGTCAATTCAATCAATGTTAAACTCGATTATGTTACCTTTTAGCAATGTTTAAGGGTTCGTTTAAGTGTTTTAAGCTTGAGTACAACCAAGGTTAAGTTTAGGGATGAGTTGTCAACGTCATAAAGTAGCAAATCAGGCCATACACTCTCTTAGGAGGATTGTACGGCCGTACACATGGGTGTGCGGCCGTACACCCCCCCCCCCTCATGGCCGCACACTCAAGGTTGTGGGTCACCCACCCCTATATATATGAGTAGACCCCCTTCCTTCATTCCTTTCTCCTCTTGGTTGCACACTACTCCCTCTTCTCTCAAGCTTACTCAACCATGAACCCTCCAAGGCTTAAAAAATGTGAGTATTCCATCCTCTAACTTGTTGTACTTGAAAGACCTCTTGATCTAAGCCTTAATTCATCAAGTTTCATCATGTTCTTCATCCTTTAAAGGAGTACGGCCGCACACCATCATAAGGTTGGCCGTACACCCCTTAAAGGCTCTCCAAAGTGAGAGTTTGACCCCTATCATCTAGTTGGACATGATCCTAGCCTTGATGCACCTTAAAGTCGACAACTTTAGCATGAACATGAAGGGTGTACGGCCGTACACCCCTTTGTACGGCCGCAACACACCCTAGAGCCGTAAAATCACTTTGATGATCTTTATTGGCCTCAAACTTACACTACAACTAAGCATGGGACCTAGAACACTTCTTGGATGCTAGTTAGAGCCTTTGAAACACCTCAAAAGCACACCTCTTCATGAGTGTACGGCCGTACACTCATGGCCCGCACACTCATGGCCGTACACACCTTTAGGATGGCCGTACACCTCCCTCACTCAATCACATATGATTTTAACACTTAGTTTAAGTGTTTCCAAGTCCCTAGAGTGTTTTCCTATCATGTCTAATAGTGAAATAGCCTAATTTGACTCCTATATGTGTCATTACATGTTAAATAGGATCCAATCGTGTTCGAGGCTTCCCTTGACATTCGGCATCTCATATCAATCTTTCATACTAGCCACTCACTCGAGGTGAGTTCATACCCCTACGTTTTCCGAGTTTTTAAGGTTTTCAGGTGGGGGGGGATACAAGTAAAAGCACAAGAAATCTTGTGTCTAAATATATTAATTTGTTTAATATAATTCCATTATTAACATACATCAAATATAGGAATCAGTTTTACAAAACGTGTTAAGATACTAACCTTGCAAAAGCAGTTTTCAAAACTAAGGAAATGAACTTATGAATCATGAAACAAAAGATATTATTTTATAAGGATTCATGTTAATAACAAAAAGGGTTTTCCTGTATTATTATTCGTAAAGTTGATAATCTAATTGGAGACACGTCCTTGGGCGCTTACAAACTTAACTAAGTGGAGGACTACCCCTTATGAACCAGAGTCTCCTGGAGGGAGAGCGTAATTTTTGTGTATAGATCTATACGGGACTGACTATCCTGCACCTTGCTGCTAGCTATAGTAAGAGCGGCAGGTCTACGGGTGACAAGGTTATAAAGCATACTGGTGCCCGATTCGCGCCATATGAAGTTAATGTATGGTCATAAACCTCGCAATGTACATAACAACGATGTATTTACGTAATAATAGATCGAACGAACTAACTTTAGAGTGAATAACTAAGTGATCACAGGAGGGTATTGACAATACTTTCAGGATTCAGATCACCACGTTTTCAATTAGTTTTATTTATGTAATAAGACTAATATACATCACTGGGAGTAGCCAGGGTTTTCAAAAGGAACAATGCTTAAACAATATAAGTATGGTAGATACTTGTTCTTTCCGATTTAGAATGGGAATTTCAATAACTTACACATAAGGGAAATGTAGGATTTCCAGGGTAAACATCAGTATTTTATAAACAAATGGTTTATTAATCAACTAACGAATATTCATATTTCTTCCCTAACTCCTGGGTTTATGCATCCGGGTTATGTATCAAGAATACATGACAGACTGTGAAATGTGTGGTTTCCGCTTTATTCCATGTTCCTGGTTTGGTTGTGGGTTTAGGGAAGATCCACACAATTGACTGTCTATTCGATATTGGTTTATGTGTGACTAGTATGAACAAAGAAGTCATAGAAGAAATGGGTTTAATCATGCTTTTCATAAGAAAGTATGGGATTTTCTTGAGGAACACTTTCAACAGATATCAAAGAATCATTTTACTTAAGGTTTATACATTTATTACACTAGATAGCATAAGGTTTTCTATGAAAGATATCGCATTTTTCAAAAGAACCGAGAACCGTATTTCTAAAACAAAATGCTTATGAACTCACCAGCTTTATGCTGATACTCTTTCAAAACTTACTTATATTCTCAGGGATCTAGTAGACAGGTACACCCCCGAAGCTTTTGAGAAGACTGCCTAGTACCGTACTGCGACTCCTGTCGTCTTCTGTATCTACTTTGATGTTTGAATTTGAAATGTTTAAAATACTTATGTAAAACTTATACTTATTAATGCAATGGTTGGTTGTACTTTGATTACTATCATGCATGTGTTGTGATACTTACATGACGTCATCCGCCCCCGAACGTTTCCGCCGTTCCGGTTTTGGGGTGTGACACTTATTACGAGCAAGTGGTGGTTGGCAGACAATCAGGAATGCCTTCCAATCTAGCCTTTGTCCTGAAGAAGCGAAGGTCCGACTTGCATCATGTCTTCTGAAGAACAGAGCTCGAGACTGGTGGGACGACGTTGGGCATGCCATGGGACGCGAGGCAATTTAGTCGATGACTTTGGAGGATTTTATGATGAGATTCCGGGATGAGTTCGCACCTGTGATTGAGGTCCAGTATTTGGCGAGGGAGTTTCAGGACCTTCGGTAGACTACTGAGACGGTAGCGTACATCACTACTATGTTCCGTCAGAGGGCGTTGCTGGTTTTGTGGTACGTGGCGGACGAGGAGATAAACAAGGCGAGGTACCAGGAGATGTTAAGGAGTGGTATCTAAGTGTTGGATTTGGTGTCTAAGCCCATAACTATAATTAGGATGTACTTGACCCGATTGTAGCATGGTCCTTTTGGGTTGCCTTCACCAGTGCAATTTGATAGGATGGACTTTTGAGAATAAGGTTATTTGTGATTTATTAATATATTATAAGTATAATATATTAATTGAGAAATCATATTATTTAATTAGTATTTATCAAGAATTAATTTAGTGATCGAAAGAGACTGATTAAGTAAATCAAAGATTCTTATAGTGTGGGCTAAAGATCCATGGTTAATTAGGATGGGCTAAACCAATATGATATTCCATGGAGGTCTAACTCATGGAGCCTAAGTAATATGAAGGGTCATGGTACATTAGGGTTTGAATGGATGAAACCATAGCCTTTGCAACACTATAAAAGCAACCCCCTAGAGCCAAACTCGGTTGCCCCATTCATTCTATGAGAGTGATAATCGATTTTGAGCTAACTAGCCTATTCTATCAAGTCTCCTCTTGCATTTGGTGTTTGTGACACATTAGAGGCATGACACTTGAGGTGCTCAAGCTTCCTAAGGCCAAGAACTATAACTACATCAAGAGGTATTCATCAAACTCTGAGTTTTTATATTGTATATCCTCTATTGTATGCTAGTTAGGATGTATGCTTTGGAAAATTGAAAATGCATGTATAATTAGAGAAAACATAGATCCAAAGCATCTTGGGTCGCATGTGCACCAAAGGAGTGTTATAGTGCTTAAAACCCAACAGTGATATTAGAACCTAGGATTTTTTTCTGTTATATTTGATGCTTGTTAATTTTCAAAGATGAAAGTCGATTTTCTAGCCTCTGACTGATGAACTCGGCTAGTCCAATGCCTGACGCGACGAGTCCACTCAGTAAAAGGGCAACTCGACGAGTCCAGTTCATGTACTCATCGAGGACATGCTTCTATTTGCAGAATTTCGAGTTTTTGGCCAGAATTGGATTTGGATCATTATCACAAACTATTTTGTATTCATAAAAATCATATTTTCTGATTTGGTAATGATGATACTCATCCAATTAAAGGACAATTGTCAAATTTTAAGATAATAAGTTAATTATTTCTATTATTTGATATGAATTGCCATGCTATGAGTTAGATTAGATGAAGAGTCTCATTCATGAACATTAAAACTCATAAGTTTTCATAAGTTATGGAAACCAAATGTTTGGAAGAGTTACAAAACTTGCCCTCAAGTTTTGGAATTTGTAAAGTCTCACTAATGAAACATTTAATTCCAAACCTTAGAATTTTAAAAGTTTAAAATTCAACCCTTATACTATTAAATATTATAAGTTTAATATATATATATATATATATATATATATATATATATATATATATATATATATATATATATAAGACAAGTCAGTCTTACTGTTAGTAGGCCTCATTCACGAAGCCAGTCTATAAGGGTTATAAGGTTACTGCCTATAAAATGGTGGTTTAATGGGTGTCCACTCTCACCCACCGCTTCCTTGACTGGTTGAGATTCGTTAGCCGAACGGGTAGGATAGGACTCTAATTCTCGTTAAAAGTATACTGATAATTATAAAGTAACTAAACTTTTATTAAATTCCCAATCTTAGTTACTTTAGGAATAATGTGAAAATGGTGTTATTCCTTAAAATTGCACTTTGCACCTTGTTAAGTCGTTATTGGAGCGTGTGTGGTTAACCGGCACACTAATCTGGGACTAATAAGGGTGGCTAAGGGTAACTTGATGTTAATCATAGATCAATGGAGTGTGTGTGGTTAACCGGCACATTTATTAGGTGATTTGTAACATTAAGAGTACCAAGCACATTTACATGGTTATTCACACCTTGTTTGTGATCCTCGACATCCCAGTCATAAAATTGAAGGGCACAATCGAGATTTAAACATACCATTGAAAAGTTCCATGAATCTCAAAAGAATATAGTAATTTCAATCCAATAAAAAATTAATAAGCAATTTCGTTGTGGAAATTAGTAAATCGTAATTTACCTACCTTCAAATATTTTGCAATTGGATTACGACATCCCTCTTCCGAATTGGAAAATATTGTGTTGGGTCCTAGCCTTAATATTTCATTTGGGTGTTATATTAAGGGTTCTCATCTAATGTAAACTTTGTTCTTTTCTTTTCAGATGTCTATCACAAACAATGCTTCAGGCTCCAACCCTTCTAGCTCATTCTCCCTCCTGAATTTGGTTGGGAGAACTATGTTCGATGGGTCAAACTTTAACGATTGGATAAGAAACATTCGTATGGCCCTTCACTATGAGGACAAAGAAGATGTCCTCGATAAAGAGCTGAAGGAGATTGATGAACAAACTGCTACTCCCGAAAAAATCAAGGAATACAGGGTTCATGAGAGGGACACGACAAAGGTGTCGTGTATAATGATTGCTACCATGACTGCTGAGCTTCAAAAGTCCTATGAGGACTTTTGGCCCTTCGAGATGCACCAAGATTTGATGGAAAGGTACCATCAAAGTGCTCGACAGGAAAGGTATGAGATCATTGCCTCCATGATCACGACCAAAATGAAGGATGGAAAGTCCATCACGGCCCACTTGCAAAATATGTAGAGATATGTGGACCGCTTGCTGAAGTTGAATGTGAATTTCGATGAAGATTTGGCCATTGACATCATCCTACATTCATTGCTTTCTTGTTATGATCAGTTCCGTATGACCTATCATATGAACAAGGAGGAGGTCACTTTTACCAAGCTTCAAGGCCTTCTAAGAACTGCAGAAAGCAACTTGAAAGGCAAGTCGGTTGTACCTATTCCTACTACTTTTGCCCCTATTCTTGTAGATGGACATGGGAAGGGAAATAAGAGGAAGGCTCCTTTTAAGAGTCGCAAGGGAAAGTCACTTGGTGGATCCTCTTCCAGTGGGACCAAGGCTGGTTCTGCTAATCCATCTACCAATCCAAAGGAAGCAGAGTGCTTCCATTGTCATGAAAAATGGCACTGGAAACGAATCTGCCCTAAATACTTGCAGGACATTAAGGATGGAAAGATAAAGCCCACCTTCGAAGGTATTTACACTATTCTTTCTAATAACTCATCACATGCTAATTCTTGGGTCCGTGATACTGGTTATGGATTTCACATTTGTTCTGATTTCTAGGGACTAAAAAGAAGTTGGGATGTGGAGAATGGGAAGATAAACTTAATCATGGGAAATAATAAAATGTCGGCTGTCACCAAGATTGGAGTTTATTCTTTATTGCTTAGTAGTGGGTTAAATTTAGAATTGAATAATTGTTGTTACTCGTTGGATATGGCAAGAAATATTATTTCCTTTCATAGTTTGTATAAACAAGGTTTTACCTTTTCATTTAATAATGAAATTCGTAGTATTAATGCTTATTATAATGGTACATTTTATTTTAAAGCATTAACTTGTAATGGTATATATGAAATTGTGATGGTTGTAAATAACCTAGGAAATAATGTGTTGAATATTGATTCGTCCTATGTTTTGGATAAAGCATGCATGTGGAATTGTCGTCTTAGACATGTTAACAAGAAGCGCATAGCCGAATTCCAAAAGGATGGAGTCTTGGAGTCGTTCGACTTAAATTCGGATGATACTTGTGAATCTTGTTTGCTTGGGAAGATAACTTAGTCACCCTTCACTAGTACTTGTGAAAGGGGTAAGAGTTTGTTGGATCTCATACACACAAATGTGTGTCGACCCTTTAGAACCGCCACAAGGGATGCTAACCGCCTCTATATGACTTTTACTGATGATTATAGTAGATATGGGTATATTTACTTAATCAAGAATAAGTCAAAACCCTTTGAAAAATTCAAGGAGTTTAAACAAGAAGTGGAGAATCAATTGGGCAGGAAGATAAAGATGTTGCGATCTGATCGAGGAGGAGAGTATCTTAGTATCGAGTTCCTAGACTATCTTAAGGACTGTGGAATAGTTTCACAGTTGACGCTACCTACGACACCATAGTTGAATGGTGTGCCTGAGAGGCGCAATCGAACCTTGTTTGATATGGTTCGTTCCATGATGAGTTAGGCTTCGTTACCTATCTCATTATGGGGGTATGCCTTAGAGACTGCCGCCCATATCCTTAATCTGGTCCCTACTAAGAAGGTTTCCAAAACACCTCACGAGATGTTGACAGGGAAGGTTCCCTCGTTAGATCACATCAAGGTTTGGGGTTGCGAGGCTTTCGTAAGACGAGAGACTCACGACCAGCTCGAACCTCGTAGTGAGCGATGTATTTTCATCGGCTAAACACAAAAATCCTTTGGATATCTCTTCTACAGACGAGTGACAATCTTGTCTTCGTTGCGAGGAGAGGGGTTTTCCGAGAGAGAGAGAGAACTCATATGCCAAGAGGACAGTGGGAGGCAAATTCACCTTGAATAGCTTGAAGAGTTAAGTATGAAGGAATCTTAAACACTAGTACTCAGCATGAGGAGGAAACTCCTATTGAACCGATTGACAGTTCCATACCTCTGATACGTTCCAGTAGAGTTAACGTTCCACCAGTGTTATATCGTTTTCATATAACATCTAAGGGTGATACATTTATGATTGATAGCACATTGATAAATCTGGATGAACCTAACAACTACAAGGAAGCCATGGCAGGCCCCGAGTCTGCTAAATTTAAAGAGGCAATGGACAGCTAGAGATTCAGTCCATGTATGACAATCTAGTTTGGAACTTGGTTGACAATGTACCGGCTCGTAAGACAGTCGGGTGCAAATGGATCTTCAAGAAGATCACCGACATGGATGGGAAAGCACACACATATAAGGCGCGACTGGTTGCGAAGGGCTTTACTCAAACTCAGGGAGTTGACTATGATGAGACCTTCTCACCAGTAGCGAAGATTAAATCCATAAGGGTTATTTTAGCCATTGCTGCATTTCATGACTATGAAATATGGAAAATAGATGTCAAAACCACTTTCCTTAATGGAAAGTTGGCTGAAGATGTTTACATGTGTCAGCCAGAGGGTTTTGTCAATGCAAAGTACCCTAATAGAGTGTGTAAGCTTGAGAAATAAATTTATGGATTGAACAAGCATCTCGCAGATGGAATCTTTGTTTCGATGATAAAGTCAAAGAGTTTGGATTTTCGAGAAGCGAGGATGAGTCATGTGTGTATGTCAAAGCTAGTGGGAGTATAGTAAGCTTTTTGGTGTTGTATGTGGATGGCATACTACTCATAGGAAACGACATCCCAACCTTACAGGAGGTTAAGTCCTTGCTTGGCAAGTGTTTAGCTATAAAGGACCTTGGACAAGCTGCCAATATTCTAGGGATAAGGATAATGAGATCCAACAGTATAAGACTAATAAGACTTAGTCAAAGTACCTACTTGGACAAGGTGTTGAAGCTTTTCAGCATGGAGAACTCCAAGAAAGGTGACTTACCTATCCAGAGCAATACGAAACTGAGTAAGACTCGGAGTCTGAGTACAGAAGCTGAGATAGCAGAGATGAGTCGAGTACCATATGCTTCCGCAGTTGGCTCGATCATGTATGTTATGACTTGTACTCGCCCTGATGTGGCTTTTACTTTGAGCATGGTCATCAGATATCAAGGGAATCCTGGTAGTACATGTGGAGGACTAAGGATTGGGTCCTTACCGTCGGTGGGAGTGATGACTTGAGAGTGACCGGGTATTGTGACGCTAGTTTTCAGACCGACAGAGATAATTTGCACTCTCAGTCGGGTTGGGTGTTTACCCTAAATGGAGGATCAGTAACATGAAAAGGTTCCAAGCAGGAGCCTGTAGCTGATTCAACGTGTTAATCAGAGTACATAGCAGCGAGTAAAGCATCGAAAGAGGCGATATGGTTGAAAAACTTCATCAGAGACCTTGGAGTTGTGCCATCCATAAAGGAGCCTGTGGAGATTTTCTGCGATAATGAAAGGGTGGTTGCCTTAACCAAGGAAGCGAGAGACCATGGTAGATCCAAGAGTATCCACAAAAAGTACCACTTCATATGACATCAAGTAGCAGAAGGACACCTTGTGGTGAAGAGGATATCATCAGAGGACAACCCAGCAGATCCCCTTACGAAGGGACTGAGTAGGGTTCGGCACTTGCAGCATGCAAGGGGCATCGGGCTAACAGATGATATTAGTTTTAGTGATTAGATAAATATTTTGAAAACTTGTAATAGCTAAATTGTAACATACATTTGATGATTGAATAAAAGGAGTTTTATTCATAAGTAAAGTTACTGTCTTGTGTCAATTATTTACTATTGTTTCACTTTTGCATGTTTTGACTTCCAGAATAATAAGATTATTCAAAGTATCAACAGTCAATCATACTTTGGAAGTAGGTTATGAGGTTAGAGTGTCATGAATTTGGCTTGTAGATTTTCTAAGGTGTTAGACATAGCAAAAGTATGCTACAACATTCATGAGTGCTCCTAAAATAAGATTTGAGTATTGGATTAAACCCACGCTCACCTGAATCACTTTATGGAATTTATCATGAGTGATTGTGAGACGATAATATCATATAGTCTTCAAACCAAGATATGTTGACTACGAGTTGGTTGTACATTGATGATACGAAAACGCATTAGTAACTTGATGTTATAAAACATATCGTTGTGCATGATTTAACGAGTAGTTAGTACAAGCATATAATGTTGAAATTTATCTGTTCCTTTTATCCTAAGAGGATTAAAAGCGATATCTTGGGCCCCTCGATGATTTTTTTTGACTTATGTGTCAGGCCCGGTCAGAACTAAATTGATGTGTTCAGTTATGTTCTATGTTAGACAAATCAGAAATCGGGAAAACAAATTGCAGTACAATAAGTATGACTATGGTCCATGTATCTGTCCACATGATATCTTGAAGAACAGAGGAATATGTGATCCCTTATCTAAAGTATGTGTCACTGACTAGATCAGAGTTCGACAGCGGCTTTTGAAAGCTAAGATTGCTAATTGGATCCTGAAATTAGATTGGGAGCTAAAGTTATTAAGCTTATCCAAGTGGGAGACTGTTAGATTTGGTGTCTAAGCCCATAACTATAACTACGATGTACTTGACCCGGTTGTAGCATGGTCCTTTTGGGTTGCCTTCACCAGTGCAAGTTCATAGGATGGACTTTTGAGAATAAGGTTATTTTTGATTTATTAATATATTATAAATATAATATATTAATTGAGAAATCATATTATTTAATTAGTATTGATCAATAATTAATTTGGAATTAATTTAGTGATCAAAAGAGACTTATTAAATATACGGGGACTGATTAAGTAAATCAACGATTCTTATAGTGTGGGCGAAAGATCCATGGTTAATAAGTATGGGCTAAACCAATATGATAGTCCATGGCTAGTCCAAGGAGTTTTAACCCATGGAGCCTAAGTAATATGAAGGGTCATATTGCATTAGTGTTTGCATGGATGAAACCATAGCCTTTTCAACACTATAAAAAAAGCAACCCCCTAGTGCCAAAATCAGTTGCCCCATTCATTCTAAGAGAGTGATAATCGATTTTGAGCTAACTAGCCTATTCTTTCAAGTCTCCTCTTGCATTTGGTGTTTGTGACACATTAGAGGTATCACACTTGAGGTGCTAAAGCTTTCTAAGGCCAAGAACTACAACTACATCAAGAGGTATTCATCAAACTATGCGTTTTTATGTTGTATATCCTCTATTGTATGCTAGTTAGGATGTATACTTTGGAAAATTGAAAATGCATGTATAATTAGAGAGAGCATAGATTCAAAGCATCTAGGGTTGCATGTGCACCATAGGAGTGTTATAGTGCTTAAAACCCAACAGCAAGATGGGTTATTTCAGCAGGGATTGCACTGTCACCACCACCACCGAGGTATCTGGTCTTTTTTTCTTTCATTGTAATCAGAGAGGCCATAAGAAGGAAAATTTCTCGAGTTTAGTATCAGGGGACCAGTTGTAGCACCCGCTCCAGCGACTTTACAGACTACTAATGGCCGCCAGGACAAGGCGGATGTGCCTATTGTGAATAGCAGGGCTTTTCAGCTGGCAACCAGGGAGGCTCGTGCAACACCAAATGTGGTGACGGGTATGTATCTTCTCCTTATCTCTTTATTTAAGTTGATTTTATGCTCATATTTGTGTATTTTATTTTAGGATCGTTCCTTGTGAACGGTATCTCTTCTTTGGTATTGTTTGATTCGGGGGCTACCCGATCCTTTGAATCTCTTTCCCTCAGCAACAGGTTTACAGATGCTTCGGGGGAGTTGGATTGTGCATTGGAGGTTGATATTTATGATGATCGATGTGTCCGCATATCGAGGGTTCATCAAGGATGTGTACTAGAAATGTTTAATGAACGGTACACGATTGATTTGGTTCCTATTTCTTTGCATGGGAACAAGGTTATTGTGAGGATGTATTGGTTGAGCCCTAATGGGACAATGATTTATTGCGAGCGTCATATGATATGTGTTCGGACCCCATGTGGGGAAGAGTTAGTGGTCCAGGGAGAGACTGTTCGAGGCGGGTCGTTTTTATGTTCAACAGCTAGGGTTAGTCGCTATCTTCAGAAGGGTTGTTCTAGATTTTTTGAAGGGTTTTCAGCACTATAACACCCTTAAGGTGCACAAACAACCCTACATGCTTCGGATCAAAGTTTTATCTAGTTATACATGCAAACAATTTTTCCAAAGCATGAAGCCTAATCTAACATACAACATGACATATGAATTATAAAACTAGTTATAGAATTACCTCTTGTTGTAGCTTGATGTGTTTGGCCTTTAAGAACTTAGCACCCCAAATGTGATGCCTCAAATGGTTCACAAAACACCACCAACAATTTGGAGAAATTGAGAGAGATTACTTAGCACTCAAAATCGGCTCTATGAACTCTAAGAACACAAGGGTAACCGATTTTAGGCCATAGAGGTCATATATATAGTGTAGGAATCCAAGGGTTATGGGTAAATCCTAATCCATACACTTGGGCTTGAAATGGACTAACACATTATGGATTCTTACATAAGCTTAGCCAATAACTAATCCACCATGGATTATTAGTCCAACATATATATATATATATATATATATATATATATATATATATCATTGATTTACATAATCAACCCCTGTATATTTAATTAGTCTCTTTTGGTCACAAAATTAATTACAAATTAATTCTTGACCAATACTAATTAAATAATATGATTCCTCCTTCTCAAATGTTCATCTTATCAGATTGTTTTGGTGAATGCAACCCTAAATGGACCATGCTTCTCTCGGGTCAAGTACATACTAATTATAGTTATGGACTTAGACACCTTACCCAACAGTCTCCCACTTGGATAAGTCTAATAACTATAGCTGCAAGCACTACTTCAGGAACCGACTAGCAATCGTAGCTCTTAAAAGCCGTTGTCGAACCTTGACGCGCCATTTTAGATAATGGATCATATAATCCTCTGTTCTGCAAGATATCAGCCAGACAAATACATGGAACAATGTCATACTTGTTGTCTAGCTGTTGGTTTCACGATTTCCGATTTGTTTGACATAGAACTTAATCGAACACATCAATTGAGTTCTGACCGGGACCGGCACATAAGTCAAAACAAAATCATCGAGGGGCCCAAGATATCTCTTTTAATCCTCCAAGGGTCAAAAGGAACATATAAACTTTGACTCAAATGTTTGTACTAACTACTCGTTAAATCATACACAATAGCATGTTTTATAGCATCAAGTTACTGATGCGGTTTCGCACTATCAATGTACAACCAACTCATAGTCAACAACCCATATCTCTTGGTTTGAAGAATATATGATATTATCGTCTCACAATCACTCGTGATAAATTCCATGAAGTGATTCAAGTGAGCGTGGTTTTAATCCAATACTCAGACCTTATGAGCACTCATGAATGTTATTGCAAACTTTGAGATGCCTAAACACTTTAGACAATCTACAATCCAAACTCATGACAGTCTTGCCTCAATACCTAATTCCAAAGTATGATCAAATGTGGATCGTTTGAATAATTTAATTATTCTGGAAGTCAAAACATGCAAAATGAAACAATAGTAAACAATTGACAGAAGATAGAAACTTTACTTATAAATAAAACACCTTTTATTTAATCATCAAATGTCAATTACATTTTAACTATTACATGTTTCTAAAAAACTATCTAATAATTGAAACTAATATCATTCTTCAGCCCAATGCTCCTTGCATGCTGCAAGTGCTTAACCTTACTCAGTCCCTTCGTAAGGGGATCTGATGGGTTCTCCTCTGACGTACCCTCTTTGCTACGAGGAGTCCTTCTATTCGGTGTCTTATGAAATGATATTTTATGTCGATGTGACGGGATCTGCCATGATCCCTTGGTTCCTTGGCTAAGACGACCTCACTCTCGCTGTCATAGAAAATCTCCATAGGCTCGTTTATAGCCGGTACAACCCCAAGGTCTCTGATAAAGTTCTTCAGCCATATCGCCTCCTTCGCCGCTTTGCTAGCCGCTATGTACTCTGATTCACACGTTGAATCAGCTACAGTCTCCTGTTTGGAACTTTTCCAAGTTATTGCTCCTCCATTCTGGGTAAATACCCAGCCCGACTGAGAGCGGAAATTATCTATGTCGGTCTGAAAGTTGGCGTCACTATACCCTTTCACTCTCAAGTCATCACTCCCGCCGAGGGTAAGGACCCAATCCTTAGTCCTTAGTCCAGTGAGCCTTACCAGGATTCCCTTGATATCTGCTGACCATGCTCAAAGCATAGGCCACATCAGGGAGAGTACAAGTCATAGCATACATGATCGAGCCAACTGCAGAAGCATATGGTACTCGACTCATCTCTGCTATCTCAGCCTCCGTACTCAGACTCTGATTCTTACTTAGTTTGGTATTGCTTTGGATAGGTAAGTCACCTTTCTTGAAATCCACCATATTGAAACTTTTCAACACCTTGTCCAAGTAGGCACTCTGACTAAGTCCAATTAGTCTTTTACTCCTGTTTCTCTATATCCTTATCCCAAGAATATAGGCAGCTTCGCCAAGGTCCTTCATAGGGAAACAGTTCTGAAGCCAGGAATTAACCTCCAGCAAGGTTGGGATGTCGTTTCCTATGAGAAGTATTTCATCCACATACAATACCAGAAGCTAACTATGCTCCCACTAGCTTTGACATATACACAGGACTCATCATCGCTTCTCGAAAATCCAAACTCTTTGACTTTCTTATCGAAACAAAGATTCCATCTACGAGATGCTTGTTTCAATCCATAAATGGATTTCTCAAGCTTACACACTCTATTAGGGTACTTTGCATTGACAAAACCCTCTGGCTGACTCATTTAAACATCTTCAACCAACTTTCCATTAAGGAAAGCGATTTTGACATTCATTTGCTATATTTCACGGTCATGAACTGTAGCTATGGCTAGCATAACCCTCATAGATTAATCTTCGCTACTGGTGAGAAGGTCTCATCATAGTCAAGTCCAAGAATTTGAGTAAAGCCATTCGCAACCAATCGCACATTATACATGTGTAGTTTCCCATCCATGTCAGTCTTCTTCTTGAAGATCCATTTGCAACCAACTATCTTACGATCTGGTACATTGTCAACCAAGTTCCAAACTTGATTGTCATAAATGGATTTAATCCCGCTGTCCATAGCCTCTGTCCATTTTGCAGACTCAGGGCCTGCCATGGCTTCCTTATAGCTATTAGGTTCATCCAAATTTACCAGTGTGCTATCATTGACAAATGTATCACCCTCAGATGTTATATGGAAACCATATAACACAGGTGGAACTCTAACTCTATTGGAACGTCTCAGAGGTACGGATTCGTCAATTGGTTCAACATGAGTTTCCTCCTCAGGTTGAGCGCTGGTGTTTGAGGTTCCTTCATCCCTTAACTCTTAAAGCTCTTCAAGGTCAATTTTCCTCCTACTGTTCTCTTGGCATATGAGTTCTCTCTCGCGAAAGAATCCTCTCCTCGCAACGAATACAACATTGTCACTCGGTCTGTAGAAGAGATATCCAAAATACTTCAGTGGGTAGCCGATGAAAATACAACGCTCACTACGAGGTTCGAGCTTGGCGTGAGTCTCGTTTCTCACGAAAGCCTTGTAATCCCAAACCTTGATGTGTGCTAATGAGGGAACCTTCCCTGTCCACATCTCGTGAGGTGTTTTGGCAACCTTCTTAGTAAGGACTAGATTAAGGATATGGGCGGCAGTCTCTAAGGCATACCCCCAGAATGAGATGGGTAACGAAGGTCGACTCATTATGGAATGAACCATGTCCATCAACGTTCGATTGTGCCTTTCAGCCACACCATTGAGCTGTGGAGTCCTAGGTGGCGTCAATTGTGAAACAATTCCACATTCCTTAAGATAGTCTAGGAACTCGATACTAAGATACTCACCACCTGATCGGATCGGAGCATCTTTATCTTCCTGCCCAGCTGATTCTCCACTTCTTGTTTAAACTCTTTAAACTTTTCAAAGGTTTCTGACTTATGCTTGATTAATTGGATATAGCCATATATGTTGTAATCATCAGTAAAAGTCATATAGAAGCGGTTACCATCCCTTGTGGCGGTTCTGAAGGGTCCACAGACATCTGTATGTATGAGATCCAACAAACCCCCACCCCTTTCACAAGTACCAGTGAAGGGTGACTTGGTCATCTTTTCAAGCAAACAAGATTCACAAGTGTCATCCGACTTTAAGTTGAATGACTCCAAGACTCTATCCTTTTGGAGTTGGCCTATGCGCTTCTTGTTGACATGTCCAAGACGACAATGCCACAAGCATGCCTTATCCGAACTATTGGAAGAATCAATGTGCAATACATTATCTCCTAAGTTGTCTACAACCATCACAGTTGTGACAACCCGAAATTTCTATTCTGTACAACCATTCACTTCAATGGAAGTCAAAACTGTTCTGCTAACTGTTAAGCATTTTGGAGTCAGTCTGAGTGTTTTAAAGTTACTACTGTAAGAAATAACAGGAGAGAGGATACCCTAGGGTTTATTGTGCACCAATAAAGTCCCAAAACTCCAAGAGTTTGGAGTTTACGGCCTAAACAAGGTGTTTACGGCCGTAAACCCCAAGGGGTATAAATATGGCACTTAGCCATTTTATTCACTTTTTTCACATTTTCAAGATCCAAAACTTAAATCCTCTCAAGTATCATCCGATTTTCCTTCTTGATCTTCAACTATGTAAGTGTTTCTTACCCTAAAAAGTTGATATCTTACTTAATCTAGTGATCTTACATGATTCCATCCGTGAAATCATTCCATTTGTATAGATCTTCAAGTGTTCTTAGTTTCACCAACAACACCAAGAACACACACTAGTGTTCTTGGACTTTTAACACCCTTTCAAGCTTATACATAGTAAGTACTCTTACCTTGGCTTGTTATAAGGCTTTCTACACTTCTTAATCATCTAGAAAACACAAGGAAACACAAGATCAAAGGTTTTTATGGTCCAAGATGTTCTTGGACCGTAAACCCTAATGAAGGGGCCAAAGTGTGCCCTAGTCCCTTACCAAGCCTTGGATACTAGTCTAGATCATATCCTTAAAGTGGTTAGGACCTTAAACATCAAAAAGACCATAAACCATAAGGGTTTACGGCCGTAAACACATGGAGAAATGGTCCATGGGCCGTAAACTCCACAAAGGGGTGAAATGGTGCCCTAATCACTTCCAAAGGCTTAGACTTGAAGTAGGAATGCTTCTTTAGGACTTATAATCTTCAAATCACAAAATGGTTAAAGTACCATGAGTTTACGGCCGTAAACTCATGGGTTTACGACCGTAAACTCCAATGGAGTTGGTCCCAAAACCGTAAACTCATAAAGAGCTTACCCTTGGACCCTAAACTCAATATCCAAGTCCTATAACCCTTAGATACAATCCTTAGTACTTATAACACTTAAATCAAGTGTTTTACATGTCCTAGGATGTCTTAACTTGGTTAATTAGTTGTTTAATGACTAATTGGATACATATATGTGTCATTATATGTTAACTAGGATCCTTGTGTGTGCTCAAGTCTTCACTTGACACTTAGCATCCTATAACAATCCGTTCATCCAAACCACTCACTACAGGTGAGTTCATACCCCTTAATCAACCTTTTAAATGATTTTAAATGCTTTTATGGGGGCGGAATACAAGTTGAACTATTATAGTTATTATATAAATCACATGTGATTAATAACTACCAAACAAGTGGATTTCTTACTTTTCAAACTGTGTTATCAAACTGTATTACTTCAAACTGTTTTACAAACTCTTTTACATATCAAATACTTTTATTAAACTCTTTTAAACTTATATTCTGTTAAATGTGTATCTATATAGATATAGTTATATAAGTAGGATTGAAAGGACTTAGGACTGATAGCTCACCTTACTTCCTGTTCCTTGTTTGGTTGTGGACTTAGGGTATTCAGGTTATTTGTCCGAAGGTCGTTTGAATCCTAGTTATATATTATGTATATGTATATAGATATAAAAGTTCCTTCTTTCATTCAGTTCCATACCTTTGGGTAGCAAAGGTATACACACATGTTCATATATTCAAACAACATCACTAGTAAGCTATAATAGGTATAGTTTAGGGAGATACTAATACTATTACTAGAACAGTGAAACATACAAAGAGTCAGTTCATACAATACCATACAGAGAGAACATACAATACCATACAGAGAGAACATACATACATGCTAGACAGGGAGAGAACACACAATACATCTAGCACATACATATATAAGAACATTACTACAGTTATGTGAGCCACGTAACAGGGCATGGCATCACCTGTCATAGCCTGTTTTGTATCCAGAATCTCCTTAAGTGGGGAGCGTATGAGTTTGTGTATAGATCTATACTGGATTGACTATCCTACACCTTGTTGCTCGCTACAGTGGGACTTGCAAGTCTACGGGTGCCAAACGTCATTTCTTCCGACGTCTTACATCGTCGTGTTTATAGTCAGTAGCAGGATACAGGCCGATCACATGGTACTTTAAATAACAATTTTTTTAAGGTAGTTAGTACATCAGTAGTTACTTAATACAACACTACAGTACTATTTCATTTTCCCATTACATTCACTTTGTGATCTTCACACAATAAACAGCAATGTAAAAACTATATTTTTGGTTAATGATAGTCAGATTTGGGAAAATACATACTCTTACAAGAGACACACATGCAGACACTAGATGCCTTGGTAGAAGGATGCTTTTAGTAGAAAACATAGGGTTTTCTAGGAGAGTTCAAACAATTACAAACATTTACAAACATACACATTACATACTTGCAAACACTTTCATACAAACTCAGACACTAATATACTTATGAACTCACCAGCTTTATAGCTGATAAACTCTTTCAAAATAACTTGTATTCTCAGGTTACCAGTAGACAGGTACCTGTGCTAGGTTTTGAGAAGATGGAGCTCATTCAAGACTCATCTTTTATTTTGATGTATATTTTGGTGTTTATATAACTTGACAAAACATACTTGTATGAAATTATATTATTAATACAATGGATGATGTTGTTGCTTGTTTACTACTTTGCATTGTTGTGATACTGAACATGACGTCCTCCACCCCCGAACGTTTCCGCCGTTCCGGTTTTGGGGTGTGACAGATTGGTATCAGAGCATTGTTTATAGTGAATCGAGTATATCAACCCATAAAAGATATATGAACTATAAACACAGCGGGATTAAAATACTCTGATAAAGAGTTTATACTTTTAAATAATAAAATATTTAACCAAGTATACATACCTGCATTCATACTAAAATCAGTGTCACTAGGACAGAACAAAAGTATTACGATTGTTGGGAAACACAATTAGACTTAGAGACATATGGTCAACCCTAGGAAGATATAGCCTGATCAACTGTATTATCCGAGGAGTAACTAGCATGTGCCTAAGGGTAGTTGTGAGGTTGCAGCAAGTCTAAAAACTCACCAACACTACTACAATGAGAACAGTAGAACAGAACATAAACTTAAAATACTATAGGAGTACTTTGTGTTACTATAACTACTTATCTGAGAACTAAAAAGGTCTTTATTAGTATGCCAATAATTGCTGAGTGGATACGCTAAGGTTATATGTACTAGGATATCATAGACTTAGAATCTGTGATATTTGCTCTACTTCCTGTTCCTTGTTTGGTTGTGGGCTTAGAGTTAGGGTCACCTATTCGAAGGTCTATCCTATTTTGAGTACATATAACTGGTATGCACTAAACAAGTATTGGAGTAACCGATAAAGATCCTCTTATAATTATCTAGTTAGTTCGTCTATTAATAAATTCTTTATCCCTTTTCTCTCATAGATATCTTGGCTGGATTCCATATCCCCGGAGACCCGTACTATCCCAACGAAGACAATGCTGGATGGCTTGGTGAAGAGCCAGAAGATGACCACCCAATCCCATTGGATGATCATGAAGCTGAAGGCTTTTCTGATGGTTCTGACTCGGAACCTGAAGTCAACAACCTACCCCCAGCTGCTCAAGACCCGAACTCTCGTCCAACATTTCAAGGACTCACATCTCTGTGGGCCACAAACTTGAACAGATGGAGTCAGGAACAGGGACAACCCATTCCCTACAATGGAGACAGAAGCTTCTACAACCTCACCGAGGGAGGTTCAGCTGACAGGGTCTTACCCGTCACGGTCCGTAGGATTGCTCGGAACACCGAGCAAGGTCGAGCAACTATCGACCGAGTCGTGGAGATTGACGCCAACTCTGGAATTAACACAGTCCGCATTCGCTAGCTAGAGTCTGCTCATGAGAGGACTCGGGTCCGCAATGCAGCTCTGTAGAGAGAACTTGCTGAAACCCAAGCTGAAGTCAGGGAACTTCGAGCTCAGCAAGTAAGATCTGAAAGGCGTTTGAGGGACATAGAACGTCTTATGTCGGAGTCAAGAACTCACTGTAGTAGTTCTCGTCGCCGATATAGTCCCATCGACTTCTCTTTTGGATATAACCTAGTTTTTGTAAAAACTCTAGTCTAATTTCCTATCTTTGTAAATCTTAGACCTGTTAGGTCAGGATTAGGTCATAGTTCTGTCAAAATTTTCCCATCTTGGTTGATGTAAGGCCTACTTCTAGGCCATTTTTCCCAGACTTGTTACATCTGTAATTCCAGTATTATTGACAGATATCTAATCTCATGGAAATTATATCCAAATGCTTTCATCTACTTTCAAATTGTGCTATTCAATTGTGCTATTGGGCTATGGAGAGTTAGTCCATGAGTCATTCTCATCAATTTTCCTATTAAATTATGATCAATATCTTCATCTTTCTAAAATTATAGTTAAAAGATGCCTCCACGTCGTTCAACAAGACGCGATCCTCCGATAACTGCAACACCACCTGCTCCTCAAATCGATACGGCAACTCTGAATGTTGTTGTAGCTGTGGCTGTGGCTATAGCCATGGCACAATATCACTCTTCTGGTTCCACTGGAGGAGGAACCCCTGTTCAATCTACTCTTGGTGAAGCTCCTATACGCTTGAGAGAGTGCTCCTATAAGGACTTCACTAACTGCAAGCCCAAGTCCTTTACAGGGACTGGCGGAGTCATTGCCCTCTCACAATGGTTCGAGAAGACCGAATCGGTTTTCGAAATCTGCTCTTGTCCAGAAGGGAGCAAGGTGAAGTTCGCCGCTTGCACCTTTGAAGACAAAGCCCTGACATGGTGGAATAGCCATGTCAAGTCACTATCCCTAATAGTGGAAAATGCTATGGGCTGGGAAGCTCTGAAGGAGCTAATGATCGAAGAGTACTGCCCGAGGGGCGAGATCCAAAAACTAGAGGAAGAACTGTGGAGCCTATCCATGAAGGGCTCCGACAAAGTCTCCTACACCGCCAGGTTCTGTGAACTGGTGGCCCTCTGTCCCAACATGGTTCATACAGAGGGGAAGAAGATAGAGAGATTCATATGGGGGCTGGTGCCTCCATTTCAGGGAAATGTTTTGGCTTCAAACCCAACGACATTCAATAGTGCCAAGCGATTGGCACAGCGGCTTATAGACCATGGGGTTCGTACTCCGGCTGCAACAACAACCCTGGTCATCTCAGAACCTTCCAAAACAGCTGATTCCAAGCGGAAGTTTTGGGATGACAAAAAGAAGAAGAAGGCTGCCAAAAAGCAGCAGATCATGGCAGTTCATGCTGCGATAGCACCTGCCACTGCTGCTGCTCCGATAAAGCAGTACGCTGGAAGTTTGCCTAGCTGCAGCCAGTGCAACTTCCACCACATTGGAGCCTGCCGGGAAATGCAGTGTTTGAATTGCAACAGGAAGGGGCACACCGTCCGTTTCTGCAAAGCTCTGGTGAGGCCACTCAACCAAGTCCCCGGCGCAGGAGTGGGCCAAGCTTGCTACGGTTGTGGCGAGGTGGGCCACTACAAGAGGGACTGCCCTAAGGCAAGGAATACTGGTGGAGTGGGAAGAGTTCTGGCCATAGGCCACGAGGAAGCGGTTGCCGACCCCACTGTGGTCATGGGTACTTTTCTCCTCGATAACTCTTATGCATGCATACTGTTTGATAGTGGAGCGGAGAGGAGCTTCATGAACCAAAAATTTGCTCATTTACTTAAGCAAAAATCACAAGCACTTAAAGAACCGTTCACTGTAGAAATGGCTAATGGAAAGACGGAGAGCACTAGCAGTATATTCATAGGGTGTACCCTAACTCTAGATAGCCATTCATTTTCGATCGACCTAATGCCGGTATCAATTAAAAGTTTCGACGTCATTATCGGCATGGATTGGTTGAGTCTTCATCGTGCCGACATCATGTGTTACGAAAAGTCTGTAGGCCTGAATCTGTCGTTTGGCGAAACTCTAGTGGTATATGGCGACAAACCCGACACGAACCTTCGTATCATCTCGAGCATTCAAGCTCAGAAATTCTTGCGAAAGGAATGTCGCACATTCATTGCTCATGTGGTCGATGTGAGCCAAGAAACAAAAGACATTCAGAACATTCCCGTAGTACGCGACTTTCCCGACATCTTTCCAGAAGAACTCCCAGGATTACCTCCGCAACGTCAAGTCGAGTTCAGAATCGACTTAGTTCCAGGGGCTACTCCTGTAGCCAAATCGCCCTATCGTCTAGCACCTGCAGAGATGCAAGAACTATCCTGTCAACTTAACGAACTGCTCAGCAAGGGCTTTATAAGACCAAGCTTCTCACCCTGGGGTGCTCCAGTCTTGTTCGTCAAGAAGAAAGACGGATCATTTCGAATGTGCATCGACTACAGGGAGCTCAACAAACTGACCGTCAAAAATCGTTACCCTCTGCCTCGTATTGACAATTTATTTGACCAACTTCAAGGGGCGAACTTCTTTCAAAAAATCGACTTAAGATCCGGATATCACCAACTACGAGTGCTAGGGGAGGATGTTCCGAAGACAGCCTTCCGAACTCGTTATGGGCACTACGAATTCGTAGTGATGCCGTTCGGATTAACAAACGTGCCCGCATTATTCATGGACTTAATGAATAGGGTGTGTCGTCCTTACTTGGATCAGTTCGTCATCGTCTTCATCGATGACATACTTATCTACTCTCGTAGTAAGGAGGAACATAGTCAACATCTTCGACAGGTCTTAGAAACGCTGCGTTCGGATAAGCTCTATGCGAAGTTCTCGAAATGCGCGGGGATTCGAATTCTTAGGGCATGTAGTTAGCGAAGAGGGAATACATGTGGACCTTTCCAAAATCAAAGCCATTGAGAGCTGGTCAGCACCGAAGACGCCTACAGAAATTCGTCAATTTCTAGGCCTCGCTGGCTATTATCGCAGGTTCATTCAGAACTTCTCCCGAATTGCGAAACCTCTTACAACACTGACCCAGAAGGGTGTGGCCTTTGACTGGGAAGAGAAGCAGGAGAGAGCGTTCCAAACGCTCAAGCGAGCCTTGTGCACCGCACCAATACTATCCCTCCCTGAAGGGATAGAAGACTTTGTTGTCTATTGCGATGCGTCAAATCAAGGACTCGGATATGTTCTGATGCAGCGAGGCAAGGTCATCGCCTATGCCTCGAGACAGCTGAAGACACACGAGGTCAACTACACTACCCACGATCTTGAGCTAGGAGCAGTTGTGTTTGCTCTGAAGATCTGGAGACACTACCTGTATGGAACAAAAAGCACTATCTTTACAGACCACAAAAGCCTACAACATATATTCGACCAGAAGGAGCTCAACATGAGACAACGACGGTGGGTCGAGCAACTCAGTGATTACGAATGCGAAATTCGTTATCATCCGGGTAAAGCCAACGTAGTAGCTGACGCCCTAAGTCGGAAAGAATATTCTGGTCGTAGAGTCAAATCATTGACTATGACTATCCATTCACACTTGTCCGCACAAATTAAGGAGGCTCAGCTCGATGCTTTGAAACCTGAAAATGTGGCGAGTGAATCCCTGAAAGGGATGGATAAGAACTTGGAGGTCAAGGGTGGCTGAGCTTATTATCTCATGGATCGAATCTGGACCCCGAAACTCGGTGGTTTCAGAGACTTGGTCATGAACAAGGCGCACAACACTCGTTATTCCGTCCACCCAGGTTCAGATAAGATGTATATGGATCTTAAAAAGCTATACCGGTGGCCTAACATGAAAGCAGAGATTGCTACCTTCGTGAGTAAATGCCTTACTTGCGCCAAGGTCAAGGTCGAATACCAGAAACCCTCCAGTTGCCCAAAACAACGGGTGGACTTGATACCATATGGGTCATCGTCGATAGATTGACCACGTTGCCCAAAACAACGGGTGGACTTGATACCATATGGGTCATCGTCGATAGATTGACCAAGTCCGCACACTTCCTGCCTATCAAGGAAACAGACAAGATGGAGAAACTTACAAGAACTTACATACGGGAGATTGTACGACTGCACGGTGTTCCCATATCCATTATCTCGGACAGAGATAGTAGATTCACTTCGAGGTTCTGGCAGGCGCTACAAAGTTCCTTAGGAACTAGGCTGAATATGAGTACAGCCTACCATCCACAGACCGACGGACAAAGTGAGAGGACTATCCAAACCTTGGAAGATATGTTGCGAGCCTGTGTGGTCGATTTCGGGAAAGCATGGGACACTCATTTACCCCTTGTCGAATTTTCCTACAATAACAGTTATCACACGAGCATAAAGGCTGCTCCATTCGAGGCCCTCTATGGCCGAAAGTGCAGATCTCCTCTGTGGTGGGCTGAGGTGGGTGATACCCAGTTAGCTAAAGGACGAGTTCCTAAAAGCACTCTCACGGGTCCGGAGATCATTCGGGAAATGACAGAGAAGATCGTTCAGATTCGTGAACGATTGAAAGCCTCCAGAGACCGACAGAAAAGCTACGCTGATAAACAAAGGAAACCGTTGGAATTCCAGGTGGGCGACCGTGTTCTATTGAAGGTCTCACCCTGGAAGGGCTTGATACGCTTCGGAAAGCGTGGGAAACTAAATCCAAGATACATAGGGCCTTTCGAGATTCTTGCCAGAATCGGCCCTGTAGCTTACAAACTTAACATACCACGCGAACTCAGTAACGTACATTCTACTTTCCACGTCTCCAACTTGAAAAAGTGTATGTCCGACGAGACTCTTGTAATCCGACTCGACGACATCGAGATCAACGAGAGCCTCAACACTGTGGAAGAACCTGTAGAGATCATGGACCGAGAGGTCAAGCAAACGAAACAAAGTCGAATCCCGATAGTGAAGGTTTGCTGGAACGCCAAGCGAGGGCCTGAATTCACTTGGGAGCGAGAGGATCAGATGAAACTGAAATATCCTCGTCTTTCTACTTAGTTATTTGTAACTAATTATTTGCTTAAACTTTAATTTCGGGACGAAATTTCTTCTAACGGGGGGATGATGTGACAACCCGAAATTTCTATTCTGTACAACCATTCACTTCAATGGAAGTCAAAACTGTTCTGCTAACTGTTAAGCATTTTGGAGTCACTCTGAGTGTTTTAAAGTTAGTACTGTAAGAGATAACAGGAGAGAGGATACCCTAGGGTTTATTGTGCACCAATAAAGTCCCAAAACTCCAAGAGTTTGGAGTTTACGGACTAAACAAGGTGTTTACGGTCGTAAACCCCAAGGGGTATAAATATGGCACTTAGCTGTTTTATTCACTTTTTCACATTTTCAAGATCCAAAACTCAAATCCTCTCAAGTATGATCCGATTTTCCTTCTTGATCTTCAACTATGTAAGTGTTTCTTACCCTAAAAAGTTGATATCTTACTTAATCTAGTGATCTTACATGATTCCATCCGTGAAATCATTCCATTTGTGTAGATCTTCAAGTGTTCTTAGTTTCACCAAGAACACACACTAGTGTTCTTGGACTTTTAACACCCTTTCAAGCTTCTACATAGTAAGTACTCTTACCTTGGCTTGTTATAAGGCTTGCTACACTTCTTAATCATCTATAAAACACAAGGAAACACAATATCAAAGGTGTTTACGGTCCAAGATGTTCTTGGACCGTAAACCCTAATGAAGGGGCCAAAGTGTGCCCTAGTCCTTTACCAAGCCTTGGATACTAGTCTAGATCATATCCTTAAAGTGCTTAGGACCTTAAACATCAAAAAGACCATAAACCATAAGGGTTTACGGCCATAAACACATGGAGAAATGGTCCATGGGCCGTAAACTCCACAAAGGGTTGAAATGGTGCCCTAATCACTTCCAAAGGCTTAGACTTGAAGTAGGAATATTTCTTTAGGACTTATAAGCTTCAAATCACAAAATAGTAAAAGTACCATGAGTTTACGGCTGTAAACTCATGGGTTTACGACCGTAAACTCCAATGGATTTGGTCCCAAAACCGTAAACTCATAAATAGCTTACCCTTGGACCCTAAACTCAATAGCCAAGTCCTACAACACTTAGATGCAATCCTTAGTACTTATAACACTTAAATCAAGTGTTTTACATGTCCTAGCATGTCTTAACTTGGTTAATTAGTTGTTTAATGACTAATTGGATACATATATGTGTCATTATATGTTAACTAGGATCCTTGTGTGTGCTCAAGTCTTCACTTGACACTTAGCATCCTATAACAATCCGTTCATCCAAACCACTCACTACAGGTGAGTTCATACCCCTTAATCAACCTTTTAAATGATTTTAAATGCTTTTATGAGGGGGGGGGGGGGAATACAAGTTGAACTATTATAGTTATTATATCAATCACATGTGATTAATAACTACCAAACAAGTGGATTTCTTACTTTTCAAACTGTGTTATCAAACTGTTTTACTTCAAACTGTTTTACAAACTCTTCTACATATCAAATACTTTTATTAAACTCTTTTCAACTTATATTCTGTTAAATGTGTATCTATATAGATATAGTTATATAAGTAGGATTGAAAGGACTTAGGACTGATAGCTCACTTTAATTCTTGTTCCTTGTTTGGTTGTGGACTTAGGGTATTCAGGTTATTTGTCCGAAGGTCGTTTGAATCCTAGTTATATATTATGTATATGTATATAGATATAAAAGTTCCTTCTTTCATTCAGTTCCATACCTTTGGGTAGCAAAGGTATACACACATGTTCATACATTCAAACAACATCACTAGTAAGCTATAATAGGTATAGTTTAGGGAGATACTAATACTATTACTAGAACAGTGAAACATACAAAGAGTCAGTTCATACAATACCATACAGAGAGAACATACAATACCATACAGAGAGAACATACATACAAGCTAGACAGGGAGAGAACACACAATACAGCTAGCACACACATATACAAGAACATTACCACAGTTATGTGAGCCACGTAACGGGGCATGGCATCACCTGTTATGGCCCGTTTTTTATCCAGAATCTCCTTAAGTGGGGAGCGTATGAGTTTGTGTATAGATCTATACTGGATTGACTATCCTACACCTTGTTGCTCGCTACAGTGGGACTTGCAAGTCTACGGGTTCCAAACGTCATTTCTTCCGACGTCTTACATCGTCGTGTTTATAGTCGGTAGCAGGATACAGGTCGATCACATGGTACTTTAAATAAAAACTGGTTTAAGGTAGTTAGTACAGCAGTAGTTACTTAATACAACACTACAGTACTATTTCAGTTTCCCATTACATTCACTTTGTGATCTTCACACAATAAACAACAATGTAAAAACTATATTTTTGGTTTATGATAATCAGATTTGGGAAAATACATACTCTTACAAGAGACATACACACAGACACTAGATGCCTTGGTAGAAGGCTACTTTTAGTAGAAAACATAGGGTTTTCTAGGAGAGTTCCAACAATTACAAACATTTACAAACTTACACATTACATACTTACAAACACTTTCATACAAACTCAGACACCAATATACTTATGAACTCACCAGCTTTAAAGCTGATAAACTCTTTCAAAATAACTTGTATTCTCAGGTTACCAGTAGACAGGTACCGGTGCTAGGTTTTGAGAAGATGGAGCTCATTCAAGACTCATCTTTTATTTTGATATATATTTTGGTGTCTTTATAACTTGACAGAACACATTTGTATGAAATTATATTATTAATGCAATAGATGATGTTGTTGCTTGTTTACTACTTTGCATTGTTGTGATACTGAACATGACGTCCTCCACCCCCGAACGTTTCCGCCGTTCCGGTTTTGGGGTGTGACAACAGTTTCATATACACCATTATAAGGCAATGCTTTAAAATAGAATACACCATTATAAAAAGCATTAATAGAACCAGTTTCATTATCAAATGAAAAACTAAAACCTTGTTTGTACAAACCATGAAAGGAAATAATATTTCTCGCTATATCAGACGAGTAGAAACAATTATTCAAATCTATTTCTAACCCACTACTAAGCAATAAAGAATAAACTCCAATCTTGGCGAAAGGCGACATTTTCCTATTCCCCATGATCAAGTTCATCTTCCCGTGCTCCACATTCCTACTTTCTTTTAATCCCTTCAAATCAGAACAAATGTGTAAAACACAACCTATATCAAGGACCCAAGAACAAGAATGTGATGAGTTATTAGATAGAATAGTATAAATACATGCATGGGTGGGCTTAACCTTCCCATCCTTTACATCATGCAAGTATTTGGGGAAGCTTCGCTTCTAGTGCCCTTTATCATGACAATAGAAACACTCTGCTTCTTTCGGATTGGTAGAGGGATTAGCATAACCAACTTTGGTCCCACTAGAAGAGGATCCATAATGAGACTTTCCCTTGTGGCTCTTAGAATGAGCCTTCCTCTTATTCCCTTTTCCATGTCCAATTGCCAAGACAGGGGCAGTAGCAGTAGGAGTAGGAGTAGTAACAACAGATTTACCTTTGAGACTACTTTCTGCAGTCCTCAAAAGGCATTGAAGCTTGCTAAGAGTGACCTCCTCTGTAGTCCTTAATCGAAGTTCACATTCAACTTCAGCAAGCGGTCCACAAACCTTTTCATTTTCTGCAAGTGGGTTGTCACACCCCGCTAAAGCGGAAACGCAAGGTATGACAGCGATAACGGTTTCATTGCAAAAGATAAAGATACATCACCATAGCAGTATTTAAAAGTTTACAACCCATAGCTTAAATAGAAACAAAATACAAGTTTTCCAAACAACATTGTTCAAAATAAAACTTCATAATAGCTTCAACACGATGCAGCATGCTCTATGATGATGAATCTTTACATCCACTTACTAATTATTTCCTGAAAAAGCATGTAAAACGAGCGTCAACTATGAAAATAGTTGGTGAGTTCACAAGTATATAAAATCGAGCTTGAAACAAAGCTTTTCGTAATACAAGTACATTGCTTGAATGATAAACCAAGTGGATTGCTATTAAAGAATACAAGTTTATTGCTATAACGAGAATCGAGTTTTGTATGTGTGTGAGCAAACAATGAGTCTCAACCAAACCTATGACTGAAGCCCTATCGAGATCTATGCTTATCGTTTCATAGATGAATATGGTATCATGCACTCCAGCGATTCGGGCGAGTGAGGAGTTGTCAATTCCTAATAGCGCTATCCATAATGACCATTGGCTCAAAGAGTTAATGGTTAGAGATACGGGAAGGGCCTTAGTACGATAAGTTCTCATGTTCCGTGTTGCATAGACATACATAAAGAAACATAGCAATACAATAGCAATCATGTTTGATACAATTCAATTTAAAGACAACATGCAATTATAATAGTTTTTCTGGACATGCTTTTACACCCCAAAACTTAAAAACTGAAAATAGGGGAGTGCGTGAATACTCACAATGTTTCGAGAAGATACAAGTAATGCTTCGGAATGCACCAACGTCTTACTACCGGGATCCTACGACATCAAACACACGCTAGTGAGTTTCCATGTCGAATCTAATGCTAATATACTAAATCCTACATATAGTGAAATGCCAATTTACATTTTAGTATTTGATTTTGTATCAATTGGTTACACTTTTTCTGAATAATACAATTCTACAAATCGTGCGATTAATTACAACATTGGAATATAAATTTTCCAAATTTAAATCCTTAATACAACATAAATTCACGAAAAATAGCATTCAAAGGATAAAAATTCTCAAACTTTTTATTTAACTGTTATTACACAATATTAAGCTGGGAAAAATATAAAAATGGATTTCCAAGCTGTTTAATTATATTTTATGATTTTTGAGCCTTTATTTCAATAAAAAATGAAATAAATAGAAAACAGTTTCCAAAATTACCCAAACTTTTTATTTAGCTGTTATTATACATAACTAGGCTGGGAAAAATATAAAACATATTTTTCAGTGGGTATTTCTATTTTCCTTGTTTTATTCCTCTAAATAATCATTAATTGAAGAATAAATATTAAACAGTTAAAATAATTTACCAAAAATTTTTGTAACATCATTTACAGTACAATTAACCTGGGAAAAATGTCAAAAGTGGTTTTCATATTGTCAATTCTGGTTTTGGGTATTTATGTGTATTTAAGTGTGATTAACTTTGGAAATTAAGGGACAAATAGTTTACAGTGGAGAAAAATCCTCAAAGTTTTTATGTAACCTCCTACTGTTCAACATGATGTTCTGGTAAATTTTCATGAATTTTGGATAATCAGAACTATTTTTCCTATTTTTAGACCATTATAATTACCAAGAATTGGGAAAAATAGCAAGGCATGATGAAAAATGTTGAAATTATTTTTCTGAGTCACCCATCACAGGTAAGGTATGCGAAAATTGTTAGGTACAATTTTCTCACTCTCTAAAGTGGTTTTGTTTTTTATTATACCCAAACAAAAAGAAAATCGGAAATCATATCAAACAGCAACAAAAACTGATGAAATTTAGTGAGGGGTCATTATTCACCATAAGGGTCATCCATGAATTTATTCCGGATTTATTGACCTCTGGAAGTATTTTAGGTGATTTATGCCCTTGGTTTCTAGCAATAATTTTAACAAATCAAAGAAATAATAAAAGCTTTTGGTATTTTACAGATTATCACATGCATGTGAGGGCTTTCAAAAGGAAAAATATCCAGAATTTATTCAGAAGGGAAATAGGGGTATTGAACCCAAACAAGTTAAGAAAAGTAGCATGCAATGATGCATGAGGTGTAAAGGTGGCTAAAGTTCATGAATTTGTGTAGCCCAATCAGTAGGGTTTTAAGCCACGAAATTTTAACCATCATTCACTGGATATGTTAAGTTTCCAAGGTATTTTTCCCCGGATTTATGGTTGGGTTTAAAGCCATTGTTCATGCAAGACAAAAATGGTAATCATAGAAAAAGAGCTGTTTGCGCAACCATTTTGTAAAAATTGCCAAAAATCGGATATTTAATATTTTACAGTGAGACCAGTTGGGTTTGAAAGTTAACCCATGGGACTATCCAGCACAAAAAGAATATCGGGATTTGGTTAAGAAATGACCGAGTTATGGCCGTTCAAAGTTGAACAAAGTATTCTGGCAGATTGCATGTTTGCTTGAGTGCATTTTTAGGACATTTAACAAGAACACCATGCATGCCTTTGTTAAGGTCCGATTTCTAGCACATGCATGGAGTGAATGAGCATCCAAGATGTACTATAAATGTTGTAAATGCTTTTAATCATGCAAGAACACCAAAGAAATGGAGAAGAAGATGTAACACTAGTTTTTGAAGTCATATGAACATGCATGCATCATTTTCACTCCTTGCATGGGTTTGATCCCGGATTTTCACCATTTCAAACACATGCATTGTGTTATGGTGAGAATCTACAAACCACAAGGGGAAAATAAAGATTTCTAGCCATGGAAAGGCATAGAATCCGAAAAAGAAGAGAAAACTAAGAAGATGAAGAAGTAGAACTTGAAACCATGGAAGAAGATGTTGTTGTTTACCTTGGTTTTGATCTTGAAGGAAGTAAGAGCACTCCAAGCCTTCAAATTTTTGAAACTATGGCTGAGAATGAGAGGATTTTCGTGGGTTAGAGAGAGAGAGGAGAGCTTGTGAGTGGAAGTGAAGAGAGAGTGAAGAGAGTGAAGAGAGAAGAGGTGGAGTGGGGGAATGAGCCTAATGATGGAGTTTTTGGGAAGAGAGAGCATGGGGAGAGGGGAGATGGCCAGCCATTGAGTGGGTTAGGCCTCCTCTCTCCTAATTTCAAATTTTATAAAACTCCCTCCAACATTTTTATAAAAACCCTAACTTTTATAAAAATATTTCTTAAGCAAATTTGATTTATTTAAAAATCTTGTTTTTAACTAATAAATTATGATTAATATTTGATAATTTAATTTCTATTTTATTGAACATAATTCATCATTTGATTAATAAAAATTTGATATTAGAGAGTTTTTAGCCAAATTTTATAAAGTTTTTAAGCTTTATAATTTACAAATTTGGATTTTTAACTCTTTTAGGGTTTTGGAATATTGTTTGATATTTATCATCATAATGAAGTATAATTAGAATACTTTAATTTATTTTTAGGGTTTTACACCCTTTTTCCAATTATAACAAAGCTTGAAAGTTTCATTCAATTTATCGCATTGGCATTTCCTATTGTAGTTGAGCAACTTACTAGAATTGTAAGTGTCAAGTATATCAGTCCTAGATCTTAGTTGGATCCTAGTTTATGCAAGACTTTGACCTAATCTATACTACTAGGTCATGGTATGTTGTGCATGAATGGTTTTTATAAAGATGCATGAGTCCGAGAATGACCTGAATTTGACAGTTGTCACAGTATCCCCCACTTAAAAAGAATTTCGTCCCGAAATTCATTCTATGTCATCACTTGTCGTCGCAAAGGAAAAGTTGTGGATACTTTTCCTTCATGAAGTCCTCGCGCTCCCAAGTGTATTCCGGTCCGCGTTTTGAGTTCCAACGAACTTTCACTATCGGGATCTTACTCCGCTTAAGTTGTTTAACTTCCCTGTCAAGGATTTCTATCGGTTCCTCAACAAAGTTCAGCTTATCATTGATCTTGATTTCCTCCAGGGGTACTATCAATGCTTCATCGGCTAGACATTTCTTAAGATTGGAGACGTGGAACGTGTCATGAATGGCGCTTAACTCTTGTGGTAATCGGAGTTTATATGCCACCGGACCAATCCTTTCAATGATCTCGAAGGGTCCAACATATCTTGGGCTTAGTTTTCCTTTCTTACCAAAACGTACAAGCCCTTTCCAAGGCGACACCTTTAGAAGTACCTTGTCTCCAACTTGGAATTCTAATGGTTTTCGACGATTATCCGCATAACTTTTCTGACGATCTCTGGCGGCTTTAAGCCTATCTTTGATGATAGCAATCTTGTCAGTTGTTTCCTGGATAAGGTCGAGTCTAGTCAATTGTCTGTCTCCGATTTCTGTCCAACACAATGGAGAACGACACTTGCGTCCATACAATGCTTCGTATGGGGCACATTGGATACTCGTGTGGTAACTGTTATTGTAGGAAAACTCAATTAGAGGCAAATGAGTATCCCAATTTCCTTTGAACTCAATGACACACGCTCGAAGCATGTCTTCCAATGTTTGTATTGTTCTCTCCGTCTGCCCATCTGTCTGAGGGTGGTAAGCTGTGCTCAAATCTATCTTGGTTCCTAGTGCCTTCTGTAGCATCCACCAAAATCGTGATGTAAAACGACTATCTCTATCAGAAATGATAGATAGGGGTACACCATGCAGAGAAACAATTTTGTCGATGTAGATTTGGGCCAATTTTTCCATCTTGAAATCTTCCCGAATGGGGAGAAAATGAGCAGATTTTGTCAGTCGATCCACTATGACCCAAATTGAGTCGTGACCTTTAGCAGTTCTAGGAAGTTTGGTAACAAAATCCATAGATATTTGCTCCCATTTCCATTGGGGAATTTCAGGCTGTTGCAACAAGCCGGATGGTTTTTGATGTTCAGCTTTGACTATTGAGCATGTCAAACACTTCCCGACATACAAGGCAAT